>NC_134694.1:66879842-67553592 GCF_050947455.1 Rhinoderma darwinii | reverse complement strand
TACCATACAATCCTTTACATAGTACTTATATGTAAGACACAGCACATAGAACTCTTACTTAGCAAGAAATTAAAATGTCTTGGTAAAGAAGTGAGGAGCGTTGTCTTGGAAGTGTTTATATTCATCTGTTCCGGCCACCAATACAGTTGCAGGAAAACTCCGAGGACGTTCTGGGTCCTGTAATAGAAATATGACAATAATTTCAGTGGAGTAAGTCATTCATTCTGCACAGCAATGTTATTAGGATCACCATCCTTGTATTGAATATAAGTTGCAGTAGTTACTTCGGGGGTAACCTACAGATTATGATGATATTCTGAATCCATGTTATCTGTAGACTGTATTACATAGTTACATAGGTTGAAAAAAGACACAGATTTATCAAGTTCAACCCTTCTCAATAAATTACACGTCATTCATTGCTAGAGTAGATATAACCCTCAATGTCATTCGTCAGTAAATAATCATCTAGCCTTTGTTTTTTGTTTTTTTAAATGCTGACATAGTATCTGCCATCACTACCTCTTTGGGAAGGGCATTCCATAGTTTGACTACTGTAACTGTAAAGAACCCTTTCCTATATTGATGTCTGAAACGTCTTTCTTCCACATGCAATGAATGTCCCCTGGTCCTTTGTAGAGTCCTTGGAGAGTCAGTTATTGCACATTTCTTGGAAGATGCCATCTCTAAATTACATGGATGTGTGGGCACTTTTTAAGTGGCCAGTCCAGCCATTTTACATATTGATCAAACATGAAATCTATTTATTTCTCCTATTAGGTGAGACAACGACCTATTCTTATTAAAATGAATGCAGCTCAGGCTACATGGCAACACTATCTTCTTATGATCCTTAGACAAAGCATTACATTATGTCTGTAGATGGGTGTAAAGCAATACGGCCATTACGCCATCTCCTGAGCAAAGCTTTGTTTGCTTACCTTAACAGGATAAGCTGTTGTAGGAACATAACGGATGACAAATCCACATCTTCTCCTGTCAGACATGTTGGGTTGACTGGCATGAACAGTCAGACCATCGTGCACCTGTAGGTATAGATAAGCAAATAACATTGTTCAAGACACACATCACACTTGTCTCTTTACATAGAAACTCATCATAAATGTGTCAACTTTTGCTGAATATTATATATTTCTTAAATATTTGTACATTTACACATTCTGTTCTGGACTTGCGATATTTTCATAGAGATCAGTGTGCATTATGGAGAAGGCACAGGTCTAGTGCACATATAGTGCTGATCTCCTGTAAAATTGCACTTATACTTACATATACACTTGCTAGATATTTACTGACACTATATTTACATTTACTGACACTTCAAAGTGTGGTTTTGTCATAATTCCTACATGCCAAGTGCATAATCCATATATCGGCAATGCTTACTATTTCAGTAAACTTATTAGAATCCAGGCAAGTCCCCAAGCAAATATACTGCTTGTATTGTATATCTATCGACACAAAATAAATGTCCTTATGATAGGTGATCCTACTGGTCATTTATGGCAATAAGACCGTATTATTTAATTTAACCAACAAATCTGTGTAATGTCTCATTGACATTATGTTATACTTACAGACATTTCACCAGCTTTGAGTGGACATTCAACCAAATCTTCTACATTCACCAAGTGCTTTGGAATCTCCTGGTTTGCTGTCAGCATGTTTCCGGCGACCTCTGCAATTCTGTGCTCCAGAATACCTTGTTTATGGCTCCCTGGGGTATTACACATCACACACAATGAATGGAAGTCCCAATGCAAATTCATATTTAGAAATTGATTTGATACTATAAATTCATTAATACAGATATAAAAGAGGTAATACCTGGAATGATTTGTAGGACTCCATTGTCTGCATCTACATCATCAAATGCCAGCCACACTGAAGCCACTGGACCTCCCTCAAATCCCCAGTATCTGTAGAAGATGTGACCAAGTCAGATTTTGGTTACACACTTAGACAGCAAGTACATTATCTAGTTGCCCTAAATGTCTACCAGCTTTCATACGTACTTGATATCTTGATGCCAGGCAACATAGGGGGCAGTGTTGTTTTTGTGTGGAACCTCAGAGGGGGGATATTTACAAATAAATCTGGAGTCCAGAAGAATGATGTTGGGGCCCAAGACAGCTGTGATTGCTTTCAGAAGATTGGGGTGGACGGCCACGTTCATCACCCACTCATTTTGCATGTGGATGTTGTGCAGATCATACTGAGCGTACTCTTTACCTGAAAAATAAAATATGTGCAAATCAGAATGATCGCTTCTTCAGCAATTTATACATAGATATTTTCTACAGCTAGAATAATTTCTCCTTTTAAAAAAATAATCTAATCATGGTCCATGGTACAATAAAATCTCCACATCTCTCAATAATTTGTAAACTTACCAAACTTTTCTTCCAGCTTTTCATGCTCCTTCTGAGCTTGGTGTAATTCCTTCTCATCTAGTACTTCGATTGCTGTCAGGAAGCCGTTGGTATCATAGAAATCCTTCATCTTATTACTGTCAATCTTCATAGTGTAGTTACTAGGATGGTTTCAGCAATACCAAGAATGGAAGAGCACTGTGGATATAACGATCTGCCTGTCACACTGGCTTATATACTTCATCTGACAGGGGACCAACCCATGCAGCTATTTTTGGGATCAGGTTATTTGTCTTTTTTACGTTTATGTTTCCTGGATGACATGGTAAATATTATAGCCCTGAGTAGTTCTTTCTAATCATTCAACACATGAATTAACATAACAGAATTTCCTTGTTTCATTCTGAATGTATCACCGCAGCATTATGACTTCAGTGTGGCAAGAGCCGAGTCCTGGAAATTCCATGGCAATTCAGGAAGCAAATACAAGATATCTTATGACATTTAGCAAAACAAGTGATTGCCCTTTTTACGTCATGTAAGATTTATAGAATAAGATATAGATTACACACTCAGCAAATTCGAATAATCTCATGTGATCAAAATAGAATATATTACTCCTGTATTTGATATTCTACTTTTAGAAACCTCTTAATAAAACTCAGTCTAGAAATAGAATATTTCCACGTAATCTCTCTTTTGGTGGACTGCTATAATTTGCATTGGGGTTATGTTTTCTATATTTTTATATGTGGCTGGACGGACCATGGCTAGAATTGGAGAGCAAAGGGCATGGTTTCAGTATGATGATCTGTATGTTTTAAAATAATCAGGGTATATAGAGAATATTGGGCTATTTTTGTTTTGTATACTAACAGAAGAAAAGAATGGAATGTGAACTTCACTGAAAAATGTTTCACTATTACAATCCAAAAACATATAACATCTTGAGCTTGGTAAAGTAAATACAGTATATAAGAGAATCCTTAGTGGTCATATAGTGTAAGCCTATAGGTTCTGCAGTCTTGTTTATATGTAAGGTCAGTTGATGTGTGATTAATGAAATCCCCCAAATGCAATCGTATCCAATATCAAATTGTGATTTATAGCTTTGATATACTCCAGCCAGATATCTAATATAATCGAATCTAATTAATGCACAACACTCAAATGAAATCAAAATCATAAAAGCCAGAAGAGTGCCCTGAAAAAACAAGAGGATCATCTGTAAATGATTTCCAGCTACTAATGGACAAGTTTAGAGACAAAGCAGAGATTGGAAAATGATGTTTTTGTCACTAATAGCATAAAATATAGCGACATATGGTTAGAAGGAAAAATCCACCGCACTCACCATCTAGAAAAAGATTCTTCTTTATTGGCATAAAGCAGTCATGAGATGTGGAGAATGGTAGCTGCCAAGGAATGCCAAGGAATGCTTTATGCCAATAAAGAAGAATCTTTTGTTAGATGGTGAGTGCGGTGGACTTTTTATTGTAACCACATATCATTGGGTTCTGCCTCTGTGCACCACAGAGCACCACCTGTTGGTAATTGTTACAGCCGAGACCACAAGGTGTTTGGGAATGGTGTTGGGACAAGTGCTATTCCTAGAGACGTGGCAGTGTTGGTTTGTTTTCCTCTATATGAATGTAATAAAATATAACGACAATGACATTTACAGTAACAATTTATAGTAAACCTACTGTTTTCAGGTCATAGTGACATGTCATAACTTTTAATCAGGGTGGAGTTAGAAAGTCTATGGCCCCTATACCTCTAACCCCACCTCTCCCAGGAGAGCCAAAAAAGATGGTCAAAGCTGAAGAGGCAGAACACTCATTTCTGCCTGTTCGTACCAGTGATCCGTGGGGGTTTCAATGCCACTGTGTCATGTCAAAAGTTTTACAAAGCAATAGTGACACTTTTTGTAAAGTTATGCATCTGGCTACCAATAATCTGTATGCATCATATGTCCTAGGGGAACTTAAACTGGGAGAGTCACTTATTTAGAGGGATGTGGATGTACTTGTAAATCGTAGACTAAATAACAGCATACAATGTCAATCAGCTGCTTCTAAGGCCAGCAAGATATTGTCGTGTATTCAAAAAGAGGCATGGACTCGCGGGACAGGGATATAATATTACCACTTTACAAAGCATTAGTGCGGCCCCTAGAATATGCAGTTCAGTTCTGTGCTCCAGTTCATAGAAGGGATGCCCTGGAGTTGGAAAAAAATATATAAATAATGAAAACCTGTTAGATGTAAAATCCCCTCAGCAGACAAGGGGGCACTCCCTCCGTCTGGAGAAAAAAAGGTTCAGTCTCCAGGGGAGACAAGCCTTCTTTACTGTGAGAACTGTGAATCTATGGAATAGTCACCGCAAGAGCTGGTCACAGCAGGGACAGTAGATGGCTCTTTAAAAAAAAGCTTAGATAGTTTCTTAGAACATAAAAATATCAGCCCCTATGGCAATATATAGAATTCTTGTTTGAATGTTGATCCAGTCGGATAACCACTTGGGATCAGGAGAGAAATGGTTCCTTTTTTAGTGCAGATTGTTTTGTGTCTTATGGGATTTTCTTTTTTACCTTCCTCTGGATCAATAGAGGTAAAACAAAGTCCTATCGTTTTTTCTATTACATGCATTTTTACAACAAAATGATGCTTATTTGTGATGTTTTCTTCCACATGGGTTTTACAGGTTTTTAACATGTAGAGGCACATCCGTCTGTATGTGTAGGCTCACCATTAAATGGGCTGCGCAGGATTAGAAAAAAAAAGGTCTGTTTTTTTTCCAGGAACAGTCTATTTTTATTTTTTTTACAAAGTATGTCAATGGACTGTGTCTGATATTAGAGCTCAGTCAAAGTGACAACCAATATGGATGAACTTCTTGTGATTACTTTTGAAAAATGGCTAAAATAATAAAACAGCAAAATGGCAATATTTCTGTAAGTAACATAAACTTAATGACCAAACTTTGGCTAATGCACTAATTTCCAATTTACTGATATATTGCCAATTTTACATTTTGGGTAAAAGTCATTATATGGGTTCCCCTTTCTAGTATTCCATTTTCATATATGGCATGTACAGTTTTGGGACATCAGTGTAGGACTAGTGCTAGAGATTGGGCTGTTGGTGGCATTTTTATTTTTTACTTTATTTGTAATTTCTTCACTGCAGTATTAAGTCTTTTTACACCTTACCCCCATAATCTTGTAAGATAACTTTGGAGGGCACTGCATTTTTATATTTACATTTTATATGACTGACTTCCCCCGTAACTATTATGTCATTTCCAGTCACAGGGGAAAATCCAGCCTTATATTTTAAAGCAGCTCTTGCCCAGGCAGTAACAAAAAAAACCTTCTGTATTCAATTCATGGGTAGTCTGCCTGTCTCTTTCCCTGGTCTGATGTGTAGTCAATAGTAACATCCTTGCTGCAGCCAGCAATTGGCTGTGGTGCTCACATGGCGCTCGATAACTCATCATTGCGCTGCAATGACAACAGGAGGGGATGAAGGAGCTCAGAGACTGGTGTCACGGAATTGGCACCAATTTTGTTTTTTTTACATTTTTAACCACAACAATCTTAACCCCTTAAGGACACGGCTAATCTTCGTTTTTTCATTTTCGTTTTTTCTTCCCCGCCTTCCAAAGCTATAACGTTTTTATTCGACATAGCAGTATGAGGGCTTGTTTTTTGCTGGACAAGTTGTAGTTTTTCATGGCACCATGTAATGTGCCACAGAATGTACTGGGTAGCTGAAAAATAATTATTTGTGGGGTAAAATGAGCAAAGAAGTGCGATTACGCCATTTTTTGAGGGGTTTTGTTTTTATGGAATCCATCAGGTGCTAAAAACGACATGTTCATCTTATTATACAGGTTGATACGATTACAGAGATACCAAGTTTATATGTTTTTTTTTATGTTTTACCACTTTTCTAAAAAGAAAACAATTTGCTAAAAAAAAAATTTTTGTGTCGCTATATTCTGACAGCCATAACTTGTTTTATTTTTCTGTCAATTAAGCGATGAGGGGGATATTTTTTTGCGGGGTGAGCTTTAGTATTTACCGATACCATTTTGGGGTAAATATGACTTATTGATCACTTTTTATTCCATTTTTTTTGAGAGCTAAGGTGGTCAAAAACAGCAATTTGGGTGTTTTATATATATTTTTTTTACAGCGTTCACAAAGTGGGTTAAGTAACGCTATATATTGATAGCTCTGACTTTTATGGACGTGGCAATACCAGTGTTAACTTTTGACATGTTGGTAAGGGGCTAACAGCTTTAGAATGCTTATCATTACATCTATGGCCAGAAATTCAGAAATGATCTAGCCATATTACAATGGTGTGCAAACATTTTAAAAGTTAATTATTTCTTGTGTATAAAGAAATCACAATGAACTGCAGCAATAATTTGAGCATCCTGTAATATAAAACACTCGATGATCTCATCTGAAATATTACCCCGGTTGTCTCAGCCTTATGTTGTATCACAACATTTTTTTAACAAGGAAACCACAGTTCATTAATTGTCTCCAAAAATAAAACGGAAATCAACAAATATCTGTAGAAATGCAGCAGCGTGCTCCAGGGCGATGCCAGGTGAGTGTGAAGGTGGATTTTCCATGTAACTGACCTACATACTTATAAGAATTATTCATGAACTGTCTAGGAACATACTCTATCTGTATGACTCATATATAATGCATGTTGTACTTTTGGGTGTTTAAGAAACCTCTTACAGTCATGTCATGTATATACGGTATGTATTAGTCTAAACAATCGGCAATACATAGAATTATCACCTCACTACCTACAAAAAAAAAAAGAATCAGAATTACATCAGTGGTTTAATGACCACTAAAAATAAAGGCAGTTTGTAATAAAGAGTTATTATCGGTCAGAATGGTGGTGGAGAATGTTATAATTTCGCCATTAACCAACACAGAAGATAAATGTGGCGGAACGTTTCTCTGCCAGGCTCAGGGAGATGCCACCGGACAAAAAAAAAATGACCCCATAGGAAACAATATAATCAATTTTGTCATCAGTTTCTCTGGAGGTCTGGACTTATAAGAATTTTGTGATTTGTGCAATTCTAAAACTCTTATCCATGAAAATGCAAAGCCACTTCTTCATTAATGGTCCTGCTTGTTTAACCACCACAGTCTGTGTCCTATACTGTCTTCTCTATATAATATTTCCACTTTATTGACCTGAATAATGTGTGGTGTGGTTGTCAATATATGTTCCAGCAGAATCTGGAGAAATACATGACTACATTTGTATCCTGACTGTGCTCGTATTACAGAAACAAAGCAACAATGTTTGATCAAGAATATTGCAGAATTCCATATCTTGGGAAAATCTGCCTCAGGTCAGTTTGAGTTTTTCCTGGAACATGAGGTGCACTTTTAGTAATAGGCTCCTATCCCATGGAGTGACCTCTCTTCATATACCGTATCTTTGCAGGAATGATGTGAGAATTGCGTTATATGGGTTGTATGCATCATAAGTACTCAGGAAAACCTCATGACGTTTTGTTGTAATGTACAGGGTAAGAATAGGTGTTGATGTGATGTATCTGTATATTTGTTATAGAACTCTGTCTTAAATATCATTATAGTTAACAATGCTGCGCAATAAACTGTGCACAGATTGAAAACTCCAAACCAGACAACTAAATTTAAACTAGACGGCTCAGAAAAAGAAATCTTATAAGACAAACTCTCCAGCACGGCAGTCACTTAAAGGGTTATTCCCATCTCAGACATTTATGCCGTATCAAAATGCAGGCAAGGTGTGAACCTGACCAAAATGATATACTCAGTAATACGTGTTAAACATGCTTCCAAGGAGAAAGTCAGGCTGAACACAGGAATGAATCCATGACTACTCTCTGTTCTGTTGTCATCATATGGACTATTTGTCCTCCTTTATTCGGACATCTTTTTACGAACAGAGACTGCTGAAGCTTCTCTCTCAAAGAGATCTTCCACCACGCATGCAACATTTTGCATAAGGAAGGGGGTTGTCTCCCCGAAATGTTGAGGAAGATCAGCATTCTCTATTTGTAATACAGTCATGAATAGACATTCCGAATAAAGATTAAAGTCCATATAATGACTACTTAATAGTGAGTAATTGGCATTCATTCCCATGTTAAGCCCGTTTTCAGCCTAACCTTTCTTTTGGATATATGAAATATCCCCAGACCTGGGACCCACACCTATAAAGAGTCCCATCTTGGGATGGCCGCGGATTCCAAGTAGGAGACTAAGTAGAGAGGTGGTCACGCATTTGTGCGGCTCTCTCCTTTCTCTGGGAGTTACAGAAACAGCCATATTGTGCGGCCCACACTCTATTCATTCTCTGTCTAGGTGCAGCAGGCCGGGTAGCTGGGGACCCACGTTCTCCACATAGGTGCGAGTCCATAAATATGTGAAATGGTAAATTTAATAATCCTCTTCTGTCTAGATCTCTGCTGAGAGATCAGTGCTGAAAGGTGGTAGTGATCTCTAGGCACCACACATGACACGTCATAGGGCCATTCTGTCTGGAACTGCCATGGGAACTATTTTTTTTTACGGGGGTATTGTTGCTTTCACTGCTGAGTGACTGTCATTCTTTGGGGTTACTTTTATGGGGGAACTCTGTCACTGTTAGGGTATGTTCACAGGCTGAGTCAAAAACGTCTGAAAATATGGAGCTATTTTCAAGGGAAAACAGCTCCTGATTTTCAGACAAATTTTAAGCCACTCGCGATTTTTCGTAGCGTTTTTCGCAGCGTTTTTTACAGCCGTTTTTGGAGCTTTTTTCAATAGAGTCAATGAAAAATACCTCCAAAAACGTCCCAAGAAGTGTCCTGCACTTCTTTTTCGCGGCCGTTTTTTTACGCGGTCGTTTTTTAAAACGGCCGCGTAAAAAAAACGGCCCGTCTGAATAGAATGCCGTTTTTCCCATCTAAATCAGATGGGCAGATGTTTGGAGGCGTTCTGCTTCCAATTTTTCGTCCGTTTTTCGGGCGTTTACGGCCCAAAAAACGGCCGAAAATAGGCCGTGTGAACACACCCTCAAAATTGGCTGTCACTCTTAGGGTATGTTCACACGCAGTGACCAGAAACGTCTGAAAATACGGAGCCCGAATTACGTCTGAAAACAGTTCGTGTGAACATACCCTTACGATATATATGATATGGGGGCTTTGGCTTTCACTGTTTTGGCAGTAATGTTATGTGGCTCACTGGTTGTCATCTTTATAAAGGCGCAGTGACTGGCTTAGATATGGGGGCACATTGTATGTTGCTGTAAGGCTCTGTTCACATCAGCGTTGGATGCTCGGTTAGGGGCTTCTCTCGTAGATCCGCTGAAAAAAGGTGGAAGAAATAGTAGCGCATCATGCTAAGTTAGTATCCGTGAGGCAATGGCTACGTCACTTTCGTTTTACTTATCGCAGACGTCAACAAAACCTTTTTTATTGAAGCGGATCTATTATCTTAATATTGTGCCATTTGGCTAATAGCATCTAACACAGACTACAGCGGACTCATAGTCATGAGACTCCTGTATTCATCAGGGAGGCGCTTATTATTATTATTATTATTGGTAGATCTGGACTAGTTTCGTCCAGGAAAAGGTGTGCAGCTGGATATATAAAATGACACGTTATCCCTAATTATAGTTGTCGCAGGAAATAAGCTATTTTAATAGGTGAACTGCTCTTATTGCTCATGACTGTGCTCAGAGCCAGTGCAAGAAAAGTACTGGGGCTGGATAAACCTGTATCTCTTCCTTGTAGACGTAGGAAATAGTAGGGAGAGTCGTCTGACTAGTAGAGGAACTAACGAAAGTGTGTGACCTGGACTGCTGAGTTTGTGGGTGGGAAGGGTGACATCATGCAGTATAAAGACTCTCAGGAGAGATCAGGTTCTTTATGAGTCTAACTAAAGTCTGAGCACTTCAGCAGCAATGACTGAATCTAAGGACAGAGGAGAGTCGCTGTATCTCAGCATCGGTGTCCTGGCTATTAGTGCAGGTAGGGGATATTTAACCTCTTCTCTTCCAGCTTATATCCCCATTGATACTCTTTCCATAATTAAACAATGCTTTATTCTTCTGTTTTAGGGAGTTTGCTTCTATCAATACAATATTACAGCATTGGGGCATCTTCTTCTCTTATACCCCCTTCTGCCCTGGGCATCCTCCTCCTTATATTGGCAGCTGTTTTAGCATATGCAGGTATGGATTTATTCACAGGTTATATTAGTTTAACTGTTTACTCAAAGTTCAATAGTTAATGGGTATTTTATTTATTCCATAAACACTTGACTTTTAAAGGGACCCACAATGTATACTCTTATCTATATTTGCTGCGCAGTTTAATGTCTGTAAGTAGCTATTTTGGCAGAATTCAAACAGTTACATTATTCTATGATATAGAAATTTTTTTGTGCATGATATGAAAAACTCATTCTAGGAGATTTACATTTATAAGCTTTTTACTTTTAAGTTGTATTGCCTTTTAATAGACTAGTAGACATGCAAGTTACAACTCTGACTGAAGATAGTAGTACCACATAAACACAGCTTAAAGAGGCTCTGTCACCAGATTTTGCAACCTCTATCTGCTATTGCAGCAGATAGGCGCTGCAATGTAGATTACAGTAACGTTTTTATTTAAAAAAAACGAGCATTTTTGGCCAAGTTATGACCATTTTCGTATTTATGCAAATGAGGCTTGCAAAAGTACAACTGGGCGTGTTGAAAAGTAAAAGTACAACTGGGCGTGTATTATGTGCGTACATCGGGGCGTGTTTACTACTTTTACTAGCTGGGCTTTCTGATGAGAAGTATCATCCACTTCTCTTCAGAACGCCCAGCTTCTGGCAGTGCAGATCTGTGATGTCACTCACAGGTCCTGCATCGTGTCGGCACCAGAGGCTACAGTTGATTCTGCAGCAGCATCAGCGTTTGCAGGTAAGTAGCTACATCGATTTACCTGCAAACGCCGATGCTGCTGCAGAATCATCTGTAGCCTCTGGTGCCGATGTGTCCCCGCTCGTCTGACACGATGCAGGACCTGTGAGTGATGACACAGCGTGATCTCTGGAGAACACGGCTGTGTCTGCACTGCCAGAAGCTGGGCGTTGTGAAGAGAAGTGGATGATACTTCTCGTCAGAACGCCCAGCTAGTAAAAGTAGTAAACACGCCCCGATGTACGCACATAATACACGCCCAGTTGGACTTTTACTTTTCAACACGCCCAGTTGTACTTTTGCAAGCCTCATTTGCATAAATACGAAAATGGTCATAACTTGGCCAAAAATGCTCGTTTTTTAAAAATAAAAACGTTACTCTTATCTACATTGCAGCGCCGATCTGCTGCAATAGCAGATAGGGGTTGCAAAATCTGGTGACAGAGCCTCTTTAAGTAAAAGGGAAAAAGAAGGAAACATTTAGTACTGTATATGACTGATCAATTCAATTGTAAATCAATTCAGAACAGGCAAAATAATACAACAGATTTTCTTTGCAAAATGCTAATATCACCAGACTTCTAAAGTGATCATATGGCAACCCCATACAAGATACCTGAGTATTATGGGTTTAAAAGAAGTTTGTTATAACTTTAAAGAGAACCTGTCACCTGCCCAAAAAACTGCAGTTGACTGTTAGATTGCAGGCGCCTTTTTTCTTCTAGACCCCAAAGTTGCTGAGATATCGGGGCCGTTTTGGTGCCCGATATGCAAATAAAGCCTTTGACTTTCAAGTGGGCGGGTAACACCTGCCACTTGATAAGGGGTAACCGCCCACTTGACAGTCAAATGTTTCATTTACATATCGGACACCAAAACTATTGGCCCCGATATCTCAGGAGCGGTGGGGGCTAAAAGAAAAAATTCAAAAGCATCAGAATCTGTGTGGCACATGCAGCTACAGTTTTTTTGGCAGATGACAGGTCCTCTTTAATTACATGAGACATCAGATATGTCAACGAGATTAGCTGGGATCTCACCGTCTAAACCCCCTAAATCCCTACAATGAGCAGATCTCGGTCCCCTGTTTCATGGCTGTATATGCTCCATCACCATACTTTCCAACAGTCCTGATTTTTTTGGGCATAGTACAGCTAACCTGACCACAAAAGGGGTGTAGTTTATAAAAACATTTCTTGTCTTTAAGGGCATTCCAGGGTGGAATAGGGCGGGGATTAAAATGGGATTTAAATGTTTGTAAGTATGCATCACTCTCCAATGACATAAATGAGAATTATAGAAATATATGGGTAAGAGGATGTCACACATTTTATTAAACCTTATCGTGGGGTAAAATTGTTTAATAATTAGTAAGCACAAATATATCAAATATTCTACATGAGAAACATGCACTAAAATTTGTCATTTTAATAAAGAATAATAGTTGTATTACTCAATAGCTGTATAACTTATGAATAAACAGCAATTTGTGTAAATTTGACTCAAAAAGGTTTTCTGACCCCTAAGAATAATGCTGATTGTGCCCTAAATGTCATAAAAAAACAGCATGTAATATACTAACTATTTTAATTCAACACTGTTCCTGCGCTGTGCACGCACCCCAGCAGTTCTTGTTTACCATGGTAGCCTGATGATGTGTTGTACAGGGACATGTGATGGGGCAGCCAATGATGTACGACACATGATCAGGCTGCCGTTGTAAACATGATGTGGAGGACCGCCCCATGTGGAATTTAAACAGTAAATATATTACATTTTAATATTTTAGACATTGGGAGCACAATGAAGATTAATTATTAATATGGATGAAAATCCCTTTAAAATGTAACTGATTTAAATAAAAATTGAATTGTAATATAATATTTATTCTATATTCTTCACCGTCATTTGTATTATAGGAATCCGGAAAGTTCGAGGCATTGTTACCTTGTGGGTCTCATTGTACTGGACAGTCTCAGCTCTGTGGTGTGGATATGGAGTCAACTTGATACTGAGAGGAAACAATGTCATCAGCATCTCTGAAATGAGAAATGCAATAGTTCCTGGCTTAGTCGCATTTGTTTTGGGGCTGTTCATTATTGGTATAGTGGGGATCCTTCAAAAAGAAATTGTCCTTGCTCTGATTTCTGTCACACTTTCTCTTTCCAGTATTCATGAAATAGTTATATTCTATGATAGCAGAGTTGGCACCTCGGCAGTTGCATGTAATTATCTTATTGTTGTGTTACTTGGAATATACTTTATTGGTGGTCGGACTCTCCATAGTATCGGCAAGGAGCACATTTTATTACCAGGTACAGACATAACCGACAAAGACAATGAACAAGGAGCATCTAATAAGGTGGTGTTTATAGCTACTTGTTTCATCCTTAACATGGTGGCCTCTAGTGTGTTCGGCTGTAGACTCCTAGGAATAACTAGTAGTCTTTTTGTTGGCCAAGTAGCATGGCTGTGGACAGCTGCTGTCTACCAGACAGGTATCTGCATCCTATCATATCGTAATTATCACACCCTAGAGGCCACACATTTTGCATTTTTCTCAATTTTGAGATACGCAGAAGGCTACTCCCTACTGTATCAGTTCTTGAACACTAATCAGTTAAATTACCCCCTTCCATTTTTGGTGGTTTTTGCTATACTATTTATTGTTCTCACTCTCTTTACAAGTATTCACAGTCTTATACAATCAGTATACTTGTTGTTCTATGTTGCCTACTGTATTGCATTAGCTTGCAACCCAAATGGTTTTTTTCATGGAGGACCCCAGGGAGTTAACATTGCAATATACATTGTTTCAGCCATTATAGTGTTAATCACTCTATACAATGCAAAGTCATCTAAAACTATCCCAACAGGTGAGGGCACTATTAGGAAATTGTTCATCAACAATAACACTTTCAAGCTCCGTCAGGATAAAGATATGAATGAACCCTACCTCGGTAATTCCAAGTATGGTGATGCAGAAATCCTTGCCCATGCATGCAACGTTTTGGCTGCCTTTGCCATGACAATGCCAGGGGACCCAGGGGAACCCTTAGTCACAGTTGTCTTGCCATGGGTTGTTGTTGCTGGAGGACTTTATAATCTCATCTGTGGGTCAGTAGCCTTTTCCCGTGGCAAGACACTTGAAAGCAGTGCCTTCATTCTGTATGGAATAATGTGGGTTATATGGGGAATTTCCCGTTATAGTGGAATCTACAGCACAAGCAGAGGTTTCAACACTGCCGTAGGAATTATATGTTTCATTCTCTTTAATAGTTTTATTGTTTTCAGTACACTTTTCCTAACGAAGGCCTGGTTTGTATACACTTTCACGTTCCAACTTATTTTAATCAGCTTTCTTCTTGATGCAATTAATGTGCTTCCTTGGGGCTATGATATCGCTGTAACAATTATATTCGGCCTTGCTGGCTTCTACCTATTTCTTTCAACTCTACATAACACCACTTTTGAGGCTCCCCTGTTACCAGTTGGCAGCCCCTTTATCAAAATTAATGGTTTTACAAATGACAGATCTAAATGCCCTCATCTCATTTCTACAAGGACCAGCTCAGTACAAAAAATTGCAGGTAAGATCAGAGTGGAAATTAATTCATTTGCAAAATAATTTAAGGTATTTTAAAAAATTTGGGTGGTCAAACATCTACAGTATATAAATACAAATCTATGACTGTAGCAAAATCTTTAAAAAAATGTATGGATTGAAATATATGTATAGTGAAAATTGAACACAATTCTAATATATTATTCTTGCTTTTTCAGAAATAATGAAAAATGGAGGAATATGTGGCATACCTACGGACACTGTGTACGTCCTGGTGGCAGCTTGCAATCAACCGGAAGCAGTGGAGAGGGCATACAAGTATGTTCAGATACAACAGAGTGTAGGATGGGTTTTCCGAAAATATTATTTTTGTAGTTGAAGAAACACTCTAAGCAAAACATATACAATGTGTATTACCTGAGGGGCGGTATACCTTGCAGGGATCAAAGGGAGAGGCCTGCACTAGATATAACTCAGTGTATCATTTTTGTCCAGAGTGTTCGCTTAACAATAAGGCAGGAGTATAAGATTCAAAGAATCTCATATACAGGAAAATAAAGAGCACAGATGATGTTATATTAATTTATCTTCCAATACAAAAACAAAGGTTTATATTGAGCTAACGATAGAAATAATAGATTTTCTAAGATCTTTCTTATCAGTAAATTAATTTGAAGGAAGGTTATTTCAATATACTGTAAACTGAAAACAACAATTCTGATTTGTTTATTTATTTTTTTGCAGGACCAAACGTCAAGCTCAAGATCGTCCAATGTCTCTGTGGATTTCAACCCTAGAACAATTAAAACCTGCTAAACATTTGCTCAGTCCTTTGCTATGGGACTTCATGGAAGCCGCTTGGCCCTCGTCCATCAGTCTTGTGATCCCAAGAGGTGAGTGAGTACCTACCATGGTGTTGACCAAGATCATGTCATCTACAATGGAAAAATAGTCATCTCTTCAAGATCTTTATAAGACTTTTCCTTAGGCAAGATCTTTTTCATTAAGTACCTTAATTTTGTGACATTTCTCTGTGATTTACAATAGTCTTACCCAAAGTTCATACCAAAATTTGCCTTAATCGTAATGAATATATTCTACTTTATAGGTCCATGGTTGGATGTATTAGGTGCACATGACTCTTCAAAATACATTGGAACACCTCAGAGCATTGCTATACGGATTCCAGACTGTTCAGTGACAACTCACTTAATTGATATGGTAAGAGAAATGTCCAATTGCCTCTAAATTTATTTTCAAGTGTATGCTAATACTGTATTTCTGCACACAGATTATAAAAAAAGTAAAATTCATACAAACATTTTTTTGGCACAAATATCATATACTGAAACAATTAAAAATTAAACTTTATTCATTCTGTAGGTTGGCCCCATTGCAGTCACATCAGCTAATCCTTCTGGGGAAGCGGATACTACTCATCACAATCAAGTCTATGCAAAATTAGGAGATAAGGTAAAAAGGACAATCCATTTACAAGTACTGCAATAATTATAAGTATAAAACCATTAGGTAAAAGCATTCATAATTTCAGGTTGATGGCGTACTGTGTGATGGGGCTTCCCCTGAAAATATTGCTTCTACTGTGGTAGACTGCACGAAAATAGAAACTGGTAACGTCGCGTTCTTTAGAGTTGGCATTGTTCCCAAGTCACAGGTAATGCAGTTATACTGATATTTTATTTTATTTTTCGCATTTTTGACCTCAGTTAATCCATTGCATAACTGCGGGGTAGTTAAGTAGAGGAATGCAAAAGATACATTTTATGAGAAATACTTTTCATTTGTATATCATATGCCAAACATTTCTACTAGCAGTAGACAAATAAAGCTCAATTAAAGGTATTGTTTGAGGATAAAAAATGATTTTGCTAACTCAAAACATTATATATTTCAGGTTTTACAAATATTAGACCAAGTGCAGCAGAAGCAGAAGAAGGGTCTTGTCAATGGGGGCTTTTCAGAACCCCAGGAAGAAATCACACAAAGGATAAATGGGTCTTATAACAAGCCAGACGTGAGGCAAAGCACCAACTTAGAAGATAATACATCAGTATCCTATGTTAACGATGGGTTTACAATAGATGATGAATGACAGTAGTGAATGTATTTAAGAAATGTTGCACAAATTGTATGATACAAACTCTTTATTTTTGTACTTATTTATATTATTTCAATAATAGAAAGTCATTAATATTAAATTATTATTTTTTATAAATTGTTGTTGTCTCCTCAAAGCCAATGGCGTTCGTATTACTTGAATGGGTTCATGGAAATATATATTTATGATTTATAATATATGCTGCCTATTACCAGGTAAAATATCATCTCTAAGCTAAAAATATTTATGTAGATCTTGGGCTTTAAAAGGAGTTTTTTCCACTAACCAAAGTCGGTCTAATGTTCTAGTGACCACTAGAACTTTTTCACACTTTCTATGTCCCCACGGAATCCCCACCATGATGATGCTCTCCTATAATTCCCTATTACGGCGCTCCATGCACCAATGTGAACTGTCACAGAATCCTGTGACTCAAACAGTCACAGTAGAAAAATCTGGAAGTATATGAATAAATGATTAACTATTATTATTTTATAAGATATGCTGATTTAGATGTTTATATTAGTCGAAAACCCCCTTTAATATCTTTCAGTACATATATTTATATATTTTAGATGAAAAATATAACTAGAACATTGTACTCTAAATAAAATTTTTAATTTGAGGACGACCCTCTTTTTTTTAAGTCTTAACCTGTGATAAAATATTTTTTAAGTAAAACCTGGATCCCAAGACATTTGTCGCATAGTTGTCTCCCAAGAAGCTTGAGAAGCTTGAGAACTGATATATCAGAACCAATGATAAAGTCAATTAGTGATTTACAGTCCACGATCATAAAGTTAATATATTCAGTCATATTAAGTACATCAATGAAAACACAGTCATAATGACATATGACAATATAAAAATATCTTCTATATAAAGGGAAGTAAATGGTAAATGGCAGAAGATTGGAAATAGTTTAAAAGGCTGAAAATGAATCAAGGTCAAGTGAACATTTCCTCCATCCATGAGTGTAAACAATGGTCAAAGTGTTGATAATTATAAATATGAGGGGATAAAATTAAAGAAAAGCTGAGTTACTTAGTGAACCATTCAATGAAAACATTTACTCAAGTTTTAGATATTGCATAACACTTGATGTTGAACATTGAAAGGTCGACTAAGCCTGTGAAAATATTCCAACATATAATATAAAATCTCAAAAACTAGTGTATTTTTCACCGGGCAAAAAAGGTCAATTGAAACAACTTGATTACTGCAGAATCACTGAAGAAATTACAAATTAAAGAATATCTTTAAAAGGGTTTCCCATCATTTTCTGGTCTGTGGTAGTTCGACTGCCGGGACACTCACCAACACTGTTGTGGATGGAACTGCAACACCGCTCCGTTCACTGAATAATATGGTTGTATTGTAGTCTCCAGCACAGGCTGTGGCAGGTATCGCAAAAACGGTGAAGGGGCTGGAGAATGGTTTAGCTTCCCCATTCCCATGATCGAGGGGTCCAGGTTGCTGGACCTCACCAATAAGAAAGTGATGGCATAATGTAAAGCTCTAGCACAACTTACTGTGGTGGGAAACCCCTTTTTAACTTGTATTCTTCTTGTAAACTTGCTCTCAATTTAAAAAAATAGTCCAGACAACCCATTGACCAAAGTGGCGCTTTTCTGTACGAAAAAAAAAGCAGACCCATTTTTTTTATTCTGGTCAACTCATATAAGACTACTGTGCAGTTTTTACCAACTTGGAAGAAACGAAAAGAACAAATTATGAGTTGTAAAGGATTGAAATTTCTAGTTTCATTATTATATTCCCAAAAAATACGAGCAAGTACTTCCTTTTCAGTGAAGATTAGATCAATTTATTCACCACCACATGCGACGTTTCAGCCCTACTCAATGGGGCCTTTCTCAAGCAATACAACAAGTGAGCAGTGCACATACATATATATTCAGATTTCAACAAATCATTCAAGTTCAATTCATATATATACAGTCGTTGTAGTACTTTTTATATTACAAATATTCTCTCCATGCTGTATACAACACCATAAAGTGTCAAGTGCCAATTATAAGGTGCAAGTGATTAACATAAAAATAATGTTTATCGAACTCACCAATATTCAGATCCCTTCACATGTTTCGTAATGCCGTGCATCTCAGCGTTTACAAAGAATTACCGTGCATGCGCTAGCGCTTACTTTCGCGCATGCCCATAGAGTTCCTGATATGCAACTGAGGCTTGATACGCAAACAAATCCAATGCATGGGATTCATCAAGCGCATGCTCAGAAAGAGCTGTGTTTGCCATACAAACTTCATATAGAGTATGATACACAGAGTAACGTATTTAGCAATTACAGGTCTTTTTATTTATTTATTTATTTAACCCCTTCCCTCTTTGGCCACTTTTGACCTTCCTGACCGAGCCTCATTTTTCAAATCTGACATGTGTCACTTTATGTGGTAATAACTCCGGAATGCTTTCACCTATCCAAGCGATTCTGAGATTGTTTTCTCGTGACACATTGGACTTTAAGTTACTGGCAAAATTTGCTCGATATGTTCAGTATTTAATTGTGAAAAACACCAAAATTTAGCGAAAAATTGCAAAAATTAGCATTTTTCTCAATTTAAATGTATCTGCTTGTAAGACAGGCAGTTATACCACCCACAATTGTTTCTAATTAACATCACCCATATGTCTACTTTAGATTGGCATCGTTTTTTGAACATCCTTTTATTTTTCTAGGACGTTACAAGGCTTAGAACTTTAGCAGCAATTTCTCACATTTTCAAGAAAATTTCAAAAGGCCATTTTTACAGGGGCCAGTTCAGTTGTGAAGTGGCTTTGAGGGCCTTATATATTAGAAACCCCCAAAAAGTCACCCCATTTTAAAAACTTCACCCCTCAAAGTATTCAAAACAGCATTTAGAAAATGTCTTAACCCTTTACACATGTCACAGGAATTAAAGCTTTGTAGAGGTGAATTTTACAAATTTCATATTTTTTTGCAGAAATAAATTTTTAGTACAATTTTTTTTATAACACAGAAGGTTTTACCAGAGAAATGCAACTCAATATTTGTTGCCCAGTTTCTGCAGTTTTAGGAAATATCCCACATGTGGCCGTAGCGTGCTACTGGACTGAAGCACCGGCCTCAGAAGCAAAGAAGCACCTAGAGGATTTTGGGGCCTTATTTTTGTTAGAATAAATTTTAGGCACCATGTCAGGTTTGAAGGGCTCTTGCGGTGCCAAAACAGTCAAAATCCCCCAAAAGTGACCCCATCTGGGAAACTACACACCTCAAGGAAATTATCTAGGGGTACAGTGAGCATTTTGACCGCACAGCTTTTTTACAGAAATTATTAGAAGTAGGCCGTGAAAATTAAAATCAACATTTCTTCAAAGAAAATGTAGGTTTAGCGATTTTTTTTCTCATTTTCACAAAGACTAAAGGAGAAAAAGCACCGTGAAATTTGTAAAGCAATTTCTCCCGAGTAAAACAATACCCCACATGTGGTAATAACCGGTTGTTTGGAGACACGGCGTGGCTGAGAAGGGAAAGAGCGCTATTTGGCTTTTGGAGCTCAAGTTTAGCAGGAATGGTTTGCGGAGGCCATGTCACATTTACAAAGCCCCTGAGGGGACAAAACAGTGGAAACCCCCCACAAGTGACCCCATTTCGGAAACTACGCCCATTGAGGAAATTATCTAGGGGTATAGTGAGCGTTTTGACCCAACAGGTTTTTTGCATAAATTATTGGAAATAGGCCCTGAAAATGACAATCTAAATTTTTTCAAAGAAAATTTAGGTTTAGCTAATTTTTTCTCATTTCCACAAGGACTGAAGGAGAAAAAGCACCGTAAAATTTGTAAACCAATCTCTCCCGAGTAAAACAATGCCCCACATGTGGTAATAAACGGTTGTTTGGACACACGGCAGGGCTGAGAAGGGAAAGAGCGCTATTTGGCTTTTGGAGCTCAAGTTTAGCAGGAATGGTTTGCGGAGGCCATGTCACATTTACGAAGTCCCTGAGGAGACAAAACAGTGGAAACCCCCCACAAGTGACCCCATTTTGGAGACTACACCCATTGAGGAAATTATCTAGGGGTATAGTGAGCTCTTTGACCCCACAGGTTTTTTGCAGAAATTATTGGAAGTAGGCCCTGAAAATAAAAATCAACATTTTTTCAAAGAAAATGTAGGTTTAGCTTATTTTTACTCATTTCCACAAGGACTGAAGGAGAAAAAGCACCACAAGATTTGTAAAGCAATTTCTCCCGAGTAAAACAATGCCCCACAAGTGGTAATAAACGGCTGTTCGGAGACACGGCTTGGCTTAGAAGGGAAAGAGCGCTATTTGGCTTTTGGAGATCACATTGAGCAGGAATGGTTTGCGGCTGCCATGTCACATTTGCAAAGCCCCTGAGGGGAAAAAACAATGAAAACGCCCAAAAAGTGACACCATTTAGGAAACTACACCTCTTGAGGAATCCATCTAGGGGTGTAGTGAGCGTTTTGACCCCACAGATGTTTCATAGAATTTATTAGAATTGGGCAGTGAAAATAAAAACAATCCTTTTTCTTCAATAAGACGTAGCTTTAGCGCAAATTTTTTCATTTTCGCAACAAATAAAGGAAAAAAAGAACCCAACATTTGTAAAGCAATTTCTACCGAGTACGGCAATACCCCATATGTGGTCATAAACTGCTGTTTGGGCACACGGCAGGACTCAGAAGGGAAGGACCGCCATTTGGAGTGCAGATGTTGCTGGATTGGTTTCTGGGCGTCTGTGGGCCCAAAACAGTGGAAACCCCCCAGAAGTGACCCCATTTTGGAAACTACACCCCTCAATGCTTTTACCTACGGGTGTAGTGAGCATGTTAACCCTGCAGGCAGTGGCGTAACTACCGCGGTAGCAGCAGTAGCGGCTGCTACGGGGCCCGGGGCTTGAGGGGGCCCGGTGGCGCCGCTAGCAGCCGTTATGGCTACTACAGCGGTAGCGTCGCTACTGTGGGGCCCGCGACGCCGAGCCTTACACAGGCCATCTCATGCCTGTAGGTGTCGCTAGCACCGGAGGGGGCCCCAGTGCTAGCGGCAGCCAAATACATGAATGGCCGGGCATGTTCCGTGCCTGACCATCCAGTGCCTTACAATGACACTGATTGGCTAGCGGCGCGATGACATCATCGCGCCGCTTCCATGCTTGGAAGGTGCTGATTGGCGGGGCAAGTAATTCTGCCCCGCCAATCAGCGTCATTGAAGGACGCTCATTCAGCTCCTGCAGACATGCTCAGAAGAGAGCATGTCTGCATCGCCAGTGAACAGCGTGGGAACCGGAGAATGTGAGTATGTCAAGTTTTTGTTTTTTTCCCCTCATAAAAATGTGAATGGCATTATCTATGGGGGGGGGGGGGTCATCTTTATGTGGGCTATTATATATAGGGGGTCTATATGTGGGGCAGTAGCTACAGGGGGGGTCTATATGTGGGGGTGTGGGCCATTATATACAGGGGGCTCTATATGTGGGCCATTATATACAGGGGGGTCTATATGTGGGGGTGTGGGCCACTATATACAGGGGGCTCTATATGTGGGCCATTATATACAGGGGGCTCTATATGTGGGCCACTATATACAGGGGGGTCCATATGTGGGCCACTATATACAGGGGGGGGTCTATATGTGGGCCACTATATACAGGGGGGTCTATATGTGGGACACTATATACAGGGGTGGGTTACCTGTGGGGCACTAGCAACAGGGTGGCTATATGTAGTGCACAGTCTACAGGGGTGGGCTATATGTGGGACACTATATACAGGGGGAGCTATATGTGAGACACTATATACAGAGGTGGGCTATACGTGGAGCACTAACTATAGGGGAAGCTATATGTAGGGCAGCACGGTGGCTCAGTGGTTAGCACTATTGCCTTGCAGCTCTGGAGTCCATATGTGGGCACTATCTACAGGGGCTTCTATGTAGGTCACTATCTACAGGGGACATGTTGTGTGTTTTTGACAGTTATATTTAGATGTGTTGAGAATTTTAACTTCGTTTTATAGGTGCAGAAATGTTTTAAAAGTGAGAAGCTGAAGACATCTAAACGGAAAACTGCAGAAATGGGTCATGGCCGGGAGAAATCCATCATAGATGTCTGAACCGGAGGGAGAAGAAAAGAACTAGAATCTGAGACGTCACCGGTGAGTCACTTAATGTAAATGTTTATTCTGCCTCTAATCAGTATTGTAGTCACTGTATGATCTGCAGCGAGATGATGGTGATAGGATTTTTTTTGTGAAACCGCATCTCCCAGCATATCCTTACCATTGTTCCGGCCATGCTGGGAGCTGTAGTTTTACGCCGTACAAACTTATACGCAGTGGCGTAACTACCGCTATAGCAGCCGTAGCGACTTCTACAGGGCCTGCAGCATGAGGGGGCCCGTGCCACCCGCCGGCACGGCCCCCTCCCATGGCCGCAGGCTCCGCTAGCAGCCGCTATGGCTGCTACAGCGCGACGCCACTGAAGGGGTTGTTCCTACATAAGACATGTATCCCCTATCCACAGGATAGGGGATACATGTGTGATCGCTGGCAGCGATGAGGAGAACGGGGGACCGAAAGTCCCCCCTAAGTTCTCCATGACAAACCTCGGACTTCCGGGGTCTGTGTCGGCAGCTCCGTAGAAATGAATGGAGCGCCGGTCGCGCTTGTGCGCATGTGTGACCAGCGCTCCTTTCATTTTTATTGAACTGCGCAGACGCCGGAAGTCCGAGGTTAGTCATGGAGAACTTCGGGGGACTTTCGGTCCCCCGTTCTCCTTATCGCTGCCAGTGATCACACATGTATCCCCTATCCTGTGGATAGGGGATGCATGTCTTTTGTAGGACAAACTATAGGACGTTTTTTTTGGGGGGGGGCTATATAGCGTTATCTACAGGGGGGGCTGTATGGCGTTATCTACAGGGGGGCTGTATGGCGTTATCTACAGGGGGGCTGTATGGCGTTATCTACAGAGGGAGTCTGTATGGCGTTATCTACAGGGGGGCTGTATGGCGTTATCTGCAGGGGCTGTGTATGGTGCTATCTATAGGGGGGCGCTGTGTGGTGGAATCTATAAGGAGGCACTATCTACAAGGGGGGGGGGTTGTGTGATACCCAGCAGAGGGGGGGCCCCAGTCAAAAGTTTGCTATGGGGCCCAGTCTTTCCTAGTTACGCCCCTGCCTGCAGGTGTTTTGTAGAAATTAGTGTGAACTCGATGTTGCAGAGTGAAAATGGGATTTTTTCCACAGATATGTGGACAATATGTGGTGCCCAGCTTGTGCCACCATAACAAGACAGCTCTCTAATTATTATGCGGTGTTTCCCGGTTTTAGAAACACCCTACATGTGGCCCTAATCTCTTGCCTGGACAGTCGACCAGGCTCAGGAGTGAAAGGGTACCATGTAAAATTGAGGCCTAATTTGGCGATTTACAAAGTATTGGTTCACAACTGCAGAGGCTCAGATGTGAAATAATAAAAATAAACCCCTGGGAAGTGACCCCACTATGGAAACTGCACCCCTCAAGGCATTTATTAAGGGGTGTAGTGAGCATTTTCACCCCACAGATCTTTTCCATAAATGAATGCGCTGTGGATGGTGCAAATTAAAAATTTATATTTTTCCCTAGATATGCCATTCAGTGGCAAATATGTTGTGCCCAGCTTGTGCCACTGGAGACACACACCCCAAAAATTGCTAAAAGGGTTCTCCCGGGTATGACTGTGCCATATATGTGGAAGTAAACTGCTGTTTGGGCACACTGTAGGGTTCAGATGGGAGGAAATGCCATTTGGCTTTTGGAGCGTGGATTTTGCTTGTAGTAGTTTTGTTTGGAGTCTTACTGGTGTTTCCGTTTATAATGTAGGGCATATGTAAGGCGGGCGGAGTATATAAGGGGCATAGTCAGGTGGTATAATAACGGGGTAAAAAAAACCAATAAAATAATCCATAGATGTGTGTTACGCTGTGAAGCAATCCTTTCCGCACAGGCCGGTGTCACACTGATATATGGTGTCATTTCTTATCCCCCTTTTGGTCCCCACTCCGCGCCTTTGTAGTTTGGGGAATTTTGCTGGGAAAGTGTTGTCTTGGTATAATACGGGCACCGTCGCTTCCAGCAGATATGTTTGGGCCCTCCCCTTCCTGGTATAATACGGGCACCGTCGCTTCCAGCAGATATGTTTGGGCCCTCCCTTTCCTGGTTCCCTAATTTTAGGTCCTTGATAAATCGCCTCTTCAAACAGAAGAAATGTTCCCCTCGGGCACAACTGCATATTTTTTTATTTCCTGACTTATTGGAGCCATAACTCATTTTATTTTTTCATAGACGTAGCGGTATGAGGGCTGGTTTGTTGCGGGACGAGCTGTAGTTATTATTGGTACCATTTTGGGGTACATGTGACTTTTTGATCACCTTTTATCCTATTTTTTGGGATGCCAGGTAAACAAAAAAACGCAATTCTGGCACAGCTTTTTTCGGTTTTTTTTTATACAGCGTTCACCATGCGTTATAAATTACATGTTAACTTTATTCTGCGGGTCCGTACGATTCCGGCGATACCTAATTTATAGAACTTTTTCATGTTTTACAACTTTTTGCACAATAAAATTACTTTTGTAAAAAGAATGTATTTTTTCTGTCGCCAAGTTGTGAGAACCATAACTTTTTAATTTTTTTGTCGCCGGAGCTGTATGAGGGCTTGTTTTTTGCGGGACGAGCTATAGTTTTTATAGGTACCATTTTTGGATACGTGCGACTTTTTGATCACTTTTTATTCTAATATTTGTAGGGCAAAGTGACCAAAAAACAGAAACTCTGGTAACGTTTTTTACGGTTTTTTTTACGCTGTTCACCGCGTGCAATAAATAATATAATATTTTGATACCTCCGGTCGTTACGGTCGTGGCGATACCAAATACATATGGTTTATTATTATTTTTCAATAATAAAGGACTTGATAAGAGTAAAAGGGGGATTGTGTTTTATTTGATTACTTTTCAAACTTTTATTTTGTGCACTTTTTTTTACACTTTTTTATACTTTTTTTTACACTTTTTCTCAAGTCCCACTAGGGGACTTGAAGTTCCAACGGTCAGATTTTTTTTTTTCTAATACATTGCACTACCTATGTAGTGCAATGTATTAGATCTGTCAGTCATTCACTGACAGCAAGCCGATTAGGCTTCGCCTCCCGGCGGGGCCTAAATCGGCTTCCGTAATGGCAGAGCAGGAGACCATTGTGTCTCCTGTTGCCATAACAGCAGTCGCCAGTCCTGATTGCCTGTCAGGGCTGGCGATCGGCTAGTAACCGCTACGATGCAGCAATCGCTTTCGATTGCTGCATCGAAGGGGTTAATGGCAGGGAACGGAGCTAGCTCCGGTTCCTGCCGTTACAGGTGGATGTCAGCTGTACAGTACAGCTGACTTCCACCGCTGATGACGCCGGATCAGCTCCTGACCCGGCGCCATCTTGCCGACAGCTACGGAAGCCGATCAGGCTCCGCCGCCGGGCGGATCTTGACCGGCTTCGGTGCTAGGCAGACCGGGAGGCCAGTATTAGGCCTCCGGTTGCCATTGCAGCCACCGGAACCCCGGCAATTTCATTACTGGGGTTCCGATGAGCTGCAAACACCTTAAGTGCATCGATCACGTTTGAGCGCTGCACTTAAAGGGTTAATGGCGGGGATCGAAGCTAATTTCGGTCCCCGCCGTTACAGCCGGATGTCAGCTGTAAGATACAGCTGAGATCCGGTGATGATGGGACCGGCTCAGCTTCTGAGCCGGTCCCAAACATTTGGCGTACATGTACGGCAAGATGCGGGAAGTCAGTACTTTCCATGACGTACATGTACGGCAAATGTCGGGAAGGGGTTAAAGAGGAGCCACAACCCTCATAGTCACAATATGTCCAAACTGGCTGATCATCTCCAAATGAATGGGGACGTCTCGCACATGATGGGGACCGATGTGTCATACAATGTACACTACCGTTCAAAAGTTTGGGGTCACCCAGACAATTTTGTGTTTTCCATGAAAACTCACACTTATATTTATCAAATGAGTTGCAAAATGACTAGAAAATATAGTCAAGACATTGACAAGGTTAGAAATAATGATTTTTATTTGAAATAATAATTTTCTCCTTCAAACTTTGCTTTCGTCAAAGAATGCTCCATTTGCAGCAATTACAGCATTGCAGACATTTGGCATTCTAGCTGTTAATTTGCAGAGGTAATCAGGAGAAATTTCAGCCCATGCTTCCAGAAGCCCCTCCCACAAGTTGGATTGGCTTGATGGGCACTTCTTGCGTACCATACGGTCAAGCTGCTCACACAACAGCTCTATGGGGTTGAGATCTGGTGACTATGCTGGCCACTCCATTACAGATAGCTGCCTGCTTCTTCCCTAAACAGTTCTTGCATAATTTGGAGGTGTGCTTTGGGTCATTGTCCTGTTGTAGGATGAAATTGGCTCCAATCAAGCGCTGTCCACAGGGTATGGCATGGCGTTGCAAAATGGAGTGATAGCCTTCCTTATTCAAAATCCCTTTTACCTTGTACAAATCTCACACTTTACCAGCACCAAAGCAACCCCAGACCATCACATTACCTCCACCATGGCGTCAGGCACTCTTCCAGCATCTTTTCAGTTGTTCTGCGTCTCACAAATGTACTTCAGTGTGATCCAAACACCTCAAACTTCGATTCATCTGTCCATAACACTTTTTTCCAATCTTCCTCTGTCCAATGTATTGACGTATATATATTTATTAAAGATTAAAGATAATCGATGAAGGGATCCGTTTTGGGTGAGTATTCTTTCTTAATGGGGCCATAATCCGATCTGCTATAAACAGAAAAAGAGTAAAAAATCTATTTCAGTATTCACATAAAATCTAATCGTACAGAGTCATTCATAGAGAGGAAACCAACAGGATAATGGGCAAACCACCCCCTATCCAATGCCCTTCAACTTGAAATCAACGTTAGGCACACAAGGACGCAGTGTGTTTAACCTATATGTCGACTCTGACTCACGTTTTTTTGAGTAGCGCAACTCTCCGTCTCGGTTTGGCGATAAGATCTATTATTTTAAAGAGCAGATCCCTTTCCGTATGGTTCGCTTCTGAAAAATGTTTTGAGAACGGTAGATCTAGTCTCTAATTACGGATTGTAAATCTATGGTTATTTATCCGTGTTGTGCAATCCAAAGTGGTCTCTCCTACATAAAACAGATTGCATGGACATTTTAACAGATAAATAACATATTCTGATGCTCGTCAAATAATGTTTAATCTGAAATTCTTTTCCAGTTAATGAGTGAACAAACGTCTCCCCTTTTGTCATGTAAGAGCAATTCACGCAATTGAGACATGGGAAACATCCCAATCTTTTTGTCCCTAAAAATGTCTGTATTGGCTTTCTCACCGAGCCTACATCTGCTTTCACAAGTTTATCTTTTAAGTTCTTATAACGTTTATATGACACCAAATGTGGTAAATCAAATTCCGTGACATGTCTTAAATGACTATTTAATATTGGCCAATGTTTGCGTATTATTTTCGCTATGTCTTCGCTGTCTCCCGTATAAGTAGATATAAAAGGTATCCTGTTTGATATATTTCTACCAGTATTAGCTACTATTCTTTTCGAGAGGAGCCCCTCTCTATCCGAACTCTCTACCTTATCCCTATACTGTTGAAAACGTTTCTTAGGGTAGCCTCTAGAGATAAATTTCTTACCCATTTCATTCAATCTAACTCCGATTTTCTCTTCTGTGGCAACTATGCGCTTCACTCTCAGCAGTTGACTATAACTGAATGCCCTCACCAAACGCCTTGGATGGCAACTTTCAAACTTCAACACATTATTTCTATATGTAGACTTTGTATAAATATCCGTTGTTAATTTCATGTCAGCCTTGATTACCGTAGTGATCAAAAATTGAATACATGTATTTGATTGTACCAATGTGAACTCTACATCTACATCTATGTTATTTACAAATTTATGAAATATATCAAGTTCCTCAACAGTGCCTAGCCAAATGAAGAAGATGTCATCTATGTATCTCCACCACCTTGTCTGAAGTGGTGGGACACATAGACTGACTCTCTGTCCAATGTTGCAATGTATATATTGGCATAGGTTGGTGCCACATTGACACCCATGGCGGTTCCTCTCCACTGAATGTAAAACTGGTCCTGAAATAAAAAGTAATTCTGCCTCAAAACTATCTCCAATAATGAAAGTATAAATAAATTTTGGCTTTAAAAACAAAGCTGATTTTTTCAAATCTGACATGTGTCACTTTATGTGTTAATAGCTTTGGAATGCTTTTACCTATCCAAACGATTCTGAGATTATTTTCTCGTTACATATTGGACTTTATGATAGTGAAAATATTTTGTCGATAAATTCAATATTTGTTTTTGAAAAACATCAAAATATATAGATTTGCAAAGATTTACGCTGTTCTAAATTAAAATGTATATGCTTGTAAAACAGATGGTAATACTACACAAAATAGTCACTATTTCATATATCCCATATGTCTACTTTATGTTGGCATCGTTTTCTTGAACGTTCTTTTCTTTTTCTAGGACTTTACAAGGCTTAGAACTTTAGCAGCAATTTCTAACATATTCAAGAAATATTCAAAAGGCAATTTTTTCAGGGACCAGTTCAGTTGTAAAGAGGCTTTGAGGGGCTCCAGATAATACAAACCCCCATAAATCACCCCATTTTAAAACTGCACCCCTCAAAGTATTTAAAACAGCATTAAGAAAGTTTCTTAACCCTTCAGGCGTTTCACAAGAATTAAAGCAAAGTAGGGGTGAAATTTACATTTATGCAGTAATTCATATTTAATCCTTTTTTTTCTGTAATACAGGGGGTTTTTACCAGAAACCGCAACTCAATATTTACTGCCCAGACTCTGCAGTTTTTAGAAATATCCTACATGTGGCCCTAGTGTGCTAATGGACTGAAACACAGGCCTCAGAATCCAAGCAGCACCTAGAGGATTTTGGGGCCTTCTTTTTATTAGAATGTATTTTAGGCATCATGTCAGGTTTGAAGAGGTCTTGTGGGGCCAAAATAGTGGAAACACCCCAAAAAGACACCATTTGGCAAGCTACACCCCTCAAGGAATTTATCAAGGGGTATAGTGCGCATTTTGACCCCACAGTTTTTTTTTTTGCTGAATTTAGTGGAATGAGGCAGTGGAAATGAAAATCAATTTTTTTTCCAATAAGAGGTAGAAATGTTCAATTTTTACAAGACATAAAGGACAAAAAACACCCCAAGCAATTTGTCCCGATTACGGCAATACCCCATATGTGGTAATAAATGGCTGTTTGGACAGACGGCAGTGCTCAGAAGGGAAGGAGCGCCATTTGGCTTTTGGAGCTCAAGTTTTCTGTAATGGTTTTCGGGTGCCATGTCGCATTTGCAAAGCCCCTGTGTGACCAAAACAGTGGAAAACCCCCAAAAGTGACCCCATTTGGGAAGCTACGCCCCTCAAGGAATTTATCGAGGGGTATAGTAAGCATTTTGACCCCATAGGTTTTCTGCTGACTTTAGTGGAATTAGGCAGTGCAAAGGAAAATGAACGTTTTTTTTCTAATAAAATTTAGTTTTAGCTCAGATTTTTCAATTTTCACTAAAAATTAAGGAGAAAAAGCACCCCAACATTTGTAAAGCAACCACTTATATGCACAGCAAAACCCCATATGTGTCAATAAAGTGCTGTTTGGACCCATAGCATGGCTTAGAAAGGGAAGGAGCACCATTTGGCTTTGAGCTCAAATTTTGCTGGAATGGTTTGCAGCGCCATGTCACATTTGCAAAGCCCCTGAGGGACCAGATCAGTGGAAACTCTCCAAATGTGAACCATTTGGGAAACTACACCCCTAAAGGAATTTATCGAGGGGTATAGTGAGAATTTTAACCCCACAGGTTTTTTGCCGAATGTAGTGGAATTAGGCCATGAAACATGGACATTTTAAATTTTTACAAGGAATAAAGAAGAAAAAGCACCCCAACATTTGAAAAGCAATTTATCCTGATTACGGCAATACCCCATAAGTGGTCATAAACTGGTGTTTGAACACACTGCAGGCCTCAAAAGGGAAGGAGCACCATTTGGAGCTCAAATTTAGCTGGAATGGTTTTTGGGTGCCATGTCACATTTCAAAAGCCCCTGCAGGCAACAGTAGGAGTCCCCTAAAAGTGACCCCATTTGGGAAACTACACACCTTAACGAATCTATTTAGTGGTATAGTGAGCATTTAGACCCACAGGTCTTTTGCAGAATTTATTGGAATTAGGCCGTAAAAATTAATATAAAAAATGTTTCCACTAAAAAGTTGAATGTTTTAATTTTCACAAGTGATAAAGGAGAAAAAGACATCCAACATTTGTAAAGCAATTTCTCCTGAGTATGGCAATATCCCATATGTGGTCATAAACTGCTATTTGGACACACAGCAAGGCTCTAAATGCAAGTAGTGCAATTTGATTTTTGGAGTGGAAATTTTTCAAAATTAGATTTCTGACACCATGTTGCATTGAGCTGAGGTACCAGTACATTGGAAAGCCCCGAAAAATTACCCCATTTTGGAAACAACATCCCTGAAGAAATTTATCTACAGGTATTGTGAGCATTTTGACCCCACATGTGTTTTGCAGAAATTAGTGCACAATGTATGTTGCAGATTGAAAATTGCCATTTTTCCACGGATATGCCATTTCAGTGACCAATATGTTGTGCCCAGCTTGTGCCATTGGAGACACACACCCCATAAATTGATAAGCAGGTTCTCCAGAATACAGTAATACCCCATTTGTGGTCATAAACTGCTGTTTGGGCACACTGTCAGGCTCAGAAGGACCGCCATTTGGCTTTTGGGGGTGCAGATTTTGCTTGGTAGTAGTTTTGTTTGGGGTTTTACTGGTATTTTATCTTATAATGTGGGGGCATATGTAATCTGTGCGGAGTACATCAGGGTATATGTAAACTGTGTGGAGTACATCAGGGCATATGTAAGCTGGGTGGAGTACATCAGGGTATATGTAAGCTGGGTGGAGTACATCAGGGTATATGTAAGCTGGGCAGAGTACACAAAGGTATATGTAATCTGTGCAGAGTACATCAGGGTATATGTAAACAGGGCGGAGTACATCTGGGTATATGTAAGCTGTGAGGAGTACATCTGGGTATATGTAAGCTGTGCGGAGTTCATCAGGGTATATGTAAGCTGGGCAGAGTACATCAGGGTATATGTAAGCTGGGCACAGTGCATCAGGGCATAGTAGGATGATGTACTAATGGGGTGAATGAATAATAAAATCAATAATCCATGGATTGGTGTGGTACGCTTTGAGCAATACTTTATGCACAGGCCGGGTTTTTGGGGTATTATACAAAATATCTGCGCTCCAGTATTGCCTAATCTTTGACTTCTTCACAAGCCCTTATAAGGCCCTAAAGTTTCCTCATCTCCGCTGCATCTACGTGGTCCACCTGTGGGATTTAGCAAATGATGATGTGGGGTTTTTAGTGAAAAACTACTAGACCTCAAAAATTAGTCTGGGCCGTCATTTAGCATAATTTTGCTTCATTTCGTTCTGAGAGTTACAACGTGTTATTTTTCCGTTGACGGAGCTGTGTAAGGGTTTTTGTGGAACGAGGTGTAATTATTATTGGATCCATTTTGGGATACATGCGATTTTTTTTTTAGCACTATTTATTCCATTTTTTGAGAGACGAGGAAACCAAAAAACAGCAATACCAGCAATATTTTGCTTTTTCTTTTTTACAGGGTTCACTGTGCAGTATAAACAACATGTTAACTTTATTCTGTGGGTCGATACGTTTACAGTGATAAAAAATTTAGATTGTTTTTTTTACATTTTACTACTTTCCCACAATAAAAATACTCTTTTCTGAAAAAAATCATGTTTTAGTGTCGCCATTTCCTGACAGCCATAACTTTGTTATTTATCAGTTGTCATCGCTGTGGGAGGGCTTGTTATTTGTGTCACGAACTGTCGTTTTTCTGGATACCACTTTGAAGTACTTGTGACTTTTTGATCACTTTTTATTACATTTTTTCTGAGACAAGGTGACCAAAAAAAGAAATTCTGTCATGTTTTTGTTATTGAATTTTTTTACGGTGTTCACCATGTGGTAATAATAACATGATATTTTTATAGTTCAGGCCGTTCCGAACACGGCGATACTTATTATGTATATATATTTTTTTTATTTTTTTAAAATTATAAATGACTTGATCAGGGAAACAGGGCGATTATTGCTTTTATTAATTGATACTTTTATTTATATATTTTTCTTAAAATTTTTTTTTACTTCTTTCACTTTTTTTTTACACTTACCTGGGGACTTGAAGATCTGCTCTTCTGATCCCTGTACAATACACTGCACTACTATAACTGTCATTTTTCATTTGACAGTTAAGCCTTGGGCAGGACCTAATAGGCTTCCGTACCTGGCCACCAGGAAGCCGCTGCTAAGTTTCTGATTGCCATAGCAACCATCGCAACCAGCGATTTCTTTCGGGGGGCAGTGGGGTACAGAGGGGGCCCCTTCCCTAAGTCAACCACTTCAATGCGGCGGACGCCATTGACCGCCGCATTGAAGGGCTTAAATGGCGGTGATCGGCAGTAACTGCCATCGCCTCCATTGCAATCAGGATATCAGCTGTATATTACAGCTGACACCCGCTGAAGATGAAGTGCTCACAGCTCCTGGCCCGCTTCATCTTCATGATGGGTCTGGTATATTGGATTGCGAGAAGCTGCTTGTTTTGCCGATTTACCAGAGCCGTCAATTTTGGAAGAGGTTAAAGGGGTTGTTTCTACAAGGCCGCTTTTATCCAGAAGCATGTGACTACACCATAAATATATATGTTACCTTGACTGGGATTTAATAGGCTCCCAGGTATGAGCAGGCCTGCATTGAAGTACCATGGGGTAGGAGGCCTCTGCTGGGCTAGCAAGACTGATCTGGCACAGGCTTTCAGAGACAGACAGGCTTTCACTGGAAGATAGAGATGTAAGGCCTCATGCACACATCCTTTACCGTTTTTACGTTTGTTTAAAACGGATCTGTGTGTCCTTATTGACATCCGTATGGCCCCCGTTGTCACTCCGCATCCGTTCAGTTGTTCCATTTAAACGGACATTGTGCTTCCATTTGTATTCATTTTTAAACGCTCCGTTAAAATCCATCTTGTGTGTTGAATGCAGGGAAATTTGGCATGCCCTGCCATTGTTTGGCAACGGATCCGTGAAAAACGGCTGGCACAGAGATGCCTTTCATGTGCCTTCCATTGTTTTCGACGGTCCCTTAGGCTTCAATGGGCGAGGCGAACACTGAACAACGGACAGAAGTAGGACATGTTCTACTTTTGACGGAAAAGATGCATGGAACCGTTAAAATAACGGGAGTGTGCATGGCCCCATGGAAATGAATGTGTCAGTGTGCTATCAGTTAAAAAAAACGGATAGCACCCTGAAGAAAATAACTGAAGTGGGCATGAGGCCTAAGACTACTAGGTCAACATGAGTGGTCAGACCACTAGTTCACTAGGGCTGACAAAACCATTGAATCAGGAAATATAAAACCACTGACTGTGAATGTTCAGTCCATCTTTAAGGGATCACCTCAGGATTTGTACTGTAAAAAAAAAAAGTTTTTTTGTATAAAATATTTATTACAATGAAAAATGTAATGAAGGTTCTTGACTTGAGAAACATCCACTACTAGTTCTAGTTTATTCTGCCACAAACTTCAACATGATTATGCTTGGAATAAATGAATTGGGCAAAAACGATACAAAAATGAGAACTTCCTAAATGATACTAAAAAAGTACTGCCTGAACTTGATATCCAATGTCAACTTTAATTAATGGGAAGTCTTTTCTATTTGATATTGTAAAATTTCTATATAAATCAATAAACAGCATTTTTTTTCTCTGATAATATATAATTTATTGATAAATGTATTCAAATTATTAGCTATATGCAAAAAGAGGAGAAACAACCATACTGTGGTGCTATAAAATATAATTTTTATTAGTACCACATTCAGAGCAATAAAAAATAAATTTTTTGCTTTCCATGCAAATAAATGTGTAAAGGATTTACCTGACACAGCTTCTGTGTCGACGCTCGTGGTTAATCAGCCTGCATCTGTGCCTAGCTCTGCTAGAGTGACTCGATCTGCTACCACTCAGGCTGGGAGGCTGAGGAGTGGGAGAACCTATCACAGCCTGGCCAGACGGTTCTAGCTCCCGCCCTTGGTCTATGTATACCTGCATTTGCTGCTTGTCCTGTGCCTGTGATTCTCTCTGGTTCCTGACTCTGCTGTTCCTGCTACTTACGCTTGAGCTGCTTCATATCGACCGTGGCTTGATTGACTGACTATTCTTCTGCTCTGCTTTTGTTACCACGTACTCTCCTGGTTTGACTCGTCTCGTTCACTACTCCTGTTGCTCACGGTGTTGCCGTGGGTAACTGTTCCACTTCCCTCTCTTCTGTGTACCCTGTCTTGTGTTGTCTGTCGTGCACATATTGAGTATAGGGACCGTCGCCCAGTTGTACGCCGTCGCCTAGGACGGGCCGTGCAAGTAGGCAGGGACTGGGTTGCGGGTAGATTAGGGCTCACTTGTCCGTCTCCCTACCCCGTCATTACAAAATGGGTGCAGTTGTCACTTTTTTCTCTATTTACCTGTACAACATACTGTATACGTTGTCTGTGTATATAGCTATATGATAGCGGATACTAGTGTATGGCTTATACCTGCAACTCCAAAGTAATGTCAATAATGTCAGACGTTTTTCTTCTGTGACAAAACACAGGTGTGGGTTTCACAATAGATCATATAGGACATTTCATCTATGGTGGGTGGGAAATTATTGATCTGTGACAGCAGATATTTTAGTTATGCAAACAAAACGGAAATAAGGGATGTTGCATTAGGCATGTACTTACAACATCACTACTGTGTGGTTTGTTATATGTAAACAGGGTAGCAGGCATAGGCGCTGTTATGGGGCCCAGCAGCTAAGGGGACCCACCTGTACTCAGAGGTGAGGGGCAATCAGCATTCAGTGTGAATGATGGAAAAGCCAAAAGGACATGAAAATTATTGGGAGACTAATAAAAGACATATAGGACAGGATAGAGGCAAAAAAAACCAACTATAAGCTTTTCATGTAATGAACTCATTTTCTGCAGAATATGACCATGGGAGAGTGAGACACCATTCCAAGTTTTACTATGGGACACCATGGTTGCATGTTACGCCCTTGCAAGCAAATACAGATTTAACAGATGGATCCCCATGTACAACGTCGAAGTTGGAAATAATTGCGATCTGCAAGGAAACATAACAATATTCTGGTTTCACTTTTTCTAGAACTGTTTCTATTTTGAAAAAGCAAAGCAAATACAGTAAAACTGTGGCAAAAACGCATGCATCTACATAGTAGTGTTTTTTGTTTTTTTTTACTGTGTGGTAGTGGTGTGCTAATGGTTTTGCTGAAAATATATCCCAAATCCATCCTTTATTAATTGTGGATTACAGGTTAGAGAACTTTGGTTTTATGGACCCCCACCCCCCAAGATCAATAACAACAGGAATACATGAATTCAAGTATTACGAACCTTAGAACAACACAACAATTAATGAGTTTATAGATTGGTTATTATGGATGACTTGACATCAGTGGTTACATCATTTGCTGCTGACATCATGACAACATTTCTGTTTAATGCATATTTCCTAATCTGTGACTGTACACAGGGCACTCCGTGACTGAAAATGCTTTTGCTACTAAATAAGAATGTGATGAGGTAATCCTTCCTCAATGACAAGACTCGTCATGGCTCACTTCACGTTTGCATAGTAGGCTCACTTAAGAGCCACTGTTGCAAATGAATCACGACAGACCCTATTTTAAGGCAGTGGTATTATTGCACAACGGTTTACTTATCTGCATCTCCGCACTTTGTATGGAAGCATTCATGTTTAAGGGTGTGTTCACCTCAGCGCTCAATTTCCATTGATGGGTTCCGTCAGACCTTTCCATCGGAGTAACCCATCAATGTAAGGTTTCCGTTTTTTTTACTGAATCAATAGCGCAGTTGACTACGCTATTGTTTCCGCCAAAAAAATGGAAACCTTACAGAACAGAGACAAATGGAAACCATTTACAACGGAAGCATTACCCTTGAAATCAATGATAATGCAAATGGAAGCTGTGGTTTTCGTTTGCCTTTCCGTTGATGGGTTCCGCCAACAGAAAGGTCTGACGGAACCCATCAACGGAAACCGAACCCTGATGTGAACAGGCTCTTATATGAGAAACAAAATTCAATCACTTTTAAACAAAAGGCATTAATATTTGCTTGTAACATCAATTATAAAGGATTTACTAATTAGCTTAGAAAATTTGCCACTAAAATATTGTTTCTTTTCAAACCAGAAGTAAAAAAACAATTTTTTAGAAACACATGCTAAATGGTGTAAAATAAAAATACAATAATATACACAAAATAAAAATGGAACTCTCTTGAAGTTGAGTGTTGATAGATGTACAATTTATTTTTGAAAACAATTGTTTAGGAAATATTTAATTGTCCTTTGAAAACCCATAGTCATAAAAAAAGCAAATTCATCATCTCATAGTACAATCACTAAAATTGCACTCACGACAACATTGTCCATAATTGTCCATGCTCACAATGTATGCTTTAAATTATATGGTATTCCTGGAAGAAATCACAGATTTAAATGAGAATACATCTGAGAATATAAACTGGAATAAAGGTTTAATCTCAAAACAAAGCAATCACCAAGTGATCAATAATACGTAGTATATTATTTATCTTCTGTAATTTATTACAATAAAAATTTAATTGATAGCATACATCACCATATTACCAGTGTGTGGTAGCGGAATTGCAAATCTTATTTTAAATTGTCTGTCTTAACCCTTGATATATTCAGGGGCATTGCTAAGGTCTTAAAAGATCAGGGGCACAAGCCCCGAGACATATATTTACCTCCCCCGAAATTTTTTTTTTTTTTACATATATATCGGATAGCATATCTATAACACTAAGGCTCCTATAGCTACACCGCTGGATAGAATTGGATGCATTGTCTCAACAGACAGTATCACACATGATAGGCTTAGATACATGGCCCTAGCAGACAGTATCACACATGATAGGCTTAGGGCTCATTCAGACAAGCGTGGATCTCGTTCGTGTGGTGTGCATTGAAATAACGCACAGCACACGGACCCATTGATTTTAATGGGGCTATTCACACATGCGAGTGTCCGTTGCGTGAAACTCACTGCATGTCCTATATTACTGCGTTTTCATGCACCTAGTCGCCCATTGAAGTCAATGGGTGCGTGAAAACCACGGACAGCACACAGACGACATCCGTGTGCGTGTTTCATGCATCAATTACTTTGAAAAAAAAAGTGCTTGCAAGTGTGTGAAAAACATACGTCCTTGTATTTTTTTAAACTTTATTACTACTGCTTTATGAATAGCTGCTGGCTGATTGACAGCGTCCATTACTAAGGCGGTGCTTAATCATAGCCAGTGAAAAGGCTAGCACTAACCCCCATTATTACCCTGGTACCCACCGCCACCATGGGTACTGGGAAGAGCCGGGTATGATCCAGTACATGACCAGCTATAGTGATGGCCGGGCACTGGGTCAGTCGCAGGCCGGTTTTATTAGGCTGGGAAAGTCCAAAAACAGCGACACTCCGACCCTGGTAATGCTAGGCTGCTGCTGCTATGTGGTGTCTGGCTGGTTATGAAAAATGGGGGGAGGGCCATGTAGTTTTTTCCAATTATTTATTTAAAACATAAAAATGACGTGCGGTCCCCCCCATTTTCATAACCAGCTAGATACAACATAGCAGCAGCAGACTAGCATTACCAGGATGGGAAGGGCCACTGTTTCCCAGCCTAATAATACCAGCCTTCGGGATCTGCAGTACCCGACCATCACTACAGATGGTCAGGTACTGGATCATACCCGGTTCTTCCCAGCACCCCTGGTAGCGGTGGGTATCAGGGTAATAATGGGGGTTAGTGTTAGCCTCTGCTCGGCAAACACGAAGCCCCGCCTTAGTAATGGACGCTGTCAATCAGCCAGCGGCCATTATTAAAGCGGTAGTAATAAAGTTTCAAAGAAAAAACAAACACATACATAAAATATTTTATTGAAATAAAAAAAACACACAACCCTCATTAACCATTTTATTGAAAATAAAAAAAGCCATCATCGAAGTAGTCCACCAATCCAACTAAGTCCAACGACCGAACCTGTAAAAAAACACTAATACAAAAAATAACATTAGTAACACATGGGGTAGGCTTAGATACAGGGCCCATGTGTGATACTGTCTGTTAGACCATGTATCTAAGCCATCCACAAGGCAGGCTTAGATACAGGACCCCAGCAGACAGTAATCTTATACTGTAAAAGATTACGGTCCACTGGGGCCCTGTATCTAAGCCTACTATGTGGTAAGCTTAGATACAGGGCCCATAAGAAAGGATCAGAAATGGGCCATGTAACTAAGAATACCATGTGGTAGACTTAGATACAGGGTCCATGTGTGACATTGTCTGTTAGACCCTGTATCTAAGCCTACCACAAGGCAAGCTTAGATAGAGGACCCCAGCAGACCGCAACGTTACACTTACCTTTCCCTTCGGTTTCAGGCGCAGCGGATGTCCCGACACCATCTAGCATTGTGACGTCATCCGCGGCCCACAGCATCGCGACGTCATGACGCGAGAAGGTGTTAGGATTTCTGCTGCGCTGTGTCGTTACTAGGCCTGTGTATTTTATTACATAGGCCCCAGTTACTATAGTAAGTTTAACTTTTACAGATGCGGTGCGGGCTGCTGCGACCGCTGCGACCCGAATGTGGCATTCACCAGGGCTCCAGGGCACCGGGCCAAAGATCCGGGGCTTGGCCCCAAAGGCCCGGTGCTAGTGACGCCCCTGGATATATGTATACAAGGTGATAAATAAAAAGCAAAAAACATATATCCATCCATTTATAAACTCCTTTCATTCTATTGATAATCCAGCTACAGATTTATGCTTTCCACAAAAGTCTGTGTCAAAATTAGGCTGAAATTGTCTTGCAGGTACTGCATCTGCAGTTCAGCCAAATACAGAGCAGCATGGTTTATATTTTGAAGATAACATATACTGAATTATTGTGGTAATTTCCACAAAATATTTATATTATTGACAAAATCTAATATAAAAATTTTAGTTATCTGTCTGAAAAAAAGCTCTCATTCTTTGTAATCCATGTCCCTGTGTCAGGTCCGTATATCAGGGAAGCTCCTTTCTCCCTGTCATTACACACCGAATAACCACCTCTGTAAATTGAAAGCTGAAGGCATGCCTGGAAAGAAGTGAAACAGTCAGAAATGTTTGCTACACAACTTTCCCTTGATCAAAAAAGAGGAGAACTGAACTTTATTCAGAACAAAGAAACAGACAGAGGAGACATGGGACTTGCTTAAGTCCCATTGGCTCCTCTGCTGTAAGTTTTCCTGTACATTCTTCTGCACACTCCTCTTTGCATTCCAGGGGGCGGTGTCTTCCATAGGCGTGTTATGCAGGCTCTTTGTGCTCCATGAATCCAATCTCTTTGTGTAATATACTGAATATATATATATATATATATATATATATATATATATATATATATATATATATATATGTAAGGATAATATTTTTCAAACAATATACATGGTAATGATCCCTAACAGTCCCCCCTAAAAATATTATTCTTCTATCCCTGAGTCTTGCCTATCACTGACCACTCGAACCAGGCGGGTAGGGGTTTTGGATTTCTTCACCAGCTTGAGACGAGCTACTCCTTATAAGTAACCCCCCTTTGTACCTGGACTTCCAAGGTTTCTGAATGGTCCTAACTGTCCCTATTCTCCTCAGTATACAGGATAGTTGTCTTTAAAGGGACTGTCGGTGTCACCTCGTCTATTTGTGTAAGCATAGTGGGCACAGTCTGTTCTACAGCTTTCGTCATCATTTTCCTGATACAAGGGAAAACACAGCACACAAGGACAGAGAATAGTATTAAAAAGGCGACTACCACTACTCCTATTTGTGCTAATATTTTCTGCCATCCAGTCATCCATGAGAAATACTGGTCCCATGGGTCGGTAATACCTGAGTTCCTTTTCAACTCCTGAGATAAGCTCTCCAGCTTATGTATGGCCATTGTGACTTTTCCTTTGGGCCCGGTGTTGTCGGGGATATACGTACAGCAGGTTGTCCCTATCATTCGGCATACCCCACCTTTTTCAGCCAATATCATATCAAGAGCCATTCTATTCTGGAATGTCATAGTTGAGGTGGGCCCTAGTTGGTCGGCTAACCCTTGTAAAGCATCTCGGGTATAATTTACAAACCGCTGCTGGTTGTAATATATATAATTAATCCAGTCTACATTTTTATTAACAGTAATAATTGGGATAAGAGACTCAAATCCTGCCTTCACCTGATCTCTGGCCTTGAACTCGTCTGGCACCCCCCTCGGGACACCAATTGTATCTATATACACATGTGGATCGAAGCTTCCCCTTGGGGATGCTTCCCTCTTTCTGCGGGTGTAAGATCCTTTCATTGGGTCTTCATTTGAACCTTCACCAAGAATGTGGAAAGGCATAATTGCTTTAGCCAATGCACATTCTCCTTTCCAATGCCCCTCAAGTCTGGTTCTGATTTTCATATCCCCACATATCCAGTATATATCGCCCAAAAACTGCACCTGATTCTGAATGATAGATGCATTTAATGAGCTGTACTTTGAACAGTACCCTTCCGGAAAGTTCCCTAGGAACCGGCCATTCCCTTCTGTATTGGTGTAACATGTGTAGTTGCCTTTGTAGATGGTAAGTCCCTGGGCTTGTTTGGGTATCGTGGTGACTATGGGGTATTCCTTTTTCCAAGACTCGCATACTGTGTGGTCTAATGTTATATTGGTGTATAGGCTTAGGAAACATTCTTCAGCATCGTCAGGAATATTAAGTGGTACTATCCCCAAGTGTGGCCGGGCTCCTGCACACACATAGCAGTTGGACTTATTCACTTTCCGTGTCGTGTATTGTACCCACTCTAACCAGACATTATGGTCCCCAAATCCGGTTTCTACGGCCATAGTGTCTTCCAATCCTGGGTCAGCCGTGGCCATCATTTTTTTATGCATCTGTATTTGGGATAGCAACACTTTTATCAGTCTCTCGGGGTTCAACTTTCTCCATTCTCGGGAGTCTACCATATCTTTTAGTTTGAATTTTCCCATTTCTCTGTTTACTCCCCCATGGGTCCCTAATATGTATGTGTCTTGGTCTGTTTTACTAGGGTTTTCTATGGTGAGGATCAAATTTAATCCTGACAGACCACAGGCTTTCCTTGATAACGTCATTCTAGTTAGAAGTGACTTCCCATTAATGTCTTTCTTTTCTAAATCACTCTGTGGGCGATATCCCCAATGGTCCCCCGTGTTCCAGCCCACCGCCTTCCAGGATGTACAATGATTGCCGTAATAATTGTCTGTTACACATATATATTGAGTGCCTCGATCACACAGGTGATAAGCATTCCAATATACGCATGTTTGTTTGACACAACTATGTTTGTTTCTGAAGGATGTTACAGACTCAAATTCAAACTGGTATGTAGCTACATGTGTACTAGAAGAATTATACCAAAAAGTGGTCACCCCATCAGCCTGGAAGAGTCCTACATGTTCCCCCTCAACACTCTGTGAAATAACACGAAAAAGGATAAGGATGTACATGGTGACAGTGATTCTTTGGAAGAGACCCTCTTGCAAGTGCGAGGCGTGGATCCATGTCGGCCTTCCTTCCAGCTTAACTGCAGTGGGCGAGATTAGGAGGACCTGGTATGGACCCTCGAATCTGGCTTCTAAGGCCCCTCTGACGTGTCTTTTCACCAGTACACAGTCTCCTGGTTGTAGCTTGTGCACCCCTAGGACAGAATCTGGATCTGGAATGGAAGAAAACACTGCAGCATGTGTTACTGTCAACTCTTTACTGAGGGAAATAACAAAATTAACAAGACTATCATTTCCTAGACCAAGCTGTTGCGGGTAGTAACATCCCATTCTGGGAGGACCCCCAAAGAGGACTTCATATGGGGTGAGTCCTGTTGGCTGTTTGGTGGTATTTCTAACCGAGTACAAAGCAATGGGCAATACTTCGGGCCATGGCAGGGACAGTTCCTTAGTGGCTTTAAGAATTTTACTTTTCAGAGCACCGTTCATTCTTTCCACTTTGCCACTGCTTTGAGGGTGGTACGGGGTGTGTAGTCCGAGATCTGCACCCACCATCTTCCAAATGTCTCTGGTCACATCTGCAATAAATGCTGGTCCCTGATCACTTTCTTTGACTTCAGGGATGCCGAATCTGCAGACTAACTCTGTCAGCAGTCGCTTCACCGTGGTTCTTGCTGTCATGTTGGACACTGGGTACGCTTCAGGCCATCCTGAGAACATGTCCACCACCACCAGGACATATTCATACCTTCCACTCTTTGGTAATTGCATATGGTCTATCTGTATCCTTTGAAACGGGTACAATGGTCTTGCCAAGTGTTTCTTTGGAGTGGGTTCAGTTCTTCCTGGATTGCAGGTATTGCAGATTTCACAGCTTTGGGTGTATTGCTTAACTGGTGTGGAAATGCCGGGTGCTACGTATAGTTTGTTTATGGCAGCAATCATCTGATTCTTCCCTCTGTGTACTATTCCGTGGGCCCATTGTACTGTAGATGGGTAAAGTGCTCTGGGTAGACATATTCTGTTCCCTTTTCTCCAGAGTTCATCCTGCAACGATTGTATCGCCCCTGTTCTGAGCCATTCTTCTCTCTCGTGGGTCGGGGCTTGTTTTTGAAATTCCTGGAGGGTCCTAACTCCTGTATTATCTATTTTATCCCCCTCCTGCTCTTCTTCCTTCCTTTTACCCCTCCTCGTCATTACGTACACACCTGCCTCCTCTCGAGGTGCTATGGCTGCTTGCTTAGCCTCTTGATCTGCAAACAGATTTCCTTGGGCTTCTGCCGTATGGGTTTTCCCATGTGCTTTAACTTTGATTACCGCCACTTGCAGGGGGAGCTGGAGGGCCTCCAGTAAATTCTCCACCGCCTCTGCATTCTTGATAGGGGATCCGGTGGCTGTCTTGTAGCCCCGTATGGCCCATAGCTGACCAAAATCATGCGCCACCCCGAATGCATATCTAGAGTCAGTATAGATATTGACGGTTCGTCCTTCTGCATGTCTGCAGGCTTCAGCTAGGGCTATCAACTCTGCCTCTTGCGCTGACATGTGCGGCGGAAGAGATCCGGCTGTAATGACCGTGGTAGAGGACACCACAGCATATCCAGTGTGGAAAGACCCCCATTCATCCGCATATCTGGATCCATCAGTGAAGAGGGTAAGGTCAGCATTGACTATCATCTGTTCAGTCACTGTGGGCAAATGTGATGTTTCATGGTGCATTACCTGAAGGCAGTCGTGTTCGTGGGCATCTGGATCATCATGATCCGTCATAAGCGGGGGGTTAGGAGTGTGAGAAGAAAACCCATCTGTATAATCCCCCCTCGAGAGAGGAAGCAGCGTGGCCGGATTCAGGATTGTGCATCGCTGTAGGGTCACATTTTCTGGGAGAAGAAGAGAACATTGGAGTCTCATATGCCGCTGTGTAGAGAGATGCTTTTGTTGGCTTTGATCAAGGATGGCTTTGAGATCATGTGGAGCCAATATCGTAACTGAATGTCCTAGAAGAATGTCAGACGTTTTATCCAGAAATTCCTTGGCGGCCAGCACAGCTTTGAGACATACAGGGGCCGCTTGTGAGACAGAGTCCAATTTACAAGAGTAATATCCAATGGGACGGTGTGTCCCGCCATGGTGTTGGGTTAACACTCCGGATGCATGGCCGTGGTATTCTGACACGAAGAGGAAAAACGGTCAGTGATAGTCGGGGATGCCAAGGGCTGGCGCGGAGACAATCAGGTCTTTGAGTCTTTGTACCGCATCCACTGCTTCCACAGGCAGATGTGGATTCCAGACTACATCCTTCAAGGCAGCATACAGCGGTTGCATAATGGCAGAAGCATTGGGAATCCACTGTCTACAGTAGGTGACCATACCCAGGAACGCTTGGAGTTGTTGCACTCCCCTTGGGAGGGGAATATCTCGAATAGCAAACTTCCGGTCTTCAGTAAGGTGTTTCATCCCCTGAGAAATGCAGTGTCCTAGGAAAAAACTTTGGTGGCACACCACTGGAGCTTCTTCACAGAGACCTTACAATTAATTTTCGCAAGAAACTGGAGCAGGCGTAGAGAGAGATGATGACTTGTCTGTTTGTCCGGACAACAAAGGAGTAGGTCATCCACGTATTGGAGGAGTGTGGCTTCAGGGTGAGTTTGTATCCAAGGATCCAGGCACATGGAGAGGGCCTGAGAAAAGTGATTGGGTGAGTTCTGTGCTCCTTGTGGCATAACTGTCCAAGTGTACTGAGCTCCCCTGTAGGTGAACGCAAAGAGATACTGACAATCAGGATGTAGAGGGACACTGAAGAAAGCATTGGCCAAATCAATAACCGTGAAGTATGTAGATTCGGGCGGAATGTTACTCAGCAGAGTATGCAGGTTGGGGACCACTGGAGTTTCTAGTACCGTGGCAGCGTTAACTGCTCTCAGATCCTGGACCAAGCGAAATTTATCAGGCTCACCTTTCTGAGTTTTCTTCTTCACAGGGAAGAGGGGGGTATTGGCTGGAGATATGCAGTGGATAAGGGCGCCATTCCGTAGTAGTCCCTGAATCTGGGCTCCTAAGGAAGCTTGTGTAGCCTTCAAAGGATATTGTGGGAGCCGTGGTATGTGCACACCTTCTTTGAGGAACACTTGAACAGGTGGAACGGGTAATTTCCCTATATCTTCCGGGCCTGTGGACCACAAAGAATCGGGGATCTGATTGTAGAAATATTCCGTAATGGGGGTGGGAGGGGGTTGGTGTAGAAGCAAAGGGATAGCCCTGATCTGACAGGTCTCTTCCTGGGACAGAGGAGTGTCCAAATCGAGGTACATTCCATAGTCTTCGTAGCGGATAATTGCGTGAAGTTTTTGTAACAAGTCTGCTCCCAACAGGTTGAGAGGACAGGTATTGGAAACCACAAATCTGGAGAGAATCTTTTGCTGGGCCCCAACAGGTACGGACGGGGTAGGTGAGCCTAGAAGAAGATGGCTTGTCGTCTACACCAACGCAGGAGATATAATCTTCAGATATGAAACTGTCAGCAGGTAGATCCTTAGTTCTTATGACTGATCTGGCTGCACCCGTGTCCACTAGAAAAGGCAAAGAGTGGCCTCCCACCAGGATCCTAACAGAAGAAATAGGTCCAGACTGTGCAGTAACAGAGGCCATGGTGGCCACGGGCTTGCCGGTTCCCTATGGTCGGTAAAGGCGTTCCGGAGAGCGATTACTGTAATCTCCTCGAGGTCGTGGATCGGGTCGATTGGCCGGACGAGTTCTGCAGTGTCGCCTAAAGTGCCCCGGTTCCCCACATCTATAACAGGCGAGGTCTCCACTGGCCCTTCCGGGACCCTGAGCGTCAGGATATTTCCTTGTTAGTCTCGCTTGTATGGGTCTAGGCTCGTAAGATCTTTGAGGAGGACGGCGTACATAATTGTATTGATATCCTGGCACACGGCCACCTTTGTAGACTCCTGTGGGGTGGGGGCGGGTTGCTTTTCAATAGCTTTAGCTATGAGGACGACCTTCCTGGGATCCATGTCAACATATTCCGGCCTTCCCTCCACCAACTTCTTCTTGATATGCTCCTTGAGACCATTAACAAAGGAGGACACTAACAACACCTGTTGCATTTTGACTTTAACATCAAACCCCTGGTCTTGGAAAAGGGATTGTATCCGGGCATAGAACTTCTCCACTGACTCCGTGGTGTCTTGGGTGCAGTCTGAAATACTCGTAGAAGATTCCGTTAACCTATCCCTGGCCCATCCTTGCATTTGACGGCAAAACACATCTCCTGATTCATAAGTTACCTGATTTGGTACTTGTGTGTCATCTAAGGCAGACTGGATTATGGGCCAGAAACTATCCCCCGCCTTCATGCTAGTGATGAGTTGCAAATCCTGCCAGTATGTCTGTTGAATTTGTCTGAGTCTCCTGTAGAACGGCATAGGATTCTTGTCCGGGTCCGGGAGTTGGCTCACAATCTGGTTCACTTGCGTCGGATTGAAGTCCACATATTGGTTGGGTGCGTCACCTTGGGACGTGGTCGTAGGTGGGTCAGTGACTGGAGGAGAGCCGGGGATGGCGGAGGTAATCCCGATCTCCTGAGGCAGTGTCGCATCGGGGAGTACCACGATGGGTGTGGATATGGGAACTAGAGGTAAGGCTGTAGGAGGGGGTGGGTAGACCGGTGGGCGGGGTAGGCCAGGTAGCAGTTCATCCGGATCTTCATGGAACATCTCCTTAAATAAAGGTGAGGGGATAACTTGCTTGGACATGTTCTGCACGGCCTGCTTCAGTGCTTGGACAGTAACATCATCATTGCTAATTAATCTGATTTCCTCCAGGGACGGCACTGCTGGGTGATGCCATATGGCCTGAACAATTGCCTGTGCGCATGCTTGAGGTGGGAACCCAAAAATTCCTGCACTAATAGCTGGGAGTGCTATGGTTGTGAGACGTTTATAATTGGCGAAATCCAGAATCCTGCGGACAGTTGTTTGAAGCTGTTGAACACAGTGCTCGTGATTCTCGGCCTCATACACAGGGCCTACTGCATGTACTATCAGGGTGCAGGGGAGATTTCCTGGGCCTGTGGATACCAGATCTGTCACTCTAAGTGGGCCTTGTTCCTGAACTATGAGATCGCTGTCACGTTGGATTCCGACACCTCCGGCGTGTACTATTGCTCTAGCCACCCCTCGCATATGGCGGAGCTTACGATTAGCTGGATTGACAATTGCATCCACTCGCTGGGTGACAATATCGCCCATTCCTGCTATCAACAAAGTGTCAGTTAGGCCACACCAGTCTTTTTGCTAATGGTTCCCAGTGCTGTGGGTGTCCTGCATCAGAGAAAGTATCCCTCTCTTCCACTGGTGGGGACTCTGGTATGTGAAATGTGACATGGCCCGGTATCTTACTGACTGGGAGGGGGAGCGTACAATCCTCTTTCACAGCATGTAACTCATGCTGGGATTCCTTGTCTTCATCCGGTTCACACTGACTCCTTCTCTTCGCCATTTCACGTTGAAAGGCCGGGCTATTAAGAAAGTCATCTATGGACGGGAAGCGCCCAGTCATGGTTGGGGGGACAATAGGGAAAAGGGGCACAAAATCTTTCGGGACATAATAGGCACCATCTGGTGTAAGGACTGGGTATAGTGGTAATGGTGGCTCTATGGTAGCTTCATGTGGAGTAGTAAGATGGCCGCCGGGGGTGGGAACTTCCTGTGACGTACTGATGTCAGTTCCGGGTGTACTGGGCGTGTCGGTGGGTGCGGAAGGGGTTGGTCTAGGGGTTGGGCCTGGGCAGGCTGCTTTGGTTGAGCCGGACGTGAGCTCATCAGGAGGTGAGGGGCGGCCTCTCCTACAGGAAACACATTGTTCAATTGTAAGGGGGTTTTGCTGGCCACAATAAGGGCACACCCAAAATGAGGGATGGCGGCCATTATAAGGTGGGGGCTGCTCCTTTGTTGTATAATACATATAACCTAATATAATTCCCTTCTTATTCCTAACTTCTGCTTCTTCAAATCCCTCTTTGCTGACCGCTATGGCTGTTCGCTGCCATGCTAAAGCACTTTCCATCAACTTACTATCTTCTAACTTCCCTTTGTTCTCACGAATACCTTTTGCCCAATCTGCGGCTTGGAGCCTACCTCCTCTATGGATCCCACACACATCCATCAATTTCTTCATTTTACTCACATACTGCTTGCCTTCCCTTTGCTTCACTAAATCATATGAATAAGACTGTCCGGAAACGGACGATCCTGGAGATTTGAATATGGACCGTAAACCATCCATTCTAACAGTCTATGTTATACACATAATTTATATATCAATTGTCGGTCTACAACTCTCTGACCTGGTTAATATATATTACCTACAATTTAATACACCACTTATCAGTGCGTTGCACCCCGCATGCGCCTGTCCCACGACTTATCACACGTCTTATCGCTCAGTTTACCGTGCCCGCATGTCCGCGTATAAGACAGGTTATAATACTATCCACGACTTATCACACATGTACTTATGCCCGCGTACCCCTGTATAAGACAGGTTATAATACTATCCACGACTTATCACACATGTACTTATGCCCGCGTGCCCCTGTATAAGACAGGTTATAATACTATCTAGTCCCTAATTACCCAGAGGATGGTTAGTCGGGCGCGAGGTTTTCTACCTCACAGCGGAAAATATCACCTCTGTCGCCTGAGATAATCCAGGAAATCAACAAAAGGGTTCTACAGATCGCCACAAGACCGTCCACAAACACAGATAAGACGAAGATTCATAAAATCAACTCGCTTACCGTGTTATTGCAGAGGTGATCAAATTCCTTATCACTGGGCAATCTCGGGTCCTCTGTTTCACCCTGTGATTGTCGGTTATCCGGATTTCGATATTTCCTCGAGTGAGGTCCCATCTGGGGTGCCAAAAATGTCAGGTCCGTATATCAGGGAAGCTCCTTTCTCCCTGTCATTACACACCGAATAACCACCTCTGTAAATTGAAAGCTGAAGGCATGCCTGGAAAGAAGTGAAACAGTCAGAAATGTTTTCTACACAACTTTCCCTTGATCAGAAAAGAGGAGAACTGAACTTTATTCAGAACAAAGAAACAGACAGAGGAGACACATGCCCCTCCCTCGAGATGTGGGACTTGCTTAAGTCCCATTGGCTCCTCTGCTGTAAGTTTTCCTGTACATTCTTCTGCACGCTCCTCTTTGCATTCCAGGGGGCGGTGTCTTCCATAGGCGTGTTATGCAGGCTCTTTGTGCTCCATGAATCCAATCTCTTTGTGTAATATACTGAATATATATACATATGTAAGGATAATATTTTTCAAACAATATACATGGTAATGATCCCTGACACCTGTAGGTATACTGTATACCTTTAAACCACCCTGACCAAGCGCATATTTTGCATCACCTGTTAGATGTGCTTGACTATGTCATATTATAACACCCAGTGAGACTTGTACTTTATGCACATACAGGCCAACTTTTAAAATGTGTGCTTTATATTTTTCAGGTTCACCGGACACGTTGTTATGCCTACTACCCTATGATTCGTGGACATGCCCAAACATGTGTGTCGGCGGTTGGATACCAAACAACTATCGATGAGAGCACTTGACTAGGCATCATAGTTAATTATGTGGTTTGTCTGTTTTATGTATAGTATGTGATGTTGATTTGAGGAAGGGGGTGAGTGAACAATCCTGAAATGCGTAAGCGGAATGACAAAGAATATCCTGAACATTACTCACGTGGATAATATACACTCCTCACCATTGAAATTACAACACCAAGAACGAAAAGTTTTGGAATAGTGGAAATCACAGGATCGATAGACATGTTAATGATATGCAAATGCTAAAAAAAGGAAACAAAGTATTCCAAACAGCTAGATTTATTCAGAAATACACACACTTACACCCCTTGGCATGCTATCAATGAGGTTATTAATGGTTGTCTGAGAAATGTTATGCCACGCTGATTGCACGTGGGCACGCATATCATCAAGATTGGCTGCTGGCAGCTCTCTTTGCAATTGTCGACCAATGACGTCCGAGATGTGCTCGATGGAATACAAGTCCACAGACGCTGCAGGCCATGGTAGCACGTTTAAGCCACGCAGGCTTCTCACAGTAGCACCAGCAACATGTGGCCTGGCGTTGTCCTGTTAAAATACATCTTCTGGTACACTTTGGAGAAATGGCCATACCACTAGTTCCACGACCAAGTCACTGTAACGCCGAGCTGAAATGAAGACTAGAGTGGTCTGGTTACCGTAAATTATGCTACCCCACACCATAATCCCGGGAATAGGACCGGTGTGATGTTCCCTTCTGAACGTCTTCATGGCGTTGCCCACATGGTCTCCAGACCAATCTCCGGCTATCATTGCATCTGAGACAAAAGCGGGGCTCATCGCTGAAGAGAAGGGACCTTCATTCCAGCCTCCATTACCGTCTTGTTGTGCACCATGATAGCCTTTGAGAGCAGTGGAGTGTGGTCAATGGAACACCTGTAGCTGGATGTCTGGCTCGTAACCCAATGTTGCGATGGTTTGTGTCGACACTGGTTGCCACCCTAGGCTTGGGATGTGACATCCAATTTCACTTGCAGTACAGAATGAATCACTATGCACCATTCTTCCAATCAGATGATCCGTCCGTGCAGAGATTCGTCTCCATGCACCTCTAGCTGTCATTCCCGTTCGTTGTTGTTCTCCCAACCTCTGGGACATGCAACCTTGAAGAGTGCTGAAATCTCGGCCTAAACGAGTAGCGATCTGCTGTAGTGATAAACCATGGTCTCTCAGTTCAAGGATTCTGTCCCTCTTAGTTTGCGAAAAGTGGACATAACTTGGACATCGACAAACTGGCGGCATTGTACAATCATCCCACACCACTTGATCTGATTGTTGAAGTTTCATCTGGCTAAAAAATGTTGCTTTCAATCTAGCTTTTATGCCCCTGCCACATGTCACAGATTGGAGCTAGGTGCTTGAAAATGTGATAATTTGCAGATCTTAGCGACACCTGCCACTTCCTCAATTTGCATAACCTTGCGGCTTGCCATTCTTGGTGTTGTCATTTCAGTGCTGTTAACTACCATTCAGTTCTATGGGACATACAGAAACAGCATAACTCAGCAAGCTACGTTGTTTCTGTAATTCATGTTCAGAAATCACACTTTTCAGCCACAACACAGAGCGGTAGAAAGGGAATTAGGAGGCCCCGTTCTAGAGATAGGTGCGGGTTCCAGAGGTGGGTCTATCTAATGTTTTTCAAAACGGCCGCGTAAAAAAACCCCCGCAAAAAGAAGTGCATGTCACTTCTTGAGCCGTTTTTGTAGCCGATTTTCATTGACTCTAGAAAAACAGCTCCAAAAACGACCGTAAAAAAAAAAACAGCAAAAAACGCGAATATGATTAAAAGACTTCTGAAACCCAGGAGCTGTTTTCCCTTGAAAACAGCTCCGTATATTCAGACATTTTTTGCTAAGCGTGTGAATATAGCCTTACAGTTTTGCCTGATAGCCCTACAAACATTTCTAATAATCAGACCTCATCAGATACATATTGGGGCAGAACAAGTAGAATAAGTATTCTCTTTTTATTGAACTGTGACTGAGTCGCAGTCAAAAATAATACAAGATAGATCAAATTTTCAATAGATTATCTGTCGGTAGTCAACCTGTGGGAAAAGGTAGATGAGAATTGTATCTTCTTAAAATAGGAACTCTATCATATTAGTATATACAGTATATATGTTGTTTATCAAAGTAATAAAATGTTATTATTATGATTATATTATACCTGCAGCATGCAGAAATCTGCTTATTTCTGGTGAACCTGAAAGATGTATATGTCCAATTTTTTAGGCATCTAAAATTAGTTTCAAATTGACCATAGTGAGTCTTGCTGGCTTCAGAAGAGACCATTTTGTCTATAGAACAGAACTAGGTTCTGGCATCCTAATGGGCCCAGCTACTAAGATTTATTAGTTTCTTAGGTTATCTGAATGTAGTCTTTGAGAATAATTTCCGCTGGTGAGCCAAAGATAACCATGTCCAATCCTGCGTATATATATATTCCCATAGGTGTTCAAATTACAAAAATGTATGGGTAATCCCAATGTGTGGGTATTCACACAAAAATAACCAAAAATTTATTGTTATCCATATGGAGAACTACTGTATATGTTCCAATGTGTATGAAATGAACTCCCTCCACAACTATATTCCAATATACACATTTTTAATACTCTAAACGTTTAACTCTGTGCTCCGGCCACACGCTGTGCACTGAACTGCAGCACAGACCCATTCATTATCTCCCATTCGCAGAATCACCATCTCCATGGATTCCCCCATCACCAGCCTCATTCAAGTGAATGGGGCCGGCTGCAGCTCCATGCACAACCGAGTGGCAGAGAGTGCCACAGAGCAAGAAAAATGCATAAAATGACGCAGTGCTGAATTAGAGCTGTGACCCCTTCATTCTCAGGGGGGTCTTAGAGGTTGGATCCCCACCGATCATAAAGTGATGACATATCCTAGCGATATGCCATTACTTTATAAGATTAAATAATCCTTTAAACGGTTTTCCTTCTATCTGTTGTATAGACTGTATGTTTGATTTCCTGTCATGTCTGCTTTTATGACCTAAACAATCAATTCTATTATTAAAAAATTCCATCCATTATTAATGTGTAAAAATAATGTAAAACTCATAATGTACTTGATGAAAGCACTGGTGACTCACAAGTGAATGTTATACATACAAGGAAGAGCCGTAGAATGATACTGTTACAATGACTTTAGGGACAGTTCACCAGAAGCAGTTCTTCTGGTGACAGGAATCCTCCACAGGTTCTTTCTTCCTAACAGCAAAGGGCTGTGCTCCCTTTTCCCAAGAGTGACGTGGTCTGCTTCATTCTGATTCATGTTTTTCCGCGAAGGTTGACAAATACTACTGATATTAAAACATCTACACATCCTCCCTGAAATTGCAGTGTCAGATGTAAAACCTGAAATTAGGAAATCGCGTGGTGCCCTGGGCACTTTTATAGTTACCGTACATAGTTGTTTGTTAAGGTTGAAAAAAGACACAGGTCCACCAAGTTCAACCTATAATCCCGCAGTTGTTGATCCAGAGGAAGGAAGAAACCCCCGTGAGGCAGTTGCCAATTGCCTTATAGGGCAAAAAATTCCTTCCCCACTCTAAATATGGCAATAAGAATGAATCACTGGACCAACTGCTCCAAGGCCCTTAGTTAAAAAGTCTGAATCTATGCTGCACATGCTCAGTAGTGAAGACCAGCGGAGGAAGTTCACTCCTGGGCGCTGGGCCACTTTGGTGGGCCCACTTTGGTGCACTGAGAGTTAATATTGTCTTTGTTCTCAGTGATCGGCTCTGCACTGAGGGCTACTTATCCCACGGTCTCCCGCTCTACTGCGCAACCCTCCTCCCTGAACTTATATTTCTTTCCCCCCTTCCTCACCTGCACCCAGTCAATCCACGCAGCTAGCACTACACTCCTCCTCTCTGCTAGCCTGGCAGCCTGGAAAACGTAATCTCCCAGACAACAAGGAACACTATAGAGCGTTTAGTAGACCTGCATGAGGGATAACAAATGGGAGAAGTAAGATAGAAAAACAAATGTGAAAGATGCATGGGCTAAAAGGGGAAACATACTGTACAGAGGGGAAGACACACAACAATTCTCCTCCTCCCCGCCTCTGGTTGTCTGCCCCCAAAATCCCCCCTACAAGTTTTCATCTGAGTCTGTGTACAGAGGAAGCAAACACAGTTAAAACAAAAACCGAGTCAGTTTGGATGTGGAGTCAGAGCTGGAGTCGAAGTTGGACAGTGATAAAATATAGGAGTCAGATTCGGAAGATTAGGATATGGAGGGATGGTTGGAAAAGGGAGGATCCTGTAGGGCGCTGCTGCGTGGCTGTTTGTAAAATCCAACAATGGTAGATGGAGTGATAAGAAGATAAATATGTTTATTATAAAACAATAATGGCTACGCGTTTCAACACTGTACTAGCGTCTTCCTCAGGCCGTTAAAGTTACATACAAAAGGGTTTCTTATATATCAGCGGGAATTTGGGTACACAGGAAGGAAAAAACGGCCAAAAGGGGAAAGATCAAAGAGTGACCGTGACGTCATGAATAACATCTATGCCAGGAAATTTAAAACAAATTAATTGTTATAAAAAACTAAAAGAAATGAAGACCATCAATGTTACCTTATAAGAAGTTACATACAATTGTAAAATAATGCGTCTATCAAACGTGGTTTAGAAGATCGACGGAGGGGATCAATGAGACCCACACTTTAATCTATATAGACATATATTGTTGATAAAAGCACGATTAGGATGTAAAAAAATGTGGGATGCAATATAAAACATAATAAATCGCTGAGTATGTAATGTAAACATATAAATGGATGTTAAGAAGGGAGAGCGTGGGGCGTGGCCAGCAAGCAACATGAGCGTTCGCACAGAGTGAGAGCTCCGGCCGGTAACCCGTTATACCTGTGATCCTGACAGAATCCTGAGACCGACAGACCTCTTGACAGGCTCACGAGGAGGTACTGAGTCATGGCACTGATGGGTCCCGCAAAAGGTACATCGGCGGCGGAGAAACTGAAGGACTTTGCCCGGGACAGTTCTCAAAATGGCGCCGCAGCGTCCCAGGCACAGAGATCCCGGCTACCACGAGGTCAGAGCACTAGCACGGCGCAACATGAGGAGACGGAGCCTGCGGCGGAGATGACTCTGCAGCAGGTATATGAACAACTGCTGCAGGCCATTACTGTATTCACGACATCGCTGACAGGGAAGATAGAGGAAGTGAGGGTGGATCTGGGGCTGGTACGCCATGATGTGCAGAAGTTAAGGGAGCGGGTGAAAGACACAGAGCAAAGGATCTCTGCCATTGAAGATACTAATATACGCATTCCTGCAAGATTGTCGGCGGTGGAGGCTAAAGTAGAGATGTGGCAGCAGAAATGTGATGATCTGGAAAACCGCTCCCGCAGGAATAATGTCCGCATTATCGGCCTACCGGAACGTGTAGAGGGAGCGACACCTGGCACCTTTATTGAGAGATGGTTCCGTAATACCTTTCCTGAGGCGCAATTCTCAGCAGCATTTGCGGTGGAACGCGCACACAGAGTACCCGCACGACCGCCGCAGCCAGGCATGCCACCAAGACCCTTATTAGCTCGTTTACTCAACTGCAAGGATCGGGATCAGATTCTGCAGATGGCTCGTTTACATCCTAATATTCAGTACGAGAACTCCAAAGTGAAGTTGTTTCCAGATTTTTCGGCGGAGTTACAAAAAAAGCGCGCCACATTTATTGCAGTGAAGCGGAAGATGCGGGATCTGAATATATCATATTCCATGGCTTATCCAGCTCGCCTACGTATTACTGATGGAGGAAAGGCGGTTTTCTTTGGAGATCCGAGACAAGCGGAGGAATGGCTATCCATGAGACCAGGCGACCGTCGGGATTGAAAATAGCCACGTGCAACTCGTCAGGCTGGCCGAGATACCGGAGGTCCAGGTATGCAGTACGGCTTTTCTTCTTGGTGAACGGACTGGCAGATTGGTAACTGAGCCAAGACACTCTGATTTGAATTCCTGAAGACATGAGAGGAGGCGGCCGATTTATCCTTTTATCCTATGGACTGTCCGGTGTTTCCAGATGAAGTATGAAGAGGTCTGATGGGGAATAGCGGGGGAAACTTGGGCTAATATAGTTGCTGTATTTCTGTGTAGTTAGCCATGTAATAACAGTTACAGTTAAGCCTTTACAGGTTGCTGATAAGTTTACCCGTGGGTGGGGAACCATCTCATGGAAGTCCCCAAAGGGGGAAGTTATGTTTTGTTGGATGAAAGTTATAATTCTTGCTAGATTTATTCGGCAATATACGAGATATATGCTAAAGACATACAGATTCCATTATACACGGGGGATAAGTGGGAGAATCCTGGTCAGACATGTGCAGGTAGGCGTACATGGCTGAATTGAAAGTTATGTCCTGGAATATTAGAGGCATGGGCAATCCCCGTAAGAGAATAGCGGTGTTTCAACATGTGAGAGAATATGGGCCGCATATTCTATGCCTCCAGGAGACGCATATAGTGGCTGATACAGCACATCGTCTTAAAAAACCATGGGTTCAATGGGCGGAACACTCGTGGCACACAACGTATTCTCGCGGGGTCTCAATTCTAGTTCATAGATCGGTAAGGTGGAATGCCACGCAGACGGTGCGAGATGCAGAGGGGAGATACGTATTTACACATGCATATATTAACTGTGTCCCATTTGTGATAATAGGGATATATAATCCACCCCCAGCAAATTTGTCCATAATACAGTCAGCAGTTCACTTTGTTTCCAGCTACCCTGACGCTAAGGTAATATGCATGGGAGATTTTAATCTCCTGTTGAATCCGTCCCTTGATAAATTTGTACCTAGGGGAGGGGCTGAGGAATTTACCTCAACCTCCAATCTGCAACGCATGACAGACGAGATGGGGTGGGTGGAGATGTGGAGACTGAGACATCCTCAATCTAGTGAATTTTCATGTTTTACTCCTGCAAGGGGGGCATTGTCTAGAATAGACTATGTGTTTGGATCAGCTTCACTGGGACCTAGGGTGACGGAGGTTGAATATGCCCCTCCTAATGTATCGGACCATGATAGACAGGCTAGCAAACTCAATTGGAGGGTCCATCCATTCTGGTTGTCGCCGATAGGAACGAATGACCGAATTCCTGATCAGTTATCCCAATTTTTTGAAATCCACGGCGAAGAGACTTCTGCCTTATTGAAGTGGGATACATTTAAGGCATACTTGAGGGGCTGTTTACGGTCCACTATCTCCTTTATTAAAAAAACATCCAGGGTGGAGGAAGATAGATTGGCGGGAAACTGGAAGGACAGGGAACAGACATTTATAGAGGAGCCGACCGAGGAGAACAGATTGCAATGGCAGCAGGCGGGCACGCTGTATCAGATACATCTAAAGGAGAAGGGGGACAGGAAGTTATTCTTCCTTAAACAAAATGCCTTTGAATTAGGTAATAAGTCTGGTAGGTTATTGTCACACATAGTACATTCTAATAAATCCTCTCCAGCTATTCTGGAAATTTTAGATGAAGGGCATCAACCTATCCATGACGCTGAGCGGATTGGAGATCGATTCCGCAGATTCTATACGGATTTATATACATCCCAATGTGATTACTCGTAGGAGTCACTGAAGGAATATCTGGAGGGGATAGAATTTCCGCAGATATCGGGGGAACATAGGGATTATCTGGATGGGGATATAGACATGGAGGAATTACAGACGGCAGTGAAGGATCTTAATAGAGGGAAGGCTCCAGGGCCGGACGGGATCCCGTTGGAAGTGTACTCCCGATATCTGGATATCATTGGTCCTGAGTTGCTCCAGATGTATAAGGCAGCCTTTGAAATGGGGGAATTACCTACTTCCTTATATGAAGCTACCAATATTATTTTGCTGAAGTCGGAAAAGGATGCTCTGGAGTGTGGATCTTACAGACCTATCTCCCTGCTCAATCTAGACTATAAGATCTTAACAAAAATTTTAGCGAACAGACTTAACCATATTATAACATCAATCATACATGAGGACCAATCTGGCTTAATTCCAGGGAGGTCCACATCTGGGAATATTCGAAGGGTTCAGGCGGTTACACAAGTAGGGAGGCAGCTGAATAAGCAATGGGCGTTGGCATCTCTTGACGCGGCAAAGGCCTTTGACTCGGTAGAATGGAAATACTTACACGCGGTTCTAACAAAATTTGGGTGCGGGCCTATCTTATACAAACATCCTAGGGCGAATTTATTAGTTAACAGGGGGGAGGGGTACGGCTTTATTTGATTTGAGCAGGGGGACTAGGCAAGGATGCCCACTATCTCTTCTCTTTGCAATAGCCATAGAGCCATTGGCCCTCCGCATACGCCAAGACCATATATTTAGGGGGGTGAATATTGGCAATAGAGAGAGTAGGATAGGATTATATGCAGACGATATGGTCCTATATATGTCCGAGGTACACGAAACCCTACCAAGGGCTTTTGACATAGTAAATTGTTTTGGTCAGTACTCGGGCCTGCTGATAAATTGGGCTAAATCGGCACTGATGCCTCTGTGGGAAGTGGCGTGGCCAGATATATATTATAACTTGCCGGTAGTTGAAAGTTTCAAATACCTAGGCATTCACATCACAAGGATTCCAGAGAAGTCTCATGACAAAAATATATACCCATTGGAGACCCTTTTCATGGAAAAATTTAAGGCTTGGAAAACGCTGCCGTTGTCCGTGACGGGAAGGGTGAACTTAGTAAAGATGATCCTTTTACCAAAGGGATTGTATTTACTGGAACATGCGAACGGACCCATTCCGAGATACTTCTTTGATAGGTTACACTCACTCACGGCTAGCTTTGTATGGGGGACATCTCGAAGGAAAATAGCACTGACTAAGTTACAGCGTCCATGGGATAGGGGAGGCATGGCACTACCTGACTTCTACATCTATTTTTTAAGTGGCCAACTACGATACTTGAAGGAGTGGATCAGCAAGGGGGAGGAATCCTTTTCCAACTATGCTCTGGGACAGGTGCTGGGCGTTTCAGTCATGTGGCCGGTGTTGGAGAATCCGGCTTTGTTTAGAGGTAACCTGCTCCTGCTTCACAGACTAGCACATCAGGTGTGGATGGCAGCAAAATTGATGTGTAACTTTGGGGCTATGGAGGAAGGAACGCCACTGTGGGATAATCGCATGTTTACACACTTACACATGTTAGAGGGATCTGAGTACTGGAAGGGAAATGGAGTTCAGTGCATGGGGGATGTGTATGATGACAATGTGTTGCTATCGTTTACCCAGATGATGGAGAAATTTGGATTAAATCGAACCCAGTTTTACAGGTATCTGCAATTGAGACATGCGCTGACCGCACAGTTCAAAATGCAATCCCCGTCTATTTCAAAACTCCCGCTGATAGGAGTGCTTAAGACACAGGGACCCAAGGGTATCATCTCAGCAATATACACCCATCTCCTAAACGCAAAAATTGAAACGCAAACACTATCTGTGCGGATGGCATGGCAGGAGGTAATTCCTAATATGTCAGAGGAGGACTGGATAGAGGCGTTGGAGTCTCCAATGCTGGTATCTCCGTCAGCCGATAATAGAATGACTCAACTGTACATTTTACACCAGGGTGTCGATGGGAGAGAGAGGGAGCTCCCTCTCTCCAAAACCACTCAGATGCGGTGCTCGCTATTGAGCACCGCATCTGAGGGGTTAAACGTGTGAGATCGATAATAATATCGATCTCACACGGCAGAGCAGGGACGCTCCCAGCCCTCAGCTGCCTCTGGCAGCTGAGAGCAGGGAGATTTGACAGCTCCCTGCTCTGTTTACTTATTCCGATGCCACGACGTAAAAAGTCTATGGCATCGGAATAAGGCCCGTTAGTGACCGACGTAGAAACACGATGGGCCGGTCACTAACGGGTTAAGGAAGCCCGTATTGACGTTAAATCTGTGTTTGTTGATTCTGGTGCGTAAACATTGTGTCGTCCTGCCAACATATTGTAGGTGGCATGAACATTCTAGTAAGTACACTACATAAGAGCTGCCACAGTTAAGAAAAGATTTAATCGTGAAAGTTTCACTAGTGACCGTAGATGTATAGGTAGCTTTTTTATGGGTAATGTTATTACAACACAGGCAGCGTGAGTGGCCGCATTTAAATGAGCCAAAAAGGGTAGGGAACATTTTAGGACTTAGTGGCTTTCGTACCCTAATAGTTACATAGTTACATAGATTTCAAAAGTGCACATTACCCCCCTTGGATCAAAAATGTGCCTTTCGTACAATTCAGAAGGGTTGAGGAAAAATTGTACCAAAGATAGCGATTTCAACAAAGAGTGCAACATTTTAGAGAAGAGATTCAAAGAAAAAAACTTCCCCACTAACCTCATAAAGGGGGCACGTGGTAAAGCTGCCAAGTTGTCCCAAAAGCTTTGCATCAATCACATCCATAAAAAAACAGAGTCTGTATGCTACAATACCAATACGTCTTTTAACAGTGGGAATAAATTCATTAGAGCCATTTTATCCAAACATTGGAATATTCTGAAAAATGACCCCTACCTAGACAAAGAATTAGCAGACAAGCCAAAAATAACATTTAGATGTTCCCAAACACTGAAGAACATTCTTGCTCCAAGTAGGGTACGAAAGTCTAAGCCACTAAGTCCTAAAATGTTTCCTACTCTTTTTGGCTCATTTAAATGCGGCCACTCACGCTGCCTGTGTTGTAATAACATTACCCATAGAAAATCTACCTATACATCTACGGTCACTAGTGAAACCTTCACGATTAAATCTTTTCTTAACTGTGGCAGCTCTTATGTAGTATACTTAATAAAATGTTCATGCCACCTACAATATGTTGGCAGGACGACACAATGTTTACGCACCAGAATCAACAAACACATATTTAACGTCAATACGGGCTTCCTTAACCCCTTCAGGACTAAGCCTGTTTTTGGCCTTCAGGACGAAGCCGATTTTTCAAATCTGACATGTGTAAATTTAGGTGGTAATAACTCCGGAATGCTTTTAGCTATCCAAGCGATTCTGAGATTGTTTTCTCGTGACATATTGTACTTTATGTTAGTGAAAAAAATTGGTTGATAAATTCAATATTTATTTGTAAAAAACACCAAGATTTGGAGAAAATTTGCAAAAATTTGCATTTTTCGAAATTTAAATGTATCTGCTTGTAAAACAGATTGTAATACCACACAAAATAGTTACTAGTTAATATTTCCCATATGTCTACTTTAGTTTGGCATCGTTTTTTGAACATTCTTTTATTCTTCTAGGACGTTACAAGACTTAGAACTTTAACAGCGATTTCTCATATTTTCAAGAAAATTTCAAAAGGTGATTTTTACAAGGACCAGTTCAGTTCTGAAGTGGCTTTGAGGGCCTTTTATATTATAAAGTCTCCATAAATCACCCCATTTTGAAAACTGCACCCCTCAAAGTATTCAAAACAGCATTCAGAAAGTGTTTTAACCCTTTAGGCGTTTCACAGGAATTAAAGCAAAGAAGAGGTGAAAGTTACAAATTTCATTTTTTTTTTACAAAATAAATTTGTAATACATTTTTTTCTATACCACAGAAGGTTTTACCCGAGAAATGTAACTTATTATTTATTGCCCAGATACTGCAGTTTTTAGAAATATCCCAAATGTGGCCCTAGTGCGCTAATTTACTGAAACACCGGCCTCAGAAGCAAAGGAGCACCTAGTGGATTTTGGGGCCTCCTTTTTTTTTTAGCATATATTTTAGGTACCATGTCAGGTTTGAAGAAGTCTTGTGGGGCCAAAACAATAAAGACCCCCAAAAGTGACCTCATTTTGGAAACTACACCCCTCAGGGAATTTATCTAGGGGTATAGTTAGCATTTTGAACCTACATTTTGTTTGCTAAATTTATTTGAATTTGTATGTGAAGATGAAAATCTACTTTTTTTCTGAAAAAACGTAGAAATTTTTAATTTTTTCATTGAATAAAAGAGAAAAAACACCCCAACATATGTAAAGCAATTTCTCCCAATTATAGCAATACCCCATATGTGGTAATAAACTGCTGTTTGGACCCACAGCAGGACTCAGAAGGGAAGGAGCACCATTTGGATTTTGAAATTCTGATTTTGCTGGAATAGTTTTCAGTGCCGTGTCGCGTTTGAAATGCACTGGAGGGAACAAAATAGTAGAAACCCCCGCAAAGTGACCCCATTTTGGAAACTACACTCATCAAGGAATTTTTCTAGGGGTAAAGTTAGCATTTTGACCCTACAGTTGTTTTGCTGAATTCATTGGAATTATTCTGTAAAGGTAAAAATCTACTTTTTTTCTGAAAAAAGGTAGCCATTTTTAATTTTTACAAGGAATAAAGGAGAAAACGCACCCCAACATTTGTAAAACAATTTCTCCCGATTACGGAAATATGCCATATGTGGTAATAAACTGCTGTTTGGACCCACAGCGGGGCTCAGAAGGGAAGGAGCGCTATTTGGCTTTTGGAGCTCAAATTTAGCTGAAATGGTTTTTGGGTGCCATGTCACATTTGCAAAGCCCCTGAGAGGCCAAAACAGTGGAAACCCCCCAAAAGTGGAAATTACACCACTTAAAGAATCTATCTAGGGATATAGTGGGCATTTAGACCCCACAAGTCTTTTGCAGGACTTATTACAATTAGGCCGTGAAAATTAATATCAACATTTCTTCCACTAAAATGTTGCATTTTTTCAATTTCACAAAGGATAAAGGGGGAAAAAGCGGCCCAACATTTGTAAAGCAATTTCTCCCGAGTACGGCAATACCCCACGTGTGGTCATAAATGTTTTTTCATTAGAAAGTAATTAACTCTTTCTGGACTGATCCATTTTCCTCCCCGCGTTCCAAGAGCCATAACTTTTTTATTTTTCAGTCAATATAGCGGTATGAGGGCTTATTTATTGGGGGACGAGCGGTCGTTTTTGGTACATACAACTTTTTGAGCACTTTTTATTACATTTTTAGGTAGAGCGAAGGTGACAAAAAACAGCGATTTTGTCGTTTTAAATTCTTTATTTTTCACGTGAGACGCTCCATACATCACCCGCCACAGTAAGACATGCTATGTCGTGGTGCGCGAAGGGGTTAATGTGCAGCGGATGGTGCAGAGTGAAAATTTAAATTTTCCACTCATATGCCATTTTAGTGCACTACATGTTATGCCCAATTTGTGCCACTGAAGACAAATACCTCATAATATATTAACCGGGTTCTCGCGGGTATGGCGGTGCCATATCTGTGGACGTAAACTGGTGTTTAGGCACGCTGCAGGGCTCAGAAGGGAGGGAGCGCCATTTGGCTTTTGGGGCGCAGATGTAGCTTGGTAGTTGTTCTGTTTGGGGTTTTACTGGTGTTTCAGTTTATAATGTGGGGGCATATGTAATCTGTGCGGGGTACATCAGGGTATAATAAGGGGGTATAATAATGCAGTAAATAAATAATAATCCGCAGATATGTGGCCGGTATCGCACTGATAAATGGTGCCCGATCTTATCCGCTTTTGGAACACTCTGCACATTTTGCATCGCCATATTCTGAGAGCCAGAACTTTTTTTTATTTTTTCTCCACCGGAGCTGTGTGAGGGTTTATTCGTTGCGGGACAATCTGTCGTTTTCATTGGTACCATTTTGGGGTACCAGAAATTTTTTTGATCACGTTTTATTCCCTTTTTTGGCAAGCAAGGTGACCAAAAACCATCAATTCTGACAATGTTTTTTATTCTTTTTTTTTTTATGGCGTTCTCCCTGGGCTATAAATGACAATTTTACTTTATTCTGCGGGTCAATACGATTACGGCGATACTATATGTATATAATTTTTTTCTGTTTTGCAGTGTTTGTGCAATAAAATCACTTATTTAGAAAAAAAAATATTTTTTGTGTCACTATATTCTGAGAGCGATAACTTTTTTATTTTTCAGTCAAAAAAGCGGTGTAAGGGCTTCTTTTTTTGTGGGACGGGTTGTAGTTTTTATTGGTATAATTTTGGCGTAAATGCAAATTTTTGATCACTTTTTATTGTATATTTTGGGAGGGTTGGTAACCAAAAAATTGTGATTCGGGCACTGTTTTTCGTTTATTTTTTTCACGGTTTTCACCGTGTGGGAAAAATAATACTACAGTTTTATAGATGGGGGTCGTTACAAACGCGGTGATACCAAATATGTGTACTTTTTTTAACGTGTTCATTTTTTTCCTATAATAAAATACTTATTATAGGAAAAAAAGCATTCTTTGTTTATGTCACTTCTAACTTTTATTTTTACACTTTTTAAAAACATTTTTATTATCAATTTTTTACTTTTTTTACTTGTCCCACTAGGGGACTACGAGACTTGCAGCTCTGATCGCTGCTGGAACACATTACACTACACACGTAGTGTAATGTGTTCTAACTGTCATTGTGATGTAACTGTCACACTGACAAGAAGCCCGGAGGCCATTTTCTGGCCTCTGGTTGCCGTGATAAGGATCGCCAGCCCCCGCAAATTCATGTGGGGGGCTGCCGATCCGCTGTAAACCTCTTCAATGTGGTGATCGCAATCGACCACCGCATCGAAGGGGTTAATTGCCGATTTCAGCGGTGACAGGCCGCTGATCGACAACGGGGAGAGCAGGGCAGACACCCTGCACAGTTAACCGCCGCTGCGGTGTAGCGCTGCACGGCGGTTAACTGTTAAAGCGCGGACGTAACTGCACGCCCAGGTGCGTGAAGTTACTGCTCACCTGGACTTGCATTTACGCCGAGGTGCGGGAATGGGTTAAACATAGCCTCTCCCAACACTGTGCTTCTATACACAACCGACAATTTGAAACCATAAATATTACCCCTATTGAACACATTTCATCTGATATTCCTAATAGATTTCACAAATTGAAACAAAGGGAGAACTATTGGATATTTAAGCTGCAAACATTAAACCTACGAGGTCTCAACAACATCTCAGAATCTTCCTTAGACTGATGTTTATCCAATTGTCAGTCCATATAGAAGCTCCACGCCACCCTGACTGCAATGTATAAGCTTTCATTTAAATTAAGTAAGGCTGTAAACATAAAAGCCTTTTGTTTCCTGCATATATATATATATATATCCCATATGTATAAACACAGCTTTATCCCTTTACAATTGATATTCCAACGGTTCTTTGAATTTATCTGTCTTTTTTGGATAATTACACGTACAGGATCAACATCACACAACATATGTTGCGACATATGAACCTGTACTAACAAAGAATAATTCCTTTATGACTTACCGTTCTTCAGTTTTTTTTCCCTTTCCCCTGACAGTGTAGAAAACTGACTCCTTCCCTCCGTGATAGCTTTTGCGGTTGCCTTGACTACGGAGACGCTAATTAACGTCTCCCAAGCAGCTCGATAATTCTGCTTTCACTTCTAAAGATTAATTCGTATGTTTCCAACAAACAATTCACCAATACTCACATTAATCTTTATTTGCAATAATAGTCCCCTTTTTTTAGCCTAATCTTTCTAAAAAGCAACAGGCACTCTATACCACGGGCTGCTGTGGTTGCCTAAACTACAGAGACGCCTATCAGCGTCGTTTGAATTACTTGGCAACTAGCGATATCGCGCTTTCCACTCATAACATCCATTTGTATGTTACCATTATTCATAGTAGTTTTATCCTTCCTCAATAATGAAATTTTTTTCTTACTCACTCAATATGCTCTACTGATATCAGTGACAACAACGCTCACTTATACTGCCACAATAATACAGCAATCAGCAATATTACGCTCTCCCTTCTTAACATCCATTTATATGTTTACATTACTAGCGATATCGCGCTTTTCACTCATAACATCCATTTGTATGTTACCATTACTCATAGTAATTTTATCCTTCTTCAATATTTAAAAAAAAAACATTTATTATTCACTCAATATCAGTGACAAACATGCGCACTTATATTGCCACAATAATACAGCAATCAGCGATATTACGCTCTCCCTTCTTAACATCCATTTATATGTTTACATTACATACTCAGCGATTTATTATGTTTTATATTGCATCCCACATTTTTTTACATCCTAATCGTGCTTTTATCAACAATATATGTCTATATAGATTAAAGTGTGGGTCTGAATGATCCCCTCCGTCGATCTTCTAAACCACGTTTGATAGACGCATTCTTTTACAATTGTATGTAACTTCTTAGAAGGTAACATTGATGGTCTTCATTTCTTTTAGTTTTTATAACAATTAATTTGTTTTAAATTTCCTGGCATAGATGTTATTCATGACGTCACGGTCACTCTTTGATCTTTCCCCTTTTGGCCGTTTTTTCCTTCCTGTGTACCCAAATTCCCGCTGATATGTAAGAAACCCTTTTGTATGTAACTTTAACGGCCTGAGGAAGACGCTAGTACAGCGTTGAAACGCTTAGCCATTATTGTTTTATAATAAACATATTTATCTTCTTATCACTCCGTCTACCATTGTTGGATTTTACAAACAGCCACGCAGCAGCGCCCAACAGGATCCTCCCTTTTCCAACCATCCCTCCATATCCTAACAAGCGGTGACCGCCTGGTTTACCGGTTTGGATCCTGGCAGCAGCATTTGTGGATTTTCTTATCACTTTATCCAAGTACTACCTACCATAATAGCATAATAGACTACCACTGATATCTCACCCAAACTCAATTGACCTGCACTATGTGGCACCGTGCTTTTTGTTTTTATGTTCAGATTCGGAAGATTGGCTTACCAACTCCACAACCCTGCAGTTTTACACAAGTATAATTTTTTCTTTCCAATTTTTTCATTTCTCGTCACTACTGTCGTTCTATAGGGCTCAATCATACTTTTGTATTAGTGACCCGTATTAATTCCATTTTTTTCATTGAAAAAACTTGTCAATATATTTAAATGGTTTTATTTACATTTCCTTTTTTAAGCGCAAGCATTTTTAGGCGCATGGCAATTTTCTCAATGGCATGTTCTCAATGGATTAAATTAAAAAACGCATGTTCCATGTTCGCATAGTTCACAACTTTATGTTACATTTTTTTTTATCATTCGTATTTCTCCAATATTACACAACATAACAAAAACAGCCCAAAAAATGGATCCTTTAATCAAAAGGATGGCGATATTAATATGTTTGCTGATCACTCCTTAGCAACATCTGTGGTGCAGAAATGCTCTACGTCTACCCTCACCCCTTTCCTTTTACAGGAGCAGCATTTTTTCCATTATACACAATTTGAGATAAATATCTCTCCTTCTCCAATTACATTTGGAATAATTCCCAGGATTCTTTCCTGTTTGAACATAGCAAAACGAGAGATCATCAATCCAATTCATCTTCTGTTGCATTTTCAACAGTCAAATTCAAATTTTAGGGACGTCAGCAGTAGAATACATTTTTAATGGTCTCTATCCTTACACAGATCGTAAATGAAGGTTGCCGATGTGTAGCCAAAAGAGGTAAAACGTTAGGGGATCTACTTTCCCCAAGTCTATTTTCCACGAATATCAGTAAAAACATGGCTGTCCCAGGAGTTTTTTCAAGTGTGGAGGCAATATATGCAACATGTGCATATATGCAAAGAAAAATATTAGCTTTGGTTCTCCTAATAATATAATTTATAAGATAGATGTGTTTATTAACTGTAATTCACACCATGTGGTTTATGCCATAGAGTGCAGTGAGTGCAGTCAGCTATATATTGGATCAAAAAGTAAAAAATACGTATAGCAGAGCACATATATAAAAGACAGAACATACATAGATAAAAACAGAAGCAACACATCAGGTTCTTCTAGGCATTTTTTGAAGGCTCATGGTGGTTCCACAGAATTTCTATGTATTTTTGGTATAGAACTCGTCATGAAACCCTCAAGACTGGAGGGTGCTGTAACTACCATAGAAACAGTAACGAAGTGCAGAGATTGTTAATAGACATCCCGTGGAATGTCTATTCACTGTCTAAACACTTCAGTATTGTTAATGTGTTAGTATAAGACAGCACATAAGGATCTAACAGGATCCCTATGCGCTGTGTAAATGAATGGAGAGGAGTGCATGATGCTGATTGGTCAGTGTCATACACTCCCCTGTACAACGCCCACTTGGTCTAAAGTAAAAATACGCCCACTTGGGCATTAAGCAACTCATTAGCATAAATCTAAAAACGCTAATAAAGTTGTAAAAATAGATCGTTTTTTTAAATAAAAAGCACTGCTGTCACCTACATTATAGAGCCTATCTCCTTATGTAGGAGATAGGGCACTTATAATGTGGTGACAGAGCCTCTTTAATTGTGCTTATAAATAATGTGTAGTGCCACCGTGACGTCTGCTATGATTAAGAACGGTCTTGTTCAAAACGCGTAAGCGTCTGTCCAACCAACTTGAACTCGGTTCACTTTTGTTTTTTTAATGAGTTTCCAATACAATTTCATATTTTTATAAGGATGCGCTGGAAATATCCTTCTTTTTTTCATAGAGATCCATATGGTAACTAACACCCTATCCTATGCTAGCTTTTAAAGATAAAGTCCATACATTATAGGGTAGTTGAAAAAGTTTCTTGGGAAGGAAGAACTTGGTAGCCTAATTTTTTTTTCTCTTTCACAGCCTAAGGCCCCCTGCACACGACCGTGCCTATAATCACGGTCTGTGAAAAGTATGGGAATACGGTCCGTTAAAAGCAAAAAACAGGACATATCCTATATTTTGCGGAGCCTTTCTACGGCATGGACATCTTCCCGTAAATATATGGGAAGGTGTCTGTGGGCAATAGAAATGAATGGGTCGGTCGTGTGCATGGGGCCTTAGTGAATGAACAGGCAGTTATGTTTGTATATTTGTTTTTTTTATTGAGGAACGGTAATTGTTATGTCATTTGCTATGTCTCTGTATACCCAAACAACTTGGTATTTATAATTGTAATTATACTAAGTCTCTATCGGGAACTTATCCTAAATATCGTTTGGACTTTTGTCATAATGAGCTCCCATCTGACTTCATATTGGACTATGCGCAACATGTTAGATGGTATTTTGTGTATTATATTATGCAATGTATAAAGCTATTCACTATATATGTGATTTGTGTATTCTCAAACAAAAAAATTATTGTTTAAAAAAATTTACATTTATGGAATTTCTTACTAAAGCAGGAAGGGAAATCAAGACAAATATTTTCTTACAGATATAAATGATCCAAGTATAACTCATTCAGGGAAATATCAGAAATAGAATGAGATTATGTAGTGATTCATGTCTTTATCTTTACAATATAATTAGTTTCTATAAAAAGAACACAGGGCAATCTAATGATTTCAGATGATGTCCTTACATTAAAGGCTATGTAAACCTTTGAAAGTGATTTTTTTTATTAATAAAAATGTCAGTCAGTGTGTTTGGTGCAATTATATAATTAGCTTCTATTAAAAATGATTTTTACTTTTTGACATAAAGCTGCTCTGTATCCTGTGTACAGATCAGCTGTATTGTTCGCTGAATCCTTTACCCGTCAGGTCCAACGGACTGACGGGTCAGTGAAAACGGATCCTACTGGTCTGTGAAACGCAGGTCCGAGCTGTTATCGATCACATCTAAATTGATAATTTAGATGTGATAGATTACAGGTGGATCCTGCGTGTGAGACACGCAGGACCCATTAACACTGAACCCCTCAGGTCTGTGGGACTGACGGATTCAGGTCTTAGCGAAAGATACAGCTGCTCTGTATACAGGATACAAAGCAGCTGTATCTCAAAAAGTATAGATATTTTTTAATAAAAAGTAATTTGAAAGTTGCACCAAACACACTGACTGACATTTTTATTTAAAAAGAAACATCACTTTCAAAGGTTTACATGGCCTTTAATGGGTCACAGCTCTCATATTCTACATGCCCCCTCAGTATCTTGTAAAATGTCTGGATGTCATTTTTAGAACATGCCAAGACAAAAACTTCTTTACGGTATCATTAGCATGATCAGTGGCGTAGCTATAGGGGTCACAGCGGCCGCAATTGCGACCAGGCCCCGAAGCCTGGGGGCCCACGGTCCCGTCCCCCCCCCCCCACCACATTTTCGTGAAGTTACTCATGTAAAAACGCTGCATAAGCAGCATTAAAGCTGGACAGATGCCGTTTGCTAAAGGACCTTTAATGACGTCATGCCCATGTGACCTGATTCACCTTTGAGGAACAGAAGACACGCCCACCGATTAGGTCCTTCTACCAGAGTATAGCAGCAGCACAGTCGGCAGAAGAGAAAGCACGTCCACCTCTCAGGTCCTGGTGAGCGCTTCCTTAACCCCCTCTCTCCCTGCATCCCCCATTGTCTCTTCTTTACTTGTCTCTCCTGACCCCAACTCCTGTAGGGTTTGCAGCGGTTTTCATGATCGCGGCAAAAATTTCGCGGTCTTGCCGTGATTATGAAACTTGCAGCAAACCACACCGTTCATATCACAAATTCGAAGATTGCTTAAAAGTAGTACAAGACGCATAAAAACATTATGCTTAATTGACACAGTGCTGTCAAAGCACATCATGTGCTGCGATTTTGTGAAAACCGTTGCAAAAAACTCAATTTCACCACACTGTGAACACGGTACATCCTAATATCACAAGTAGCAAGAAAACATAGGTATGATGAGCGCTGCAGAATGAGCCAGTAGTTCTTTAAATGATTACTTGATTAATAACTACCAAGTGGTGCCTTTATCAATTACATAATTACGGTTCGGTGCCGTAATGCTTAGGGGGAGTTCATAGTCTTTTGACGCGGAAACCGCCTTGGAAATTGGGCCAAAAAACGTCCAAAATCGCCTCCCATTGATTTTAATGGGGGGCAAAGGTGTTTTTTTTTCCCCGAGAGCGGAAAAAAAGTGTTGTGTCCTTTCTTCAGGCGTCATAGTCTCTGACCTCCCATTAACCTCAATGGGAGTCAGAGAAAGTGTTTTCCGCTGCGGTTTTTGCCTGCGGCGCTCAATGGCTGTGGCCAAAAAATACGGCAAGTGTTCTGCCGGCAAGTCAAGATCTGCCTGCAAAAAACTCTGTGTGAACTAGGCCTTAGTATTTAACAATAAAGTAATTATTTACATTAATCCACAAACTACTGGCTTCCTCCTGTAGCGCTCATCATACCTGTGTTTTCTTATTCTGATATTACGATTTGGACAGTGGCATAGATATTGAGGTCGCAGCGGTCGCAATTGAGAATGGGCCCTGAAGCCAGGTGACGAAGGATACCGTGGTAATAATGGGAGTTAGTGTTGACCTTTTCACCGGCTAACATTAAGCCCCGCCTTAGTAATGGACACTGGCAATCAGCCAGCGGCCATTACTATGGCTGTAGTAATAAAGTTTAAAAAAACACAAAGACAGAAAAATTATTTTTTTGAAATCATCGAAGTAGTCCTCGAATCCGATGTAGTCCAACAACCGATATCTAATCCTATCATGTTTGATACTGTCTGCTGAGCCACTGTATCTAATCTTCCCGATAGCTACAGGGTCATAGTGCTTCAGATATGCTGTCTCCGATATATAATTATATATTTGTGTGTATATATATATTTATATATATATATATATATATATATATATATATATATATATATACAGTGAAGGAAATAAGTATTTGATCCCTTGCTGATTTTGTAAGTTTGCCCACTGTCAAAGACATGAACAGTCTAGAATTTTTAGGCTAGGTTAATTTTACCAGTGAGAGATAGATTATATTAAAAAAAAAAAAAACTGAAAATCACATTGTCAAAATTATATATATTTATTTGAATTTTGCACAGAGAAATAAGTATTTGATCCCTTTGTTAAACAAGACTTAATACTTGGTGGCAAAACCCTTGTTGGCAAGCACAGCAGACAGACGTTTTTTGGAGTTGATGATGAGGTTTGCACACATGTTAGATGGAATTTTTGCCCACTCCTCTTTGCAGATCATCTGTAAATCATTAAGATTTCGAGGCTGTTGCTTGGCAACTCGGCTCTTCAGCTCCCTCCATAAGTTTTCGATGGGATTAAGGTCTGGAGACTGGCTAGGCCACTCCATGACCTTAATGTGCTTCTGTTTGAGCCACTCCTTTGTTGCCTTGGCTGTATGTTTCGGGTCATTGTCGTGCTGGAAGACCCAGCCACGAGCCATTTTTAATGTCCTGGTGGAGGGAAGGAGGTTGTCACTCAGGATTTGACGGTACATGGCTCCATCCATTCTCCCATTGATGCGGTGAAGTAGTCCTGTGCCCTTAGCAGAGAAACACCCCCAAAACATAATGTTTCCACCTCCATGCTTGACAGTGGGGACGGTGTTCTTTGGGTCATAGGCAGCATTTCTCTTCCTCCAAACACGGCGAGTTGAGTTAATGCCAAAGAGCTCAATTTTAGTCTCATCTGACCACAGCACCTTCTCCCAATCACTCTCAGAATCATCCAGATGTTCATTTGCAAACTTCAGATGGGCCTGTACATGTGCCTTCTTGAGCAGGGGGACCTTGCGGGCACTGCAGGATTTTAATCCATTACGGCGTAATGTGTTACCAATGGTTTTCTTGGTGACTGTGGTCCCAGCTGCCTTGAGATCATTAACAAGTTCCCCCCGTGTAGTTTTCGGCTGAGTTCTCACCTTCCTCAGGATCAAGGATACCCCACGAGGTGAGATTTTGCATGGAGCCCCAGATCGATGTCGATTGACAGTCATTTTGTATGTCTTCCATTTTCTTACTATTACACCAACAGTTGTCTCCTTCTCACCCAGCATCTTACTTATGGTTTTGTAGCCCATTCCAGCCTTGTGCAGGTCTATGTTCTTGTCCCTGACATCCTTAGAAAGCTCTTTGGTCTTGCCCATGTTGTAGAGGTTAGAGTCAGACTGATTAATTGAGTGTGGACAGGAGTCTTTTATACAGGTGACCATTTAAGACAGCTGTCTTTAATGCAGGCACCAAGTTGATTTGGAGCGTGTAACTGGTCTGGAGGAGGCTGAACTCTTAATGGTTGGTAGGGGATCAAATACTTATTTCTCTGTGCACAATGCAAATAAATATATATAATTTTGACTATGTGATTTTCTTTTTTTTTTTTAATATAATCTATCTCTCACTGGTAAAATTAACCTAGCCTAAAAATTCTAGACTGTTCATGTCTTTGACAGTGGGCAAATTTACAAAATCAGCAAGGGATCAAATACTTATTTCCTTCACTGTATATATATATACACACACACACACATAAATTTTTTATGGGGGGGAATATATGTTGAGGCTATTGCCCCTGATGTTTTAAGACATTAACTACGCCCCTGAGACTTAGCGATTGAGCTGAAAGCTGTGGGCCATCAGCCATGAAGAGAACTGGGGGGGGGGGCCATGAAGGACTTTTGCATCGGGGCCCATGAGCCTTTAGCTACGCCCCTGAGCATGATCTTGGCTTTCCTGTAAAAACAGATACTGTATATCAAGGTGCTCACTACTAAGTCCTTCTATAAGCAAGATATTCATTTTTTTTTCATCTGTAAAATAAGGGACCAATGTCAAGTTGCTCATAAATGTGAGTATTTGATTGTTTGTCCAGTTTTTTATCCAACTTTCTTATTTAGACTGCATTGGAAATAGTGAGGAACTGAAATGCAACTTATGTTACAGTTGCATAACATTTTATTATATAGTGCTTACACTTTATTTATATTTAAAGGGAACTTGTCACATTGAACATGCTGTCTAATCTGTGGACAGCATGTTAAAGAGCAAGATTAGGTAAGCAGATCAATACATAGTTTTGTTGGAAAAGATTTAGTATAACTTGTAATTCATTGATATAAACATCTGAATATTCTGGGTTTAAGTGTCCAGTGGGCGGTCCTATACAGTAATTTACTGCTATTTCTGTACCCACAAGGCTGTCAGTCACTGTGCAGGACCGCCCACTGGACTCTTAAGCCCAGAATAATCAGAGGTTTATATCAATGAATTACAAGTTCTACCTAATCTTTTGGCTTAAAACTATATATGAAGCAGCCCGGCTTCTCCTGCTCTATAACAGATCAGACATTATGTTCAATGTGACAGGTTCCCTTTAACATTTGAGAATCTCTTTAACTCCTTCCCATCCTGCGCCTTACATACAGTATATGTTGCAGCAACCAGTTCATTAACTCAATGCATTTGTATTCCAATAAACGATAGTTTAATCCCTTGGCGACATTTGACGTACAATACATTTACGTATGTAGTTTGCGCCAAGCACCATAAATGTATGGTGCGGGGATGGTGCAAGCAAAAGTGTGCAAATTGTCCCGAAACTTATGGCAGCAAAGCGGTATTATACATAAAAATAAAACTGCAAATGTCAACATTTACTTCTAACAATGTGTCATACATTGTTATAATGCAATTACCACACATAACCATAAGGGTATGTTCACACGATGAGAGGCATTTACGTGTGAAAAGACAGACTGTTAGCAGCTGCCTCGTTTCACACGTAAATGCTCCTCCTCGCATTTTGCGAGCCGTCTGAGACGCTCGTAAATCTTGAGCTGTGCTTCATTGAGTTCAATGAAGAACAGCTCAAATTAGGTGGCAAAGAAGTGCCCTGCACTTCTTTGCCGAGGCAGTCCATTTACGCGTCGTCGTTTGACAGCTGTCAAACGACGACGCGTAAATTACAGGTCGTCTGCACAATACGTCGGCAAACCCATTCAAATGAATTGGCAGATGTTTACCGACGTATTGTAGCACTATTTTCAGGCGTAAAACGAGGCATTATACGCCTCGTTTACGTCTGAAAATAGGTCGTATGAACCCAGCCTTATACATGTTGACATTTAGCTTTCTGTTTCAGCAGATAAATAATAAACTTTATATAAAAAGGTTTAAAATCTTTTATTTGACTTGTAATTGAGCATAAATCGCAGTGGAATAGCTACCGCGTCTGGTTTGGGAAAATCCACTGCAATGATGAAATGATGGCTATTTTTAAATCACACACATAATATTACTGCATGACGTAAGCTCTGATTTATCTCATTTATTATTGCTGTTTTCCACATTGTAAAGAGTAATATCCAGGGCTGCAGATAACCAGCTCAAAGATTAACAATAGATATTTGTTAAAAAAAAAATATATCAAATGTACACAACAAAGCTTAGGATCCAATATATAGTGATGAAAGAAGTTACAGAAAAATATACTATAACGCAGTCTGGCATCATGAACACATAGGGTAAGGCCACGCGGTGCGCCGTTGACAAGGATTTATTGCGGTTTTGTTGCGTTTGAAAACCACATGCGGTCAACTGCATGCGTTTTTGACTCTTTAATGCTGCAGTTCTGTTGTGTTTTTTTACACACATAGTTTATGCACATAGTTTTCACTGGTGTTGAAGTTTGTTAGGTGCTTCCTGTATATAGTTCATTACATTGTATTGCAGAACTGTTAGCAAAAACGCATGACTAGCCTAAGTAGAGTCATGTGCTGATTAACCATTTGCCGCTGCCCTATCTAAGCGCCCGACTAGCTCGCGCAAACAACCCACTAAATCTGTTAAGCCATCGCGCCCGGCAACGCCACTACCGACAGCCGCTACCCCACTCGCTGACCCACCCCCAACACCCAAAATGAAAATTGCTGGATACGGTAACGTAGGAGTTACACACTCACCAGGCTGCCCAGGCGCTGTATTCCCGGCAGCCGGAAAATCCTGACCGCGTTGCGACTCATCCAGCTCTCCATCTTCCAAATCCTCTCTCGCCGCCGACTGGTAGTCGCACCGACATCTTCGACACGGGGATTCCGGCACGCTGACCGATGGGCCGACAACCTGCCGCCCGACCGCAGGGACCCAGACTTCCGACCGGACCTGTTGCCTCGTCGTCATCGCTGATCTTGGCGTCCTCACCGATGTTCTCGAAGAAGCCTGCCCCCTGGCCGGAACATCACAATGCGGGGCGGCCGTATACTGCCCTCCGAACACAGCGTCTGAAGGCGGGGGTGTGACAGGGAGCCCGGCCTGCGACTCCCTGTTAACCGCCGAGCTCCATCGCAGCTGGGGATTCCTGCCAGGACGCAGGCCCTGGGAGGAGGCGCCCGTCCCAGCAGCCTGGCCTGCAGCGTCCTTAGAAGGGCTCCCCCTGCGACGCCGGGCCCGCGGGGCCACGTCTGGACTAAGACGTTCTGGTGGGCGAGTCCTACGGGAGCGGCGGGGTGACCTAGCCTGGGCAACCGCCGCTCCCGCCGAAGCCCTCTGCTTTATTACAGCAGGGGCAGACATTAACAGCTCTCCCCCCACCGCCATATCCCCGGCTTCTGAGAGGGGGGCGGGGGAGGGGAGCGGATCAGCGCGGGCTGCCGACCCAGACGACGGGCCCGCCTGAGGGATCCGGGCCAGCGACGCCACAGTCTCCTCCAGCCAGCCCGGATCGTGATAAGCAGCTGCTGCCCGCAGCTGATCGAGCAGCAAGGCCGGAGATGCCATAACAGGTAAGTAGCACTGTCTGACCTGAGCTAAGTTTTTTGCTTGTTTCTCCTCCCGCTGCTTCCGGCTCAATGCCGAAAACAGCGGGAGAAACAGTTACCACACCCCGGCTCCTCCCATCTCTCCCTCAACTAACCTGTCCATCCTATTGGCTGAACCCTCCCTCCTACGGCAGTCATGGAGGCTTCCCGTTAAGCCCTCCGTGCTGCCGTCCAGCCTCTGCTAGCAGTTCAGCAACAACAATGACAGCACGGTCATTAACCGCATGTGGTCGGACATTATGAAGATGCGATCAACCACACAAAAACACATGGTAATATAATGTAATAGCAGAAATCTGTCCATAACCAAAATTTCACCTTTGACTTCTATGGAAAATTGACTTGCTGCGGTTTAAAGACACAACATAAACGCAACGTAATCGCACAGTGTGGCCTTACCAAAACTCTACCAATAGCTGCCATTATAGGCGATTAGAAGTCCGACAGTTAGTGGATATTCACACGCAGAAATTTCTGCGACTAAAAATAAGTTCCCTTCCTTTGTATGGGGTTACTTTGGCAGCAAGCATTTCTGCAACAGGTCTGCCTAAGTTCATTTGCAAGATCCCTCAGAATCGACTAGCGCAGTCTACTACGCTATGCCATTCTTAAAAAAAAAAAGTATGACAATGTATACCAACCCGACAGCAGCCAAGATAACACTATGTTTGCCTCTATTGGGCTAATGGAGCCCTATGGACACGTTAAGTGCCTACGTGCTAAAAGTAGAGGAAAACACGATGTGAAGAGGGCCTTAGGTCTTGTGCCAACAGTGCAAATTTCCTGCAGTTTTTTTATATATTTTTTTAACCAGATTTTCCGCAGCATTTCTGCAAAGTTTCTGCAGCAGCAAACGTGTTATGTGCAGATTTTGCTGTGGATCCCACCACTTCTACATTATAAAGGGTGAAATCCACAGTGAGCTTCCAGAACAGAATGAGCATGATGCAGATTTCAAAATCCACAGCACGTTCTGATTTCCTTCCAGAAAATGTTCAGCAGCCTGTGGCTGAGATTTGATAAAATCTCATCTATATGACTAGGACTATAATCCACTGCAGGTTTTCCGCACAGAAATTTCACACGGAAAACCTGCAACGTTTCTATCCCGCCTGATTCCAGCCATAGACTATTTTGATAGAAGAGGTAACATACAGTTCTTCAGCTCAAAAAAAAAAAAAAATTATAGCTCAATACTACTACACCCATCATCCCAGTGAAGATAGCTGTTTCCCTCTCATTTCTCAGAAAGGGCAGATTTTTAAAGATAAGCTTTCGTTTCTCACTGATGTTGGGATTTATTAGACTTTACCTTTCATTTCCTGGTCAAACAAACTAAACAGAACACATACGGATTGAGATTTTAGAGAATACTTCCCTACCCCTTATGTCCACTCGAACGTCATGAAGGGATGCACAAAGAATTTCTTTGTATGTGATCAAGATGTTTACTTAAGGAAAGGGACATTATTCTTGAAACAATGGCAGCTATGCAGGTCCGTTGGACATGGTCTTTAATACATTACTAGTATTTTTTCCAAACAGACTTCCTCATATGAGGCGACTTCACATGGTTCCAGAGTTGAAAAGTCAATTACTGTGTTTGTTTTATGCACGAGCGTTAACGTTTAGTTTATTCAGCGGGATTAATGGTTACACTGTTATTAGTTTTATTATAGACCAGTGGTTTCTGGAAAATAGGGGTGTGCAACGGTGATAATGATTCATTAATAAAACAACAACATCCTCTATATGTTTATTGTTTTTTAACCCCTTAATGACCAGCCTATTTTAACCCCTTAATGACCAGCCTATTTTGGACCTTAATGACCAAGCTATTTTTGACGTTTTTCAATCGTCGCATTCCAAGAGCTATAACCTTCTTATTTTTGCGTCGACATAGCTGTATAAGGTCTTGTTTTTTGCTAGACAAGTTGTATTTTTTAATAGCACCATTTTTAGGTACATATTATTTATTGATTAACTTTTATTAACTTTTTTTTGGGGGGGAATAGAAAAAAATCTGTAATTTCGCCACTCTTTTTTGCGTCCTAAATCTACGCCGTTTACCGTGTGGTATAAATAACACAATAACTTTATTCAGCGGGTTGTTACGATTGCAACGATACCAAATTTGTATAGTTTTTGTATGTTTTACTACTTTTACACAGGAAAAACGCTTTTTTTTCAAAATGATTTGTTTTTGTGTCTCCATATTTGAAGAGCCGCAACGTTTTTAATTTTTCGCCGATGCGGTTGTATGAGGGCTTTTTTTTTGCGGGGCGACTTGTAGTTTTTATTGGTACCATTTTGGAGTAGATGCGACTTTTTGATCAGTTTTTATTACATTTTTTTAAAGTCAGTATTCATAGAAAACAGCAATTTTTCCATAGTTTTTTATTAATTTTTTTACGGCGTTCACCGTGCGGGTTAAATAATGTAATAGATTTATAGTCGGGGTCGTTACGGACGCGGCGATACCAAATATGTGTAACTTTTTAACTTTATTTAGTTTTTTTAATAGTAAAGCAGTTTGTAAGGGGAAAAGCTGGGTTTTTCATTTTTTTTCACATTTTTTTTTAAATTAACTTTATTAAACTTTTTTTTCACTTTTTTACTAGTCCCATTAGGGGACTATAATATGCGATTCTGCGATCGCATTTATAATACACTGCAATACTTTTGTATTGCAGTGTATTACTGCCTGGCCGTTTAACACGGACAGGCATCTGCTAGGTCATGCCTGCGGCATGATCTAGCAGGCATTCACTCTAGGCAGCCTGGGGGCCTTTATTAGACCCCCGGCTGCCATTAGAGACACAGACACTCGGCGATCGTATCGCCGGGTGTTGGTGGGGGAGAGAGGGAGCTCCCTCCCTCTCTCCAAAACCACTCAGATGCGGTGCTTGCTATTGAGCACCGCATCTGAGGGGTTAAATGTGTGAAATCGATACTAATATCGATCTCACACGGCAGAGCAGGGACGCTCCCAGCCCTCAGCTGCCTCTAGCAGCTGAGAGCAGGGAGATCTGACAGTTCCCTGCTCTGTTTACTTATTCCGATGCCGCGACGTAAAAAGTCTATGGCATCGGAATAAGGCCCGTTAGTGACCGACGTAGAAACACGATGGGCCGGTCACTAACGGGTTAAACCTTAATTACCAAGCCATTTTTTACGTTTTTCCATCGTCGCATTCCAAGAGCTATAACCTTTTTATTTTTGCGTCGACATAGCTGTATAAGGTCTTGTTTTTTGGGGGACAAGTTTTTTTTTTTAATAGCACCATTTTGAGGTACATATTATTTATTGATTAACTTTTATTAACTTTTTTTTGGGGGGGGAATAGAAAAAAACCTGAAATTTCGCCACTCTTTTTCGGGTCTTAAATCTACGCCGTTTACCGTGTAGTATAAATAACACAATAACTTTATTCAGCGGGTTGTTACGATTGCAACGATACCAAATTTTTATAGTTTTTGTATGTTTTACTACTTTTAGGGCATGACCACACATGGCGGAATTCCTCCGCAACTGTCCGCATCAATGCCGCACCTAATCCGGGTTGCGGATTACGGCTGCGGATCTGCACAAAATGTGCAGAAAATTGATGCGGACTAGCTGCTGCGGACTGCGGGAAAAGTGCTTCCCTTCTCCCTATCAGTGCAGGATAGAGAGAAGGGACAGCACTTTCCCTAGTGAAAGTAAAAGAAATTCATACTTACCGCCCGTTGTCTTTATGACGCGTCCCTCCTTCGGCATCCAGCCCGACCTCCCTGGATGACGCGCCAGTCCATGTGACCGCTGCAGCCTGTGCTTGGCCTGTGATTGGCTGCAGCCGTCACTTACACTGAAACGTCATCCTGGGAGGCCGGACTGGAGACAGAAACAGGGAGTTCTCGGTAAGTACGAACTTCATTTTTTTTTACAGATACATGTATATTGGGATCGGTAGTCACTGTCCCGGGTGCAGAAACAGTTACTGCCGATCGCGTAACTCTTTCAGCACCCTGGACAGTGACTATTTACTGACGTCTCCTAGCAACGCTCCCGTCATTACGGGAGCCCCATTGACTTCCTCAGTCTGGCTGTAGACCTAGAAATACATAGGTCCAGCCAGAATGAAGAAATGTCAAGTAAAAAAAGCAAGACGCATCCGCAGCACACATGACATGTGCATGACAGCTGCGGACTTCATTGCGGAACTTTGAATCTCCATTGAAGTCAATGGAGAAATTCCGCCATGAGTCCGCCACTGCTCCGCAACAGACAGAGCATGCTGCGGACACCAAATTCCGCTCCGCAGCCTATGCTCCGCAGCGGAATTGTACGCATCGTGTAAACGAACACTGCTAAATTAAAGTGAAAGTCAATGTAGAAACGGCTCCGCTGCGGATTAACGCTGCGGAGTGTCCGCAGCGGAATTTAAGTGCAATTCCGCCATGTGTGAACCCGCCCTTACACAGTAAAAACGCTTTTTTTTCAAAATTATTTGTTTTTGTGTCTCCATATTTGAAGAGCCATAACTTTTTTATTGTTCCGCCGATGCAGTTGTACTAGGGCTTTTTTTTTGAAGGAAGACTTGTAGTTTTTATTGGTTCCATTTTGGAGTAGATGCGACTTTTTGATCACTTTTTATCACATTTTTTTTAAGTCAGGATTCACAGCAATTTTTCCAAAGTTTTTTATAAAAAAATTTACGGCGTTCACCGTGCGGGTTAAATAATGTAATAGATTTATAGTCGGGGTCGTTACGGACGCGGCAATACCAAATATGTGTAACTGTTTTACTTTATTTTGGTTTCTTAATAGTAAAGCATTTTGTAAGGGGAAAAAGTTGGTTTTTCATTTTTTTTCAATTTTTTTTAAAATTAACTTTATTCAACTTTTTTTTTACTTTTTTACTAGTCCCACTAGGGGACTTTAATATGCGATTCTCCGATCGCTATTATAATACACTGCAATACTTTTGTATTGCAGTGTATTACTGCCTGTCCGTTTAAAACATTCGTTCCAGGCAGACCTGGGGGCCTTTATTAGGCCCCCGGCTGCCATTGGAAACCCAGACACTCGGCGATCGTATCGCCGGGTGTCAGTGGGATGAGAGGGAGCTCCCTCCCTCTCTCCAAAACCACTCAGATGCGGTGCTCGCTATTGTTAAACGGGTGAGATCGATACTTATATCGATCTCACACGGCAGAGCAGGGACGCCCCCAGCCCTCAGCTGCCTCTGGCAGCTGAGAGCAGGGAGATTTGACGGCTCCCTGCTCTGTTTACTTTATCCTGATGCAGTGCCGTAAAAAGGCATATGCATCAGAATAAAGCCCGTTAGTGACTGACGTGAAAAGGCGTATTGGCGGTCACTAACGGGTTAAGGAACATTTGTTGAGACTTTTTTTAATGATCCGCACTTCAAACATAGATGATTTGCATTATGACTTACTACAACTGTTGAATTGAAGCTCAACATTAATAGGAAATCAGAGATTTAACAATACAAATTATATTTCATATATTGTTCACATAAAGCTACATTAAAGATTCATTTGTTGTTATAAAGAACTCAGTTCACAGAACTAGAAGATGATGATAGGTATTGGCAACCCTATGATGAATAGTCAGAGGTCAAAATACGCTAAAAAATTCGCTGAACAAATATCACTGATCGTGCAGATCTATTCAAGTCAATAAAACGTAACTTTTATTGAGCAGTTAAACAATAATAATGAGAACTAAATGCCACTAACAGAGTGGATCACCAAATACAATTTCACTGTGCCCCACTTCCGCCCCAACCTAAACCGAGTACCAGCTCTGATATGAGCGACCCCTACTTCCAACCTAGTCAAAGGAATCACTAGTTGTCCCTCCCTATAAATAAAGCTGATGTATAGATACCAAATTCATTAGAAAAAAGGAGGGATTGGTAATGAGGATATAGGGATAAACTGGAGGGAACGCCTGACAGCTCTTACAGCAACTCAATAGGTAATATCAGAACAGACCAAATAGTGGAAAAGATTGATATGCACCTAAACCCCACCGACAGTACACAAAATTCATTAGAGATGGTATCCAATAGGGGACCCTCCGTCCCCAACTGTTTCAGTGCATGTGCCCATACACAGGTTAATCAGGGAACATACATGGATATTTTACAGGTTAGTACACCCATATACATTAGCAGAAAGTTTAGAGAATAGATACAGAATGCACCACACAGAGTACAGTACAACAAATTATCAGTTAATGGTCAAATCACTCAATAGACTAATGCATAAACAGATGAGCAGGGATACCCAAATGACGTCAGGAATACCAGGAAAACCAATTAATATAGCATATTGAATGATAAGCAAAAATGTATACATATATCTTTGGGCTTCATTGTTGTATACTCACGACTCCCTTTGCTTTCTTTGGTGGTCTCAACATCAGACTGCAGCCTAGTGAACATATATCGGGGTGCCTCCAGTATACTAGAAAGAACTTAATTGGTTCATATCCTGAAAAGGTGGGTGGAAATTTGGTGTGCACTGGCCATTTAAGGGTGGAAGGATTTGCCCGCGCACACTAGGAAGTGCCCTAGGTGCAAGTGGAGAGTGGCAGATATGGAGGCAGCAACCGAAGTGAAGAGAGGGGGGAACGCGGCATGGCCAGGAGCCAGAGGATGCTTTAAGGAGGTGAGTATACAATAGCGGGAAGCATTGGCCGTTATACTATCCCCTCCTTATGCCCCCTCATTTTAGGCTCCATGGATCTCTCCTCAGGATCATAGTTCTTACACTCCACAAGGTACAAGAGCTTCCGCTAGACCTCGTGGCGTATAAAATTGTGCTTACCTCATATTCAATGTCTGGGCTATCGGTAGAAGAAGAATAAGAAGTCTTGCTGGAGAGCTGATTCAGGACCAGCTGTGTAAGGAGAGATATCAATTCAGGACTGAAGGCAGCAGCTTGAGGTGGTGGTGGTTGCGCCACAGGAGCAGCTGAAGCGGACAAAGCATTTAAAGGGGAAGAAACATTCTGCAGCAAACGATACAGTTGATCCTGGCGGACATGTTGCCTAGATAATTATTGGGCTAGGTCAGAAACTTCAGGCAGGATTACGTCAGCGGGATTCATGGCCTAAGGAAACTGCCACAGAGCCCGCGAATAATGAAATTGTCACAGTGTCTACAGAGGATAGTGTGAACCCCATGTGTCACCTGGGGATTTGACTTGGGGTAAACTGGGGAGAGGAGTTTAAGGGAGCCCTAGGTATTCACAATTTAACCCCTATACAGGGATCTTGACTTGGCTGCTGGGGAACACCAGGCCACTACCCCCCAGAGTACTCTCCCTTGCAACAGTCGACATTACTAGGCATAGTGCAGAATCAGTAAACAGAATGCAAGGTCAGATATAGCATAGGTCAGGGCAGACGTCAGATGTGCAGTCACAGTTGGTAAAGCCAAGGGTTAGGGTAGGCGACAAAGTTCACCACAGGTAACAAGAAAGTGTTCAGGGCAGGTGGCAGGCAGGGATGTTCAAAGGTACAGGCAGTGTCAAAAACAGCAATTCCAGACAACGATCAGTAGTAAAACTAGGAAGAACCTAATAGGTACATACCTTGCAAAGCTAGGTGGAAATTTGGTGCTAGGGAGTGCCCTGGATGCAGGAGGAGAGCAGCAGCAATGGAGGCTGCGACCAGAGCAAAGAGAGGGAAAGATGTGGCGCCGACCAGGAGCCAGAGGAGGGGCTATAAGAGGTCAGTATACAGTAAAAGCGGGGAGCTGCGGTCGTTATACAATCACTTGTAGATGTCAGGAAAGCAGTGATCTACTACAACAAAGTCTTTCCTTAAAGGGGTTATCCCATCTTGGACATTTATTCCATATCCACAGGATATGCCATAAAAGTTCTATAGATGCGGGTCTCATATCTGGGACCTGCACCTATCTCTAGAACGAGGCCCCCTAAACCCTGTTTTAGCTTACTCTACTCCGGTGCCTCCTGGCCACTTCCTGGTTAGGTGGTAGGGAGTTACGGAAACAGCCGAGTGCCCGCTGAGCTACGCTGTTTCCGTAACTCCCAAAGAAGTGAATAAGAGTTACTGAAACAGCGTAGCACGATGAGCTATGCTGTTTCCGTAACTCGGTAGCTACAGAAACAGCGTAACTCGCCGTGCTATGCTGTTTCCGTAACTCCCATTCACTCTTATGGGAGCTACGGAAACAGCGTAGCTCAGCAAGCACACGACTGTTTCCATAACTCCCGACCACCTATCCAGGAAGTGGCCAGGAGGAAGCGGAGCCAAGTAAGCTAGAACGAGCTTTAGGGAGCCCCGTTCTAGAGATAGGTGCGGGTCCCAGAGGTGGGACCCACATCTATAGGACTTTTATGGCATATCCTGTGACAGAGTGATAAAGGGGAGGTGGAGGGCATTTCAAATTGATGTTTGATTCCTCCGGTGCAGTGGTCGCAAGTGCTACTCTCTGTTCTGAGTCACGGCTCTTGCAGCCAATCAAGAGACCGCTAGAGCCTTCACTCAGAGCAGAGGGCAGGGTTTGCAGAGTGCAATGCAGGAGCACTTGCACATCAAGTCCCGCCATAGTGGCACTTACTTGGTGATCGGCGTACCGGTGGAATTAAACATCATTTTCTGAGACAAATTGTTATGCTTTGGGACTCACTACCCCAACACATCAGGCTCTCTCATACCAGCCAAACTATTAAAAGCAACCTGAAAACCCATCAGAAAAGTTTACAACCTACAATAACTCTGTGTCCACTACACAACTGTATAAGCAGCTTCTACCCTCACATTCACTGTCTTCAATTTCTTATTTGATACTGAAACAGGTAATTCTGGAACACAATGAATAATAGTGACTGCCTCTCATCTTGATGTCACATACAATAAGCACGAAATATTGATTTACAAGAAGGAAATTCCCTGCTTAGTATCATATTGCTAAATAATACAATATTCTGAGTCTCAGAGTGAATGGTTACTAGATTCTGATGACTTAGTGTCTAAGGAATTATTACAATACATACAGTTTCTATGTTTACAATTCAAAGCACTAACCCATTTATAATTAGACGCTGTGATGATAATGACGTAAAACAGCCCTGCCCTGTATCTGTTTTCAATCATACAGCAAAGTTGCATAGATAGTCATAGCCAGCCAAACACATAAGATAATGATCAGTCGCAATGTGCACGAATGGTCCCACCAGCAACATGCCAAACTAAACTGGGAGACCAGGGAGAAAAAAGAAAAAACATTCTGGGCTTGCACAAAATTGCAAATGATCAGCCAAATTTGGCCGCTCAAAGCATACACTGTATATTCAGCAGACCGCGAGCAAAAAAATACAACATGACCGTTCACATTATTGGCAGCCAGCAGTCTGCCCATCTGCCATAGTAAACCATCGTTCACATATAATTTTCAAATGATGGTCAGTGGAAATAACCAAAATCGGCCATGTCGGCTGACAATTATCCTATGAGTATGGCCAGCTTCATAAAACACCACATCTGAAATCTATCTGTTAATTCCGACAGTTCCTAGTTGTCCTAGTAGTGGACGGAAGTCTGATATTCATTAGTCACCAGATTCCCTGGGAACCACAGTAGTAATGATCATCAGAGATTGAAACAGACTTTTTATTTGCATAGAAGGATACTAAATTAGTATTTCTTTCAATAGCAATAAATAATAAGTAAAATATCAAAGAGGTAGGATAACTAATTTGATAGTAGGACAATATTCTGCTACTGGAAATAAAGTACAATGCTATTTGCTAAAAATTAGGATACATAGGGCTTTTCTTTTGCCTGTATATTTATATAAACTATGACTAATCTTGGTTAATACATATGGTGTGTGTTATGGGTTTCCCGCAGGCTCTGTTCATATTGGCGTCATGGCTTATGAGAAAAAAATGGTGCTGTGCCAGATCTGTTATATGAAGGATATAGACGGCGGACCCCATTGAAGATGAAAGCTACGAACGCCTATGTGTGCAGTCCTGATTTTTTTTTCCTGGTATAAATCTTCAGATGTCCCATTGTACAATTAACAAATGCACAAATTTATGCTGTGGTTCAATTATTTGATTCGCTATTTCTCTAGTATATACATACTCACTATTTTATACACTTTACAGATTTCTAGAAATGGTCCACGTGTCATTATCATATGTCTTAAACAGTTTCACAATATTCTATATTTTGTCATATTGATCCCATGCCACATAGGCATAAGGAAATAATTTGCCATATACAATTAGATGCAGCAGATAAGAATACACTACCAGAGTGAATAAATATATAAAAAAAATTGTTGGTCACATAGTGTAAACCAGTTGGCTGAACAGAGCTCACATTGAATTAATACCCAACTTTGCCACATATAAAAATAGACAAATTAAATGGGTTCCAGCGAGTGAGCACCCAGATGTTTTGACTTCTCAACAGTTTATCTATCCAGGATGCATACGCTTGTTATTTTTTAATATGTATTAGGGCTCGTTTACACGAGCGTGTTATACGTCCGTGCAACGCGCGTGATTTTCGCGCGCGTCGCACGAACCTATATTAGTCTATGGGGCTGTGCAGACAGGTGCGTGATTTTTACGCAGCGTGAGTCTGCTGCGAATAACTCATGACCTGTTCTATATTTGTGCGCTGTTCGCGCATCACGCACCCATTGAAGTCAATGGGTACGTGAAAACCACGCATGTCTCACGGAGGCACTTCCGTGGGACAAGCGTGAATCGCGCAACAGCACTGAAAAGGATGAATGAAAACAGAAAAACACCACGTGCTTTTCTGTTTACAAACATCCAAACGGAGTGTCATAATGATGGCGGCTGCGCGGAAATCACGCAGCCGCGCATCATACGGGGCTGACACATGGAGCTGCTAAGTGCCTTTTGCGCACGCAAAACGCTGCGTTTTTTGCATGCGCAAAACGACACGCTCGTGTAAACCCGGCCTCAGTTGTATTATTAGATAGAATATGTTTTATATTATTTGAATATAGCCAGACCTGCATGAATAAAATGGCCATTAGTATTGTTTTATCATAGCCAATTTCTATGGACTAATTGGGAAAACTAAAATGAATTATTAAGATGCTAATATATTTGTCAGTAGCTGAGATACTAATATGGACATATCATAAGCATTTACTGTGAACTGCATAGTAACAATCACAACATGCGCAGAAAATGGGTATGTGTCAGAACAGTATTTGTTACATTTCAATGGTTTTAATACCTTCCATTCTCTTATATCTGGCGACTTGCATTACTGTCCAGTATACAATTCAAGTCTACTGTAGTATGTCAGCTTATCGGTTAGCACAGCTGTATGATAACAATGGACTACATCTGTATATAGTTTGCAGAATGAAAATAACATGATGTAAAAGATATACAAGAAAAAACTTCCTAATGTTATTCTAGCTATTCAAGCTAGTTTTCTACATCAGTCGCTTAATTTTACACATTTACCTATTAAAGGAACACTCCGGTGAAATTTACCGGGCGATTTGTTGCCGACCAATTTCCTTCTATCTCGGCAGCAATGAACAAGACATAACTAAGAGCAACTTGAAATAATCAGAGGCCAGGACATGAGGTGGCGGTAGGAGAATATCTTGCAGCGGCTTATCATTTTTAATGACGATACTTTGATTCATTGAGGAAGTTCAAGGAGAGCATTTGGCTTTTCTTGAACAATATAATATCACGACTTATGTGTACTAGATTCTAAAGAATTGATGTTGATCCAGAGATTTATTCTGATTGCCACATTTGGAGTCAGGTACTAATTTTTCACCTAATAAGGAAATTGGCATCAACCTCATGGGGTTTTTTGCCTTCCTCTGGATCAATACGGTAAGATTATAGGTTGGACTCAAATGACCTGTGTGTTTTTTTAAACCATATCAACTATGTAACTATGGAAAAATAATTGTGCATGCAACCTCTGTTTACCTAGCCAAATTGATGTTAATGGTAAAATCCCTTTAAAAGGGTTTTCCCATAAAGGACATTTATGACATATCCACAGGATATGTCATAAATGTCAGATAGATGCAGTTCTCACCTCTGGGACCCGGACCTATCTCTAGAACGGGGCCCCCTAAACCCTGTTCTAGCTTTTGATGCTAATGCTGTCTCCCGGCCACTTCCTGACTTTATGTTCAGAAGTTACGCAAACAGTGTAACTCGCTGAGCTACGCTGTTTCCGTAAGTCCCATAGAACTGCATGGTAATTACGGAAACAGCGTAGCTCGCATGCTAAACTGCTTCCGTAACTGCCATTTACTAGTATAGGAGTTACGAAAACTACATGTCCCAACCATAAAGTCAGGAAGTGGCTGGGAGACAGCGTTAGCACCTAAAGCTAGAATAGGGTTTAGGGGGCCCCGTTCTAGAGATAGGTGCGGGTCCGAGAGGTGGGACCCGCATCTATCTGACATTTATGACATATCCTGTGGATATTAAGCCAAAGTAGAAAATTTGAAGCAGCACAAGTCCCGAGTCTGGTGCGATGCACGCTGTCAAGCCAGGCAAACCAACTCATGGCATAATGCGAATTCCAAGAAAAGTTGTAGGACAACAGCACACGTCAAAACATCTTACGGAAAACAGGCAACGTTTCGGCCCATAGTAAGTGAAGGGTCTTGAAAAGGCTTGAAAAAGACCCTTCACTCACTATGGGTCGAAACGTTGCCTGTTTACCGTAAGATATTTTGACAATAAAACCGTTTTGAAGACCTGGAGACGTGTGCTGTTGTCCTACTATTTTTCTTGGAATATCCTGTAGATATGTCATAAATGTCCTTCATGGGAAATCCCCTTTAAAGGCTATGTGCACCTTTTGAAAACGGTTTTGTTTTTTTTTAAAATAAAAATGTGTATCAGTGTGTTTGGTGCTACTTTCGAATGACTTTTTATTTAAAAATATTTTAACTTTTTGAGATACAGCTGCTTTGTAGACCTGAATCCGTCAGGACAGCCCTGAGACCTGAATCCAGGTAACGGGTTCAGCGATAGCGGGTCCTGCCTATCTCAGACATGCAGGATCCACCGGTTATCGATCACATCTAAGTTATGAACTTAAATGTGATCGGTAACAGCTCGATCCTGTGTGTCAGAGACACGAAGGACCCACTATCACTGAACCCGTGAGTCCTGCTGACTCTGTATACAGGATAAAAAGCAGCTGTATCTCAAAAAGTAAAAATATAATTTTTAATAAAAAAGTAATTAGAAAGTTGCACCAAACACACGTTTTCAAAGGTGCACATAGCCTTTAAATTTAATCAGAAGTCGGGGGCGTGGCCGGATGTCTGCCTGAGTAGACGTGCTTCACAGCACTCCTGAGCTCCCTGACTCCTTATCCTATTGGCATCCTTGCCATCCTGCATCCTAAGTTGCCCAAATGGGCAAGACAAGTGACTTTATCACGCCTGTATCCCTACCTGTTGGTAGTTTTGGGGTCTCGTGTCGTGGGGCCTTCCTGGAGAGAGACGCTGGTCAGCCGGCGGCACTTCCGGTTGAGCACGAAGCGGGCAGAGGTGAGAGGCTGTCTGCTGGAGTATCGACCTGTGTCGGTCGCGACTGCTGGAAGCTGGTGTCGCTGATTGCTGGTGGCAGGACTGTGGATCAGCTGAGAGGCAGAGCTGTGCAGCGGTGTGTGGTGGGTGTCCCATTGCAGTCAGGAGGATCTGTCCATGAAGCGCTTCCCAGGTATTTCACTGGACTGAGATAGCTGTGCAGGCTCACTACTTACCCTGCATATGGCCTCGCGCTGGGTCCCCAGGATATCTCGCACCCTTAGCTTGTGGACTTGCTCCATTTGGTGTATCAGACACCCTGCCAGCTCATCCATACCATGAATCCCTCCGTTTGCATCATGGGAGGCAGTAAAGCTGGGAAAAAGGGGAAAACGAGGTCCACGCAGGGCAGCTATATTCCCCCATCAGATGAAGAATCCCTACATGATATGGAGGACGGAGCTCCTGGCTCGGCCCTGGCCAAAATCAAGGCTAATGCAGTAAAGGCTAGAGCAATTTACTAGGCCTGAACTCCCCCCTGCTTCTCCGGACCCATCTTTATCCTTGTTTGAGGGCTCGTTGAGTCCTCCAAGACCAATATCACCACAGGACCTACCTATTTACTCCTCTCATGTGGATACGAAATTTGCTGAATTAATGTCTGCAATTACCTCCTGTCAATCCTTGCTGGTTACTAAAGTTGATGAACTGCGTCAAGACTTTGTTATCCTGAGGCATGATGTGCAAAAAGTGCGGGAACGCACTACAGAAACAGAGCGCAGGATATCGGAGGTGGAGGATACTTTACACCCTATTCCAGCTCAGATCGCTGATTTGAGGAGGCAAGTGGAGACTTCGGTCGAACGGGCTGATGATTTTGAGAACAGACTGCGTCGGAATAACATCCGCATAGTGGGGCTGCCGGAAAAGTCGGAGGGTACAGATGCAGTTTCTTTTCTGGAAAGGTGGCTGAAGGAGACCTTTGATGCTACTGTGTTCTCAGCATTTTTCACGATTGAACGGGCTCATTGGGTCCCTGCTAGGCCCGGGCCGCCGGGAGGCCCTCCTCGGCCTATGCTAGCGCGACTGCTGCATTTCAGAGATAAAGATGCTATTCTTCAGGCAGCAAGGCGTAAAGGTTCTATATTATGTGACTCTCAGCGGATCTCCATTTATCCTGATTTTTCGGTCACGATTCAGAAGCAACGTGTGCGTTTTACAGAGGTCAGGAAGAAGCTCCAAGAAAAAGGGTACAAGTATGCGATGTTATACCCTGCTAAACTGCGGGTGATTGATGGGCCAACTGCAAGATTTTTTCTTTCCCCCAATGCGGCTCTGGACTGGGCGGCTGCTGCACCCTGAGCCCCAGGAGTAAACTTCCCCCCCTGATTGCTGCGTTCTCCTGCAGGGGAAATCTCTGATGTCTGATTTGATGATTTTTCTCTTTCTTTCCTTGAAAAGTATTTACTGTAATGATTTGGTTGCTAATTACATGTTCTACTTGCACTGTTACTTAGGAGAGATGTTGTGATCTGACTGTGATGTACTGCTTAACCATTTTGTCACTTGTCTTTCACTGTTTAATCTTTATTCTTCTGTTCTTTTTCCCCTATTAGTGGGGTCAGGTCTCAGGGCTGTGCTGCTATTGTAGCTGTTAGCTTAGTCAGGGACAGTGGCGTAACTACTGCTGTAGCAGCCGTAGCGGCTGCTACGAGGCCCACGGAATGTGGGGGCCCGTGTCGCCTGCCGGCACGGGCCCCCACCATGGCCGGAGGCTCCGCTAGCTGCCGCTATGGCTACTACAGCGCGACGCCACTGAACACTACGGCAGAGCAGGGAGGTATCTCCCCGCTCTGCCATTAAAGGGGTTGTTCCTACAAAAGACATGTATCCCCTATCCACAGGATAGGGGATACATGTGTGATCGCTGGCAGCGATAGGGAGAACGGGGGACCGAAAGTCCTCTGAAGTTCTACATGAGAAACCTCGGACTTCCGGGGTCTGTGTCGGCAGCTCCGTAGAAATGAATGGAGCATCGGTCGCACTTGTGCGCATGCGTGAACAGCGCTCCTTTCATTTTTATTGAGCTGCGCAGACTCCGGAAGTCAGAGGTTAGTCATGGAAAACTTCGGGAGACTTTCGGTCCCCCGTTCTCCTTATCGCTGGGCGTCCCAGCGATCACACATGTATCCCCTATCCTGTGGATAGGGGATACATGTCTTTTGTAGGACAAACTATAGCGTTACCTACAGGGGGGCTGTATAGCGTTACCTACAGGGGGGCTGTATGGCGTTACCTACAGGGGGGGCTGTATGGCGTTACCTACAGGGGGGCTGTATAGCGTTACCTACAGAGGGGCTGTATAGCGTTACCTACAGGGGGGCTGTATGGCATTACCTACAGGGGGCTGTATGGCGTTACCTACAGGGGGGCTGTATAGCGTTACCTACAGGGAGGGCTGTATGGTGTTACCTACAGGGGGGGCTGTATGGCGTTACCTAAAGGGGGGGCTGTATGGCGTTATCTACAGGGGGGCTGTATGGCGTTACCTACAGGGGGGGCTGTATGGCGTTACCTACAGGGGGGCTGTGTGGCATTACCTACAGGGGGGCTGTATGGCGTTACCTACAGGGGGGGCTGTAGGGCATTACCTACAGAGGGGGCTGTATGGCGCTATCTACAAGGGGGCTGTATGGCATTATCTACAGAGGGGGCTGTATGGCGTTACCTACAGGGGGGCTGTATGGCGTTACCTACAGGGGGCTGTATAGCGTTACCTACAGGGGCTGTATAGCGTTACCTACAGGGGGGCTGTATGGCCTTTCCTACAGGGGGCTGTATGGCGTTACCTACAGGGGGGCTGTATAGCGTTACCTACAGGGGGGGCTGTATAGCGTTACCTACAGGGGGGCTGTATGGCGTTACCTACAGGGAGGGCTGTATGGCGTTACCTACAGGGGGAGGGCTGTATAGCGTTACCTACAGGGGGCTGTATAGCGTTACCTACTGGGGGCTGTATAGCGTTACCTACAGGGGGGCTGTATGGCGTTCTCTACAGGGGGGCTGTATGGCGTTATCTACAGAGGGGGCTGTATGGCGTTATCTACAGAGGGGGCTGTATGGCGCTATCTACAGGAGGGCTGTATGGCGTTATCTACAGGAGGGCTGTATGGCGTTACCTAGAGGGGGGGCAGTATGGCGTTACCTACAGGGGGGCTGTATGGCGTTACCTACAGGGGGGCTGTATGGCGTTACCTACAGGGGGCTGTATGGCGTTACCTACAGGGGGGCTGTATGGCATTACCTACAGGGGGGCTGTATGGCGTTACCTACAGAGGGGGCTGTATGGCGCTATCTACAGGGGGCTGTATGGCGTTATCTACAGGGGTGCTGTATGGCGTTATCTACAGAGGGGGCTGTATGGCGCTATCTACAGGGGGGCTGTATGGTGTTATCTACAGGGGGCTGTATGGCGTTATCTACAGGGGGGCTGTATGGCGTTACCTACAGGGGGGGCTGTATGGCGTTACCTACAGGGGGGCTGTATAGCGTTACCTACAGGGGGGGCTGTATGGCATTACCTACAGGGGGCTGTATTGCGTTACCTACAGGGGGGGCTGTATGGCGTTACCTACAGGGGGATGGCTGTATAACGTTACCTACAGGGCGGGCTGTATAGCGTTACCTACAGGGAGGGCTGTATGGCGTTACCTACAGGGGGGCTGTATGGCGTTATCTACAGGGGGGCTGCCTGGAGTTATCTACAGAGGGGGCTGTATGGCGTTATCTACAGAGGGGGCTGTATGACGCTATCTACAGGAGGGCTGTATGGCGTTATCTACAGGGGGCTGTATGGCGTTATCTACAGGGGGCTGAATGGCGTTATCTGCAGGGGGCTGTATGGCGTTATCTACAGGGGGCTGTATGGCGTTATCTACAGGGGGCTGTATGGCGTTATCTACAGGGGGGCTGTATGCCGTTATCTACAGGGGGCTGTATGGTGCTATTTACAAAGGGGTCTGTATGGCGTTATCTACAGGGGGCTGTATGGAGTAATCTACAGGGGGATGTATGGTGCTATCTACAAAGAGGGGCTGTATGGAGTTATCTACAGGGGGGCTGTATGGCGTTATTTACAGGGGGGCTGTATGGCGTTATCTACAGGGGGGGCTGTAAAAAAGGTACTGTCTATAAGGGGGGTTGTGTGACACCCAGGGGAGGGGGGGCCCCAGTCAAAACTTTGCTATGGGGCCCAGTCTTTCCTAGTTACGCCCCTGGTCAGGGACCACTGTTCTCAGTTGTAGTTCAGTTAGTGGGTACAGGTCTGCACTAGAAGTCTGGTGCTTGACAGGGATTGTTGGGTTTGTTTTACTGTATCTCAATGTACTGTTAAATGTAGTGTGTAATGATTGCGTGTGTGAATGTCTGTGTATTTTTCTCCTCTCCATTCCCATCATATGTTGGCTCTGGGTCTCCTGCTGTTTTCTGTTCTTCAGGCGTACCATGGCTCTAATTAAGGTCCTGAGCTGGAATGTCCGTGGGCTTGATTCCAAATTTAAACGTTCTCTTGTGTTCAATTTCCTGATAAACACTCGCCCCATGTTATTTGCTTACAAGAGACACATTTAACTGGACAGAAAATGTTGGCCCTTAAGCGGGCTTGGATAGCTAGGGGGTATCACTCCTCATATTCCTCATACTCTAGGGGGGTGTCTATTCTGGTAGCCAAGAGTGTGCGCCTGGAGGTGTTGAAGGTAGCATGTGACCATTTTGGGCGCTATGTCATCATACACTGTTCATTGCACGGGTCATATTGTACTATAGTAAATATGTATGTTCCCCCGCCCTTGGATCCCGCACTACTGGGATAGCCCAGAAATTATCAGAGTTCCCTGCTGGCCCAGTGTTATGTGTGGGTGATTTTAATGCAGTCCCTGACATGTCAATGGATCGTACTGCAGGTTCGGATCAGTCTTCTATTCACCTCAACTCCTGGTCCTCAATGCTTCATCTGACAGATGTTTGGTGCTGGAAATACCCGTTGGAAAAAAAATACACCTATTACTCCTCTGCCCTTAAAACATTTTCTAGAATTGACCTTGCTCTGGCGTCACAGGACTTTTTGCCCGTAGTAACTGCTATAGATATCACTCCACGAGGAATTTCGGATCACTCAGCTCTCATTTTGTCATTTGTGGTTGGTCCCCCAGCTGACTCCAGAATATGGAGACTGCATCCAGCCTGTCTGTCCTCTCCTGAGGTTCGGTCAGAGGTGGCGGCCTCTCATGACTCATATTGGGATCATAATTCCTCATTTCCGGACCCTTTGGTAGTGTGGGATGCATATAAAGCCACTGTTAGGGGTGCTTTTATGACAGGAGTCGCAAGATGTAGAGCAGTGTCCAGAGAGAAGGAGAGGTCACTGATAGAGGAGAGTCAGAGAGCTGAGAGAGACTATATTGCAGATCCTTGTCCAGGTACGAAGAGTCGGTGGGTAGGGGTCCTTAGGGAACTATACATTATACAGGTTGAACAAACTAAAAAGCGGGTGCTGCATACGGAGGCAAGGGTGTTTGAGTTTGGTGACAAAAATGGCAAGCTTCTTGCATACTTGGCTAGGTCGGAACGCTAGGGTGCCTCTGTTCCATCTATTCTTTCTTCTGAGGGAACTCTCTGTACTGTCCCTAAAGACTTGAATAAAGTGTTTAGTGTTTTTTATGCTGAATTATATAGCTCCAGATGCAGTGGGCCTCCGGAGGATATAGAACGCTTTTTGGATGACCTCCCCCTGTGGCGTTTGACTGATGCGCAGGCAAAGGAGTTGGACAGCCCACTTACAGAGCAGGATATCACTGGTGCGATTCAGTTGTTGACATCTGGTAAAACCCCCGGACTGGATGGCCTGGGGGCTGATTGGTATAAGGATAGCTGTGAGGCTGTGATGCCCAGGCTTAAGGAAGTCTAAGTTCTGCAGGCCCCAAGGAGTGTGGGTGGGATGGCGGCACCCAACCTTTACCTATATTATTTGGCTTCGCAGCTGGCACTGGCTCACTGGTGGATTGATATTGACCTAAGTAATGCGGCCACGGCGCTGGCTGGAGCACTCATGACCTCCTATGAGAGTCTTACCAACCTCTTATATAGGTTTAAATCTTCGTGTCAGACGCCATTACCATTAAAAACTGAAGCGATAAAAACACAGGGACATATACAAAAAACACAGAAAAAGCCCATACTTACAAATGGACACAGCCAGGCCAGAAATGCTGATGAAAGGGCGAGCAGGTGCTTTAAATAATAATAGCCACTCCCACAAGTCTTGAGGGGAGTGGTGTGTGGTGCATGGGAGGTGTAGTAAGAAATAATAAATGAATAGTGTGTGTGCAAGTGTAATACTATAAGTGAAATATAGGGGGCAGTAATAAATGAAGTGCCTCAATAGAAATAAATGGATAATGGGGTGCAAGTGAGTGAAACATGGAGGGATAGTGTGTACGTCATGAGGCACAACGTGTATAGCCAGGTAGAAGCCTATTTGTGACGCCTTGATAATTCATAGAGCGGGCTACCCTGCTTGCTATGCCAAACAACAACACTGGCTGTGTCCATTTGTAAGTATGGCCTTTTTCGGTGGTTTTTTTACCATTAAAAACTATAGCTAATGCCTGGAGGAAGGCACAATTATTAATAAGAGATGCTGCGGATTCTTCTGTTTCCCCTAGAGCTCCGTTATGGAACAATCCATGGCTGCCTCACCTGGTGTCCCTGCCGGGAGCGATGATGTGGGCTGGGGTAGGGGTTCGATTCTTAGGTCAAATATACTCTGTGGACAGGTGTTTTGTTTCCTTCTCTGAGCTAGAAGAGAGGTTTGGGGTCTCGAGGAAGGGGTTTTATCATTATCTCCAGTTGAGACATGCTTGCTCGGCCCAGTTTTGATCTGCCTTGCCAGCTCTGGGGTTTTCCAGATTGGAGGACCTGCTCGGCACCCCGGACCGTCCTGAGACCCTTACTCAGACATATGCCTTGTTGTTGTCCTCTGTAAAACGACCCCTTTGATAGGGCGTTCCTGGGGTGGAAAAGAGATATCCCTGATTTGGAGGAGGAGGAGTGGAGGGAGGTAGAGCTTTCCTTCTTTGATACAGTTGTTAGTGCTCAAGATTTTTTAATACAGTCACGGTTCTTACACAGAATTTACTATACTCCGGTTAGACTTCAGAGAATTGGGGCCTCTGGGTCGGACAGCTGTTTTAGGTGTCAGTCGGATGTTGGCACGTACCTTCACTGTGTATGGTCCTGCACTAGGATTTCACTATTCTGGTCAAGGGTTGTAGAGTTTCTGCATGATAACTTCGAGTTTCCCCAGGTTTTCTCCCCTCAGGTGTGCCTCTTGGGCATTATGAATGAATTAGTACAAGGCTATTATGACAAAATATTTTTTAGATTTGTTTTGTTCTGTGCGAGGAAGATTATGATTATGGAATGGAAGGCCACGGTGTGTCCTAGTCTAGAACATTGGTTGCAATTGGTAAATAAGTACAGTGGAGGAAATAAGTATTTGATCCCTTGCTGATTTTGTAAGTTTGCCCACTGTCAAAGTCATGAACAGTCTAGAATTTTTAGGCTAGGTTAATTTTACCAGTGAGAAATAGATTATATAAAAAAAATAAAGAAAATCACATAGTCAAAATTATATATATTTATTTGCATTGTGCACAGAGAAATAAGTATTTGATCCCCTACCAACCATTAAGAGTTCAGCCTCCTCCAGACCAGTTACACGCTCCAAATCAACTTGGTGCCTGCATTAAAGACAGCTGTCTTAAATGGTCACCTGTATAAAAGACTCCTGTCCACAGACTCAATTAATCAGTCTGACTCTAACCTCTACAACATGGGCAAGACCAAAGAGCTTTCTAAGGATGTCAGGGACAAGATCATAGACCTGCACAAGGCTGGAATGGGCTATAAAACCACGCTGGGTGAGAAGGAGACAACTGTTGGTGCAATAGTAAGAAAATGGAAGACATACAAAATGACTGTCAATCGACATCGATCTGGGGCTCCATGCAAAGTCTCACCTCGTGGGGTATCCTTGATCCTGAGGAAGGTGAGAGCTCAGCCGAAAACTACACGGGTGGAACTTGTTAATGATCTCAAGGCAGCTGGGACCACAGTCACCGAGAAAACCATTGGTAACACATTACGCCGTAATGGATTAAAATCCTGCAGTGCCTGCAAGGTCCCCCTGCTCAAGAAGGCACATGTACAGGCCCGTCTGAAGTTTGCAAATGAACATCTGGATGATTCGGAGAGTGATTGGGAGAAGGTGCTGTAGTCAGATGAGACTAAAATTTAGCTCTTTGGCATTAACTCAACTCGCCGTGTTTGGAGGAAGAGAAATGCTGCCTATGACCCAAAGAACACCGTCCCCACTGTTAAGCATAGAGGTGGAAACATTATGTTTTGGGGGTGTTTCTCTGCTAAGGGCACAGGACTACTTCACCGCATCAATGGGAGAATGGCTGGAGCCATGTACCGTCAAATCCTGAGTGACAACCTCCTTCCCTCCACCAGGACATTAAAAATGGCTCGTGGCTGGGTCTTTCAGCACGACAATGACCCGAAACATACAGCCAAGGCAACAAAGGAGTGGCTCAAAAAGAAGCACATTAAGGTCCTGGAGTGGCCTAGCCAGTCTCCAGACCTTAATCCCATCGAAAACTTATGGAGGGAGCTGAAGATCCGAGTTGCCAAGCGACAGCCTCGAAATCTTAATGATTTACAGATGATCTGCAAAGAGGAGTGGGCCAAAATGTGTGCAAACCTCATCATCAACTACAAAAAAAGTCTGACTGCTGTGCTTGCCAACAAGGGTTTTGCCACCAAGTATTAAGTCTTGTTTGCCAAAGGGATCAAATACTTATTTCTCTGTGCACAATGCAAATAAATATATATAATTTTGACAATGTGATTTTCTGTTTTTTTTTTCCATATAATCTATCTCTCACTGGTAAAATTAACCTAGCCTAAAAATTCTAGACTGTGCATGTCTTTGACAGTGGGCAAACTTACAAAATCAGCAAGGGATCAAATACTTATTTCCTCCACTGTATATACCCTTATATCAGAAGTTATACATTAGCAGAGGGTGCCACGATAAATTCGGGAAGATTTGGGCTAGGTGGATGGAGATCTCGGACACTGCTGTCTAAATTCTCATGTGTGAATGATGTGTGAATGGTTGTCTGTCTTGTCTGTTTTGGGCAATAATGAAGGTCACATGCTGATCCTATTCTCCTGGAAAAAAACTAATATGCTCATGTGATCTGTTAAGTTTACATGCTGGCTTTTGCATTGTAACTGTATTATTCTCTGTGATGATTGTTATTGCCAACTAGTGTGGTTGATCAGTAAGCTATGTTTGTTTTTGTGTGCAATTTTGCACTTTTGTACATTTGTATTTTGAGAAAAGTTAATAAAGAAAACCTTTTTAAAAAAAAAAAACATTTAATCAGAAGTCATCCAGTGATGCATCTATCTAGATACCTTACTTCTTTCAGAGGAATGATTTGTGCTGTGTGATTGAGAATCATAAATTATTACTAACATTGTGAATGATGATTTGTATCACTAATATAAGCAAGAACAGCAAAGTTAGTGACACATAAACTAGAACTACATATATATTAGTCCTGTTAGATTCAAATGTAAAACAAAAATAAGGCAATCTGATAAAAGTTAATGTAAGCTACTTTAGGTTGCCTTCCTCATAAAATTTGCTAAAAGCCACTAAATACATATAGATATTTTAAAAATCACTAAGAAAAACAGTAGCCAATAACTTTATCGTTGTTAATATGTATTAAAAAAAACAAACTTGCCAGATATTAGACATCTTCAAGGATTTGCATAGAAAATAATATTATGATTAAAATGTAATTAAAATGAATAAAAGACACACAATATAGAGAATATATAGTAAGTGCATACTAATAATGTACCGCCTGTGTGTGATTGTTTATAGAAGGAAAATACCATTAGAAAAATCACTATGTAAATATACACAATTGCCCCTTTACACACGCACCAAATGTATCATCCAGCATGAGCCACCGTGATAAATTTGGTGAATCGAGTCTAATTCTTAGCTGTCTAAATTTAAGACAGTGTTAGTAAATCTGCCCCTTTGTATCTAAAAGCAAAAATATATTTATTTTCTCTTCCCATTCCTTCTAGAAGAATGTAGGGCATAGTCTAAATCTCAACTGGGTAATTCCAAAATCCGGCGTCTTACTTTATTGCCCTTGTTTTGCATGCTTGTGAGACAAATACAAAGAAGACTATCTACACTATTTACATATCCTAATGATCTTTCAGTGACATACCCGTTTTTGACAATAGCCCTGAGATTAGCTACAAGACACATTCACATTCGATGCTGCAAGAGCAGAAATTCATAGTTATTTACAGGTTAATAAGGTATGAAAGAGCAATGCGGACAACAAATACTCATAAAATTAGTCTTAACTGTGAGGGACTTTCCCTGGTGAATGACTTTAAAGACCGGTTTGAACTCATCCTCATAATTTATCTTTTTTTTTGCAATTTGTTTTTCTTATAATTGAGAATTCTGTATTTCATTTACTTATCAAGTTGTACAAGATGTTCCCAATATATTTACTCAGTTTTTATTTATGCTTAGAATCATTATCATTATGAAGCATAATACTATAGGCTATGAATTATAATAAATATAGATGAGCTATTCGCCAAGTCTGACCATCCAGTTTGATCTTTGGCAAAATGTGAATAAGACAAAGGGATTTTTTTTCTACATTTATGTTGGATCTAGAGTCTTAAAGTGGTTTCCGCACTATTAACCCTTATGTCATGTCAATTAAAAGTGTTATCACCGACCATTGACTATAAAGAAATGTCTGGGTACATTTGACACTTTGGCTGGGTCTTCGTCACGCACAAAAAGCACTGACAATAAGGCTGCCTTAGCAGATTAATGGGAAGAAGATCTTAAATCGACTTGCAGAATACAGCAAATGTCAAATACAGGAGATAGTGAAACAGTACGAGGGGAATTGCATCAAAAATAACAGGAATGATCACAAATCTGTATTGGGTAATTAAATTGTGTCAGGAGTTCTGTAAAAATGGCCCTTTGCTCCCCTGATTTATCTACAGGGGTTTTGTCATGTGACACAGCCTATTCTCAATGGCTGTCCAGCATGCGTTTGCACTCATTCAGATTCACACAAAATCCTAAATTAGAATTTTTATCGCACATCTCTAATGACAAATCATTAACTTTTCATTGTTTTGAGACATAAAGGGTGTCTATTTCGTAGCACTTGGTCCTTGTGGATCATTTATTTGAGTGGAAATTGGGCTTATTGGGGGTCGGGCGACCCATTGCATAGAAATAGTTTTATAATTACACAATGCAATTAAAAAATGATTGCATACAAAAAGACGATGTAACAAAAAGACATCGGAAGGCTATAAATGTGCCAACAAAAGTGTAACTTTGACACCCTAAACAAGGAGGATTGTTTAATGTAATGAAGGTGGCTATCCATGAAAGAAATGTTACATATGGAAACACTAAGGGTAAGGCCACGCGTATCAGCTGCGGTCACTCTACGGTGTGGGCAACAACCGTGCCAACATTTCTTTTTACTGCAAATCGCAGCGGTTTTCAAATGCTTGTTATTGTCCAAGCGTTTTTTGCAGGTAAAACTGTAAACCTGCACCTCAGCCGCGTGGTGGCCGCTATGTTTGCCATTACCCTAAAGGGAATGAAATGATCTGTATCAAAAACAAGCTTCATATGCTGCAATTCATATAAATTTAAATGGATATTCCAGCTGCAAACATGTATCACTGGATGGGCCAAAAAAAAATCTCCACTTCCCGGCCTCGAAATTACAGCGATAAAAAGAGAAGTAACTATTTAAACATTATCCAGCCTTGTACATTACCCTGTCTGATGTACTGTATATATTATTGATAATGTTCGGATAGCACTTCCCTGCAATAAGGATGTTTTTCTGATTTGTATGTTTACCTGCGTTTTAGATATTCTTATGTTTTTGCTTCATGTAGCATTTCTGCTGATTATGTATACGTAAACCAAACAAAACAAAAGGAGCACCAAACTATCTGAATATACACAAAATATAGTTTATAAAATTAAAAAATATAAAAAAATACATACAGAGGCAAATAAATAAAAAAGTTCCAAAAGAAGACATCAGGTGTAAGGGGAAGGACCTGAGTGGGAATCCTATATGTCAATCCCTAATAGGCACAGTGCACTGTATGACGAGTAACTGATCCCTAACTCACTAAGTACAGTAATTTCACTTCCACTATAATGTCACGTCACATAACTTTTTTTAGGGGGGGTGGGGCATTATGATATTGGCGCTTATTGTTCCCAGCCCCATCATTTATGTCATGTGGGCACAATTTTTTGATGATTATGATACGATCTGAAGTTTCCATTCTATTGTAAAGGACATGATGAGACTGGCACAAGTTACATTTTCAATTAAATATTAATGTTCATTTCTAAAAACATTGTCTAGGCTTCTGAATTAGCTTTAAACTGTGTAATCGTCTGTCAATGTATTGTTCTTTTTGTACTTTTTTGTAAGCACTGTACTTTCTTTTGTACTGAAGCAGAAAAATGCTAACGTTTGTCTATGTGCTCTATTAGGATCCACAGATCTTCCTTATAGTTTGCGTGCTCTGCTGTTTTAAATCTTTAAGGCTACATTCAGACGAGCTTTTCTGATTTGCGCACATAAAAAACGCAGTGTTTTTCCTACATTTCTTGTCCGTGTACGTTGCCTATTGGCATCAGTGTGCTTTGTGTGTGGCATGCGTTTTTCATATCCCTGCAAGCACTACATTTTTAAAAATAAATTATTTCTCTGCTTTTCAATGTATTTGATGCGTGAAAGATGGACAGCACATGGATGTTGGTGGAAATGCACCAATATAAGACACAGTGAGTTTCACGCAACGGACACACGCAATGGACACACGCTGCATGCAAAACAACACGTGTGAATGACACCATTAAATTGAATGGGTCCGTGTGCTGTGAGTGATTTCAACGGACAGCACACGGACGAGTATTACGCTCATCTGAATGAGCCCTAACCGTGTGTACATCTGTATATAATGTGTGTGGCTCAGAATTGATAGGTGATTGTGAGTTGTGGCTCAATTTAAGTGGGAGGAAAGAACAGAATCAAGTGATTGGATAGGCATAGATTACCCCATACATTTAGACCCACGGCTAAATGTAAAGTGTGTAATGTTGCAAGACTTGACATTACACTAAATTACACCCATTTCATGCACATTTCCTGTAGCTATTGCTCTCTAATACGTATACATTTGGCTACACAAAGGTGAGACAAGGATGTAAAAGAGAAAAAAAATCCTGGAACTTGATTTTATCTCCACCCAGGAACACTTTACCACAGATAATAAAATACCATGCGTATGTTAGTTCCTTCTAGAATAACTTGTTTGTATAGTCAGTAATTTGTTGCTTACGTATAACATGACTAAGAATGGGAAAAGATAAGAATATATTGCTGGTGTTTACAAGACATTCTCTATTTTTAGGCAGTTTTATAGATTTCAGGATATTTTAAACCTTTATCTAAAATTATTGATTATGTATGAAATTTCTGTTAGTATTTCTCATTCATCATACTATTTTATATTGTACAATATTTATTTTTGGGTAACTCACTGGATGAGCAGCGTGTATGAACTCAAACAAATTCTAGGCTTACAAAAGGCTGGCACCGCTAGTTAGGGTAAAGGAAGATGTACATACCAGTGAGGTGGATCTTAGGGCTTGCATTAGGGAAAAATAAAAAAATGTTTATTCTACTACGCCTGAAATGTGTTGACAGACTCCCTTTAACTGCCAGGTTCGAAAAGGACATGAAGTGTTTTTATCCAACTTTATATATAAAAAAAGCAGATCCCCAAAATTTGGCCATAGATGTATAGATAATTAGTACATTTATGATACTAGTATAATCTATAACAGCCAATCCTTACAATTTCCATTGTACTTGCTTCAAAGTAGGATTGACTGTTGGTTGTTTTTGTGTAATCGGTACGTGTATATGAAGGCTGTTAACAATATTTCACTGCGATACACATTTAACCTTTGTGTCTTGAATCTAGCTTAAAGGGTTTATCTCTTAAAGACACCCCCTGTCCATGTGTTTAATTAGGGCATATGCACGTCATAGAGGTGGGGTCCCCTTCTCAGGACCCTTCTCTATGAGACAGAAGAAATCCCTTTCTGGTGAACTTGAGCTGTCCTTTTTTTACATGGATGGCCAATCATCTTACTGTCTGCCTTGCCATGCTATATTTCCTGTCTGGCTACAGCTTCCCCTGGCAAAATCAGATGCCCAAACTAAAAGGGGTTGTCTCAGAGATAACCCCTTTAAGAATGTTCAGAATCATTTCACAATAAGGAATCACCCTTTTGTTAAGGACAAAGGATTCAATATCAGATTATTTCTATACTTGTCGTCCATGATCAGCTTAAGATCAAGCACAGTCTGCCCACACACAGCATGGAGTTGTCAGAGGAAAATATCAATTTCCAGTAAAAGTTAATATGAGTTGCCCTTTTATGTTTAGGTACAATTTTGTTCCCCACTTATGCTACTCCTCTCCTCTGTTTCACACCTTCCTGGTACGTCTCTCACTCCCCTTTCCTTTCCTCCCCTCTTAGTCCTTCTAAAAAGTACAAACTTCTTTTTATTTATGGATGATGTTTTTAGCTTGGAATGGACATCATAAAACTAATGATGATGGTATTACCGTGTTTCCCCGATAGTAAGACACCCCCGATTGTAAGACGTATCGGGGGTTTCAGGGGGGTCGGCTAATATAAGCCGTACCCCGAAAGTAAGACATATGTCTTACTTTCGGGGAAACACGGGGGTATTGCCGCCTCCTGCCCACTTCCGCTCCGCCCCCCTCTCCATACGTCACCGCGCCGAAATACGGTAATGCAGGATAAAAGTTAAAGAAATTCATACTTACCCGGCCGTTGTCTTGGTGACGCGTCCCTCTCTTCACATCCAGCCCGACATCCCTGGATGACGCGGCAGTCCATGTGACCGCTGCAGCCTGTGATTGACCTGTGATTGGCTGCAGCGGTCACATGGCCTGAAACGTCATCCAGGGATGTCAGGCCGGATGTCGAGAGGGACGCGTCACCAAGGCAACGGCCGGGAGACCGGACTGGAGGAAGCAGGAAGTTCTTGGTAAGTATGAACGTCTTTTCTTTTTTTCCCAATATAAGACATACCCCGAAAGTAAGACATAGTGGGGCTTTTGGGGATAAAAAGAAAGTAAGACACTGTCTTACTTTCGGGGAAACACGGGTATATGGGAGTTAATTTTTAAAAATTCCTTCCCGAGATCCTCAGTGTTGTCCTACCCATGAAAGTCGCTACCGTTCCTGTTTAAGAGCCACATGCTGGTTGGCTGATTACTGTTTATTTAAATTTCGAAAATTGACAACATAAAAAAGATATATTTGACCACTCAATCTGAACAATGTTTGACCTTGTATATAATGCCCATTCCACATTAGGACATCAAGATACAAACGTAGACTGCAGAGGAAATATTCAAAATAACCTGATGAGCAAGTTTGCTAGAAGGGATTCCTCAAGTTGATGTAAGAATTTCATAGTATCTTTAACTATCATAATAGTTTTACATTATGACTCTTGAGCAAGAACAGAATTCTCCAAAACAGAAACCTACATGATAATAATTATAGTGACTCGTGCTCAAGGGTCCAAGTTGTGACAAATCTATTTAAATGTTATGACGTCAGTCCCTTTACTTTCTTAAAAAATTCCCAGAATTATTCTTTAATAGCTTCCTGGGTGTAAACTCTTTAGGTAACTCCACCTATTTCCTTCGACATGACAATGATGTAAGGATACAAATAATTGAACCAAATAAATATCCCTTGACAGAAGCAGAGACACTAAACAGAAATACAGGCACCTCAAAAATCACAACTCTGAACACTCAAGATGCTTTCCACAGTTGCCAATGTAAGTAGAATATTCAGATGTGTAAGTGAATATTCAAATAATTTTCCCTGTAAAATATATATATATATATATATATATATATATATATATATATATATATATATATATAGCTCTAGCTTAATTTTCTATTTCATTTGCCTATGAATTTAATTTCCTTTTATTTTTTTATGTTATATATGTGTGTATGTATTTTTATCATTCTCATTTGAAACTTTTATCATTTTGAATTCTTTACCTTTAAAACCCACCTGTGGAGCCACTTTAAAGAATATAGTTTTGTTGCATGAGCAGCATGTCATATTATTATTATTTTATTTATTTATTTACATAGTATTTTTATTATTATTTTAAATTATATTGTATTATATTATTTTATCTCTGCAAGCAATCTGATAAAACAAATGCGGGAGAAAAAGTTTTATAAAACTGTGGTCCTGAAGTCAATTGTATTTTAGTGGGAAATCATGACATTTCATCACATTTACTGTTATCGATTTATTTGCTACATTTCTATTTTGTATATTTATTTGGAAAATACAAAAACATTTTTTATTTTTACCAAAATGTTCAAGATTTCTTAAGTAAAAAAAATCCATATGATTTTATTAAATATATGTCAAATTGCATTTTTAAATATTAGCATCACTTGCATTTTACAAGAGGTATGAAGGTAGATCAGCATTTGGAACAAGTATTACACACAATTTAAATTTTCTCATTTTACAACACATTTCAGACTGTTCTTTTGTTAATTATATTGCATCACTTGCATTTTACAGAATCATTCGCATATTTTGTCTTACATAATAAGTGAAAAATAATTTTATATAGGAATAAATTATAAATGAAGAGCACAGATTGTGAAAGTCAAGTCCCCTCTAGTGGTTGTATTATGCAGTTCACCCTATTATGGCTTTACAGGACAATGCTTTGATAGCAAGTTCAGTATAACAGCAATAAGTTATTACACAGCTTGCCAAGGCTTAAACTGCACATAAATTAAATTTAAAGATGACCTGTCTCTCCTGAGATGCCTGTTTTACTAAATACTGGTAATCCCCCATAAAATAAAAATTCTGTAACAGTTTTCCTTAGAACTTAGAGTTGTGCTATTCCTCTGTCATTCCTCCTGTAAATGTATGAATAAATGGGTTAACTTGGTGTAACCATTCCCCTTGTCAATGAGGTGTGTCCTTACATAGTTTGACACTGACTATTCAGTGCCAGAGTGTCAAACTATGTGTGGACACTTTACTGACAGGTGAAATAGCAACGCATAGTTGTCTTTTTATTCATATATTTCCAGGAGGAATAACAGGGGAATGGCACAAGATACAGTTGTATACAAAATATAAAAGTATTTTTTTTAAAAAGATGAGGAGAGCTGACAGGACCTCTTTGAAACATGCTTAAAGAGTCATTCTACTTGTTCTATATGTAGTCTAACATAAATATATGAATTTTAGAGTACACATTAGCAAATATTCTAGTTACAATGTTTCTTTTATTTGTAGAACACCAAGAAATTTCATGAACTATCACGACACATTCACAAGTCAGCTGTGAAAGGTAAATATTCATCATGGGATCCCCAAAGATCATTGCCCATAAAATGTTATCTTCGTCACAGTCTTATATTCAGAGGCAAGAATTATAGTAATACATAGACTGACAAGATGAAAGTTTGTATCAAATACAAATTAAACAAAAAGCTATTTGTAAAAATAACAGTAAAGGATAGACCTTATTTATAAAATATTAATGTGACATGTTTATTTTTAGTGGTTATTGGAAACCAGTTGGAAGACACAGTCACCAACAGTTTTGCATCATTTATTAATGGGACACGCCCCGAGCATCTGTCTGAAGTTGTCCGTCACAGAAGTAAACGCATGATACTGGACAACATTGGCGTCGGACTGATTGGCAGCACGACGCATGTCTTCAAAATTGTGTTGAAATACTGCCAGGTGAGTAATAATATCATGATAATACTCAAGTAACATTAGAATGAGCTTATACTGGACAGAGGGGTAAAGGTAAAAACGAATAGTAAGTATTATTATTATTAAAACAGAAAGACCTATCTCCATTGCTTACATTGATCACTATTATAAAACATTGGTTTTTTTTTGTCTAAATTATAATGCAATAGACACATCGCCAGATACAAATACAAGGATGTGCAATACTGTAAATTACATTGAACTATTATGTACGTGTATTATGTATGTGAGTGCCAGTTCCTTACACAAGTATGGACTTGTCCTAGGTGCGCTATTGATAAACATTGGATAGTTATATCAAAACACAGTTTTTTTATTACATTATTGTTTGTATTATTCACTATTTTAGGACCTGCATTTCTCAGCTTATGGAAATTCCAGCTCCTGTTCAGTATATGGCCAAAAAGGTTTGAAGCTCTCACCAACCCTGGCTGCATTTGCCAATGGCGTTGCTGTAAGTATATAAGACATAGTAAAAGCAAATCTAAGAATATAATCTGTATAAAGTAGTCATAAAGCTAAAGAGTTATGCATAAATAATCTCCCTATTCACACAGGTTCACTCCATGGATTTTGATGACACATGGCATCCTGCCACTCACCCATCAGGCGCTGTGCTTCCTGCCATTCTGGCATTGTCTCAGATGCTTTCACATGAAAGAAAAGTCAGTGGTGAAGATCTACTGGCAGCTTTCAATGTGGGGATAGAAATACAAGGAAGATTGATGAGTTTCTCTAGTGAAGCAAAAACTATTCCTAAAAAGTGAGTAGATAACTACATTGAGGGAATCATCTCAATTACTTAAAATATTTTTGAAATAATTCATGATGTTTTTCTTTTAACAGATTTCATCCACCTTCTGTTGTTGGCACCATGGGAAGTGCAGCAGCTTCAGCCAAGCTTCTTTCATTAGACAAAGATCAGTGCACCCATGCCCTGGCAATTGCAGCCTCTCTTGCTGGTGCACCAATGGCAAATGCTGCCACCCTAGCTAAGCCATTACATATTGGCAATGCAACTAGATTAGGTCTTGAAGCTGCCATTCTGGCTGCTAATGGTATGGAGGCCAATTCTCTTATACTTGATGATGTGCCTGGCTGTTCTGGTTTTAGCGCTTTTTACGGTGACTACCAGCCTAAGTCTCTCGCCTCACCAGGAAAGTATTATGAGTTTCTTCTTGAGAAGCAAGACATTGCATTCAAGTCTTTCCCAGCACATTTAGGAATGCACTGGATTGCTGATGCTGCTGTCTCAGTGAGAAACAGGTTTGTGGAACAGTATGGTCCAATTGACCCATCCACCATTCAGAATATTCTTATTAGAATTCCAGTCTCCAAATACATTAACAGACCCTATCCTGACTCAGAACATCAGGCTCGTCACTCCTTCCAGTTCAATGCCTGCACTGCACTACTAGATGGTGAAGTCAACATCAGGTCTTTCCATGAAGACAGAATGTTTCGTAAGGAGCTCCATAATCTCCTGAGTAAAGTGGTAGTGGAGCACCCACAAGACAATGAAGCTAACTTTGACAAGATGTATGGAGAAGTAGTCCTGCTGCTAAAGAATGGAGATGTGATCATTGGAAAATGCAACACCTTTTATGGACATTGGAGAAAACCCCTAAGTCAAGAATCTCTACTGAAAAAATTCTCGTCCAATGCTGGACATGTCCTACAGGAAGACCAAATTCAAGGAATAATACAGATGGTAGAAAATCTAGAAAGTGTCACAGATAGCTCACAGTTACCACTCCTGCTCCAGTAAATCCATACAATTATTATTCTTATTTTCAATATTTTGCTGCTGAAAAGGCAAAAAGAAAACATTTCAATGCACTATATGAAATGAACTGGAATTCTAAAGCAGGACTGGGATATCTACGAAAATCAGTTTCTCAAACATAGTGATAGGCCTGTCTCTGTTAATACACACAAACACACATAAAATATGAAACTAAATAGTCCAACAATGTGTGCAGAGCCAGTTAACTAGAAAATGTAGAAAACGGGGCCCTGAGCAACAAGCAAAGTAGCCCCCCACACTCAAAAGTACTCCCGAGCTTCGATATGCAAATTCTTGTATGAACCTTTTAAAAAGGATTGTGTATATTTTCTAAATAAGTTTTGCTTTAGATGTGAATATTTATGTATTTTTATATTTAAGTGTATTCATAGTTGACCGGACAGATGTCAGGCTGGGGTTACAAGGCATCTTCAGTCCCATTTCATTATGTGAATCAAAGCATTTTTCATTCTTTCACTGGAAATTGCTCAAAGTGTGTGACAATTCTCATTATCGTCTATGGGGGTGATTGCTATTGATCGTAAAGTAGCCACAAACAACAGCATTTTGCAATCATTACTTCGTAGTTCAGTTGAAATTAATGCAATCAACCGTTTTTTTTTTGTTGTTCCATACCTGACTAAAAATGAAGCAACTTTGACAAAGTCTTAATTAAAAATTTCCCATCATTTTCTGCATACAGCTCCTATGCAGACCTATATATTTCCATGGTAACAAACTACAAATAAACCCTGTGTATAGTTTGATGCAGGAGCTGTAGGCACAAAATGATAGTTTTTAAATAAGACTATTTGCAAAGTTGCTTAATTTTTATTTTCAGATTCACTAGAGCAATAATAAAAAAAGGAAAATTTTCCGAAGGTAGCCCTTCCCTTTCATGAATTTCAATGAGACAAGATATTCAACTAAACATACAATTTACCTATCATTTCAGGACACAAGGTGCTGTGTTGTCCCAGCCTTAGAATCGGTCATGTACAGAATGAAATATTCATTGCTAAAGAGTTTAGATACTTAACATAAATCAAAATAATCAAGATGCAAGCATGTCATTGCAAAGACACTAATGTGCTTAAACAGCTATATTTAATATGAGGATATTGTGTTTTTGTACAACTGCTGTAACTTGTATAGTAACTGATTATTTATGTATTTTCTGGTTAAATAAATTAGTTTAAGCCTTGTTAAAGTTATCTACTATGATTTTACATGTAATGTACATTATTTATGAGTTATTAAATAAAATATTCTTTATAAAGTTTTAAATATATAGTCTGTGTTATGTAAATACCTAATTACAAAAGCAGTTTTTGACAACTGTAGCAACTTGTAGAAACACTCAGCTTCACCCATGTTAAAAGCCGTTGTTCTATGATAGTGCTCCCTGCCCCGCTGCTTACACTTGTAGGCCACAGGCTGTTCAAAATCGGTGAGAACACAGAGGTTGTTGGCATCCCGGCGTAGATGTATAATGCAATGACGTCACTGCGCCGGGCCACAGATAACAGGCAGAGGACCTATCGTTTGGTGATGGGAACGGGGTCAGGTGAGTTGTTTTTTTTAATTGGCGCAAATGGGAACCTAACTTTATGAGCGGGACAAAGGGGGCCTAAATACTATATTGGAAGCACAAAGGGGACCTAAAAACTATAGGGGTGGCAAAAAGGGGACCGAACTAATATAAGGGGGCAAAAAGAGGGCCTAACTGCTATATGGGGGTACAAAGGAGACCTAACTACTAGAGAGGCACAAAGGGGTCTAACTACTATAGGAGCTGCACAAAGGGGGACCTTACTACTATATGTAGGCCACAAAGGAGGCCTAACTACTATATATGGGCACAAAATGGGCTTAACTACTATATGGGGGCACAAAGGAGGTCTAACTACTATATGGGGGGCACAAAGTGGGGCCTAACTACTACATAAGGGAAAAAAGGGGCCTAACTACTAGACGGGGGTACAAAGGGGACCTAACTACTATATGGGGCCACAAAGAGGGCCTAATTACTATATAGTGGCATAAGGGGCCCTAACTACTACCGTATATGGGGGCACAAAGGGGACCTAACTAGGGATGTCACGATACCAGAATTTGGACTTCGATACCGATACTTCATTTAGTATTGCGATTTCGATACTTTTGCCAACAGTAATAAAAAAAAAAAATCTTCCGTTTTCTGATTTGAGGCGCAACGTGTGATTAATTTTGAACGCGACTCACATTAATAGTAATTAATCCCATCCTGTTTCTCAGTCATAATGGGTTAATGTGTGAGGTACATGATGGGGTTAATTACTATTAATGTGAGGAACATGGAGGTTAAATTCATCGCACCTCGCGCCTCACATTAATAAGTGAATGAAAGCCGTGTTTATTTAATTTTTTTACAGCGTACACATCATAAATGATGCAAAAAAATTGTTGTGCGCGCCATTACTGAATGTGTATTTTATGTATTGAGACTTATTTTAATGTTTATTGTAAAAAAGGTGAATGTGTATTTTTTTTTATTTGACATTACTTTGTTTTTACTTTATTTTTAAACTTTAATGTACTGACATATATCAGATATGTGCCAGTACATTAGCCTGTGGACAGATACCACACAGGCAGTTGTTAGGACATACCTCAGTATGCCCTAACAACATGAAATATGTTCAGACAGCCCTGGGGTCCGTCAATAGACCCTGAGCTGTCTGCCCATATATGGTATGGCCCTCGATCGCGTCACAGGAATTCCCTGTGACGCGATCCATGGGCATCCCCCCTGCTCATTTTCTCCTGAATGCTGGCTGCAGTCAGCTGTGATCGCAGCATTCAGGGGAATAGCGGCGGAGATGAGAGCGTTACCTGATCTCCGCCGTTATAGAGCGAGGCTGCGGCTGTGTAATACAGCCATTGCCCCGCTCCTGACAGGAAGTGCGCGCGCGGTCAGCATGAGGAGGTGCGGCCGGCGCTGCACTAATGAGCGGCAGTTCAGGCACTGGAGACAGAACATGTGGGTGTTTTGCAGTGCGCCCGCCATGTTCTGTCTCCAGTGCCGCTGCTCATTAGTGCAGCGCCGGCCGCATCGCATCATCCCGACCCCGCGCATATGTCATGACTCAGGAGCGGGGCTGTGGCTGAATTACACAGCTGCAGCCGCGCTCCCATACTTTCATGTATTACTATACTGAGCTTTGCGGCTGTGCAGCTCAGTATCGAAACACAGGAAATAGCGGTATCGAACCGTTTAGGGATGCACAGTATCGAAACAGTATCGAAGTTTCGATGCACCGTGCATCCCTAGACCTAACTATTATATGGGGGGCACGAAGGGGATCTAACTACTATATGGGCGGCACAAAGGGGATCTAAATACTATATGTGGGGCACAAAGTGGGGCCTAACTACTACATAGGGGTGCAAAGGGGGCCTAACTACAATATGGGGGGCACAAAGTGGGGCTTAATTATTATATAGTGGCACAAAGGGGGCCTAACTACTATATGGGGGTCCGCCTAACTACTATATGGGGGTGCACAAAGGGGGCCTAACTACTATATGGGGAGCACAAAGGGGGCCTAACTAATATATGGGCGCACAAAGTCAGCCTAACTACTATATAGGCACACAAAAGGGGCCTAACTACTATATAGGGGCACAAAGGGGGACTAACTATTATATGGGGGCACAAAGTCAGCCTAACTACTATATAGGCACACAAAAGGGGCCTAACTACTATATAGGGGCCAAAAGGGTCCTAACTACTATATGGGGGGACAAAGATAGCCTAACTACACTATAGGAGCAAAAGAGATCCTAACTACTAAATGGGGGCACTACGGAGGCATAGATACTATATAGGAGTACAAAGGGGGACTTATTACTATATAGGGGCACAAAGGGGGCCTAACTACTATATAGGAGCACAAAGAGGGCCTAACTACTATGTAGGGGCACAGAGGGGGTGCTAACTACTATATAGGGGCACAATAGGGACCTTACTATTATTTAGGTGCTAAAAGGGACCTAACTACTATATATGGGCACAAAGGGAACCTAACTATTATATGGGGGCACAAAGGGGAACTAACTACTATAGGGGCCCAAAGGGGACCTAACTACTGTATGGTGGCACAAAGGGGACCTAGTAACTATATGGGGCACCAAAGGAAGGGACCTAAATAATATAGGAGGACACCAAGAAAACCTAACTACTATAGGGGACAAAAAGGGGGATGTAATGTCCGTGGCTGAGGGCTGTCAGCTCCAATCCCCTCCTGACAGCCGCAGCCACAAGTCGGCAAGTGCTGGCCCCAGCCCCCTCCTCAGGAGACGCCAGCGCTCGCTTCCACTCACCTCAGTCGGATCCCGTAGGGTGCGCACGCACGCTCATGCCCGCTCTTAAAGCGGCAGCGCGCGTACCGGACTTTTGATGAACTTTGACCCGTGAGTACCCTGGACAATAAGAGGGGTCCAGCCACCTGCTTATATGCCTGAGCATTGTTGATGTTTCCCAGTTTGTCTATGTGATGGCCTCCTAGTGTGTTTCCTATTTCCTGCTCCTGGACCTGTTCCAGTTCCTGTTCCTATTCCTTGCATTCCATACCATCCTGGTCGAGCACTGTGCTGTGCCAAAGTTGTGTCGTGCTGTATTCCACGTCTGACCTGCTTCACCTCGCCTGATGTCTACATGCTGCCCAGTCATAGCCGAGCCTGCCCTGCTGCTGTCTGAGCTGCCACAGGTATCTATACAAACTATAGACATTCACCTGCGCCCTGTTGGCCAGCTGCCTTACCGCCAAGGCGGTACGGCCCAGTGGGTCCACAGACCCTTCGTGACAGGGGACATTACTACTGTGTGGGAGCACGTATAGAGGCATTTCTTTTTAGGGAGTAAAAACGGGCACTTTTACTGTTTGGGGGCACAATTACTGTGTGGGGCACTAAGATGAGCACTATTACTGTGTGGGGTTTAAAGGGGGTACTATTACAGTGTGGGGCACAAAGAAGGGGCATTATTTCCATTTGGGGCATTATAAATGGTGAGTTTTTGTAGAGGGTGGGGAATAGGTAGGGAGGGTTCTGGATAAGCGAGGATCCAAACATGGTTGTTTTGCTAATTCTGCAGAGGCTGATTCGTGGCTGGAAGAAGGCATCATTGCATTCTGGGTTGGATGAAGAAGAAAAGGGAAAGTGAACGACTCCAATCTGAGTAGACGTCACCTGTGATTCACTGAATTTCACTGTACTGTATTAACTCATATGGTCTGCATATGAGGGACCATGAGAACGTTGACATATCTTTTTGATGTCTGTCGAGGACAGCAGAATCTCCCTTTTATATCAGAATGCGAAAGTGTGTGAACATATGGGACAGATGCTTTGAACGCTATGCTTACCCCCTTTTGAGGCTGATGTGGGATGAGCACTGTGAAACCATTTGGAATATTTGGATCTTGAAAGGTCCGTTATGTTGTTCAGCTTGAAATGTGTTTCCTGAAGTAGTAAGATCTCACTACAGGATTTATGTAGGAGAGACAAAATTTGGCTACGCTTTCTGGGTTCGTTAAAACCTTTGACGTTGTAGGATGTAACCTTTATAACATCGTGTGACGTGATGGAATATAAGAGTTAAAGTGAACGTCAGGTTCAGTCACTTCTAAGAGAATGTAGCAAGGACTTTCCGTGAAACCACCTATAATTGTGTAGCTGTATGCAAACTTAACTTTGTAGGACATGTATACCTTAAAAGGGACAAATTCTTTCCAATCAAGGAAGTAACAAAAGAACAAAACTATGGCTTCAAGCCATGTAAATCTGAAAATAGGTGCGATGATGTACATCATAGATGTGTACACTGGTGTAATAGCAGTTCCTAAATATAGATATAATAAATGCAAAAATCAACCATATGGTCAAAAAACCATACATATACAGTGAAGGAAATAAGTATTTGATCCCTTGCTGATTTTGTAAGTTTGCCCACTGTCAAAGACATGAACAGTCTAGAATTTTTAGGCTAGGTTAATTTTACCAGTGAGAGATAGATTATATAAAAAAAAAAACTGAAAATCACATTGTCAAAATTATATATATTTATTTGCATTGTGCACAGAGAAATAAGTATTTGATCCCTTTGGCAAACAAGACTTAATACTTGGTGGCAAAACCCTTGTTGGCAAGCACAGCAGTCAAGACATTTTTTGTAGTTGATGATGAGGTTTACACACATGTTAGATGGAATTTTGGCCCACTCCTCTTTGCAGATCATCTGTAAATCATTAAGATTTCGATGCTGTCGCTTGGCAACTCGGATCTTCAGCTCCCTCCATAAATTTTCGATGGGATTAAGGTCTGGAGACTGGCTAGGCCACTCCATGACCTTAATGTGCTTCTTTTTGAGCCACTCCTTTGTTGCCTTGGCTGTATGTTTCGGGTCATTGTCGTGTTGGAAGACCCAGCCACGAGCCATTTTTAATGTCCTGGTGGAGGGAAGGAGGTTGTCACTCAGGATTTGACGGTACATGGCTCCATCCATTCTCCCATTGATGCGATGAAGTAGTCCTGTGCCCTTAGCAGAGAAACACCCCCAAAACATAATGTTTCCACCTCCATGCTTGACAGTGGGGACGGTGTTCTTTGGGTCATAGGCAGCATTTCTCTTCCTCCAAACACGGCGAGTTGAGTTAATGCCAAAGAGCTCAATTTTAGTCTCATCTGACCACAGCACCTTCTCCCAATCACTCTCAGAATCATCCAGATGTTCATTTGCAAACTTCAGATGGTCCTGTGCATGTGCCTTCTTGAGCAGGGGGACCTTGCGGGCACTGCAGGATTTTAATCCATTACGGCGTAATGTGTTACCAATGGTTTTCTTGGTGACTGTGGTCCCAGCTGCCTTGAGATCATTAACAAGTTCCCCCCGTGTAGTTTTCGGCTGAGCTCTCACCTTCCTCAGGATCAAGGATACCCCACGAGGTGAGATTTTGCATGGAGCCCCAGATCGATGTCGATTGACAGTCATTTTGTATGTCTTCCATTTTCTTACTATTGCACCAACAGTTGTCTCCTTCTCACTCAGCGTCTTACTTATGGTTTTGTAGCCCATTCCAGCCTTGTGCAGGTCTATGATCTTGTCCCTGACATCCTTAGAAAGCTCTTTGGTCTTGCCCATGTTGTAGAGGTTAGAGTCAGACTGATTAATTGAGTCTGTGGACAGGAGTCTTTTATACAGGTGACCATGTAAGACAGCTGTCTTTAATGCAGGCACCAAGTTGATTTGGAGCGTGTAACTGGTCTGGAGGAGGCTGAACTCTTAATGGTTGGTAGGGGATCAAATACTTATTTCTCTGTGCACAATGCAAATAAATATGTATACTTTTGACTCTGTGATTTTATGTTTTTTTTTTAAATATAATCTATCTCTCACTGGTAAAATTAACCTAGCCTAAAAATTCTAGACTGTTCATGTCTTTGACAGTGGGCAAACTTAAAAAATCAGCAAGGGATCAAATACTTATTTCCTTCACTGTACATACTCAGATGTCAGGTAGGAGTAGTAGAACTTTCCTCCTAATGAAACAATTTATATGAATGGAGAATTTACATATGGTAGTGAATCCTATAACGTAATCATTTCCCAAACGCACCTCTATGCTTATGGATAAGTAGTTTCAATGGTAGGTGCGCAATTTTGTTGAAAAACTAAAACGTCTAAAACTCAGCACCATAATATATAGAGCGGGTATATATTCTAAAGGCAATGGAAAAACATATTATGCAATCAGCAAGGTTCACTATTTGCGATGAGTATGGAGAAAACATTAAGTAAGAACATACCAAACTACAAGAATGTATGTAATTTGTAACATTTTGGTAAGGCAACCAGTCTCTTATGAAAAAATACTCAATAATATGTGAGAAACAAAGCATGAAACAACATTACAATTTTCAAAGATTTTCTCACATGTTCCGATAAAGATCAGTCCGGTTCAACGTTGAGTTTCTTCTGAGTAATTATGCCCGTACGTCTACGAGGTTTTGTCGTTTTGCTTTGGCCTGCCAATTCCCACGGAGTGGGAGGAGCAATAGGTGGAAGGTTCGTAAGATCTTGTACCGCGGACCAATCTGGTATGGCCAAGCCTGTTAGAGCAAGTGTTTCCATGGCTTCTGGTAGATCTGTATGTTTTCGAATAATCTATCTTCTCCCTTCTGTCATGAAGCTGATCCCAAATGGAAACATCCATCTATATACTATGTTTTTCTTCCTAAGAGAGTCTGTAAGTGGTTTGAGGATGCGTCTCTTGGACAACGTATTATTTGCTAAGTCCTAAAAAATGTGTATATTAGTTCCATCCCAAGAGATCGGCTCTTGTCCCCTAGCAACTTTCAGGATATCATCTCTGGTCTTTGAGCTAAACAAACGACAAACAATATCTCTAGAAGAGGCTGGACGCAGCCTGCAGGGCTTAAGGGGAAGCCTCCATGACCTCACTGGTAGGGAAAGGGTTAATAGGTAAGGGAGAGTTGGAGGGAGAGTTAGGAGGAGGTGGAGGAGGGACAAGGAGGAGTCAGGGGGCCGTTGCTGAGCTTCCCGCTGTTTGCGGCATTGAGCCGGAAGCAGCGGGAGGAGTAACACAGGGAGAGACAAGCTCCCCGTTGCCCGCGCTTATAACAATGTCGGAGGCCGTATTATTAGAGCGGCTGCGTGCCGCTGATGTGCACCACGGTCCCGGATGGCTTGAGGAGACCGTGGCTGCATTAACTAGGATCCCGGACGCCGTTTCGCCACGCCAGGCCCGGCGTTCGGGGTCTGTTGCAGGGGACAGGCTCCCCTCCCCCGGCCCCCTTACTAGCATTACTATGGCGGCGGGGGGGGAGTCGGCAACAACCGCTCCTGCTCGGAGCAGGCTGAGAGCGTTGCCGGGGGTGACGGCGACTCAGGCCGGGTCGACCCGTCCCTCCCGGCGGTCCCGACCTCCAGAGCGCCTCAGTCCTGAGGCAGTCCCGCGGACACGGCGTCGCAGAGGGAGCCCGATCTCGGACGCTGCAGGCCAGGCAGCTGGGAGGACCGCCCCTTCCCAGGCCCTGCGTCCTGGCAGGAATCCCAAGCCGCGACGGGGTCCGGCGGTAAGCAGGGAGTCGCAGGCCGGGCTCCCTGTCACCCCTCCCCCATCGGATGGAAGATTCGGAGGACAAGGTACGGCCGCCCCGCCTGGTGATGTTCCGGCCAGGGGGCAGGCTTCTTCAGGATCAGCGAGACGGACGTCTAGATCTGCAGCGACGTCGAGGCAACAGGTCCGGTCGGAAGTCTGGGTCCCGGCGGTCGGGCGGCAGGTTGCCGGCCCATCGGTCAGCGCGTCCTCATCCCCGTTCCGAAGATGTCGTTTGGATGGACAGTCGTCGGCGAGAGAAGAGCTGGAGGAAGGTGAACTGGACGTGTATCGTCGAGGTCAGGATGGTCCGGCTGACGGGAACACAGCGCCTGTGCAGCCCGGTGAGTGTATAACTCCATCATTGTCATATCCAGCGATTTTTATGTCGGGTATCGGCGGGGGGGCTGCTAGCGTCGCATCGGTGGCCGGTAGTGGCGCGGGCGGGCGCGATGGCGCGGGTTTGGCAGACTTAGTGGGTTGCTTGAGAGAGCTGGTCGGGCGCCTAGATAGGGCGGTGGCGCCGGTAGTCACGGAAGTGTCCCCGGCGGTAGTTTGGGAGGGTCCCAGGGAAGGGGGATTGTTACAAGCGCGGCCCGTAACGGCGGTTAGAGAGGCGGTCGCGGTGTCGGTACAGACCGAGGCGCAAAAAGATGGCGATCGGGTGCGTATTGATGATCGCGCTCGTGGGGAGGTGTATGTGTGTTTCGAAGGTCCGTTGGGGGCGCATTTAAAGCAGGAGGTGCGTGAGCGGATCTGGAAGGACGAATATGTAGAGATTTTTTCTCTCTTGCCGCTCGCTAAATTTAATTTGGATAAGAGCAAGCGGGACGAGAGTAAAAAGGACGAGGAGGAACGGCGGCGGTATAGGCTTATCCCGCAGACGTTCGTTAATTGGTCGCAGGCGTTCGCCATATTAGCCAGTGTGATAGGGGAAAAGGCGCCGGAAAATTGTTCGGCGTTGTTTTGTTATTTTGATGCTATTGGGGAGGCTCATAGGGCGTATGGGGGTCAGGCGTGGCTGCGATACGACGAGCAATTCCGTCAGCGAAAAGCGGTTCGGCCGGCGATTCGGTGGGACCAGAAGGATATTGCTCTCTGGTTACGGGTTACGGCTCCGGTTAGGCAGTCCTTCCCCGGGAGCGCCGGCCAAGGAGGCCAGTCTAGTCAGGTTGGACAAGGCGGCGGGGGAAAGGCAGGGTTTTGCTGGCAATTTAATGAAGGCCAGTGCAAGTTCGGGGCCACGTGCAAGTTCAAGCACGTGTGTTCGGAGTGTAATGGTGCATCACACGGGGCGGCGAAATGTATGCGGAAAAGGAGGTCAGGGAACCAGTCCTCCGCGGCTGGTCAAGGGGGTGTCACCGGTGAGGGTGGAAAAGATGGCCCCTTATCTAAATGAGTATCCGGACAGGGCGGCGGCTAAGTTGCTTTACGAGGGTTTTCGTGTTGGTTTCGTTATTCCCCGCCTCCTTATGAGGTTCCGGTTACGCGGAGGAATTTAAAATCGGCTTACTCGCATGCCAAGGTCGTGTCGGACAAATTGTTAAAAGAAGTTTCGTTGGGTCGCATGTCAGGGCCTTTTGTTGAGTCGCCAGTAAAAGATTTAGTTGTGTCCCCGTTGGGTATTGTTCCTAAGCGTGAGCCCGTAAAATTTCGTTTAATTCAACACTTATCGTATCCCAAGGGTTCGTCGGTAAACGACGGGATAGATCACGAGTTGTGCTCCGTAGCCTATACCTCATTCGATGAGGCGGTGGGGTTAGTGCGGGCTGCGGGCCCGGGCGCGCTGCTAGCAAAAACCGAAATCGAGGCGGCGTTCAGGTTGTTGCCAGTTCATCCAGAAAGCCAACGGCTGTTGGGGCTGTCTTTGGAATGGGGCCTTTTATGTGGATCGGTGCCTTCCGATGGGGCGTTCCCTTTCTTGTGCGTACTTCGAGGCGTTTAGTAGCTTCGTGGAGTGGGTAGCGAGGGGAGTATCCGGGGTCGACTCGTTGATCCATTACTTAGATGATTTCTTGTGCGTTGGCCCGGGGGGTTCGCCGGTTTGCGGTAATTTGCTTTATGCACTACAGAAGGTTGCGAGGGATTTTGGGATCCCTTTGGCGCCAGAAAAAACGGAGGGCCCAGTAGCGACGATTTGTTTTTTGGGAATTGAAATAGATTCGGTGGCAATGGAGTGTCGTCTCCCTGCGGATAAGCTGGGTGCTTTGAGGCTGGAGGTACGGCGGGCTTGTAGACTGAAGAAAATGACGCTGCGGGAGCTTCAGTCGCTGCTGGGGAAGTTGAATTTCGCCTGCCGGATTATGCCAATGGGGAGGGTGTTTGGTAGACGGTTGGCAGCGGCAACGGCGGGAGTGCGAGTGATTTGAATAATTTTACGGATGCGGCTGGGGCGGGCGGTTTTGGAGCTTACGGGGGAGGTCCGTGGTGCGCAGGTCAATTGCCGGCTAGTTGGGTGTCCAGCGGACTCACGCGGAATCTGGCCCTGCTCGAGCTGTTCCCCATCGTGGTGGCGGCAACCATTTGGGGGGACAGGGTCAGGGATAAGAAGGTTCGTTTTTTTTTTACTGCGACAACATGGGGGTGGTGCTGGCCATTAATAACATCACGGCGTCCTCTCCTCCTGTAGTTCAATTGTTGCGACATTTAGTGTTGGTATGTTTGTCGTTGAACGCGTGGGTGGTGGCGGTGCATGTGCCGGGGGTACGGAATTGCATCGCTGATGCTCTTTCTCGCTCGCAGTGGGACCGGTTTCGGCAATTGGCACTGGGAGCGGAACGTCTCGGTTTGGCTTGTCCGGAACATCTTTGGGATCTGGTCTCGGTCCCGTAGAACAACTGATACTGGCGCGCACGACGTGGAGTGCTTATTCTGCTTGTTGGAGGCAGTGGGAGGAGTGGGTAAGAGAGTTGGGTGACGTCAATACGGATAGAGACAGGTTGGTGGCACTTTTGTACTGGTTAGGGGACGCCTGGGAGGCGGGGTTTTCAGTGGCAAAGGTGAACCGGTTCATATCTGCGGTGGCGTTTGGTTTCAAGTTACGAGGCTTTCAAGATGTATCTAAGGAATTTTTGGTGCTACAGGCTTTGAAGGGGTTGGGCCGAGGTAGAGGGGAGGCGGATAGTAGAAGGCCTGTGTCGTTTGCTTTGCTTAGCCAAGTAGGGAAGGGTAAGCTGATAGTTTTGTTCGCCCTCCCGGGGTCGGTTATGTGCCCAGTAGAGTGCATGCGGGGTTTTTTAAGCCGCAAGCGGGGTCTCCAGATTTGCCTTTGTTACGCCATGTGGACGGGTCGTTTTGTCCAGGTTTCAGTTTGGAGATGTATTTAAGGAATGTCTGACGGCGGTTGGTGTCGCGGCGGGCTCATATTCATCTCATTCCTTCAGGATTGGCGCAGCAACTGCAGCGGGGCGCTGGGGGTTGGATGATGAAGGGGTGCGGCGCATTGGTCGTTGGGAGTCCAACTGAGTTAAGTCCTATGTCCGCTCCATTTGTTATGAGGTTGTGGTTAACGCTTAAAAAATGTTTTGTATGGCAGTGTCTAATTGTTTTCCATTTCAGATTCGCCTCCGTGTTTGGTGTGGTTGCTGGGTCATTCGTACGTGCACTGGGTCATTCGTACGTGCCCGGACGGTCGCCAGTTGCGCATTCCGCGACAGGATGCGGTTGTGCATTGGCTGGGATTTAGAGGTATGTCATGGAGCAGGGGGTTGGCAGAATTCCAGACATAGGCCCGGCTTGATAGGGTTCCGGAGGTCTTAGTGTTGCACGTGGGTGGGGATGACTTGGGAGTCTGCCCCTTGCGTGAGTTGGTGCGGGATATCAAACACGATATGTTGGGTTTGTGGGTTTCTTATCCCAAGTTGGTGATAGTGTGGTCGGACATAGTCCCGAGGAAACATTGGCGGTTGGCTAGGTCAGTGAAAGAGTCAATAAGGCTCGCATTAAAAGTTAATCGGGCGGTGTCCCGTTTCGTAGCAAAAATCGGGGGCATTTGTGTGCGGCACAGGGATTTGGAGTCAGGAGTGGGGAACTTCTGGAGGGGTGATGGGGTTCATCTGACCGAGGTTGGCATTGATCTTTGGAGCTTGGCGATAGCAGAAGGAATAGAAAGGGCGGTGGTGGTGTGGCGGAACTCACAGGCTTAAGGTGGTCAAGGCCTGTTTCGCTGTGGCGGGGGGAGTCCTTGAGGCCAGTCAGTACAAAATGGTGGGGGGGTCGCATCGGGGGTATGCGTCCCCCAAAAAAGGTACATGGTTGAAGACTTCATCGGGTGTTATCCCTTTGAAGTGGTCTTCTGGTAGAAGGTATATCACTTGAAGGCTTCATCGGGTGTTATCCCTTTGAAGTGGACTTCTAGTGGTCGGTATATCACTTGAGGGCTTCATCGGGTGTTATCCCCTTGAAGTGGACTTCTAGTGGTCGGTATATCACTTGAGGGCTTCATCGGGTGTTATCCCCTTGAAGTGGACTTCTAGTGGTTGGAGCCATCTGCAGAGGTGAACGGTGCTTCCGAGCTGGTTTACGGCTGGAGGTAATTGGTGGTTTGCAGATGGCTAATTCGGTGTGTTCTTAAAAAGGAACATCTGAAGGGGCTTCAAGGACTTCCTCTGCTCGGGTTAATGTTAACGTTAAATTGTTATGTACGATTCTGACCCATGTTGGGTCAAGTGAATTATTAGGAGGAATTCTCTGGTGGATTCCTAACTAGTTATCCGAATGTTTCGGATTTAAATTGTTTTGATAAAACTGTGAAATTAATAAACGGCTGCTGTGGCCATTTCACATCCAACCTCGGTGTCACGTGTCTTTCCTAAAGGTGGGGGTGGAGGGATAAGATGGGTAAGGGAAGGTTCATTAACACACGACTCTACTTAGGAAGGTCAAGAAGAGGCTGGACGCAGCCTGCAGGGCTTAAGGGGAAGCCTCCATGACCTCACTGGTAGGGAAAGGGTTAATAGGTAAGGGAGAGTTGGAGGGAGAGTTAGGAGGAGGTGGAGGAGGGACAAGGAGGAGTCAGGGGGCCGTTGCTGAGCTTCCCGCTGTTTGCGGCATTGAGCCGGAAGCAGCGGGAGGAGTAACACAGGGAGAGACAAGCTCCCACCCTCCCGCCCTTTGTTTGTTACCCCTGTGGGGCTTTATGTACGTCCGTTTATGAGTGTTGTCTTTGTTTTGTGTGCTTATTTAACATGTTTTTCCTTTTTTCCCGGAGTAGGTTCTGTTGTCATGGCAGCTGGCGGGGGGAGTCCTTGAGGCCAGTCAGTACAAAATGGTGGGGGGGTCGCATCGGGGGTATGCGTCCCCCAAAAAAGGTACATGGTTGAAGACTTCATCGGGTGTTATCCCTTTGAAGTGGTCTTCTGGTAGAAGGTATATCACTTGAAGGCTTCATCGGGTGTTATCCCTTTGAAGTGGACTTCTAGTGGTCGGTATATCACTTGAGGGCTTCATCGGGTGTTATCCCCTTGAAGTGGACTTCTAGTGGTCGGTATATCACTTGAGGGCTTCATCGGGTGTTATCCCCTTGAAGTGGACTTCTAGTGGTTGGAGCCATCTGCAGAGGTGAACGGTGCTTCCGAGCTGGTTTACGGCTGGAGGTAATTGGTGGTTTGCAGATGGCTAATTCGGTGTGTTCTTAAAAAGGAACATCTGAAGGGGCTTCAAGGACTTCCTCTGCTCGGGTTAATGTTAACGTTAAATTGTTATGTACGATTCTGACCCATGTTGGGTCAAGTGAATTATTAGGAGGAATTCTCTGGTGGATTCCTAACTAGTTATCCGAATGTTTCGGATTTAAATTGTTTTGATAAAACTGTGAAATTAATAAACGGCTGCTGTGGCCATTTCACATCCAACCTCGGTGTCACGTGTCTTTCCTAAAGGTGGGGGTGGAGGGATAAGATGGGTAAGGGAAGGTTCATTAACACACGACTCTACTTAGGAAGGTCAAGGAGCCTCTTGTGGTTTAGGTCTTGATTTAAGATCTCTATGAGCACTTTCAATGGTGATTTCACCTGTGTAATTAATTGGCTCCTAGGATCTGTATGAAGAGTTGCTTGATAGAGATGAGAAGAGATTCAGGTGGAAGGGATTCAGGAGCGCCTTTAATTCTTAAGTTGTTGCTCCTACCCCTATTGTCCTGATCTTCCATCCAGTCAATCATTTTATTCATGTGGTCTTGACATGTCGCAAAAGTAGAAGAAGACGCTTCTGTATAAGAAATTAGTTGAGTCTGAATGGTCTCCATTTGTTCCACTCTTTGTCCTATTTGGTGGACATCCTGCTTTATTTATTGTAGCTCAGTGACCAAAGGGTGCAGAGATTTCGTAAGCGTTTTGCTAATAACGGATCTTGATACTGGGAGTCCCAGTGCTGCCGGTGGGTCCTCATCTTCTGAGTCGTCATTGTTTTCAAGAGTCGAGTCCTTGTTTTTAATATGCGCTGGCCTTTCATGTTGTGAACTCATAGTTGCGTGGTTCTGATGGGCCGGGTATAGCTTTTTTTAGAAAGATATCCAGGCTGCTACTTTTGGAATTATTATTCGGCTCTCTGTTTTTCTGCTGACCAATTTTGACCATTTTCTGCTGGTGCAATTGCAAAATGTATCAGCTAGGTAGAAGCATATTTTATTTCACCAGCTATGCAATTGTCGCATTTAAACAAGTCATTACATCAGTGTAACAGTAGCGAGTGAGATAAGATCTAGTAAAGAACCATAACGGTGGAGCATTGTGTCGTCATGTTAGATCAATATACGGTAGCAATCGTGCTAGATTTTGAGTGAAGTGTATGAAGAAAGAATCGAGACGTAATCTCTCAAAATGTGGTATAACGTCTCGTGCGTCAGGAGATAGTTTTTTGCAGTAACAGAGAAAGTCCACTAGATGGCAATAACCACCCACAGATAACGTCTCTAATATGTCTGATGAAACGAAAATAAAATAAAATATATTCTGCTGAATTTAATATGTTGCTTAAAGAGGCTCTGTCACCAGATTTTGCAACCCCTATCTCCTATTGCAGCAGATAGGCGCTGCAATGTAGATTACAGTAACGTTTTTATTTTTTAAAAACGAGCATTTTTGGCCAAGTTATAGCCATTTTTGTATTTATGCAAATGAGGCTTGCAAAAGTACAACTGGGCGTGTTGAAAAGTAAAAGTACAACTGGGCGTGTATTATGTGCGTACATCGGGGCGTGTTTACTTCTTTTACTAGCTGGGCGTTCTGATGAGAAGTATCATCCACTTCTCTTCAGAACGCCCAGCTTCTGGCAGTGCAGATCTGTGACGTCACTCACAGGTCCTGCATCGTGTCGGCCACATCGGCACCAGAGGCTACAGTTGATTCTGCAGCAGCATCAGCGTTTGCAGGTAAGTAGCTACATCGATTTACCTGCAAACGCCGATGCTGCTGCAGAATCATCTGTAGCCTCTGGTGCCGATGTGTCCTCGCTCGTCTGACACGATGCAGGACCTGTGAGTGACGACACAGCGTGATCTCTCGAGAACACGCTGTGTGTCTGCACTGCCAGAAGCTGGGTGTTCTGAAGAGAAGTGGATGATACTTCTCGTCAGAACGTCCAGCTAGTAAAAGTAGTAAACACGCCCAGATGTAACACACATAATACACGCCCAGTTGTACTTTTACTTTTCAACACGCCCAGTTGTACTTTTGCAAGCCTCATTTGCATAAATACAAAAATGGTCATAACTTGGCCAAAAATGCTCGTTTTTTAAAAATAAAAACGTTACTCATATCTACATTGCAGCGCCGATCTGCTGCAATAGCAGATAGGGGTTGCAAAATCTGGTGACAGAGCCTCTTTAAGTGCAGTAATGCAAGTTAATGCTGAAGTTAGACAATCTGAGGGAGATTCTCAGGCACCCCTCGTGGAGCAAATGCCAGCTGTATATCTTAATAAAAGAAATCACCAGTCCTCTGTGTAATGCTGCAAACAAGACACAATATGTTTGTTCTTTTAGTGCCCAGGGTCGTAGCTTAATTTTGATAAAACTGCTCTAGCAGGAGTCTCAGGCACAGATTGCCGGCAAATCTATAATACTTGTTCCAAGCATCTATAGTTTATAAAAGGAGGGCCACAAAATTGTATGGGCTGCAGTTAAATTTAGGCTGTGGATCCTCCCTTTCCACTAGGCCCAGCGTTTCCCAGCTGCACAGGGTGCAAAACCGGGAGCATTTTCACTAGGATAGGGGTGATAAAATGAGAGGCATAGCTCCCAACCATCCCGGATCCGGCGGGACAGTCCCGGTTTCTCACCGCTGTCCCGCCATCCCGAGCGGTCTGAAAAATGTTCCGCTGGGCGCTGCAGCTGTATCAAAACAGCTGATCGCTACTTACAGGCGCCCTGCATGTCGGGCGACTGCAGCAGCGATCAGCGTCAGAAGGTGACAGGTCAGGTGACAGGTCAGGTGCCTGGACTGGTCCACTCCCAGGTCGGCATCGACACCAGTCAGAACACTGCTGCAAGACCTCCTGCCTTCTCCTAACGGTGAGTGACGTCAAGGCAGAGCGGAGAGTGGCAGCAGTAGGCTACCCCTACCGCTCTGGCGGCATTGTGACACAAAGTATAAGGGGGAGGGGGATTGTGGGGCACTAGGTACAAGGAGGAGGGGGGTTATGTGGCACTATGTACAAGGGGGGAGGGGGGTTGTGTGGCACTATGTACAAGGGGAATGGGAGTTGTATGGCGCTATGTACAAGAGGGGGCTGTGTGTGGCACTATCTACAGGGGGGCTGTGTGTGGCGCTATCTACAAAGGGGGCTGTGTGTGACACTATGTACAAGAGAGGGCTGTGCGTGGCGCTATGTACAAGAGGGGGCTGTGTGTGGTGCTATGTACAAGAAGAGGCTGTGTGTGGCGCTATGTACAAGAGGGGGCTGTGTGTGGCGCTATCTACAGGGGGGCTGTGCGTGGAGCTATCGATAGGGGGACTGTGCGTGGAGCTATCTACAGGGGGGCTTTGTGGAGCTATTTACGAGCGGGCCATGCGTGGAGCTATCTACAGGGGGGGTGGAGCTCTCTACAGGGGGCTGTGTGTGAAGCTATCTACAGGGGGCTGTGTGTGTGGAGCTATCTACAGGGGGCTATGTGTGGCGCTTTCTACAGGAGGGCTGTATGTGGTGCCATCTACAGGGGGGCTGTGTCTGGCGCTATCTACAGGGGGGCTGTGTCTGGCGCTATCTACACACAGCCCCCCCCCCTTGTAAATATTACTAACTTTAATTTTTTGTTTTGCAGGTTCCGCTGGACTGTTTGGACTACTTCGTAGATTCGTTGGACTACTGGGATGATCTAAGTTTTTTTTAAATAAAATGGGGAAAGAGGATTGTGTGGGGAAGTTCTTATTTCAATAAAAAAATATTTTCTTATGTCTCTGTGTTTTCTTTAATACTTTAATAGCGCCTTGGTAACAACAGTTGTCTGATCACGTCCATTAGTAAGGTGGGAGGTGGGGCTTAGTGTTAGTCGGTAAAAAGGCTGCAACTAACGCCCATTACCCCGGTACCCACCGACACCAAGGGTGCTGGGTATGATCCAGTACCTGACCATCTGTAGTGATGGGCGGGCAATGGGGCAGCCGCAGGCTGGTATTATGAGGCTGGAAAGGGCCAAAAACCATTGCCCTTCCCACCCTGGTGATACTAGGCTGCTGCCGCTATGTTGGATCTGGCTGGTTATGAAAAATGGGGGGTACCCCACGTTGTTTTTAAAAATTAAAAAAAAATGAAGAAAATGACATTGCGTCACCCCCATTTTCCCGACTGAAATGGGAAAACACAACAACGCTCAGGCAATAAGTGAAGGGGCCGGGCCCTTCTTATAGTCCAGGGTGGTTAAACAATTCTAAACATGTTTAATTCTAAACCACTAGGGTGCGCGCGCAAGCTCAGTCACGGCCTTAAAGGGCCAGCGCACGCACCCTAGTGGTCACTGTAGGCCAGGACGGCTTCATGTGCTGGCATCTCTGAGAAGGAAGGCGTCGACAGGATGAGAGGAGTCTGCTGTCATGGACGTTACAGTGCGCTACTATTAAAATATCTTGAAGACCCCAATCGGGCTAAACAGGGTTCACAGAACTCTTGACCCCGTCAAGCCTCGGTCCAATGACTTAGAGATATCGTATGTAGGGTACATTTCTACAAAATTAAGAAAACTATCCTGGGCGCTGATCGTCAACATGGAAAAATCAACTTTGAGGGGTCAAAATTATTTTACTCCCATATCTTGCCAGACTTACCTCCCCCCCCCCCCAGCTGAGAAGGGCACTTTGTCCCTTATTATATGCATTAAGTGAGTAACAATGTGTGCCATTATTGGTACCCCTTTTTACGGATACCCTGATTCATTGATTTTAACTATAGAGTGACAGCTGCAGTCCACAAGAGCTCTGTATTTAAAATTAATTAGTTGTCCCCAGTTTAGACCCCTTAAATTAATCAAACCCCAGATAAAACATTTATACTTACTGCTCCCACTCCTGCTAACTGGCTCATAGCTCTTAAGCTCCAGGCGCCGCTCGCCGCACACAACATTCTGATGCCGTCCAGTGTCAGGATGTTGTGTGCGTCATCACACACTATGTCCTGACACTGGACGGCATCAGGAACCAGAGCGATGGTCCCAGAACTGAACAAGAGTGAGGAAGGGAAACATAATTAAAATTGACCGCTGTCTTTTGGATGAATCCAAGAGACAGAGGGCGATTGAAAAATTGAGCGCACGGCCCACATACAAATCACTTCATCTTTCAGCCATGATCACTGTCAGCAGAGAACAGCAAGAGGGGTTATCTGTTTAGTAGGAGTGGTATGGCTGGCTATTCCCACCAGGTATTGACTGTCTACTTTGCTGGGAACTGGGGCAGTCTTCCTATATTTCTGTCAGTCTGGCTTGTTCTATATATTTAGTTCTTACTCTCTAAGGGAGGAAGTCCAAGCCATTTTTTGTTTTTACATTTCACTTACCGCCTTCCAAGAGCCATAAAGTTTTTATTTTTACGTCAATGGAGAAGTGTGAATGCTTATTTTTTTTGCCGGAAAAGTTCTAGTTTTCATTAGGACCATTTAATGTACCATATAATGTACCGGGAAACTGAAAAAACAAATTCTTTGTGGGGTGGAATTGGAAAAAACTGTGATTCCTCCATTGTTTTTTTGGGTTTTGTTTTTACGGCTTTCACCGTGTGGTAAAAACGTCAACATAACTTTATTCTGCTGGTCAATATTAAGGCGATACCAAATTTACATAGTTTTTTTTAATGTTTTATTACTTTTACAAAAAAAAAACAATTTGTTAAAAAAAATTGCCAGGCGTCTGCCAGGCGCATAAGCGAGCTTCAGGCCCTCTCCTTCAAAGAACCCTATTTAAAAGAGCTTGGAGATTGTCTTTTTTTATGTACCATGCCTGGGTTCTTGCCTAGAGTTCCCTCTTTCAAAAACGTCAATCAAGATATATTATTGCCAGTCCTTTTCCCTCATCCCCAAGGTGAAGAGAAGGAAAGTTGGCATACACTGGACGTGAGAAGAGACGTTCTCACCTGTATTCAGAGGACAAAAGCTTTTAGGAAAGCAGAAAATTTGTTCCTACAACATGCTCTTTGGTCCTAATAAGGGTCAAAGAGCAAGTAAAGCCACCCTAGCCGGGTGGATTAGGTCAATCATTGAAAAATGCTATCATCTCAGTGAGCTTCAATCTCCTCTGCAGATCAGGGCACATTCCACGTGCTCTATAGCTGCCTCGTGGACAGAAGCCGGACATATTCCCCTGGCCCAAATTTGCAAGGCTGCTACCTGGGCATCCACATCAACCTTTATCAAGCACTATAGGCTCAACTCACTAGCATCAGAGGGTTCTCTATTTGGCAAAAGAGTGCTTGAAATGGCGTCTGCTATCCCTCCCATATAGCTATTGCTTGGCAAGTCCCATTTGTGTTGTGCTGCCAAGGACGATCAGGAAAACGAAAATTTACTCACCGAAATTTTTATTTCCTGGAGTCCGTAGGCAGCACAAGCTTCCCTCCCTGGCAGAACTAATATCTATTGCTTCATCAAAATACGCTGGGGCCCGTTTACCGGTACATACTTGTAGGGGGAAGTCCTTAATTGTTTAATTATTTAATGCTTATTGCTAATTAACCGATCTCTGCTTCATTGTACCTAGGGAACTAAAACCCATTTGTGTTGTGCTGCCTACGGACTCCTGGAAATTTCGGTGAGTAAATTTTCGTCATGATGCTGCTGCTATATTGTGGTTCTATTTCAGTGAGGATAACTCCATACACCATATATTGTATGTTCTTTAAATGGAGCAATTTTCTGGTATGTACACGTCTGTTTTTGTGCATTTTAGGTACTTTACACAAAAAGGGAAAGTTATATTTATATTCACATTATGCAACTAAATTAATCTTGTATAATTGCATCTACGTCTTATACACATGCAGCCATTGTCCAGTCTGAAGGTACACTACCATATTGTGGCTCTGTACTACCCCAAAACTGTATGGAGCCATAATATCGCATCCATATAAATTTATAAGTCTTTACTGTACCTCCGGATCACTTTGCTTTCAGATAAAGCCTTACACACTTTTTCTTTCGGATTCTCCATTTTAACATCTGTGTTTGGTGACATTACCTGGACCTCCCACAGTTCTACTGAGCCTAACTTAGTTATCCATAGAACCCTATGGTAAATTAGGTTTAAGCAGAACTATGGCAATTGTCTAGATATTGGCTGAATTGGGACTAAAAGAGGCCTAAGGGTCCTTTTAAATGGGCCAATGTGGGTCGTGAAACTGAGCGCCAATCAGCACGTTGAGCAGCACTCGTTTGCTACCTTCACAAGGAACAATAATTGGTTATGCATGGGGACAAACAAATGTTACTACAATCGTTTGTCCCCATACATTCATGTTGGCAGCACATCTCCCATTTTTCACAGGGAGATGTGCTGCATAAACGATGCGATCAGCCGATGAATGATCGTTTGGGCTCATTCATCAGCTGATTGTTGTACTATTTACAAAGGGCAATGATCAGTAATGAGCGTCATATGAACGCTCGTTTGCCTGATCATTGGCCCATGTAAAAGTCCCTTAAAGGAACAGTGTCATCACAAATAATTTTTTTATATGTTAAAGATGTTAGTGCTTTAATAAAAACGTTTATTTTCATTTGTGTGTTTGTGTTTTACTGTTTCTTATTTTTACACTTTTTCTTCCCTATGGGGGCTGCCATTTTTTGTTCCATTTCTGTGTGTGTCGATTAACGACACACACAGACATGGAACACGGCAGCCACAGTCCAATAGGGACTGCGAACGGCTCCCGTCCCATTGACTGCCGTGTACGGCGTCTGTGTGGGAACTGCGCATGCGCCGCTCCCACACAGTCCTATTCGAAATTGGCGCCGTCCGGCGCCATTTTCCTGTGGACCGGAAGTCGCGGCCGGACAGTAATATTACTACTTCCGGTCGCGGCTTCCGGACTTGTGCACATGGAACAGCGGCAGCAAAGGGAGCGGACGGGCCGGAGGGAGCCGCGGCGGCAGGAGCAGGTAAGAGATTTCAATGTATGTTAGTGTTTGTGTGTGTTTACTACTGTATGTAAACCTACTACACTGTGGGTTACCTCAAAAAATGGCGACACACAGTGTAGGAGGTTAAACCTTTCAAACCCCTCGTTTATCCCGGCACTAGCCAGGATAAAGGAGGGGGGGATGCTGAGAGCTCACTAGAGCGAGGGCTTTTAACCCAATGTTGCAATGCTGCAATTTTGGGAACAGCTCCATCTAGTGACCAAAAATGGGTAGTATTATAAATTAGAAATAATTTATAATATTACATGGACTCGTGCAAAAAAATAAAAAAAATTTGAACAATGTTTAATCACCCACACACTAAAGGTTTAATTTTTAAAAAAAAAACATGTTTTTCTGGCAACACATTCCCTTTAAGATTCCTTAGATCACCAGCTCAAATGTTTTGGGTTTTTTTATGCTATGTGTCAGCTATGTGGACTAGATTACAGACTATATTTTTTGGAGCTACTTGAATGGCAAGTCATGCAAGGAAACTGATTAAAAAGGATTTAGATGATGCATATAAGGTAAAAGTAAATTGGTAATGCAACAGGTACAAAAGAATTTGATAATGGCATTTTTTATACAGAGGGTGCTGGGACATTTAAGTACCAGATCAGTTCATTATGCCAAGCACCTCCTGCTTGGCATACACTGAAAATTCAGACATTTTGTAAGCTGATATTTTCTTCTTTACTATTAATATAAATCTGCCAAAACCTGACTAAATTATGAAACTAAGGACTACTTCTTAAAAAACATGTTATATAAAATTTTATCTTACAATTAATTCAGTGGTGGACAGACAGCTGAGGGTCCCTGTGCAAAAACTGTATACGGGCCCTTTGCACTCCTAAATTTAATTATAAATCACCCTCTTATGTCTCTCTAACAATCCATCAGTAATTGTTAGCCATTAAATTAATCATCTCAGGCATTTACATGCAATCTAACAGACAGAAGAAGGTTGCTTTAAGATGACAGTGGGCCCCCTTATGTACTGGGCCCCTGTGCTGCTGCACAGGTTGCACCAATGGTATGTCCGCCCTGAATAAATTATCATGGGAGAATTCAACAGTGGCTCGGCAGTTAGCACTCTTGCCTTGCAGCACTGAAGTCCTAGATTCAAATTCAACCAAGGACATCTCCCCTTGTTTGCCTGGGCATCCTCTAAGTACTCCGATTTTCTCCCACACTCCCCAAAAAATACAGATAGGGAATTTAGACTGTGAGCTCCACTGGGGTCAGTGATGACAACTTCTGTACAGAGATGCAGAATATGTTGGCACTATATAAGAAAGTTAGTAATTTAAATAAGGTTTCTTAATTTTTAGTGTCCTGTTTTTCAAAATATTTTATAAGGGAGGTAATAACCAATGAAATTGATTATTGCATAAAAGTGAATGGGAGTCTAGTCGAGTCACATTATTATGAACACCTCCCACTTTCCTTCGTTGGCAGCATGTAGCCCATGAAGGAAGTGATGTGTTGTGGGCTGGCTTGGTGGGTATATAAGGTGTGCGATACGCTGTCTGAACACATATCACTCGTTGTTGCCATAGGTAAAAGGGGCGATTTATCAGAGTTTAAAAAAGGGATAATTATTGGCTTTCGGGCTGAGGATGGCAGTATTTCTCAAACAGCGCAGTTTGTGAACGGTTCGCGTGCTGCTGTAGTGAAAGTATATCATGAGTGGACAAATGGCACCATTGGAAATAACCAACGTGGAAACTGCGGAGCACCACATAATGCAACAGGTACAAAATAATTTGATAATGGCATTTTTTATACAGAGGGTGCTGGGACATTTCTGTTTCTCTGCATGTCTATGTACCAGATCAGTTCATTGATATGAGAGGTGACCGTCGGCTATGAAGGTGCGCGAGGGCCAAACGACACACTACAGTGGAGCAGCTCACCATGAAAATCAACCACGGGGCTAACAGACGTGTATGGGGCTCCGAAGCAGACGAATGGTCAGTGCTACCACGCTAACAAAGGTGCATCGGAAAAAAAATGCTTCAATTTGCACGGCAGTATCGGAATTGGACCACCGGTGAGTGGCAAAGGGTTGCCTTCTCCGATGAGTCACATTTTCGGCGCCATCGAACGGATGGAGGTTGGCGTGTCAGGCAAGAAACATCAGAGAGCAAACACCCTGCAACCATTGCTGAAAGAACGCAGGCTGGGTGCAGCAGTGTAAGGCTGGATTCACACGAGCACATTCCCGGACCGAACACACTGCAGGGAGCCGGGCTCCTAGTATCATAGTTATCTATGACGCTAGGAATCCCTGCCTCGCTGCCGGACAACTTTCCCATACTTTATTCATGTTTTCAGTACGGGACAGTAGTTCCATGGAGAGGCAGGGACTCCTAGCATCGTACATAACTATGATGCTAGGAGCCCGGCTCCCTGCAGTGTGTTCGGTCCGGGACTTGCGGCCGAAATACGTTCCGTCCATTATGGACGTAATGTGCTCATGTGAATCCAGCCTTATGGTCTGTGGAATTATTTCATGGCTTTCCCCGGGCCCACTCATCCATGTGGAAGGCACTCGTAACTGATTTGGGTATGAATCCATCGTTGAGGATCACATCCACCCATACATGCTGTTTATCTTCCCTGGGGCATATGGAATCTTCCGGCAAGACAATGCGACATGTCACATGGCTAGAAATGTCGGACAGCGGTTGGAAGAGCATGACCAAGACTTTCCTGGCCCCCTAATTCGCCAGATTTGAACCCAATTGAGCATCTGTGGGATCACCTCGATCGTCTTATTTGCTCTATGGATCGTACCCCACACACCCTCCAGCAAATGTGAGATGCACTGCATTCAGCATGGCTCCAGATACCAGAGACAACCTACCAGCACCTTATTGAGTCACTCCCAGCCCATCTAGCTGCTGTCCATGCTGCACACGGCGGTTACTCTGGATATTAGCTGGTGCTCATAATAATGTGACTTGACGGCCTATATTCCAAGAGTGAAGAGCCCCTAATGAATATTCATGAATAGCCATTTGATTAAGATACACAGATGGAATTCAGGAGGATCAGTGTGAGTTATATCTGGACACAAAGAAAGCTTTCCATAGTGCAGAATATTATATCATCCTAACCTAATTTGTGAAAAAAACATAGAAGAACAAGAACATTTTTAATACAAGGCTTCAGGCTAAAGAAGTGAACATTGGCGCCTTTGGCTCAGAAGTCTAAATATTAAGTAGCCAAATAATACTTTTTGGACACAATTGCAAGCATTTTAGTTGCCATCTGGCACCCTATAATACACAATGAGATCAGCAAACAGAATTACAATCACATTTTGTTTTTTACTTTTTATCATCTCCCTAAAAAAAGGTTTCTGACATCCAGTCCATGACAGTAGAACCTTCAGGAAAAAATGAGCTCCAATGGAACGTCTGTTAAAGAATTAATTCTCTTCGGATTCAGTCACGTCAGCTATAGAAACGGTACTGTTCTGCCTTGTCTTTGGTGTTTATACACTAAGCATTGTGATAAATGTTACCATTGTCACCGTCATCAGGACAGAACAACACCTTTATGAACCTATGTACTACTTTATTGGCGTATTCTAACCTTTAGAGGTCTGGTACCCCACTGTTACAGTTCCAGGCTTGCTGCGAGGTTTACTTTAAGGGTATGTTCACACGACAACACAAAATACATCTGAAATTATGGAGTTGTTTTCAGGCGAAAACAGTTCCTGAATTTCCGACGTTTTTGCTTGTACTCGTGTTTTTCGCGGCGTCCATTACGGACGTAATTGGAGCTCTTCTTCATTGGAGTCAATGATGTTTGCAGACGTATTGGAGCCGTCTTTTCAGGCGTAATTCGAGGTGTAAAGCGCCTGAATTACGTATGAAAATAGGTCATGTGCACATACCCTTAAGGTTGAAAGACATCCCTTTCGGATGCTGCATGGCTCAGTTTTATTTGCATTTTGCATTGGGAGCAACTAAGAATTTTCTTATAGCAATGGCCTTTTACCGCTATGTGGCCATCTGTAACCCGCTACATTATACAAGTCACTCTCCCAAGTGACGTTTTGTGGCCCTAATAAGATTGCTCATTATTACTGTGACTTTGCACCTTTAGTCAAACTTGCTTGCTCTGACACCAGACATCTGGAAACTTTTTTTTATGACATCATGCGTGGTTCTTTTAATACGTTTTTTACTTATTATTCTGTCATATGTATACATTCTTAACACAATCTTGAAGCTTCCCTTAAACCACCAGCAAGAAGGCCTTCTACACATGTGCATCTCACATGATTGTCATCCTCATTCTATGGTACAACAATTTTCATGTTTGTAAGGCCTCATTTACACGAGCGTGTGCGTTTTGCGCGCGCAAAAAACGCTGCGTTTTGCGCGCGTTTGTATGGCGTATGCACTGCGTATACGCAGCCTTGTTGCGTTTTAAACGCGCGCACGACTAGCGTTTACATCGCGCGTAAAAAACGCAGAGGGGATTAGTGGGACGCCCGCCTACAAATAGGCCAGCTGGCCCAACCCCTGCTTGCTGGTAGAAATCTGTTTGCAAGGTTATTTCCGCCTCTGCAGAAACCACAGTGTTTGTTTTTCCCTTCAAATTGGAATCGCTTTGACACCCAACTATTATGGCTTCGCCAGCACTGGCGCGTGTGCTTCTTCTCTGGATGATCTCACGTCGGTTTGGCCAGCGCCGACACATGCTGCAGCACCACACGCCTGGAAGAAGTCGCATTTGGGTTCACCCACTTGTGGCCCAACGTACAATAAAAGGGCATTTCCATACCCTGTTTGAGGACTTACGCCGGCATCCCGACAAATTTCGAGCCTTCTGCCGCATGTCTGTGGCCACATTTGACCTTCTGCTTGAGCAAACTCGCTCTGGTCTCACCTTCCAGAATACGAACATGAGACGCTGCATTTCGCCCGAGGAACGTCTGCTTGTGACCTTGAGGTATGTATGAAGCTGCTATAACTTAGTCCATGCCGCTGTCTGCTTTACCAGCCCCCCCACTAACATGTGTTCTTCCTTTCTTTTTCTTTCTCTTTATTTTCTAGATTTCTGGCCACAGGCAATAGTTATCATTCGTTGCATTTTGAATTTCTTTTGGGAGTGACCACCATTTCGTTCATTGTCACATCCACCTGTGTCGTGTTGTGGCAGAGTTTAAAGAGCACGGTCATGCCTCAGCCCACGACAGAACAGTGGCTAAGTATATCAGAGGGATTTCTTAGAGCTACTGAATTTCCTAATTGCATTGGTGCCCTTGACGGCAAACACATTCGTGTGAGAAAGCCCCCACGCAGTGGCTCGCAATACTATAACTACAAGCAGTATTTTTCCATGGTATTGTTAGCCTTGGCGGACACTAATTATTGTTTCACTATTGTTGACATTGGCTCGTATGGAAGCTCGGCAGATGCCCGCATATTCCGTACATCAAGAATGGGGAAGCGACTCGTGAATAGGCGACTGGGGTTGCCGGAACCCTCCATCCTCCCAGGCTCCAGCGGGCCCCCAATCCCGTATGTAATCGTGGCAGATGAGGGGTTCGCACTCACAAGGCAAGTCATGCGTCCCTTTGCAAGAAGGGGCTTGGATGACCGTAGGCGCATGTTCAATCTCCGCCTGGGCAGAGCTCGGCGATGTGTCGAATGTGCCTTTGGCATTATGTCGAACAGGTGGCGTGTCTTTCTGTCAACAATGCAATTGTCCATGCATAATGTCACACGTGTTATCCAAGCGGGTGTAGTTCTGCATAACTTCTGCCGCATTAATGATGCAAACTTTGATGCTGACTATATCATAACACACGCAGACACCACTGACAATGTCCCGGTGATTCCTCTCGGCCGATCTGTCTCCTCCGGCCTTCGAGTTCGTGATACTTTGGCGGCATATTTTGAGTGCCCATCTGGACCAGCACCGTGGGGGGCTGATGACCTGTGAAGGGGTGAATGTTCTTTTGACGCTTCACTACCGACCTGAGATGTGGGCATTTTTTGTTTTGTTTCTTTTGTGTGTTGGGGTTGGGGTAGGGACTCGCAAAACATGAGGACCCTTGACGCGGGTTGCGAGCTTATATCTCTCTGGGTTTGAGCAGGACTTTACACAGTTGCCGACTTACTTTGCCCATATATCCTGTTGTGCGGACTGCAGTTAGGGAAGTCCAATTGCAAGTGTACTTATTTTGCTTCAGGGCCCATGGCAGGACCTAAACTTTGGAATCCCTTTCAAGCCATGTCAAACCACGAGAGATTAACTAAAACCTCATATCACATGTCCATGCATTGGTCCAAAAGGCCAGAAGTGTGTGAGAGTGTAGGCTAAGGAAATGTGTGCCAAACCTTCTGTTGGCTGGTCGAAAAGAATAATAAAACGAAATCAAACCATGAACTTGTTTTTTTTTATTTAGGGATTCGGACCAATCCCAATTTTTGGGGTAAAATAAATACACACCAACATGGTGTAACGAAATCCAAACTAAAAACAGGATCACACAATATACGTGGCCAGGCCTGCACCACACACAACAGTGCCGTCCAGAAATATTGGCACCAACACACTCAGAGGTGTTGGTATAGTTGGGCTGGGGAGGCATATGCCTGCATTTCAGCACCACTATGCTGGACCTGGAGCTGGGTAGGCTGTTCCTGGCCAGCATAGTGGTGCTGATGTGGTGGCTGGAATGTGGGCCCCGCGAAGTGGGGAGCCATAGGGCGCATGTATGGATGCGGACGGGCCATCTGGGGAACAGGGTGAAATTGGCCAGGCACCTGGGCCGTGGGTGGCGGCATGTAAGTATTTCGCCACTGCTCGATTGCCGTGAAACACGGATGGGGATTGTGTGGCGGTCTGCAAGCGTCGATCAATGTGACGATCGACGCCTGCAGACGGCCCATAAGGTCCATCGGCACCAGGCGTAGGAGGGGCACAATGCTGCGGCCAAAGGCATCATTGCCATCCTCCTCTGCGGCTCGCCTCAAATACTCGAGTACCCGCGTATCCACCTGGGCAGATGTGGAGGGCTGTGGGGCACGAACACGCCGACTGCGGGCTCGCACGGGCCGCTCCTGGGCTGGCGAGCCAACCGGCCGTTCGGACTGGCCTGGTGCGGGCTCCTGGGGTGTCGGCTCGGGGCTGGGTGGCAGGATATTGGGAGCAGGGGCTTCGGCCACAGACTCCCCCACGTCAGTCTCCTCTGCTGTATCCTCCAAATTGTCGGTGGTTCTACAAGGAGGCAAAAAATTATGAGTACAAAATCTAACAATGCCCACAACAACACGTTGACAGACAGGACCTGGCCAAACACACAGTACACTCATGCAACGACATAAATGCTTACGTGCGCATATCCATGATGTCCTTCAGGAACATCAGCTGTTTCGTATAAATGTAGGGCCGTTTGCGAGATGCCCCATCTCCGCTGCGTCCCTTGTCACCCATCTCTCGCCTGAATTGATCACGGCAGCTCCGCCACCGTGTCTTGATATCTTGGACTGGTGTATGTAACAAAAACAAAACACGCCATCAGAACTATCACCTCTCACTACAAAATGAAGGGCCCTGCAATGGCAATGCGGTGGGACGTGGGGAAGCACCTGCTCCACCAAAGTTTCTCGTGCTCATGTGCGCAATACACATACAGGGCCCAGGTTTTCTATAGGCATGACAGGCATTGACAGAAAATGCCAGGTACTCACCCAACCGAGTGCGGTCACGGGTTCGGCCTGTCTCCCACTCTTGCCCAAAGAGGTTTTTGGCCACCAACTCCCATGCGTCCTCCTTCACCGTCCTGTTGTGATACTCCTCACATCTGTTATCCCATATCGCTGGATGCTCCTGGATAAAAAGTATGAGGCGCTCCACATCCATCCCGCGCGGCATGGCTGTAGTATGTGGCTGTGAGAAACACTCCAAAATATCCCCAGACAACTCTGCTGGCACTGGCTAGTCTTGCCCCCTCGCACTTGAAAGGCAGGCACTTCCTGGTTTGGAGAAGCTTTGTGTAGCTTTATAGACTAATTAGAATGGACATAACAGCTCTTGCGTGTTTTTCGCGCATGCAACGCAGGACCGTCCGTGTGGCATGCGTTGTTTTCACGCACCCATTGAAGTCAATGGGTGCGTGTTGCGTGAAAAACGCAAGAATATAGAACATGTCGTGAGTTTTACGCAACGCACTCACGCAGCGCAAAATACACGCATCGTCTAAACAGCCCCATAGACTATTATAGGTGCGTACGACACGCGTGAAAAGCACGCGCGCCGCACGCGCGTATAATACGCTCGTGTAAACGAGGTCTAAGACCAACTAGTGGAAATAAAGTTTCTTAATAAAATGGTCTCTTTATTCCCATCTGTGGCGACACCACTTCTAAACACTATAATTTACAGTCTAAGGAACCAGGAGGTGAAAAGGGCATTGCAGAAGTTCATCCAATGTACTTGGCGGTCTCCTGTCTAATGCTCATACAGTATTTACTAATTGTTATTATGTTACAGAACGTTTTAAGATCATTCATATGGGTTGACAAATTATTTTTGAGCCAAACGAGAATACACTCACATACTAATGACACGCTCTTCAGGTGTGATGTTATATGAAATGTGAAGATGTTCTTCTGACTTTGTTTCAGCGTTTAGGCCAGAGCAGTGGTCTCCAACTTCTGGCTCTATGGCTGATGCAAAACTACAACCCTCAGCATGCTCCAAAGATGCAGGCCTCCTGGAACCTGTAGTTTTGCAACAGCTGGAGACCCACAGGTTAGAAATCACTGCGCTAGAAGGTTGAGCAGATATGTTGTGTAACTTAGGACGCATGACGCACCTTCACGCCATATTGTGCCTTGTTTTTTGTTACCGACCGTTGTTCTAGATTTCCCTTTAGCCGCAAAGGGGTACAACTGTTGATGCAAGGACGGAGTAGCAGATCTCTCATATTACGGCTCAATATATCCCAAGATTTATGTTGAGAGGCATGAAAAAGGTATTTTTCCAGATTTCTGCTTTGGCATATTTTTTACACTTGTTTTTAGATTTTAAAACAAGATGTAAGTTATATACATATATCTATTATATGCCCAGCCGGCATATGGAGGCACAGTAAGGCTCCATGCCCCTCTATGTGCGGCATATCACAGCTCCTTAGAACGCAGCCGTAATACGGCTGTATGCATGACACGAACATGTGCCCAATCTTCATTATTAAAAAAAATTCTAAAGCATTCAACACATAAATTCACGTTAATGTAGCTTTGCTTAGACGATTTATCAGAGATTTCCAGTAACTCTTGGAGGAGAAGCAAATTTGTTCAGGCATTCTGTAGAGGCCTGTAGTCTTTTCATTTTGGAAATCACTGTTGGTCCGAGCTCACAAATTCCACAAATGTGATCATCGGATAACGTATGGACAAGTATTGGGACACCTTCACATTACACCTACAGGAGCTTTTAGGACATCCTATTCTAAATGCATAGGCATTAATATAAACTTCGTGCTCTCTATTTTGACCAAACTTTGTCTTATAGCCAAGTTTTCTTGTTCTGCAGCTGCAGACTGTCTTTATGTGAACCCAATTCAGAAAACTGTAAAAGAATTTTTAAAAAAAATTATATAAAAAAAATGTTTTATTACATGTAAAAAAGAGAAAAACACAAACCCTAAACAGTAAGGCTACAGATTGCTACAAAAAGACTCACAGACGTAAAACGCACATTCATATGACAATTCCACACAATTCATTCTGTTAAATTAATCTAAGCAGGTGGTCAGTCTGGTCATTAAGACAGAACTTCACATTAAGGACACGTTCACATTCACAATGAATTCAATTAGAAATTTTTGCTTTAGTGGAAAAATCAGCACTAAGTTTTCGCATCACTTCCACGTGACTCATTCCAGCAATTTCTTTCTTTGTAGACCCATAGTTCTCTTTAACAAATTTGGCAAATGGAGTAATCTGATGGACAGCGGGACTACCATCTTTTCGGGTGGAGGTCTGTAGAACGAGCTTGCCTTTACATAAAGAACATACAAACTTTTCTGTGTCTAGAGATTTTGAATGACGTCCAATTCTAGGATGAGAGAAAGATGGTTTGTTAGCAGGCACAAACTAGGCAAGTGTCTTGGGTAAGAGAATGTTGTATTCAGGTGCTGTTCCACATAGCTGGTAGATGAGCAAAAACATAATATTTTGTGCCTGCTCGTAAACCTATGGACTTTTAATGCCTAAATAGTAATCTCAAATGTGGAATAAAACAGCCATTTTGTTGTAAAATTCCTGGAACAAAAAACGAAAGCCAATAGGTTCAGCATAGATCAAAAAAAAAAAAATCAGCCGATAAACCAGCAAATGCTCATTCATCAGCTGATCACATCTTTTATACGGCCAAAAAAAATGGACATTAGTCAGCAGCACTTCTCCCTATGTAAAGAGGGAGATGTGCTGACGACATGATGCAAATGTATGGGGATGAACGATTGCAGCAGCGACCCTTCATTCCCATACTAAACGATCCGTTTGAAGGAAGCAAACAAGCGCCGATTGACAAGCTGTATTGTCATTAGGCGCTCATTTTAAGGGGTGGTAAAAACAGGCGATATCTGTCCATGTAAAACCATCTTAAGTATTCTGAGCTTTGTCTATTGACTACTTCAACCCGCTGCCTCCAATGAAGGCAGGATTCAATGGGCTTAGAGCCACTTTCACAAAGCAGTATATAGGTCAGTATATTGCATTAGTATTTATAAGCCAAAACTTGACCTGTGGGGAACTTTTGTCATAATTCAAAGCTTTATCAAGTTTTGACAATCAGTAAACAGATACGGCTAACCAATATCAAATCTGCAGAACTGTGTAAGAAAATAATTTAATCGAAAATTGAATTTCTCTTGGAGGAATCAATGACTTGTTGCAACTTCAGACAAACCCTCGAAAACTTTCAACATATTGTATCAAACACTTTTATGGTAAAAGCATTTTGTTGCTGTTTTGAGATGCACATCGAGGACCTTGACTGCAAACAATTTCATTAAAGTGGTTTTCTCATCTAGGACATAGGTGCAGGCTCCAGAGGTGGGACCCACACCTATCTGGATAACTGGGGTCCCCCAACCCTGTCCGATCTGGTAAGGCGGAGACCAGCAGCTGCATCCAGACAGACTGTAAATGCAGATGTAGTCATGCATGTGTGCAGCTCTCTTCATTCACTTCCACGGGAGTTATGGATAAAGCCCGGCAAGTCTACCTCTCTAAAATTGTTTTACTTACTATATTTTAGGCAAATGTTAAAAGTAATTCCTAAAAGTATAAATTTACTAAACCAGCAAAATAAAGCTTGAAAATTAGGCAATAGAATCAGTTGCGCCCCTATTCTTTACTCTAAAACAACTAATCTGAGAGGTCGGTAAATGTTCAAAAAAAAAAATCCACCATGAAGGCAGAAATACAAAACACTAGTACAATTGGTAAGTCTAGAAGTGCATTCAAATTTGCAACTTACGTGTTTTTGCAGCGTGAGCATTCGTAGGTGAACTTGTAATTGATTTCATATGAATGACATCGACTAACCATTGGTAACTCAGGGTGTAGAAGTGTGGCCTTTCGAGCATAAAATTTCCAGTACTGCCCATGCCCATCTCTTACTCCATTAAGAAGCCAAGTGGCAGCGTGACAAATTTCATGGATTAACGTATCTCGAAGTCGATCTAAAGACAAAGATCACTTTACAAAGTAGAAGCAAACTACCATATGTTTATGCAGGCGTTTCTTATCCTGAAAATGCTATATTAGAAACATACCTGCAGAATCGCAAACTTTCTCAGATAACTCTATCCTGGCATATCGCTCCAATGTCTGCCTTTTCTGCCCAGTAACACAGTAACCAGCTGTCTTTCTCATCTTTTTATTCCAAGTTATTTCCAAATTCTCAGGAAGCTGAAGAAAAGTAAGGTCAAAATAAAAACGATATAGTAGGAAATTAAAATAAAACAAAATGTAGAATGGGGAAGGGGGCTATAGCTTCGAGAATACAGGAAGCAGGTATAGCATCATCACGTCAGCGAAAATCAGGGCTGTTCACATGGCTCTGCTGTGACAATCGCCTAATCAATAACTTAGGTTTTGGATAGGACTAGCTTAAACAAGCATGCTATAGTAAGGATCCTTTTATACTGTCCAAAATGGGCCGTAAAAAAAAAAAAAAAAGTGACGATCAACAAGACAGCTCGTTGATCGGCTTGTTTGCTCTTTTCACAAGGAGCTATGATCAGTAATGTATGGGGACGAGCGATTGTTGCTATAATGTGATCGGAGATGCACGGCCAACAAATATTTTGTGCTGCTTAAACGATCCGATCAGCCAATGAACGAGCGTTTGCAAGCGTATTTACACAAGTACAATGATCGGGAACGAGTGTTCGTATGAGTGCTCGCTTGCCCAATCATTGGCCCGTGTAAAAGGGCCTTAAGGACCTTACAGTGGTTACATGCTTTGGACAATCCCTACTTGTTACAAGGGTCACTTGACAATAAACAGATCACAAAGCGCCCCTTTGCAATCACCTGTACTCTACGGGGAAACATGGCAGTAAGTGTTCAGTTTGCATGCAGCCACAAAAGGGGAAATTAAGCATTACACAGTTCACATTCAAATTGAATGCTTGTCTGTGAAATACAACTCTCCACTCTCTGCCCGAGAGATGAGGATCGTGAACAGAAGACCCCCCCCCCCTCTATTAACTCAAAATTACATAATAGGGTTATGAAAATGTATTTTCTAAACAGGACAATCCCTTAAAACAAGCAGTCAATGTACAGAAATGTATTAATGTGTCTGAATTCTAATAGTTCCACAGCTAATGGGCTAGTCCTCAACAACAATGTGAAAGACTGAGGGTGAATTTTAGTAATTTATTGTGGCCGTGATTGTTTCTTCAAGATGACTTATTCAGGTTTCAAGTGTAAGCAGTTACTTTTTAAACGTATGTTGAACAACATGTTTCTAAAATAAAAGGCGTACTAATTAAAAAGACTATTATGCGAGTGCTCAGGTTCCTTTTGTAGAATATTATACTTTGTCTAAAGATGAGAAACCAGGTGTGTATTTTTCCGTACGGTATTTCGGTAGCTTTATATGATTCAATAAGCATTATACAGTTCAATGCCAATAAGATGGAAGGGACCATGCAGCTCTACTAAATAGCCAGATAACTTCTCAAAAGAGAAGAAGAAACAGAGGAATGGGATTCTCCAGCAAGGAAAGAGTACATATTGCTACTACATGAGATATTTTGTATGTGTGTGTTTATAAAATCCATTGTTCGGAAACCGGATACCTTCTGCTCAAATATTGTTAGGTTGTAAAGACTGTACAATCGTGTTGTCAACTCATGTTTTTTCTGCTTGAAACTCTTCACATATATGGATGTTGAACATGAAAGATCTTGGAGGAAGCAGCCCTCTACTTTACACAGATGTCTCCTGGTAAAAGAATAGCAAAGAACATTTCAGACACAAAACATGTATTCCATCATTCAACCTCAGAGGCGCAGCTTGAAGCTGCTGGGTTCCAATTCAAAATCTCTAACAGCCCCCCATAACATTTCTAATACTGGTCTTATTTGGCAGAGAGGCTTTTGGGTTCCCTGATGCCCACATGTGACTGCTACCTCTGCACCCCCTAAACTACACCCCTGATAAGCCTTTTATCCCCATAACTTCCTGCCCCTACCAAGCAGCAGCGAGGTACCGGTCTGCATATCTACAAGCTCTAAATAGCGCTCATAACATGGTGACTCACGTTTTCTCTGCAGGGGTTCTCTCCATGCAATGGATGGAATCCTTCATAACTTTGTCTTTCGAGAAATATGGACTTGAGAATAGGTCTGTCTCCGATTTGGGTTTCCTTTGCTTCGTGTTCGTTAGATCAAAGCATGGTAATTTTGCTGGTTCTGTCAATGAAGACAACAAAATTGACAAAGCAGCACTTCCCAAATCCTGTTTCAGCAGTCTTTGACTTTACCATGGTTGAAGCAGGTGTAAAGAACATGGGTTGATGCCCAAATGACTACTCCCTTGTTTGTCTACCGTGTCCACTGCTGAAAAACTCCCAACTGTTCATGCTTTGAGGACTTCCCAAAGAGGGACCATCTGTGTACATTACTAACATATGAATACACAAAAGGATTTTATAGTCTTTAAAGGGACATTCAGACAACTGACAATTATGGGATTTCTATAGAATATGCAATAAATATCTAATTGGTGGGATTCCCACTACTCTTCTCACAAAAAAAAAAAAAAGGTGATTTGGAAAAACATTGAAGAGGCTGCTGCAGGGTTGGTCCAGGACTAGAAAAGCATAGCTGCTTTCTTCCAAAGGTGCCACACCTGTGTATGGGTTCGGTCTGGTATTGCATCTCTGCTCCATTGAACTGAATGGGGCGGAGGTGCAGTACAACATAACCTGTGGACAGTGGTGCAGTTTTTTGGGAAAAATAAATAATGTTTTTCTAATCCTAGACAACGCCTTTAAAAATGGTATTTCAGCCTAAAAGCACTTTTAATCTAACATTTATCACCTATTCAGTGGATAGATCAGTGGGGATCCAACAGCTGGAACGCCCAGATAGCAAGAACGGAGGTACCAGAGTTTTGCCGATTAGTTCCCTTTAAGGAATACTTTAAACTTGGGAAATTCTAGTGCATATGATACCCTTACAAGCCCACACTAGGTGTGTATTCTCCCTGCCCAACAAGAAAGAGAGATATATATATATATATTAGCGAAATTTGTTTCCTGGAAAATGTATCTACAGATATTATATCGTTTCCATAGACAATGACAAATAGTTCTCCCCATGCTCACTGTGGGCATAAAAAAAAATCTTCAAAGGACCACTCCAGGCAAAACGTATACACGGTTACGCCTCATGCAGGGCTTCAGAGGGCAGTGCATGACACAGAAATTTAAAGAACAGCAAAGATAAAATCCCTGTGACGGGAACCAACCTCTTAAGAGCTATTGACTTAGTATATCATAATGTATCAGTTCTGACAAGAGGGTTCCTTTAAAACAGCAGCTTAACACATGTTCCTTCCTAAATTAATCCACAATTTCAATAGCTGACCTGTTGCAGCAGTCTTTGGTTTGATTTTACTTGTGGTTGAACTAGGGGTTTGGTTCTTTGTCCGGTTTTTAATGCGGTCTATTAGACACGCAAACTCCTCATCAGAGCTCCCAGGAGTAGAGAACTTGGGTTGATGCCCAGCTGCCCATTTTTCTGTTTCTTGTCTACCCAAGTTGTTTGTTTCAGGAGTGTTTTCCTTGACATTTTTTCTCACAGACTTTGATTTACGTACAGTATCAGTTGTAATATTATGGTTTGTTCTCGATCGGTCACGCCATGTACTTTTAATTACTATGGAATCATCACTGTCACTTAGGAACACTGGAGAATCCCACTGAAAAGCAGCAACGTCGCCCCGAGATCTTTCAGATTGTACATCAGATGCCTTGATTCCTGTGAATAACAGATAATAGTGAGGACCTGACCATTAGTCTAATTCCATTAACACACGCAACTAGAAAACAAACATTGCCTACCATTTTTATTGTTAGATTTTCTCTCACTTTTAGAAAAAATTGAATCAAAGTCATCCTCATCTGAATCCGCTATGAAATTCTTTACACTGTAAAAACAACATTGATAGATTAAAAAACACATACCAGAACCAAAAATGGAAAAAAATAAAAAAAAATACACATACATATACGTTTGCAGTTAAAATACTCCACTTGCTAAAATGGGAACACTGCGTAACAGCAAACACTTTCCTAGAGAAGACCTGGATACACGAGTGCTGCTTATGTATCAAATAGGTCACTAGCATTCCTCCAGCCCTTGGGAAAATAAAAATTCTCTCAAGTCTGGTAGACACCATATTGAATATTTACAATACAATAAGTTAGGGCTGGGCAATTAAATCGAAGAAAAAAAAAAAGAAACTAAACTAAAATTCAGCGCAGATAACAGAAGTCATCTTGCGCATTTCATTTTTTTTCCCTCGGTTTTAACTGTATCTGCATCCTGGAACGGGGTTAGGGGAGTATGTAGTTTATTTTTTTTACTAGGCACCATTGTGGGCATTATACGGCGTGGAGGGCCGCTGTGGGGGCATGATACGGCGTGGAGGGCCGCTGTGGGGGCATGATACGGCGTGGAGGGCCGCTGTGGGGGCATGATACGGCGTGGAGGGCCGCTGTGGGGGCATGATACGGCGTGGAGGGCCGCTGTGGGGGCATGATACGGCGTGGAGGGCCGCTGTGGGGGCATGATACGGCGTGGAGGGCCGCTGTGGGGGCATGATACGGCGTGGAGGGCCGCTGTGGGGGCATGATACGGCGTGGAGGGCCGCTGTGGGGGCATGATACGGCGTGGAGGGCCGCTGTGGGGGCATGATACGGCGTGGAGTGTCGCTGTGGGGGCATGATACGGCGTGGAGTGTCGCTGTGGGGGCATGATACGGCGTGGAGTGCCTATTATATACAACAGGCTCATGGGATATATAAATTCAATGGCATGGCATGCATAATGAGGTGTGGCTTGAAAATTATTCATTAACCGTAATCTAGGTTACATGTTCAATTAATCGTGATTTAGGTCTTAATCGCTCAGCCCAAAAATTAATTTAGGGTTTTTTGGCAAAATATACCTCTAAATGTTGTACTGAAATGTTGCACTGGTTGGGGTTGGCAGCGCTGGAGTAGGTGAATTATAAATTGTACTTAAAGTGAATGTCCACACATTTTTAGCTCTAACATTCTTTGGTGATTCATTTCTTATTACATGTTTACCGCAGATGGAGATCCCTATTTCTGATAGAGCTTCAAATCCCCTGCAAAGATAAAGCTAGATGATAAAATTCTGGCTTATATTAGGAAAATATTCAGCACAGAATTTTGGACCTATTTATATTAAAAAGAAAATGCTTTTCAATAGTGGCTTTTAACCCTATATAGAAACACTGCAGGGGAAGTTTATATAGCAGAGTAAACACGAGTCATATTTTTTCCATGAACCAGTAGTACATGTGAATATAAAACTTTGTCATATATCTTAAGGGAAGGTATCATTTTCTTCCCCTTCCAGCAGTACTTTCCTTTTCCTTGCCTGCAGGTGCTCTGTAATGGTTCACAAACCCCATCAGATATTAAAAAGTACTTCTAATAATATAGAAAATAGCAGGAGGGGAGAGTGAATGCACGTGGATGCATTACAAATCTGTGGGGAATGGATAAGCAATTTGGCGCCCATAGAAACGTATGGGCCGCCTGTACTGTACAAAATGTGCACACAGGTTTTCTTTTTCCTCACAAATTCCTGGCATTGCACAAAAATATCATTCACTTCACAAATAAAAATCCAGAAATGAGTTAGATGTGGAATATATGGTTATATATGGGGTCCATCATACATTCAGCCTTGGAGAACATGTATTTTTAACCATACCTATTGCTCTGCTTATCCCAAAGTTTCTTTGATGAGGTTTTTGGCGTTTTCAGTTGTGTTAAAACTATATAAGAAATAAAATTCAAAATAATCAGACAAAAACTTTAAAAACTTTAATCAATAATCTGAAGCTTAGCACTTAGAGAACCTTTCACCTCCCCATATATGTGCAGCTGAGTGCAGCACATAATGGGCAGGGATGCACAAACCCTGGAGCACTTTATATTTTTTTTCTACCCTCCTCCGCTATTTAGAGATCGGTGCCGTTATATTTGGCGCCCAATATTTAAATAACCCCCTGAACTGTTAATGGGGTGTGTTACTATGGCTGTGACACCGTACAATAAGATACGGATATTGTTACAGCAAAAGCGAGGACAGAGTGTGCGCACGCGCGCACGCTCTCACTCTTCAGCTGTCAAGATCAGTCTTCTACCGAACTGGCAAGGGGGCGTGCCACTGCTACAAACTGTGCAAGAGCTGGAGAGCGAGCACGCATGCACGCTCTCCTCAGCCCTTGCGAGAGATCAGTCCTGTACTTTATCTGCCGAACTGGCAAGGGGGCGTGCCACTGCTACAAACTGTGCAAGAGCTGGAGAGCGAGCGCGCATGCACGCTCTCCTCAGCCCTTGCGAGAGATCAGTCCTGTACTTTATCTGCCGAACTGGCAAGGGGGCGTGTCTCTGCTACGAACAGTGCAAGCTCTGAAGAAGAGAGCGCGCATCCTCTCTCCAGCTCTTACATTGTCAGTAGCAGAGACACACCCCCTTGCCAGTTCAGCAGACAAAGTAATAGACTGATCTCTTTCAAGAGCTAAAGAGGGGAGAGCGCGCATGCACGCTCCCCTCTCCACAGCTCTTACACTGTCCGTAGCAGTGACACGCCCCCTTGCCAGTTCGGCAGAAGACTGATCTTGAGCGTGCACATTCTCTCTCTTCTATCCTCACTGTTGCTGTAAGGGTATGTTCACACGGCCTATTTACGGACGTAATTCGGGCGTTTTTGCCCCGAATTACGTCTGAAAATAGCGCCTCAATAGCGCTGACAAACATCTGCCCATTGAAAGCAATGGGCAGACGTTTGTCTGTTCACACGAGGCGTATATTTACGCGCCGCTGTCAAATGACGGCGCGCAAATAGACGCCCGCGTCAAAGAAGTGACCTGTCACTTCTTTGGCCGTAATTGGAGCCGCTATTCATTGACTCCAATGAATAGCAGCGCTAATTACGGCCGTAATTGACGCGGCGTTCAAGCGCCTGCACATGCCGGTACGGCTGAAATTACGGGGATGTTTTCAGGCTGAAACATCCCCGTAATTTCAGCCGTTACGGACCCCCGCCGTGTGAACATACCCTAACACTGTCCGTATCTGATTGGACAATGTCACAGCCATAGTAACAGGCCCCATTGCCATTACAAACCCCAGTGACAGTTCAGGGGGTTATTTGAATATCGGGCGCCAAATATAACGGCACCAATATCTAAATAACGGAGGAGGGTAGAAAAAAATTTAAAGTGCCCCAGGGTTTGTGCAGCCCTGCCCATTACATGCGGTACATGTATGGGGAGGTGAAAGGTTCTCTTTAAAAAATAAAATAAAAAAAAAGGCCAACTCAGACTTCTTAATCAACATATTAGATCCTTCCACTTGAAATTTCTTTACTATCTACAGAAATACCTTTACGGGGCCATGGCCAAAGGTGCTCTCTCTTTAAAAAGGAATCGGTCAGCATTTTGACATGCCAAAACTGATCACAGAGCGATATACGGGAGGGGGGGGGGGGCATTGTAAACATACCTTTTGCCTCAGACATTTGATTCTTCCGGGATGGCGGTCGCAAGTGCCACACACTGCTCTGAGTGACTGTTCTAGCGGCCAATCAGGTGACCGCTAGAGCGGTCACTCAGAGCAGTGGTAGAGGGTTAGCAGTGTGCAGTGCCGGAGAACTTATACATCAAGCCCTCTCTCAGTGGTACTTGCAATTGCGGCACTGGGGGAATTAAACACTGGTTTTCGCGAACATGCAATTTGAATGACCAAGACAAAAAGGTATGCCCTCCTCTTTATCGCTCTTTCAGCAGTTCAAAATCGCCAACTCATTTAATTTAATAAATGATATATATACATACACACATATGTATGAACTCCATCCTCTCTTCAAACAAAACATTAAGTACAATTGGGAGACCGGTTTAATAGTATTGCCACTCACACAGTGGCATGAATGCTGTGCTTTGATCAGTAAGGGCAGCTGGCAAGTAACCTTAATGGAACCCAAAAACATTGCACAGAACAGACCTGGTTCCATCTAGGTTACACCAAATCTACAATGCAGTTTCCCCTCTCTGCTTTAGGGCGTAATAATAGGCAATACCCTTCATATCTCGTAGTCTTGACCACGGATACAATTATTTTGGGACTCCATAAGGCGACTAGTTAACTGGTAATATAAACACAGATATACCCATGTATGCAACCATCTTTTTAATAGGAGACAAACCACCTGATTTTACAGAAGTCTCAAATTCCTGCAATATGTTCGAATGGTGGCTAGAATATATGTCACTGCACCTAGATGTGAACAGCGGCCAGTGCATCGCCTGACTGAAGTTCAGCTTCTGGGCATCTGTTCTATTAGTAAGTGTATTATTTGTCCAAAACGCCACTATTGAAATATTTTTAACTGATAATGTAAAGGATCTGCCAGACACCGCTTCTGTGTCAACGCCCATAGGTAATCAGTCTGCACCTGCTTCTATGTCTGTGAGACTGACTCCATCTTCCACCACCCAGGATGGCAGGCTTAGGAGTGGGAGAGCCTATCGCAGCCTGGCCAGACGGAGCTAGCTCCCGCCCTCTGTCTATTTATACTTGCCTTTCCTGTTCCTCCTTTGCTTGTGATTCTTCTCTGCTGGTTTCCTGGCCCTGCTGCAGCTTCTTGAACTACTGACCCTCTGCTCGTTATTGACCTTGTCTTTACTGACCACTCTTCTGCTCTGCGTTTTTGTACCTCGCTCATCTCCTGGTTTGACTCGGCTCGTTCACCTCGCTTGTTGCTCACGGTGTTCCCGTGGGCAACTTCCCCATTTCTCCGGCTTCTTTGTACCCTTGTCTGTTTGTCTGTCGTGCACCTATTGAGTGTAGGGACCGTCGCCCAGTTGTACCCCGTCGCCTAGGGCGGGTTGTTGCAAGTAGGCAGGGACTGAGTGGCGGGTAGATTAGGGCTCACCTGTGTCTCCCTACCCCGACATTACAGATAACCCCTTTAATAAGAAGAATTTAATTATTACTTGGACTTGTGGGTACATTTGGCTCTAGTTCTTTTGTAGGAGCTGTTAGACCCCTCTGCAGCATGACTCATTCACACACGATAGGTATTCAGATTATTTATATGCTCGCGTTAAGCCAAGCTTCAGTGGTGTTTTAGAGGTCAACAAGCTGTGTAGCAGTTGGGTGCTATTGAACCGACAACCCATTCAGGACATCACACCTTTTGGGCACCAAAATATCTAAATAACAGAAATAATAAATAATAAATAAGAATACTAGTAACATTTGTAAACAGGCCTGCTTGTTGATGGTTTCTAGGTACATAATTTATTGTCTACACCGCTCAAATCCTAAAATAGCTGCGCAGTTGGAAACAACTTCGATATACTTAATGTGTTTATTATAATATGTAAAACTAATAAATCACATACATTTCTCAAACTCTTCATCACTGGAATCCGTTATGACCACACAGGACCTAGAAAAGTAGAATAGGCCATAGGTGACCATTAGCATGATCTGTTAGTGTATACAAGTAGAGGAAAGCAATGTAATATCAGCGTTTCTACTCATGTAAATTCATTATCCATCCATGTGTCCGTTATGCATAGTCTGGAGAAGCTCTGTAACATGTCTGCATTAAGAGCAGCAAAGAGGGGATACTACGTGGATGTAGGGGGGGCTCTCTCATGCATGAAGTGCCCAAAACAGTAAACATCATCTTGAGACCAACAGTATACAACCAGCATCAAATGGCTGTAACCAAGACCTTGTTACGGTATTGAAAGAGATTGCAACAGCGGTCTGTTTTATTGCACAACCTGTGGCACACGGTTTGACAAACAGGTCGTGTGTCACCTCAAGAGGGAGGGTTCTGCCAAAATCATTGACTGGCAAGGAGACTGGAAAGAGGGAAAGTAAGAACCCTTTGTGTGTCCAGGGGCAAAAAATAAAATAAAAAAAACAGTACCTTAAGAGCAAATACTTCATGTCATAAAAGATTAAAGCAGGAAAAGTCTAGAGCAAAAAGTTGTTTTTAAAAGAGAAAACCTGCTCAGTTATTCCACATAAGCATCCAGGAAGACGGCCAAAATTCTTTTTTTTTTTTTTTTTTGCAGGAGGTACACATTAAAATCCTGAAACAGGTTTGGTAAGTGAGATATCAGATTTTGGGTAGCAATCCATCAAACGACATTAACCTGGTGGGATGGTACGTAGAGTAAGTACATACACTGCTAATAGTGACTAGGTACTCCTCCACAGATTATGGGTGAATTATGCCTGCTAACTGGTGGGGTTGTAACAGATGCCAAGTGTTATATATTATTTAAACATTCTAGTTATACAACATAAGCGAGTCTGTAGCGCACAACAATACAATACTGCAATAGCGTGCATGAAAACATATGTATTTAAAAATGGCAGCACTCCAGTAACAGTGAATAGAAGTGTTTATTCACTCATTTATGTTGCAGCATGTAAATTCACCCTTACGGCAATCATTGTGCAAAATTTTGTAATATAAATTTAAAAAAAAAATAGCAATCCTTGGGCAATGTGAGCAGCGATTGCTCGATCAGCAAGACATTTCTGGTTTGTGATTGATTTAATCTTTTATGATGACCTAAAAATTAGTTTGTCAGTGGTAAATCCCCTCGTGTAAAACGGTAATCTGCTCGTCATTAGCACCAGAGAGAGTAGGTGCGGAATTGATGGCCAAGGCGTGGTGACTGCTCTAAGGAGAAAAGACAAGCAATTTCATAATCGGTCGTGCTGGGTTACCGCAGCTCTGCTCCTATTCATTAGAATAGGAGCAGAACTGCAGGACGGCTGCTATATATTGGTCGGAGCCTTCAGCTTCCGGCACCCCAAAGGCAGCCGGAACAGCTGATCGGTGCGGGGTCTGGGACCGCCACCGATTATATACTAATGACCTATCCAGTGGATAGGTCATCAGTATAAAAAAAAATATATATTAAAAAAAAAATATATATATTAAAAAAAAAAAAAAAAAAAAAAAAAGACAGTCCCCAACATGGACAACCCCTTTTAGGCCTCATTTACACGAGCGTAATATACGCGCGTGCGACGCGCGTGCTTTTCACGCGTGTCGTACGCACCTATATTACTCTATGGGGCAGTGCAGACAATGCGTGAATTTTGCGCAGCGCGAGTGCGTTGCGTAAAACTCACGACATGTTCTATAATCGTGCGTTTTTCGCGCATCACGAAAACCACGAAGGTCGCACGGAAGCACTTCCGTGCGAACTGCGTGATTCGAGCAAGAGCTGTCAAACTGAATGTAAACAGAAAAGCACCACGTGCTTTTCTGTTTACAAACATCCGAACTTAGTGTCTTAGAGATGAGCGAACCGAACTTCACCGGGTTCGGCCAAACTCGTTTTGACCGAACCCGGCAGGAGACAGTCACTGTCCAGGGTGCTGAAAGAGTTAAACTGGTTCAGCACCCTGGACAGTGACTTCCGATCCCAATATACGTGAACGTGTAGAAAAAAAAAAAAAAAAAAAGTTCTGGCTTACCGATAACTCCCGGCTTCTTCCTCCAGTCTGACCTCCCGGGATGACAATTCAGTCCAAGTGACAGCTGCAGCCAATCACAAGCCAAGCACAGGCTGCAGCGGTCACATGGACTGCCGCGTCATCCAGGGAGGTGGGGCCAGATGTCGAGAGGCGCGTCACCAAGGACGCGTCACCAAGGCAACGGCCGGGAAGTTCTCGGTAAGTACGAACCTCTTTTTTTTTTTTAAAAACAGGTTATTCGATATGGTGATCGGAATTCACTGTCGAGGGTGCTGAAAGAGTTACTGCCGATCAGTTAACTCTTTCAGCACCCTGGACAGTGACTGACGTCGACTAGCCTCATCTCTATGATGGCGGCTGCGCAAAACTCACGCAGCCGCGTATCATACACTGATGACACACGGAGCTGTCAAGTGCCTTTTGCGCACGCAAAACGCTGCGTTTTTTTGCGTGCACAAAACGCACACGCTCGTGTAAATCAGGCCTAAATTAGAGGCTGCTGAGCTCACCAGTCTCCAAGTAAAACAGCAAAATAAAGCAGCACTTCAGAAACTTTTCACTCCCTTTCCCATTTGAAAATGTGATGAGGTGCAAGGTAGGCGTGTTGGTTTACTGGTGATCTCCACTCTGACTCCCTCAAACCTACAGCGTCTGGTGTAGAAAATGGAGGTCAGTCTCCCAATGCAAGTCTGTGAGACTTAGATGAAGGTGCCTACAGACTTCCATTGAGAGACTGACTACAGGTCCATACAGACGCAAATTCTTTTCAAAAGTTAAATATTGATCTCTAAATTTCCCTTAGGCCCCATTCACACGAGCGTGAATCACGTCCGTGTGCTGTGCGTTGAAACAACGCACAGCACACGGACCCATTGATTTCAATGGGGCCATTCACACATGCGTGATTTTTCACGCAGCAAGAGTCGCTGCGTGAAACTCACTGAATGTTCTATATTGGTGCATTATCACGCACCTATTGAAGTCAATGGGTGCGTGAAAACCACGCACCGCACACGGATGCACATGCGTGTGCGGTGCGTGATTTGCGCATCAATTCAGTTGAAAAAAATAATTTTAAAAAATGATGCGCTTTGCGAGTGCGTGAATAACGCATGCCCCTCGCAAAGCACACTGCTGCATAACGCAACACACACGGACCTGATTCACGCGCGTGCATCGGATACGCTTGTGCGAATGAGGCCCAAGGTTTAGAGAAGAAAAAACACACAGACACACATTTATAAATACGCTACCTTGGCTTCTCATGCACAGAGCTGGAGAGATTACTTGTCTGAGAACGTTTGGGTTCTGAAAAAAGTCACAAATACAATAATGTAGTAACAAATATTTAAAGTGAATCTCTAGCCAAAAACTAAAAAAGGTGATTTATAGCAGGGAAATTAATCGGAAAAAAACAAACAAACCGAAATTCAGTGCAGATAACTAACGTCAACTTGTACAATTATTTTTTTTCCCTATTTTCTACTGTATCTGCGTTCTCAGGATGCAGTTACATTCTATAGTAGAGCAGGGAGCAGTTAGTTCCCTGCTCTACTATTCACTTTGTAACATCAGCCGCACGCCTGTCTGTGCCGAGCCGTGAGCGGCTGATATACAGAGTCCGCTGCACTTCTGCCACATACCGGCGTTTCAGGCATCTTTTTGGTCCATAGTGTCCTCAATGTCCGCCCTATTTACTTCTTGTTCAGCCTCAATAGTATATACACAAATGATAGGGGTTATATACAGGTTTGGTGGGATAATATACAGGGAGGATTGTGGTCCCTGTATATTACCCCCATCATCCATGTATATACCAGCCATCATTCCTGTATACAGGGTCAATGGCTGGTTCTGCAGGCAGGGACCCCATCATCCCTATATATACCAGTCCGCCATCATCCGTGTATATAACCCCCCATCATCCGTGTATATAACCCCCCATCATCCGTGTATATAACCCCCCATCATCCGTGTATATAACCCCCCATCATCCGTGTATATAACCCCCCATCATCCGTGTATATAACCCCCCATCATCCGTGTATATAACCCCCCATCATCCGTGTATATAACATTGGAGTGGGCACTATCTTCCCGCCGTGACATGTAGGAATTGAGGCTAAACAAGAAGTAAAATTGGGTGGGCAATGAGGACACCGTGGAGCAATAGGATGCCTGAAACGCCAGTATATGGCAGAAGTTGAGCAGAATATGAAAATAGGCGGTGAGCCGGAGGAGCAGAGGGATCTCCTCCACTCATGTTGGAATGGGGTTAGGTGAATAGGTATTTTATTATTTAGATTAGGCACTATTGGGGCAGCTCTAGGGGCATTATACCGCGGGGGGTGGGCAGCTCTAGGGGCATTATACCGCGGGGGTGGGCAGCTCTAGGGGCATTATACCGCGTGGGGAGCACTATGGGGGCATGCTACCGTGTGGGGAGGCACTATGGGGGCATGCTACCGTGTGGGGAGGCACTATGGGGGCATGCTACCGTGTGGGGAGGCACTATGGGGGCATGCTACCGTGTGGGGAGGCACTATGGGGGCATTCTACCGTGTGGGGAGGCACTATGGGGGCATTCTACCGTGTGGGGAGGCACTATGGGGGCATTCTACCGTGTGGGGAGGCACTATGGGGGCATTCTACCGTGTGGGGAGGCACTATGGGGGCATTCTACCGTGTGGGGAGGCACTATGGGGGCATTCTACCGTGTGGGGAGGCACTATGGGGGCATTCTACCGTGTGGGGAGGCACTATGGGGGCATTCTACTGTGTGGGGAGGCACTATGGGGGCATTCTACTGTGTGGGGAGGCACTATGGGGGCATTCTACTGTGTGGGGAGGCACTATGGGGGCATTCTACTGTGTGGGGAGGCACTATGGGGGCATTCTACTGTGTGGGGAGGCACTCTACTGTGTGGGGGCAGTGTCAGGGGGTATATTATATACAGTAGTATACAGCAGGTTCAGGGGATCTATATTAATTCAATGGCATGGCAAGCAAATAGGGGTGTGGCCTAAAAAATTCAATAATTATTCTGTGTTCGTAGCGCGGTTACATGTTCAATTAATCACGATTTTGATTTAGGTCATAATCACCCAGCCCTATGATGATTAATGTTTTAACCCCACCCCCTTCAATGCTACATATACCTGTTTCTTTGGTCCTCTGGCTTTCATTGGACAGCTGTTTTGGGGGAGTATTTTCATCTGAATCGGTCAGGACTAACTCCTGAGTACAAGATGGCAGCTGGGGACTGTAATCGCCCTCTGGACTCAGAATCGATGGAACAGACTTTTGTCTTGTCCAAGACTAGAATAAAGAAACCAACCACTATATAATAAAATAACACAAACATTTTAAAAAAAGTACATACATGCAAGCTGCTGTTAGCCACGTGTATTGGTATTAAGGAGCAAAAGCAACAGGCCGTCATGAAAAAGCAAAATATAAAAGTGGTTCTCCGCCAGGATGAAGCTTTTGAATGCGCAACGGCTCCGTCAGTACACAGCAAGGTCCGTCCTCTCATTGTATGGGAGGTTCATGTCATAGATGTACAAGTAGAGCCAGATCTATGGGAGGAGGAGATCACCATGCTGCTACACAGGAGCCACAGACACAATGCATGCCGGAAAAAGCCCATAAGGAACGGGCGACTACATGGTGTCAACGCTGGACATCGCCGCTTACATTCTATGGAGTTAGGGAAGCATTTCCCGGACAGAGGAGCATTATAGTTACACTTCTGGGAAGCCAAGCATCAATATAGCAGAGAATTATAGAAATTATTACAATATCGTATGTATTTGTATCTGAATTTCTCCCTTTACAAGCAGCAGTGCTCAGATGATAGAGGTGCCAGGCTACAGGGAATATAACAGAATATAGCCATGAGGTGAGACAGGAGAAGGGTGCCCGTTAGTGCTGCAGCTGGTGAAGGCAGACATATACATAGGAACAGCTAAGTATACAATAGACTGATAATGAGTGCAGGACGCCAGTAGACGCTCGTCAATAGATCTCTACGTGTTGTTTCGTCACTATAGAAGCAGCGTGTTCACTCACGGGCTGAGCCCCAGCTATCCGGCCTGAGATCCTCTCCAGGAGGCTCTGGGATTCCGCGGCCATGACCCTGGATGTGTAGTCAGCATAAACTAGAGTTTAAACTTCCCGCAATGGAAAAAATAATAATCCGGGAACGCCCACTGACGTGACTCCGTAATTACTTCCGGGTAATGTGATCCTGCTATTATTACGACTTCCGATATTTTTTTTGACGTTCGCAAACCGGAAACTTGTCAAAAGTGTGTGATCTGCTTTGTAGTCCCCCTGTGCAGGATGACCTGTCATGACAGTGATTTGGTCCGGCACATTTGGGTGGATCTGCTATGGTTTCCATTATACTGCCTACAGGTCTCCTATGTGTAGGTCATGGTGGGCAGCTGTGGTTCTGCAGTGTAAGTCGTGTGCTCTTGGATATTGGCCTTCCAACACCTGGTTGAGGCGGAGTTCACACTGTGTTTTTGTTGCGGTAATAACATGCGGTTTTGTCTTTGAAAGATAAATTAGATCTTTCAATGGGAGTTCATCAACCTAAAAAAAAAAAGCCTGTTAAAAGCATAAAAACGCACAGTGTGAACCCAGCCTGAAGCAGTATTCCCAACTCACATTTATGGCATATCTCGTGGACATGCCATAGATTTGTGGTAGGTGCAGGTTCCTTGTCTGGATCCTTCTCTTATGTGGAAAACTGGGGTCTCGTCTGGTGAGGTGGCCACTGATCGCTGCATCTAGGAGGATGATGAATAGAGATGTGGCCGCACGTCTCTCTCCGTTCTGCTCTATGAGAGTTCGGAAGTGTTTCTGTTAGGCTGGATTCACACGAGCATATTACATCCGTAATGGACGGAACGTAATTCGGCCGCAAGTCCCGGACCGAACACACTGCAGGAAGCCGGGCTCCTAGCATCATAGTGATGTACGACGCTAGGAGTCCCTGCCTCTCTGCAGGACAACTGTCCTGTACTGAAAACATGATTACAGTACGGGACAGTTGTCCCGCAGCAAGGCAGGGACTCCTAGCGTCGTACATAACTATGATGCTAGGAGCCCGGCTCCCTGCAGTGTGTTCGGTCCGGAACTTGCGGCCAAATTACGTTCCGTCCATTACGGACGTAATAAGCTCGTGTGAATCCAGCCTTACTCCCCTGGAAGTGAATGGAGAAAGACGCACATGTGCAGCCACCTCTCCATTTACTGGATGCGCCAGCTCCTTTACATGGCAGGTGGGGGGTCGGAGAGTCCTAATTTAGGGAATACACCTACGGACTCTTTAATCTGACATTAGTCCTCCATGAAGCACTCCCTCTGAGACTCTGCCAAGTTCTAGTAATCTAAGGCTATGTTCACACTGAGTTTTTTGCAGGTGGAAATTCCGCCTCAAAATTCTGTTTGGAAGTTTGAGGCAGATTTTCCTCTCCCTGCACGCCGATTTTCACGGCGTTTTTCGCCCGCGGCCATTAATCACCGTGGGCATAAAACGTCGCAAAATACGCTTTCTCTGTCTCCCATTGATGTCAAGGGAGGTCAGAGGCGTAAACGCCTGAAGATAGGGCATGTCCCTTCTTTCTCCCGCGAGACGGTTTTTCCGCTCGCGGGAAAAAGACGCCTCCACCTCCCATTGAGATCAATGGGAGGCATTTTCGGGCCATTTTTGACGAGTTTTGCGGCGCGGTTTCCGCGTCAAAAAACTCTGTGGGAACATAGCTTTAGGCTGGATTCACACGAGCATGTTCGGTCCGTAATGGACAACTGTCCTGTACTGTAATCATGTTTTCAGTACGGGACTGTAGTTCCACGGAGAGGCAGGGACTCCTAGCGTCGTACATAACTATGATGCTAGGAGCCCGATTCCCTGCAGTGTGTTCAGTCCGGGACTTGCGGCCGAAATACGTTCCGTCCTTTATGGAAGGAACATGCTCGTGTGAATCCAGCCATATTCCCATATTCTCTACTGATGAACCTCTGGTTCAACCCTTACTTTATAAATCCCAGGTCAGAACTACACATTCAACAACTTTTGTCTCACTCTGGTCTGAATACATTAGAATATCTAAAAACCCAGTATAATAAACACCTGCAAAATTTTTCTTTCCTTTAAACTAAATCAAACACACACCTTTTATATAAGAAAAACTTCTCTGTCCCAATGGACAGGGCACCTAGAAGATGTGTAGTTACTGGGTATATTGTATTTGCACTTGGTGTTACTCTTTTCAGCAGGATTTGTATCTTATTCTGAGCTGATTACTTGGAACAGCTTCTACTCACAGAAATATACACAGATTCCACATGTTTATCTGACAAGTGTCTCAATTGTTTTCTATTTTTCTTACTCTAATTTGTATTGCATGGGAAGGCCTCTCAAGATCCCTTCTCTTTGTGGGAGGCGGGTATGATAAGGTTGGCTTCGGTCTGCCAGGACTGTTCTGTAGGCAAATCAAACAGCTCTAACAGAATTTAGCAGCAACAGCTGTAAAACCTGGGACATACCAATTAGATCTTACCAAATCGATCCTTGGACTCTTGGAGGCATATGTGATATCACACCATCAATGCAAGTGCCATCAAGAGTGCCTTGGGTGCTACCGGTTTACCTTCCTATATCCGTCCACATTCTGTTAGAATCTGGTTTTCACGCCTTCCGCTCCCAGTTGGACTCTTCCTGAGGAGAACAATCTTTTTCATCGCATAATCATTAATTGATCTTAATCAGATAATTCAATTGAAGAAAATCATTAAAAATAACATCTTATGTTAAACATTCACATTGAGCAGTAACTAGAAGTGATACATGCAAACTGATTTTCCTTTTATATATATATATATACACACACTACCGTTCAAAAGTTTAGGGTCACTTAGAAATTTCCTTATTTTTGAAAGAAAGGCACAATGAAGATAACATTAAATTAATCAGAAATACACTCTATACATTGGTAATGTGGTAAATGACTATTCTAGCTGCAAACGTCTGGTTTTTAATGCAATATCTACATAGGTGTATAGAGGCCCATTTCCAGCAACCATCACTCCAGTGCTCTAATGGTACATTGTGTTTGCTAACGGTGTTAGAAGGCTAATAGATGATTAGAAAACACTTGAAAACCCTTGTGCAATTATGTTATCACCGCTGTAAACAGTTTTGCTGTTTAGAGGAGCTATAAAACTGACCTTCCTTTGAGCTAGTTGAGAATCTGGAGCATTACATTTGTGTTCGATTAAACTCTCCAAATGGCTAGAAAAAGAGAGCTTTCATGTGAAACTCGACAGTCTATTCTTGTTCTTAGAAATGAAGGCTATTCCATGCGAGAAATTGCCAAGAAACTGAAGATTTCCTACAACGGTGTGTACTACTCCCTTCAGAGGACAGCACAAACAGGCTCTAACCAGAGTAGAAAGAGAAGTGGGAGGCCCCGCTGCACAACTGAGCAACAAGACAAGTACATTAGAGTCTCTAGTTTGAGAAATAGACGCCTCACAGGTCCTCAACTGGCAGCTTCATTAAATAGTACCCGCAAAACGCCAGTGTCAACGTCTACAGTGAAGAGGCAACTCCGGGATGCTGGCCTTCAGGGCAGAGCAGCAAAGAAAAAGCCATATCTGAGACTGGCTAATAAAAGGAAAAGATTGGACTTCCGGTTCCGGCGCTGGCGATGCAGGACGCGAGTGACTGAGCTACCGCTCCCGTCTAGCCTGTTTGATCGCAACAGTCGCTTCGGCGACGGCAATCAGCGGTGAAGCCACCAGCCCTGCACACGGAAACATACCCGGTGGTGCCTGTATGGACAGGTACCTCCTCAGAAGCGTGCAGAAGCCAGCCATGGAAGATTCAGCCGCGGCCGTGGTAAAGGGAGGTAAGATGGCGGCGCTTACCGCCACTGCGACCCTGCTATACACACAGGAAGATGAGCTGCAACACCATCAGTCCCAGCTTTCAAGCCCGGCAGAACACATAATGTCCTCTCATCCTGCAGCCATTGACTATGTAGCCCTGGCCTGTGAAGTAGCCAAACAGATAGCGCCAGAACTGCAAAAGGCACTGGAAAAAACGGTGCAAGATTCCCTAAACCGCGTGCAGGCGGAGCTGGCACAAGTCACTACCAGAGCTGATGAGTTAGAACAGCGTATGACGCTGCTGGAGGATGAGAATGAGCGTCTGCAATCCAAACTGAAAGGGGTGCTGTCTGTTACTACGCAGTTGGGGGACAAGGTGGAGGATCTGGAGAACCGCTCCAGGAGGAGCAACCTGCGACTGGTGGGGCTGAAGGAAGCGGTGATATCTTCTGATTTACAGCGACTATGTGAGAGAACATTGCCAGCAGCTTTAGGTCTTCCCCGTCCCTGCCGGGTGGAGAGGGCGCACAGAGTGGGGCCGGACCCCAGAAACCTCCCAGCAACAGATGACCACAGTTCGCTTCGTCCCAGACAAGTAATCTTTAAGCTGTTGGATTACAATGACAAGGTGGCATTCATGAAAGCTTTCCGCAGCAGATCGCGTCCTTTGGAAATAATGGGCATGAAAGTGCTACTTTTTGAGGATTTCTCTGCGGAGGTTGCAAAACGAAGGCGGGCCTTCAGCAAGATCTGCACCGCGCTGTTCCAAGCGAAAATACGCTTTAACCTACAGTACCCGGCCATCTTACGGGTGTTTCAAGAGAACGGGCGGAACAAGGTTTTCACCACGCCACAGGAAGCGGAGGACGCACTTACAGAGCTTTGCAGGCACAGACCCCAGCAAGAAGAGGAGCGTCACAGTCCAGCATACAGTCCAAATCGCAAGTCAAGAGAAGCCAAACGGAACCGACAAAATATGGAGCGAACCTGGGCAGAAGCTTTAATGCCCACACCAGGAAGATCCCGGGGGGGTCGAGCCGGAAATGGAGGGGACTCTCCGAAGCCGCAGAGGCGAACGCGGTACCGCACCCGATCTACGTCTCCTGATTGACGGACGAAGTTCTTTTCAGCACCATTTTATTTAAGCTGATGTGATGATGATTTTGTGGACGTTGTAGACCAATTGCAGATTCCGACCAGCTACAGATAAGTTTGCAGATAATTTGAAAGTTTTGAGGGCGATATTTGGCGGTCTTATACGGCACTCTGTACCGGTCAACAGCTGACCTAATGTTATAATGTTACAATGTTGAAATGTATGCATTTTTGATATTTCCCTGCATTCTCGCTACAGGGGATTAGTGAGGGAGTTAGATTGAGATTTTTCCCTGTGGGCGGGATCGACCGGGAATGATACAATGCCTCCCCTACGCAAGGGATTAGTTATATCTGCCACAGATGGCATACTGGGAGAAGTTGCGGTAGTAGATCTGGGAAAAGGAGGCAGGGAAACCTAGAGGCGAAACAAGATTTATGTGGTTATGTGAGGATATAATCCAAACGGACTCTAGGTTGTTAAACCGACGGTATGAGAATGTATAAATGTGTGCACAGGCGACAAAGGGGTAATGAGGTGGTAAGGGCAGGTGCTGCTTCCTCATTGAAGGAGACATATATGCAGGTCTGGGGGGGAGGGGGAGGGAGGGACGTGTTTTAACACAACAGAAAAAAGTGAAGTCACTTACACCAGTGGGTATTGAGGGGCTGATAACCCTTGCCGTAGGTGATTTTATGGTGTTGTTAGATAAGGGCCGGATGGCCTTGACATGGAGTTTGGTTCTGGTTTATAAGCCGGGTTTTGGTTATGTTATTAATGTTTATACATGGCTCTTGGAAAAAGGCGGATCTGACTCCCCGAACCTATCACGACTTTTAGGCATTTTAGCTCATCTTATGCACGGCCCAATAACATGAAAATAGTCTCTTGGAACGTTAAAGGGCTGAGATCCCCACAGAAACGGACCAAACTTTTGCGACACATGAAACGATTGCACCCAGATGTGGCCCTATTACAGGAAACTCACCTTACCGAGCCAGAGTTTAAGTATTTGCAAAAATTCTGGGTGGGTCAGGTTTTTGGCTTGTCGGCAAGGGAGGGTAAGGCGGGAGTTATAATTTTGATACATAAAAATTTTGCGTTTACGCTGGTGTCCCAGGAACGGGATGACGAGGGCCGTTGGATCCATCTAGTGATGGAGCATGCAGGGGAAACTATCAGTATTCATAATGTGTATGGCCCAAATACGATTAACACAGGGTTTTTTGGTCATTTGGAAACCCAACTCCAGCAGGATCGCACTAGGTTTTTGATTCTGGGGGGAGACCTTAACACTGTGAGGTCTTCAAGGGAAGATAGGAGCGCAGGGACTAGTTCGCAGAGAACTAGAGATAGGATCTTGCCCGAATTTTTAAGAAACACGGCCCTAATAGATGCGTGGAGGAGTCTACACCCAGATGCGCGGGAATATACACATTTCTCCCATGTTCATCAGCCATGGTCGCGTATTGATTACTTGCTAGTTAATGACGCATTATCGCGACGATTACGTGAAGCGGCGATTGAAGATCTAGTTATTTCGGACCATGCCCCGGTTACCATTACCTTGGCCGACACAGTAGCTAGAGGAACGGATTTTATCTGGAGATTTCCCGCCTTTCTGGCAAAGGATGAGGGCTTTATACAGAAGCTTAAGGGGTGGTGGATGGAATTTGATGGGGATAATGTATCGCATCGTTCGGAACCGTCATTGTATTGGCGTACAGCCAAAGTGGTAATAAGGGGGAAAGTTATGCAATTTATGTCTAATCTTAAACGCAAAACGACCGAAGGATACAAGGCAGCGAGCGACAGATTACGGTGTGCATACACAGCATTTCTACATTCTCCATCACCGCCATTGGGGGAGAAATGGAGGGAAGCCAAGCGACAGTTTGATCAGTGGTTAGACAAAAGAGAGAGTATTTACCGGTCCCAATTTGATGCCGAGCTAATGCGTTTCGGCAATAAAGCGGGCAAATTATTAGCGCAATTAGCGAAGGGGAGGTATGCACTGTCACACATTTCAGCACTTAACGAATCTAATGGAACTTCTACCTCAGACCCAAAAAAAATCAACACCATATTAAGTAAATACTACCAATCCCTTTACTCAGAAACACCCATAGATCTCCAAAAAGGGAGGGAATTTCTGGAGAAGGTGAAGCTGCCAGGGCTCACTCAGGAGCAGAACGGTCACTTGAGCGCAGAGATTACATTAGAGGAAGTTCGGAGCGCCATTAAGACCTTATCTAACGGAAAGGCCCCGGGTCCAGATGGATTCACAGGAGAGTTTTTTAAATCTCTGAGAGAAGAAATCAGCCCTACCTTGGTGGCATACTATAATATTTTACTAAGGACGGGTGCTTTACCAGCAGAGGCCAAAGTAGCGCATATAAAGGTGTTACCCAAGAAGGGGAAGAATCCTCTTGACCCGGGGTCGTACCTTCCCATTTCACTGATAGACGAAGATCAGAAATTGCTCACAAAAATTTTGGCCAATCGGCTGGCTATGTATCTACCCACACTGGTGGGAAAATCCCAAGTAGGATTTGTAAAGGGCAGGGCAGCAGTGACGAATCTACGCAAAGTGTTGACGGTGCTAGAAACAGTCAGGCACGATCCCCAGCCAGGCACCAGGCCGGCACTATTAGCGTTAGACGCAGAGAAAGCCTTTGATAACATACAATGGGAATGGCTGGGGATGGTGCTGGACAAAATTAACGTTCATGGAGACTTCCGGGTCTTCCTGAAGGGTGTCTACAATAACCCGCAGGCACGTGTTCACTCCTCAGGGTTCCTGTCGGATCCCTTCCAATTACATAAAGGAACACGACAGGGTTGTCCCCTGTCGCCCCTGTTATTCAATCTCGCATTGGAACCTATGGCTAGATTTCTGGAGGAATCGGATATGTTCAGAGGCATTCAAGTAGGGTCTCAGGCAGTGAAGTTAGCCCTGTTCGCTGATGACGTTATACTTTTTATGTCAAATCCTCAAGAACATTTAAGGACGGTTTTTCAATTTTTGCAGGAATTTGGGCAATGCTCGGGATATAAAGTCAACCTAGCTAAAAGCGAACTGCTGGAGTTGGGCAGGCCATTGCCTAAGACCTTTTGGCAATCCTTGGGGTGTGGGATATCCCCAGTTGAACATTGCATTACTTATCTGGGTATCAGAATAGGGAGGGTGCCGGACACCCTGTATGGCCTAAATTATCCCCCGTTAATTAAAAAAATACAAGCAGAACTCACTAGATGGGGCCAATTGCCGTTGTCCCTCCTGGGAAGGTGCCACCTGATTAAGATGGTTAGCTTCCCCAGATTGCTATACCCCTTTCAAACAATTACTCTCTTATTGAAGCATGTGGATGTCTCTAAACTGACGGCCTCATTCACTAAATTTATATGGGCAGGAAAAAGGCCTCGTATCGCACTTACCAAGCTCATGATGGGCAAACAAGAAGGGGGTGTGAACTTTCCGAATGTCAGGGGTTATAACGTGGCCTGTCTTTTTCGTCATGTAGTAGATTGGCTTCACGAAACGAGCAATTATTCCAACTTGGATCTGGAGGGGGAGTATGCCTCACCCTGGAACCTGAAAGCTTTGTTACATTGTAGAGTTGCTTCTCTCCCGTGCCGTCTCAAAACCTCCATTGTATTGAGAGATACAGTCCTAGCTTGGAAAGTGGTACGTAAGCAGTTTGGGTTACCTCACCTGGTATCAAAATATATGCCGTTGAGCGGACACCCGGAATTTTTACCGGGAGTAGGCAAGGGGGACGGATTTGCCTCATGGGGGATGGTAGGCATTGACAACGCAGGTGATCTTATGCACATAGAGGAAAGGAGGTGGTTAACTGGGGAGGAAATTACCACTAAACTCAGACCCATAGAAGGTAGGGTCAATTTTTTACAAATACTTCAGGTACGAGCATTTTGCACCTCCAGGCTCAGGGATTTGAGTAAGGAAGCTACCTCGCACACTCTAGATGAGGTCATAGGTCCAACAACTGGGCGGGAGACCATTTCAGGGTTGTATAGAGCACTGAGAGATGGTTTTGTTCGTCCGCAATCAAGGGTTAGTTTCAAAAGCTGGGAACGGTGGACCCAAGATCCAGGTATAGGAGAGATCATACTGAGGGGTTGGGAGACGGTACGGAAGAGTGTTATAAATGAGAGCTGGAGGGAAACCTATTTTAAGTTGATGCATTCAGCTATATATGGCTTTAATATTCTGCCTTCACAATCCTTCCCTGACCGCATTACGTGCTGTCCCAAATGCAATACACCTCTGACGAATTTATGGCATGGAGTGTGGGGGTGTGTACATACGAAAAGATTTTGGGGGATGGTACAAAAATATATTAAGGATCATTGGAAAGCGAACCTCCCACAGACGCCTCAAGCGCTACTATTCCATCAGGCGCGGCCGCCAGAGGAAGAGGGTGCTCTAGGAATGAGATCACCTCCAGTGCTGGTGCACACGATTTTACTGGTAGCCTTGAGATGCCTGCTGAGTAAATGGTTGGAGGCAGACACGCCGAGGTTAGAACTGATTGTGTCACGGCTGAAACAGTTATTAGTTCTTGAGAGGGTGGAGGTGGAAAGGCATAAGGAAACGAGAACCAAGAAGTTATTTGATAAGTGGCAAACATTCATAGAATCGCAATGTACAGCAGCCGAAATAGCAGAAATTGTTATGCCTTTCCAGCAAACAAAGTGGTACTGCACACAGCTCTTGGCAGGCACTTTAGGGGGGTTGCAACTTTGAACTAGTTGGGGGATAAATGATAAGTAGATACTCATTGATGACCTAAGTCGTGTCGGGGTTGGGGGAAGTCATGTTTTCGGTCCATATGAAGATCGACATTTATGCCATGTTTATATGTTATGTTATGTTGAATTTAATTCAAAGTTAATTCAATGACAGTTGAGTGCTGCGCACTCAGGATGTAACTTTTATGTGAAATGTTTGTAAGAAAATGTGAAAATTGACAATAAAAAGGATATTTAAAAAAAAAAAAAAAGGAAAAGATTAATATGGGCAAAAGCACACAGACATTGGTAAGAGGAAGATTGGAAAAAAGTGTTATGGACAGACGAATCAAAGTTTCAGGTGTTTGGATCACACAGAAGAACATTTGTGAGACGCAGAACAACTGAAAAGATGCTGAAAGAGTACCTGACGCCAACTGTCAAGCATGGTGGAGGTAATGTGATGGTCTGGGGTTGCTTTGGTGCTGGTAAAGTGGGAGATTTGTACAAGGTAAAAGGGATTTTGAATAAGGAAGGCTATCACTCCATTTTGCAACGCCATGCCATACCCTGTGGACAGCGCTTGATTGGAGCCAATTTCATCCTACAACAGGACAATGACCCAAAGCACACCTCCAAATTATGCAAGAACTATTTAGGGAAGAAGCAGGCAGCTGGTATTCTATCTGTAATGGAGTGGCTAGCGCAGTCACCAGATCTCAACCCCATAGAGCTGTTGTGTGAGCAGCTTGACCGTATGGTACGCAAGAAGTGCCCATCAAGCCAATCCAACTTGTGGGAGGGGCTTCTGGAAGCATGGGGTGAAATTTCTCCCGATTACCTCAGCAAATTAACAGCTAGAATGCCAAAGGTCTGCAATGCTGTAATTGCTGCAAATGGAGCATTCTTTGACGAAAGCAAAGTTTGAAGGAGAAAATTATTATTTCAAATAAAAATCATTATTTCTAACCTTGTCAATGTCTTGACTATATTTTCTAGTCATTTTGCAACTCATTTGATCAATATAAGTGTGAGTTTTCATGGAAAACACAAAATTGTCTGGGTGACCCCAAACTTTTGAATGGTAGTGTATATATATATATACTGCACAGAATTTTCTGATCTAAAATTTTCCTTTCACAACAAAAATTCAAATGGGTATATTCCGCTGCTATACCTTTTATCTGACGCATGCCTCCAATAGCCCAATTCTAAGGCACGCTGGTCTAGAACTTTACTTAGGCCTGATTCACACAAACGTGTTAAACGTCCGTGGGAAGACCGTTGAAACAGCGGCCGTCCAACTGACCTATGTAATTCAATGTGGCCGTTCACACAGCCGTCGTTTCAATGGACCGTGTGAAGGGTCTGTGGGAAAATAGGACATGTCCTATCTTTTCACGCATCACGCATCCCTCCATAGACTCTCAACTCCCAGTTCAATACTTGGGAGAAAACTATTCCCCTGTAACTACACACAACGTCTGCAGTGGGGAAGGTACTGGCCGGGCTTCAGGCCCCCCTGAGAACAGGTCTTCACACACGAGCACATTGTCATACACTTCTACCTCGGGTAGTTGTGTGTTCTGCAGTCGCTGGGATGGGTAATCTGGCCGGGCTGCACTTTTCACAGGTACCTTTGCTGTTTTACCTATGTCATGCTGTGCGCATATCATGCAGGCTGCTACAAACCTAGCGGTGGCATTATTGTACCCAGGGACAAGCCAATTTACTGACACCTGGCTGCATGTACTCTGGTTGTCAGGTCTGTCTTCTCTTGCTGTCTCAATTGGCTTACCCGAAGATCCCACAAAGGTCCTACTACCAATGGGCCCATAATTGTGGGCGATGCCAAAAGCGTACCTAGAGTCAGTGTAAATGTCGGCCGTCTTACCTTTTGCCAGGTTACAAGCCTCAGCGAGCACCTCCAGCTCCGCTTCTTGAACAGAACAAGGTGAGAGTGGTTTCTGGATGATTTACCTCGTGCCTCGTATCCTGCCTTGTACATACTGTATATGATGAAGTATCTCTACAATACAAATTTACATTGGAAACCCATGTCACATATAGATAGAACATTTCAAAAGGATGGAGTTTTATTTTTAAAAAATTCATGTGATAATCCAGAACACTTGTAAACCCCACCCTCATCAGGTCCTGTAAATACCTGATTTAGGGGGGATTCACACGAGCGTGTATTCGGTCCGTGCGGGCCGCGTGGTTTTCACGCGGCACGCATGGACCAATACAAGTCTATGGGGCAGTACAGACAGTCCGTGCTTTTTGCGCAGCGTTTGTCTGCTGCGCAAAAAGCGCGACAGGTTCAATAACTCTGCGTATTTCGCGCATCACGCACCCATTGAAGTCAATGGGTGCGTGAAAATCACGCGCACCACACGGAAGCACTTCCGAGGGACGAGCGTGATTCGCGCAACAGCAGTGAAAAGGATGAATGAAAACCGAAAAGCACCACGTGCTTTTCTGTTTCCGAACATCCAAACGGAGTGTCTTTGCGATTAGCGAAGCCGGACAAGCGTACCGAACTTCACCGGGTTCGGCCAAAGTCGTTTTGGCCGATCCCGGCAAAAAAATTATCGGTACGCGACGTCAGGAGATAGTCACTGTCCATGGTGCTGAAAGAGTTAAACTGTTTCAGCACCATGGACAGTGACTTGCGATCCCAAAATACATTAACCTGTAAAAAAAACCGAAGTTCTAACTTACCGATTACTCCTGTCTCCTTCCTGCAGTCCGACCTCCCGGGATGACACTTCAGTTCAAGTGACAGCTCCAGCCAATCACAGGCCAAGCACAGGCTGCAGCCAATCACAGGCTGCAGCGGTCACTTGGACTGCTGCGTCATCCAGGGAGGTGGGGCCCGATGTCAAGAGAGGCGCGTCACCAAGGACGCGTCACCAAGGCAACGGCCGGGAAGTTCTCGGTAAGTAGGAACTTTATCTTTTTTTTTTACAGGTTTTTCGCTGTTGTGTTCGGCATTCACTGTCGAGGGTGCTGAAAGATTTAGCTCTTTCAGCACCTTGGACAGTGACGGGCGTTGACAAGCCTCATCTCTATGATGCCGGCTGCGCGAAAATCACGCAGCCGCGCATCAGACACGCATGACACACGCAGCTGTCAAATGGTTTTTGCGCTCGCAAAACGCTGCGTTGTTTGCGCGCGCAAAAACGCAACGTTCGTGTGAATCTCCCCTAATACAAAAACAAACAAATTATTTTACCAAAATCTGGCATAAAATGAACAATGTTCAGACAATTATTTTTTTTTGCCTCCTTCTAAATCTGTAAAGACTCATCTGTGAGTGACATCACCTCGGCCCCCTGTGCAGATTTGCTGGAGGGGGATGGTCTCTTACACAATACCTCATATTGGGTGGAGACTACAGCACAGCATACCCAGTGCCATATTTTTCGTTCTGGAAGGATCTGTTCGGCCCCCTGTAATACACAATAGCCTGGAACAAAAATGACTTAAACTTATCTTTTAAATAACTTACAACCATTTACCTTTAAAACATCACACATTTTCAAAAATAACATTTAGGCAGTACTATAGCACTTGCCTGCATGTGTGAAAACAAAAACAAAACAATTGTAATTATTTATCCAATAAAACAAAAAATAATATATCTGGTAATATTAATTACTGCACACCAATAAACCATATGTGGGAGTAGGGAATAATAGGGGTACATAAATTTTCAAGACCCCGTGTTTTACAATATCTGTATTTTAATTCATTTGAATTAACATTAAAACATTCCAACATTAACCCCTTAGCGCACCAGGACGCACTGGTACGTCCTGGTGCGGGGGGTGACGTTTGGAGCGTGCTCACGCGCTGAGCGCGCCATATGCTGCGGGCGTCGGCTGTGTTTTACAGCCGACACTCAGGACTAACTGCCAGGAGCAGCGATCGCACTGTTCCTGGATGTTTAACCTCTCAAATGCTGCCGTCAATCGCGACTGCAGCATCTGAGGCGTTGAAAAGAGGGGGCCGGCCCCCTCTGACAGCTCATCGCCCCCCCCTGCAATGAGATCAGGGGGTGATGATGGCTGTTATGGCATTCCAGAGGCCTAATGAAGGCCCCCAGGTCTGCCTTCACTCTGCATCTGTTAAAGGGTTATTCCCAAGTTGAGTCCAAAAATTTTTTTTAGACATTCTAAGCAGGAAATAATTTTTAAAACATTTACTGTTTACATTTTTAAAAACTTAATTTCCTAAGTACCTTTTTTTTACACTTGATAACTCAGCAAGTGCTGGTTATCTTTTCAAAAAAGGGGTGTGAGCGGCTCGATGTCAATCAAGCCGCTCTGCTCTGCAGTGTGCGCGCTCCCGACGTTGCTAGATACTGTAGTTCTAGCAACATCGGGAGAATGTTCGTCTCAAGCGGGCATAGTAAGCCTGATTGAGACGAACTTACCGTGAATGTCAACAACACTACCCTACACTACACTACACTACACTACATTCACCCCGTTTCGGCAAGCCACTTTTCCATCACCCACCCTGTCACTACATGTCATTTTTTTTATCCGCCACACCGGTGCTGCATCAGCACCCGGCGAACAACTCAAAATATATTTTAAAAAAAATAAACTCACCTAAGACAATCTAACGGCGCTCTGAACGGTCCCGTCACTTGCCATCTTCCTTCTTCTTGGCGCCGCTCGCATTCATAGTAACAATGCATTGTGGCGCAGATGACGTAATCATATCAGGCACACGTGATTACGTCATCTGCGCCCACCGCTCTGTTATTGTGAATGTGAGCAGTAAGAAGAAAAGTGACGGGACCGTTCAGATCTTCGTGGTAACGTCTTAGGTGAGTTTATGTATGTATGTTTGCACGTATGTATGTTTTCATGTATGTATGTTGTCATGTATGTATGTTGTCATGTATGTATGTGTATATGTGCATTAATGTTTGCATGTATGTATGTATGTATGTATGTTGTCATGTATGCATGTTGTCATGTATGCATGTTGTCATGTATGTATGCTGTCATGTATGTATGTGTATATGTGCATGTATGTTTGTATGTATGCATGTTGTCATGTATGTATGTATATATGTGCATGCATGTTTGCATGTATGTTGGCATGTATGTATATATGTGCATGTTTGTATGTATATTTGCATGTATATATTTGCATATATGTATGTATGTTTGCATGTATGTATGTTTGCATGTATGTATGTTGGCATGTATGTATGTTGGCATGTATGTATGTTGGCATGTATGTATATATGTGCATGTATGTATGTTTGCATGTATTTATTTTTGCATGTATGTTTGCATGTATGTTTATATATATGTGCATGTATGTAATTATGTTTGCATGTATTTATGTTTGCATGTATATATTTGCATGTATGTATGTATGTATGTTTGCATGTATGTTTGCATGTATGTATGTATGTTGGCATGTATGTATGTTGGCATGTATGTTTGTTTGTATGTATGTATGTTGGCATGTATGTATGTTTGCATGTATGTATGTTTGCATGTATGTATGTTGGCATGTATGTATGTATATATGTGCATGTATGTATGTTTGCATGTTTTTATTTTTGCATGTATGTTTATATATATGTGCATGTATGTAATTATGTTTGCATGTATTTATGTTTGCATGTATATTTGTGCATGCTTGTATATATGTATGTATGTATCTTTGCATGTTTGTTTGTTTGTATGTATGTCTGTATGTTTTCATGTGTGTATGCATGTATGTATGTATGATAGTTTGCATGTATGTATGTATATATGTGTGTGTGTATGTATATATGTGTGTATGTTTGCATGTATGTATATTTGCATGTATATATATGCATGCTTGTATATATATGTATGTATGTATGTATGTTTGTATATATGTATGTTTGTATATATGTATGTATGTATGTTTGCATGTATGTTTGTTTGTATATATGTCTGTATGGCCATGTATGATACTGTCTGCTGGCGCCCTGTATCTAAGTCAACTTCGCGGCAGGCTTCTATACATGGTATAACAGTCAGTATCACACATTAAACTGAATCTAAGCCTACGACATGTTTTATTTCATTTCTTTTTAAAACATTTTTTACAGGTTTGGTGTTTGGACTACGTCGGTTTCGAGGACTACTTAGATGACGGGTTTTTTTTCTACAATAAAATGGTTAATGAGGGTTGTGTTGGGGGTGCTTTATTTCAATAAAAATTTTTATCTATATCTTTGTCTTTTGTTTTCAAATTTTATTACTACCACTTTAGTAATGGCCGCTGTCTGAGTGACAACATCCATTACTAAGGCGAGGCTTAGTGTTAGCCGGTGCAGAGGCTAACACTAACCACCATTATTACCCCGGTACCCACCACCACCAGGGGTGCCGGGAAGAGCCAGGTACGATCCAGTACCCGACCATCTGTTGTGATGGTTGGGCACTGGGGCGGCCGCAGGCTGGTATTATGAGGCTGGGAAGAGCCAAAAACAGTGGACCTTCCCACCCTTGTAATGCTTGGCTGCTGCTGGTGCTGTGTTGTATCTGGCTGGTTATAAAAGTGGGGGGGACCCCACGTCATTTTTTTAAATTATTATTATTATTTTTTTTTAAAAGACATGGGGTTCCACCCAATTTATCATAACCAGCCACATACAACACAGAGTTATTAGCCTGGGAATGGACAAAACCAGTGGCCCTTCCCACCCATGTAATGCCAGACTGCTGCGGCCTTGTATATGGCTGGTTATTAAAAATGTGGGGGACCCGTCTATTGTTAAATTTGTTAAATTAAAAAAAAAACGATGTGGGGGTCCCCCCCATTTTTATAACCAGCCCGATACAATACAGCAGCAGCAGCCTAGCATTACAAGGGTGGGAAGGTCCACTGTTTTTGGCCCTTCCCAGCCTCATAATACCAGCCTACGGCCGCCCCAGTACCCGACCATCACAATAGATGGTCGGGTACTGGATCGTACCAAGCTCTTCCCGGCACCCCTGGTGGTGGTGGGTACCGGGGTAATAATGAGTGGTTAGTGCTAGCCTCTGCACCGGCTAACACTAAGTACCGCCTTAATAATGGACGCTGTCCCTCAGCCAACTGCCATTATCTAGGCACTAATAAAGTTTAAAAAAAAACACAAAGACAATTCTTTTTTATTGAAATAAGAAATCCCCAACAAACCCTCGTTAACCATTTTATTAAAATTTGAAAAAACATAGATCTACGCTGTAGTCCAACGAATCGAAGATGTAGTCCAATCGGTACATCAAAATCTGCAACAACATAAAAAAACAGTTATCAACGTGAACAATACCAATACTTCTACTCACCTACACACATACAGTGAAGGAAATAAGTATTTGATCCCTTGCTGATTTTGTACGTTTGCCCACTGTCAAAGACATGAACAGTCTAGAATTTTTAGGCTAGGTTAATTTTACCAGTGAGAGATAGATTATATAAAAAAAAAAAACTGAAAATTACATTTTCAAAATTATATATATTTATTTGCATTGTGCACAGAGAAATAAATATTTGATCCCTTTGGCAAACAAGACTTAATACTTGGTGGCAAAACCCTTGTTGGCAAGCACAGCAGTCAAGACATTTTTTGTAGTTGATGATGAGGTTTACACACATGTTAGATGGAATTTTGGCCCACTCCTCTTTGCAGATCATCTGTAAATCATTAAGATTTCGAGGCTGTCGCTTGGCAACTCGGATCTTCAGCTCCCTCCATAAGTTTTCGATAGGATTAAGGTCTGGAGACTGGCTAGGCCACTCCATGACCTTAATGTGCTTCTTTTTGAGCCACTCCTTTGTTGCCTTGGCTGTATGTTTCGGGTCATTGTCGTGCTGGAAGACCCAGACACGAGCCATTTTTAATGTCCTGGTGGAGGGAAGGAGGTTGTCACTCAGGATTTGACGGTACATGGCTCCATCCATTCTCCCATTGATGCGGTGAAGTAGTCATGTGCCCTTAGCAGAGAAACACCCCCAAAACATAATGTTTCCACCTCCATGCTTGACAGTGGGGACGGTGTTCTTTGGGTCATAGGCAGCATTTCTCTTCCTCCAAACACGGCGAGTTGAGTTAATGCCAAAGAGCTAAATTTTAGTCTCATCTGACCACAGCACCTTCTCCCAATCACTCTCAGAATCATCCAGATGTTCATTTTCAAACTTCAGACGGGCCTGTACATGTGCCTTCTTGAGCAGGGGGACCTTGCGGGCACTGCAGGATTTTAATCCATTATGGCGTAATGTGTTACCAATGGTTTTCTTGGTGACTGTGGCCCCAGCTGCCTTGAAATCTTTAACAAGTTCCCCCCATGTAGTTTTCGGCTGAGCTCTCACCTTCCTCAGGATCAAGGATACCCCACGAGGTGAGATTTTGCATGGAGCCCCAGATCGATGTCGAGTGACAGTCATTTTGTATGTCTTCCATTTTCTTACTATTGCACCAACAGTTGTCTCCTTCTCACCCAGCGTCTTACTTAAAGGAACAGTGTCATCAGAAATTATTTTTTTATATGTTAAAGATGTTAGTGCTTTATTAAAAACTTTTATATTTATTTGTGTGTTTGTGTTTTACTTTTTCTTATTTTTACACTTTTTCTTCCCTATGGGGGCTGCCATTTTTTGTTCCATTTCTGTGTGTGTCGATTAACGACACATACAGACATGGAATACGGCAGCCACAGTCCCATAGGGACTGCGAACGGCTCCCGTCCCATTGACTGCAGTGTACGGCGTCTGTGTGGGAACTGCGCATGCGCCGCTCCCACACAGTCCTATTCGAAATTGGCGCCGTCCGGCGCCATTTTCCTGTGGACCGGAAGTCACGGCCGGACAGTAATATTACTACTTCCGGTCGTGGCTTCCGGATTTCTGCACTTGCACCAGCAGCAGCAAACGGAGCGGACGGGCCGGAGGGAGCCGCGGCGGCAGGAGCAGGTAAGAGATTTCAATGTATGTTCGTGTTTGTGTGTGTTTACTACTGTATGTAAACCTACTACACTGTGGGTTAGCTCAAAAAATGGTGACACACAGTGTAGGAGGTTACACCGTTCAAACCCCTCGTTTATCCCGGCACTAGCCAGGATAAAGGAGGGGGGGATGCTGAGAGCTCACTAGAGCGAGGGCTTTTAACCCAATGTTGCAATGCTGCAATATTGGGAACAGCTCCATCTAGTGACCAAAAATGGGTAGTATTATAAATTAGAAATAATTTATAATATTTCCTGGACTCGTGCAAAAAAATAAAAAAAATTTGAACAATGTTTAACCACCCACACACTAAATGTTTAATTTTTTTTAAAAAAACATGTTTTTCTGGCAACACATTCCCTTTAAGGTTTTGTAGCCCATTCCAGCCTTGTGCAGGTCTATGATCTTGTCCCTGACATCCTTAGAAAGCTCTTTGGTCTTGCCCATGTTGTAGAGGTTAGAGTCAGACTGATTAATTGAGTCTGTGGACAGGAGTCTTTTATACAGGTGACCATGTAAGACAGCTGTCTTTAATGCAGGCACCAAGTTGATTTGGACCGTGTAACTGGTCTGGAGGAGGCCGAACTCTTAATGGTTGGTAGGGGATCAAATACTTATTTCTCTGTGCACAATGCAAATAAATATATATAATTGATTTTTTGTGATTTTCTTTTTTTTTTTTTTTTATATAATCTATCTCTCACTGGTAAAATTAACCTAGCCTAAAAATTCTAGACTGTTCATGTCTTTGACAGTGGCCAAACGTACAAAATCAGCAAGGGATCAAATACCATTTTCCTTCACTGTATATACACGCACACACAAACATATACACAAACACACACATATATACACAAACACAACAAGATATACACACACACACACACACATAAACAGACAAACACACACACACATATACACAAACTCACACATATACAAACAAAAACACACATACCCAAACACACACATATACAGGAACACACACATATACACAAACACACACACACATATATACACAAACATATACACAGTTATACACAAACAAAAACAAGATATACACAAACACACACACATAAAGAAACAAACACACACACATATACACGAACTAACACATATACACAAACACATATACAAACAAAAACACACATACCCAAACACACACACACTTATACACAAACACAACAAGATATACACAAACACACACACACACACACACACACACACACACACACACATAAAGAGACAAACACACACATATACACGAACTAACACATATACACAAACACATGTACACAAACAGACCCATATATACACAAACACACACATATACACACAAACACACACACACACAAACATACACAAACACATATACACAAACACACCCATATATACACAAACACACACACATAAACACACAAACAAACACCCATATACACACATATACACAAACACACATATTCAAAAACACACACACACAAACATCTACACACAAACATATGCACAAACACATATGCACAAATAAGCCCATATATACACACACACAAACACACACATATACAAAAACACACACACACACAAACATCTACACACAAACATATACACAAATACACCCATATATACACACACATATACACAAACATATACACAAACACATATACACACACACACACATATACACAAACACACATATAAAAACAAAAACAGACAAAGACCCATACCCAAACACACATATATACACAAACACACACATACACAAACACACACACACAAATATATATATATACATACCGTGCGACTGGTGTCTCGCCTGGTGTCTCGCCCTGGATCTACGGCGCATGCGCCGAGATGCGTGTTCACAAGATAAATGACATCCTCTCCTCGGGAAGGAGAGGATGTCATTACGCATGCGCGGCCACCGCTAAAGGTAAATAGCGGTGGCCGGGAACCTAGACAACGCGCAAGATACAAAGAGGGACCGACCTGGACTTCAATCAAGAATTGCAGGAAAACGACATCTGGGGGCGACGGATAGGTAATTAGAAAACTTCTTATTTTTACATGGGGGAGCTTAATAGCTACATTTATCAACTTGGGAATAACCCTTTAAGCCCTGCCTGTAGCAGGGCTTAACAGATGCCTGTAAAAATGACGATATACTGCAATGCATTAGTATTGCAGTATATCGTACCAGCAATCTAACAATCGGTGGTTCAAGTGGGACTAATAAAATGTGTAAAAAAGTATATAGATATAAAGTTTTTAGTAGTGCAATAAATAAAAAAAAAGTTAAAAAAAAAACCTTTTCCCATTTTTTCTCTAAAGTAATGTAAAAAATAAAAGAAGTAAACAAAATTGGTATCGCTGCGTCCGTAAAAGTCTGAACTATTACAATGTAGTGTTATTTAATGAGAATGGTGAAGGCCGTAAAAAATAAAAATTGTAAACCGCCAAAATCGCCGTTTTTTGGTCACCTTTGCTCCCAAAAAAATGTAATAAGTGATCAAAAAGTCATATGTATTATCAAATTGTGCCAATAAAAACTACAGCTTGTCCTGCAAAAAATAAGCCCTCACACTTCTCAATGCATGGAAAAATAAAAAAGTTATGGTTCTCAGAATGTGGTAAAACTATTATTTTTTTAAAAAACCATTTATTTTTTTTAAAGTAGTAAAATATGAAAAAAATCGGTATAAATGTGATATCACCGTAATCGTATTGAGCCACAGAATAAAGTTAAGTTGTTTTTACCACACGGTGAAAGACGTAAAAACGGAACCCAAAAAATAATGGGGTAATCGCAGTTTTTCCTAATTTCAGCCCGCAAATAATTTTTTTTCAGTTTCCGAGTACATTATATGGTACTTTAAATGCTACCAATAGAAACTACAACTCCTTCCGCAAAATATAAGCCCTCACACCACTCTATTGACGGAAGAATAAAGACGTTATGGCTCTTGGAATGCGAGAAGTGAAAAATGAAAATGAAAAATCCAAAAATTACTGTGTCCTTAAGGGGTTAAATCCTATCACAACACAACACATAAATATGCAACGTAACTTTTATCTTTTTGCAGACAAATTCAGCCGGCTGTACTGTTTTTCTCGCTTGGTGTAGTTACGGACAACAGAGTATGCGCAAAGATAAGAAACATTTCTTTACACAGAGGAGAGGAACTCATTTTAACCCCATACACAAGACACAAAATTTTTTTTTTAGACAGTACTGCTGTTAAAAATAAGAACATACAATATAGATCTGCTATATTGTGGCCACTAGTTTCAAACTTCACGCATGTTACATTACACACGTCTCACACATCACACAGATGTCACATCACACCCGTTCACATTACACTCCCCCCGTTCTGACCCACATTAGTCACCTCAAAGTACCTGGCTGCTCCGTTTTCTTCACTCTTCCTATCAAAATTTACACCTGTATTCAAATTGTTCTTTCTCACATCAACTTTCTTGTAACCACCTTTAATCACTTACTTTGTCATTTTAACATTCCTTACTCAACTTTCCACAAACCATTCTATTTATCACATGTAAACAACCATCCTGCCCGCCTCTACAATAATTTTTTTACAGTATGTTATTTTATCCTCACATTCTTCCAGCATCACAAGATCCAACTCCCATCACTCTTTAACATTCTTTGCAATTAAAGCACCAGCTCCTTTTGCTCATTCTACTACAATGATGGCCGGGACCCATGCCCCAAGGCTGTCCCGCATTTTTGTCTCACTTTCTCCTGACCCCATGGTCAGAGAGCAGTAGGGTGATCTCCGATAAATCTCCAACCTCCAGGCAAACTGGCCACGTCTGCCGACAGATATCTCAGACCAATCTATCTCCTAGACTGTCTTACCAATACGATATCAAAAGTCGTTCCTCCAGACATTCTAGCAGTAGGGTATCCTTTCCTCTGATCCCTCACTGTATTGAACATCAAGGACAGACAAAATGCAATTGCAAGAGCAAAATCTCCAACACAATCGACATTCGTGAACCTCCATTGTCAGGGTATAGCTTTTGGTTCATACAGCCGGTGATGTATTTTGTTGATAATTTCTTTAGGGGCCCTGGGTGTGAGCTAATACCAATGTCTTTCACTGTAATTTGTGTAGGTAGTTATACTACTACGACACAGATGGCAATTGGGGTAAGTGTCGGGGTCATTCACTGAATACAGGATTTTATTTTACAACGGTATTCAATCCAGCGGTCTGATGTTACATTAATACAGACTTACTGACTTTGGATTATATACTACATCAAAAGTCCATGCCGGATTATCAAATACGTGCTAAAAATCAGTCTGTGCTGATTCCCACCTTATGCCAGTCTGGCAATGCCTACAACTGATGTTTTGTTTTTAAGGACCCTTACACACAGTATTACAAGCTGGCAGTGTCTGCTAAAAGTTTATCAATGATTATTCAAAACAACATTCAAAGTTTTCCCTGTTGCACTGGATTCTACATTATCAGGACTTAAAGAGGCTCTGTCACCAGATTTTGCAACCCCTATCTGCTATTGCAGCAGATAGGCGCTGCAATGTAGATTACAGTAACGTTTTTATTTTAAAAAAACGAGCATTTTTGGCCAAGTTATGACCATTTTTGTAGTTATGCAAATGAGGCTTGCAAAAGTCCAAGTGGGTGTGTTTAAAAGTACAAGTCCAAGTGGGTGTGTATTATGTGCGTACATCGGGGCGTTTTTAATGCTTTTACTAGCTGGGCGCTCTGATGAGAAGTAACATCCTCTTCTCTTCAGAACGCCCAGCTTGTGACAGTGCAGATCTGTGACGTCACTCACAGGTCCTGCATCGTGACGGCCACATCGGCACCAGAGGCTACAGTTGATTCTGCAGCAGCATCAGCGTTTGCAGGTAAGTCGATCTTACCTGCAAACGCTGATGCTGCTGCAGAATCAACTGTAGCCTCTGCTGCCGTCACGATGCAGGACCTGTGAGTGACGTCACAGATCTGCACTGTCACAAGCTGGGCGTTCTGAAGAGAAGAGGATGTTACTTCTCTTCACAGCGCCCAGCTAGTAAAAGTATTAAAAACGCCCCGATGTACGCACCTAATACACGCCCACTTGGACTTGTACTTTTAAACACACCCACTTGGACTTTTGCAAGCCTCATTTGCATAATTACAAAAATGGTCATAACTTGGCCAAAAATGCTCGTTTTTTAAAAATAAAAACGTTACTGTAATCTACATTGCAGCGCCTATCTGCTGCAATAGCAGATAGGGGTTGCAAAATCTGGTGACAGAGCCTCTTTAACCATTGAAGCCCTAGTGGTACAACAGGATATTACTCACAAATATCCAACTTTTCTGTCACCTACAGACAGTCAGTACCTCCTAACTATAAACTCAGAGCAAACGGGTAACAGAATAACTATTAATCCTCAACGATTTTACACAACAACTAAATAACAAATGACACACTACAACAGAGTAGCGCAAGTTTTTTTTCCTCACTGTCCAAACTACATTCCTTTCATTTCAAAAACTTCACATGTAAGTTACAACTTCTCTCCACCATGCGCTATGTCACCGCATTCTAAAGGGGGAGGTCATCACTTCTCACAACTTTTTCTGGTTAACAATGTAATTGCCGGCAAACAAAATTCTGTCATGTCTTTCATATCAACAGTTCAAGATCACGTACGCACCTGCAATCTTACAAAATTACAAAAAGTTTCAACATACCTTTTTGGATCCATCTTTCATACCATCACTGGATAAAGTGCCCCGTCCAGAAGATGTGACGTCATGACAGCTGTCACGGTTTGTGGACCCACTAGGCCGCACCGCCGTAGCGGGGAGGCAGCTGGCCAAACAACAGGAACCCCAGAAATACAAAGTCCCGCACAAGGGTAACTGGATAGTCCAGACAATGGCCGCAGCTCTGGCACAGATGGAGGTAGGAGCAGCAGGTAATGCCAGACGTGGCAAATCCCTCAGGACGTGGCAGATGACACAGGTGCTGCAGGTTGCACCAAAAGTGGCAAATTCCCTCTGGACGTGGCAGATGACACAGGACGTAGCAAAGCAACAGCAGGTGCAATAGACACGACTCCAACTAGTAGGCACAGGAACAAGAACACAGCACGGGATACAGGTAGAGGTAACAGGGCACGGGTAACAACTGGAACAGGAAACACTAAGGGACCATTTGCAAGACAGACTTGGGAATAACTAACAACGCTCAGGCAAGGATCAGAAAGGCTTATAGACCAGGAAATCATGTGGTTGATAATGATGATTGTTTTTACAGGTGCGCGCGCTGGCCCTTTAAGAGCGAGCACAAGCGTGCGTGCGCACCCTACGGGACACAGCAGACTGGAGCAGAAGTGAGCACTGGCATCTCCTAGGAAGGAGATGGGGACCAGCGCTCACAGATCCATGGCTGCGGGTGTCAGGAGGTGAGTAAACCCGACGGCCCGTGGCCATGGACGCTACAACAGCTAACTTCCGAGGCTTACGCAATACATGTGTGAATGGTGTAAGAATAAGCTCCTTACCTACCGTATTTTTTTTGTAATTCACAGATGTGGAGCCAGACCTCTCTAGCGACAGCTATCAGACGAGCAATCTCCCGGGTTGTTTCGGCACCATTACTGTCGTGGATGTCAATGGCTCAAAATATGTTAGTTTGAAATTTAGATGAGTGTTCCAACAGACACTCACGCCAGGAACTTTATCCAGCATCCTGATCAGGAGATTTCATACCGATATATAGAGAGATGAGAAATAAGACACAGATGCTGCTGATATGCTCAAAATACTCCTCTGGAGGTTTATTGCCAAACTCAATTATAATAATATCATTCAAAAGCGGTGTAGACTTGAGGTTAACCAATTAGAGGCAATGTGACAATATTTCTTATTCAGCTAATAGCAGACGATAAGAATATTTCAAGTGCATAATTATAATTCTTCATTAAAATGCTGACATCAGGTAACACCTGGAGGTAAGCATATAATGGGGTGTTGTTAGTGGTTCTTTCTCATGGGGGAATTTGTTGCGATAATGAGAAATAGTTGCACTGTAATGGCAGGAAGGAGGTGAAGGGAACAAGTGAGCCCTAATCTACCCACCGCCCTGTCCCTGCCTACTTGCAACGACCCGCCCTAGGCGACGGGGTACAACTTGGCGGCGGTCCCTACGCTGTCTAAGTGCAAGGGAGTACAAACAGGGAACACGCAAGGGAATACAGTAGCCCACGGAACGCCGCGAGGAAACGGAGCGGTGAATGAGCCAGTCAGGATCAGGATGTAGTGGAGTATACAAACGGGAGCACGGAGCAGAAGCAAGCCAGGTGGAACCTCCTGATCAATACCCCAGCGTGAACATCTCGAGCAGGTACCCAAGTCCTCTCCTCCGGCCCGTATCCTCTCCAATGGAGGGAGGCATGGAAGACGTCGTGTATGCGAAAGGATGGGGGCAGCTCCAGATGGAAGGATACAGGGTTGAGGACTTCAATGACCTTATAAGGTCCATTAAATCGGGGAGCAAACTTCCTGGACGGGACCTTAAGGCGCAAGTTCCTCGACGACAACCACACCAGATCCCCGACGACAAACCAGGGGTTAGCAGAACGTCTACAATCAGCCTGAATCTTTTGTACGCTCTGGGACGCCTCTAGGTTCTTCTGAACCTGGGCCCAGACTGTGCACAGTTCCCGATGAACGTCCTCTACCTCGGGATTATTGGAACAACCAGGGGAAACGGAGGAGAACCTAGGATTAAACCCGAAATTACAGAAAAACGGGGAGACCCCTGACGAGTTACTGACCCGGTTATTCAGGGAAAATTCGGCGAGGGGAAGGAATGAGACCCAATCAAATTGACAGTCAGAAATGAAACACCTTAAATATTGTTCCAGGGATTGGTTAGTCCTTTCCGTTTGGCCATTAGTTTCGGGATGGAAGGCGGAGGAGAAAGATCAATCTCCAACTTTTTACAAAAAGCTCTCCAAAATAAGGAAACAAATTGTACCCCTCTGTCCGAAACGATATTGACTGGGGCCCCATGGAGACGCAGAATGTGTTTCACAAACAAAGAAGCTAACGTCTTGGCGTTAGGTAGTTTCTTAAGGGGCACAAAGTGGCACATCTTGCTGAAGCGGTCTACTACCACCCACACCACCGACTTGCCCTGAGATGGAGGCAAATCGGTGATAAAATCCATGGAGATATGGGTCCAAGGTCTCTGGGGAATGGGCAAGGAACGTAGTAAGCCCGCAGGTCGGGACCTAGGAGTCTTGGACCTAGCACAGACCTCACAAGCGGCGACGTAAGCCCTAACGTCTTTAGGCAACCCAGGCCACCAATAGTTTCTGGTAATGAGGAGTTTGGTACCCAAGATGCCAGGATGACCAGATAGAGCGGAGTCATGGTTTTCCCTGAGTACCCTTAGCCGGTATTGCAGGGGGACAAACAGTTTGTCCCCAGGGAGGTTCCCGGGAGCTGAACCTTGATCAGTCGCGATGTCAGAGGCCAAGTCAGAATCAGTGGCAGAAACAATTATACCAGGGGGTAAAATACAAGCAGGATCCTTCTCAGAAGGAGGATTAGCCATGAAACTACGTGACAGTGCATCAGCCTTAATATTTTTGGACCCAGCCCTATAGGTAACCAAGAAATTAAATCTGGTAAAGAATAGTGCCCAACGAGCTTGTCTAGGATTAAGCCTCCGGGCAGATTCTAGGAAAACCAGATTCTTGTGGTCAGTAAGGACCGTTACCTGGTGTCTGGCCCCCTCCAAGAAGTGACGCCACTCTTCAAAAGCCCATTTAATGGATAAAAGTTCGCGGTTGCCAATATCATAGTTACACTCCGTGGGCGAAAACTTCCTAGAGAAGTAAGCACAGGGGCGGAGATGGGTGAGGGAGCTGGTACCCTGGGACAAGACGGCCCCCACTCCCACCTCGGACGCGTCAACCTCCACAATAAATGGCTCCCTTTGGTTCGGCTGAACCAGCACGGGGGCCGAGATAAAGCACTTCTTGAGGGTCTCAAAAGCCTGGACGGCCTCAGGGGGCCAATGGAGGACATCAGCACCCTTGCGAGTGAGGTCCATAAGAGGCTTAGCGACGACCGAGAAGTTGGCAATAAATCTCCTGTAATAGTTAGCGAACCCCAAAAAACACTGTAGCGCCTTCAGGGAGGCAGGTTGGACCCATTCCGCCACAGCCTGAACCTTGGCAGGGTCCATGCGGAATTCATGAGGAGTGAGGATTTGACCTAAAAATGGTATCTCCTGTACCCCAAACACACATTTTTCGGTCTTCGCAAACAGATTATTTTCCCGAAGGACCTGGAGGACCTTCCTGACATGCTCCACGTGGGAGGACCAGTCCTTGGAAAACACCAGTATGTCATCAAGGTACACTACAAGAAAATTACCCAGGTAATCTCTCAGAATTTCATTAATAAAATTCTGGAAGACGGCAGGGGCATTACACAACCCAAAGGGCATGACTAGGTATTCGAAATGACCTTCGGGCGTGTTGAACGCAGTTTTCCACTCATCCCCCTCTTTGATGCGGATAAGGTTATATGCCCCCCGTAGATCGAACTTAGAGAACCATTGGGCCCCCTGAACCTGATTAAAAAGATCCGGAATCAAAGGAAGGGGATACTGGTTCCTTACTGTGACCTTATTCAAGTTCCGATAATCAATGCACAGCCTAAGACCACCATCCTTCTTCCCCACGAAGAAGAAGCCAGCACCTACAGGAGAAGTCGAGGGGCGAATGAAACCCTTGGCCAGGCATTCTTGGATATACTCCCTCATAGCTTTACGTTCAGGACATGAAAGATTAAATATCCTCCCCTTAGGAAGCTTGGCACCAGGCACCAAATCGATGGCGCAATCGTAATCTCTATGAGGGGGCAACACCTCGGAGGCCTCCTTAGAAAACACATCAGCGAAGTCTTGAACAAACTCAGGAAGCGTGTTTACCTCCTCCCGGGGAGAAATAGAGTTAACCGAAAGACATGACATCAGGCAATCACTACCCCATTTGGTGAGATCCCCAGTATTCCAATCAAACGTGGGATTATGCAGCTGCAACCAGGGAAGACCTAATACCAGATCGGACGATAATCCCTGCATCACCAGTACAGAGCACTGCTCCAAATGCATGGAGCCAACACGGAGTTCAAAAACAGGAGTATGCTGAGTAAAATAACCATTAGCAAGAGGAGTGGAGTCGATACCCTTTACCGGGATAGGATAAGGTAAATCAATAAAAGGCATTTTTAGAGACATAGCAAATTCCACAGACATGATATTAGCAGATGAGCCCGAATCCACGAAGGCACTGCCAGTGGCAGATCGGCCAGCAAACGAGACCTGAAAGGGAAGCAAAATCTTATTGCGTTTAGTATTAACGGGAAATACCTGTGCGCCCAAGTGACCTCAAACGACGACGCGTAAATGACAGGTCGTCTGCACAGTACGTTGGCAAACCCATTCAAATGAATGGGCAGATGTTTGCCGACGTATTGTAGCCCTATTTTCAGACGTAAAACGAGGCATAATACGCCTCGTTTACGCCTGAAAATAGGTCGTGTGAACCCAGCCGCAGAGTTCACAGTCTCTATCTCTGCTCCTGGGAAAGCTGGATGTGAGTAAAAGCAACTGTGGTGTTGTGTTTGGGAGTTGGAGCTCTAGGCTCAGCTCTGTGTAGTTAGGAACTGCATGTTAGTTAGTGGCCAGACGGCCTAGGATTTACTTTATGTATTTATTTGTTTTCTACTACGGCTTTTCTACCTAATAAAACTGGCTGAGGCCGGTAGTACCACACTGTGACTGGACTGTAGTCTGTTCTTACTGTGCCAAAAGTGCCTGTCTACCCCAGGAGACAGCGATCCCGTGGGCTGCCCTCTTACACAAGTCAAAAGCATCTTTGGTGGAGAAGAAAAATGTATGGCATATATTCATAAATAATTTAAAAAAAATCCCATTGTTGCTGCTCCGAATATACATCATGGAGCAAATCTATTGAATTAATTAATGTCCATAACTTTAAAAACATTTTTTATGAGTAAAACTAGGAACAAATTTTATATATTTTAAACATAGAAATTCTGTGAACGAATGTAACTTCTTTTATATACAGAAGTGTTTTTAAGAAAATGTATACCCCCACTTTATTTATATATTTATTAGCTTCAAAAACGCAATAAGTGATCTATTAGCTCAGAATGCACAAAAATATATTTTAACAAATGTAAGGAAAACATCAATATTCTCTCAAGTGAACATACTATAACAAGTATGTTTTGATTTATTTTGTTTTCATTATTCCTATTTTCTCATGTTTATTTTCAAACTTATAACAATTAATATTCATATGAGAATGCTCAATATGTGTAGAAAAAAAGGGAAAGATGGCGCTCCTCTAAGGTGATAACGTACTTATAAGTGGTGGATGTTGTACAAGTAAGTGTTGGTAGACTCACCTGATATAGTTGTGCAGGATCATCAGCACAACTTTACTTTGATACTTATTGGGTGAATTCACCCAAGTTTCGAACCCACTGAGCAGGCCTCCGGAGCAGACCCACGGTTTTGAGCTCCAAGGGTGGAGTTTCTTTTCCGTTGTCACTTAGAATCAAGAATCTTGGAAAAAGATGCTCCTTGTATCGGGTGCTCTTGTGCGGCTGGTTCAGCAAGTCCTCAGGAGCGTCGGATAGATTGAAAACAATTTATTGGACATACTAAAAACAATAAAAGTCACTGCTGCAAAGCGTTTCTACCTCGTACTGAGGACTTTGTCCAGCATATACATTTTTTAAAACAGACATCATCTTAAATAGCCGTGTCCTGTCGTTCACGCCCAGGTGAAAGTTTATTATGGGAGTTTGCCGGAGGTTCGTATGTATTAGACTAATTCTAAAACTTTTATTAATGTCTTTGCAGTTACTTTATTAGCAGTATCTACTTATTAGTTTTAGGATGCATCTCCAAACAGAGAAAAACGGGACAAACTGAGTGTTGCACCGTCTATTCCACTTTCTCTTGTTTATATTTGTTTCCCCCCTCTCTCCGCATTACGTTGTCATAGAGTTTTGATGAGTGGTTTTATGTTCACATCTTTATGTTAAAGGTTCATTGAACTAACATATTATGTCTGATTTTTCCATGCTTACATCAGCTATTTGAGGAATCTTTCTATTATTTGGCTTGCTTCTTTTTGGAATTATTTGAATTGTCGGGTTTCTGCACACTCGGAATGATCGGAAAGAAAAGAAAAAACATCTAAGGTAATATTAATCTATTGTTATTTTTACATTTATCTTGTATATGACTTATATCGCAGATTTCTTTAATAGTTTCCGGATGAGGTAATATATTATTTAGTTTTGCTAACTAAGTAGCACAAAGTTTCCCAGTAGATAATATGTTACCTTTGAACAATCACAGGTTACATGTCGACATTTTTTACCTCTGTTTAAAACCAAATTCTATTTTTTCAATGATTTAAACGGATAGGATTCGCGTTTATTTAATGTTGATATTCTGTTGTGTATTTTTGGGTCTATTTGTTCCAAGGGAGAAATTCTTATGTTTTTAAAATTTGATTGATGATTTTGTAGCAAGTGTCTTGGTAGACTGTGTTTAAGGAAACCCTTTTTGGAATTGAAGCGGTGACCATTAAACCTACTTCGTAATGTCTGTGTTGTTCTCCCTATGTACTGCAATTCGCATTCACTTTCAATCATATATATTACGTAGTATGTATCACAGTTTATAAAAGAGTTAATCGGAAATATTACTTTGGTTACGTTTGATGTAACTTCCTTTTTTCCTGCGTTTATGCTTTGACAGCATAAACTTTTTTTTTTTTTGCCACATCTGAAAATGCCCATTGGTCTCGGAAAAGGATTCAGGGTGGTGACAGTGGTTTTAACTCTAAGTCTGCTGGGTGCTAATATATTTTTGATGGTTTTCCCACGTCGAAATGTAATACCTGGTTTAGATAGAATAATCTTATTCAAAATTGGATCGCTCTTAAGGATTCTCCAAAAATAGAGAATAAAAAGTGATCAAAAAGTCGCATTTACGAGAAAACAGGTACCGATAAAAACTACAACCCGTCCCGCAAAAAACAAGCCCTTACACAGATTTTTTGACTAAAAAATAAAAAAATTATGGCTCTCAGAATATGGTGACACAGAAAATAAATTATTTTATAAAAAAGTGATTTTATTGCGCAAACGCTGCAAAACCTAAAAAAAAACTATATACATATGGCATCGCCGTAATCGTACTGACCCGCAAAATAAGGTAAAACTGTCATTTATAGCACACGGCGAACGCTGCAATGAATAAACTAAAAAACATTGTCAGAATTGCTTGTTTTTGGTCACCCGGTTTGGAAAAAAATTGAATAAAAATTCATCAAAAAAATCGCATGTACCCCAAAATGGTACCAATGAAAACTACAGATTTACTGCATTATTATGCCCTCTTATTATGCCCTGATGTACTCCGCACAGATTACATATGCCCCCCACATTATAAACTGAAATACCAGTAAAACCCCAAACAACTACTATTAAGCAAAATGGCGCTCCCTCCCTTCTGAGCCCTGCAGCGTGCCCAAACAGCAGTTTGCGCCCACATATATGGCATCGCCATACCCGGGAGAACCTGCTTAACGTTTTATGAGGTACTTGTCTTCAGTGCCACAAACTGCGCACAACATATAATGCACTAAAATGGCCTATCGGTGTAAAATTGCAATATTCACTTTGAACCATCCGCTGTGCATTAACCCCTTTGCGCACTATGACTTAGGGCGGATTTACACGAACATGAGCGTTTTGCTCGTGCAAAAAAACGCAGCGTTTTGCGCACGTGGCAGCAGCGTGACAGCTCCGTGTGTCATGTTCATATGGATGCGCGGCTGCGTGCTTTTCGCGCAGCCACCATCATTATGACACTCCGTTTGGATGTTTCTAAAGAGAAAAGCACGTGGTGCTTTTCTGTTTACATTCATTCTTTTACTGCTGTTGCGCGAATAACGCTTGTCCCACGGAAGTGCTTCCGTGGGTCATGGGTGATTTTCACGCACACATTGACTTCAATGGGTGCGTGATGCGCAAAATATGCCTAAATATAGAACATGTCGCGAGTTTTACGCAGCAGACTCACGCTGCGCAAAACTCACGGACAGTCTGCACTGCCCCATAGACTTGCATAGGTCTGTGCGACCCGCGTGAAAACCACGCGGGCTGCACGGACGCAAATCACGTTTGTGTAAATCCGCCCTTAAATGCACGTCCAGGTGCGGGGGTTGATGTATGGAGCGGGCTCACGTGCTGAGCCCGCTCCATACGCTGCGGGTGTCAGCTGTGTTTTACAGCTGACACCCGGGACTAACGGACAGGAACAGCGATCGTGCTGTTACAGAAGCCTGTAAAAATAACAATATACTGCAATACATTAGTACTTCAGTATATTGTACCAGCGATCCAATGATCTAATAAAATGTGTAAAAGAATTAAAGTTATTAGTAGTGGGAAAAAAATTTTTAAAGCTAAAAAAAAACAACTTTTCCCATTTTTCTTCAAAAAGAAATGTAAAAAAAATAAACAAAATTGGTATCGCTACGTCCATAAAAGGCCGAACTATTACAATATACCATTATTTAACTCGCACGGTGAAAACCGTAAAAATGTAAATAATTTAAACCGCCAAAATCGCAGGTTTTTTTGTCAGCTTAGCTGTCAAAAAAATCTATAATACAACTTTTTGATCACTTTTTATGTACCAAAAAATGGTACCAATAAAAACTACAGCTCACCCCGCAAAAAATAAGACATCCCACCGTTCAATCAATCGAAAACGAAAAAAGTTTTTATTTTAAAAATTAGATTTTTCTTTGTAAAAGTAGTATAACATAAAAAAAATATATATAAATTTGGTATCACCGTAATTGTATTGAGCCGCAGAATAAAGTAAAGTTTTTGTTTTTACCGCACGGCGAAAGCTGTAAAAACGAAACCCCCAAAAAATGGAATCTGATTTTTTTACAATTTCAGCCCGCAAATAATTTTTTTACAGTTTCCCAGTACATATTATGGTACTTTAAATGGTGTCAATAGATATTACAACTCCTCCCGCAAGAAATAAGCCCTCACACCACTCTACTGACAGAAAAATAAAAAACGTATGGCTCTTGGAAGACGGAGAGTGAAAAACAAAAATAAGAAAGCAAAAAATGAATCAGTCCTGAAAGGGTTAATTCTTTTTTTTTTTTTATATAAATTCTTTTATTTTCATTATGTGATTTTGTAACACAAAGTATACAACGTACACACAACACAATTGGAAAATGCCAGTGCAAAACAGTCAACAGGCCACAGGTCGGCTATCAGCATTACATAAGTGCGTGGGGTCACCTGAAATTAATACATGGCTCAAATCAAGTATGCAAGAATCTCCGATGTGCACCCTGAACCCGCAGCCGTGCATAATACTCCAAAAGCGAACATGAGAACAGTAAGAGAAAGAAAGAAAAGCAGGGACAGTAGGAAGGAGAGGAAAGGGGGGGGGAGCTGACCTGACACACTGGATCTAGGTGTTTAGACAAGAGGCCATGACGGTCTTATATCCCGCAGTTGATTGAAATCGGATCCATTCACGCCACGTTCCGAGGAAGGAGGCATGGGACCCTTTCATTGATGCTGTGAGGTCCTCCATTCTCATGATCTCCTGAATCTTGCCGAACCACATGCCCACTGATGGGGGACAGGATTGTCTCCACAGTGCAGGAACACACGCCCTAGCCGCGTTCACCAAATGGCGAACTACCGAGCGTCTATACGTAGACAGAGGGACCTCACACAGATGGAGCAGGAAAAGGCCCGGGGATCGTGGGAGGGGGAAATCTGTAAATTTCGAGGAAATGCGCCACACCTCGGACCAGAAATCAGTCAGGAGTGGGCAGTCCCAAAAAATATGCATGATTGTACCCACATGGTCACCGCATCCCAGCATAATGGCGAGGCCGCCAGGATCATTGCATGCAATCTGGAAGGCACCCTATACCAACGGGACAGAATCTTGAACCCTGCCTCCTGAAATCTGCTGGCCAAAGAGGACTTATGCGTAATGGTGAACAGGCGTTCCTTTTGTTCAGGGGTAAATGTCTCGCCCAAATCCCTCTCCCAGCTAAGCAGGTAAGGGGGTGGAGGCAGATTGGAGGGTGAGATCAAGAGAGAATAAAGTCTGGACGAGTGTCGAATCGTGCCCGTGCCTGTACATAGGAGTTCAAACGGGGAGCAATCTCGCGGTTGCACCGCCGGATGTTCTAATGACGCCAGGAAAGGTTGCAACTGGGTAACCTGCCACGCCGAGAAAGGGACTGGGTCAGACAAAGACTGTAGTTGAGCGCTTGACATCCACCTCCCGTCCCTTACCTGCCCTCAACCATAGCTGAAATGGGCCACTGTCCAGTCCCGGTGGGAAAGCAGGATTGCCCAAAATCGGGGAGGGGGACGGGGGTTAATTCATTTCTGATTAAAAAAAATGTATGACCACATGTGGGGTATTTCCATACTCGGGAGAAATTGCTTTACAAAAATTGGTTGTTTTTTTCTCCTTTATCCCTTGTGAAAATTCGAAAATTCAACATTTTAGTGGAATAAATTGTGATATTCATTTTCGCGGCCTAATTCTAATAAATTCTGCAAAAAAACCTGTGGGGTCTAAATGCTAGAAAAATTCCTTGAGGTGTGTTTCCAAAATGGGGTCACTATTGGGGGGTTTCCACTGTTTTAGTCCCTCCAGGGCATTGCAAACGCGACACGGCACCGAACACCAATTCAGCAAAATCCGTGCTCCAAAATCCAAATGGCGCTCCTTCCCTTCTGAGCACTGCTGTGGGTCCAAACAAAATGCTTTACAGATGTTGTGGTTCTTTTTTTCCGTTATTCCTTGTAAAAATTAAAAATTTCTATGTTTTTTCAGAAAAAAAAGTAGATTTTCATTTTTACAGACTAATTCCAATATATTTAGTGAAAAACCTGTGTGGTCAGAGTGCTAACTATACCCCTAGATAAATTCCTTGAGAGGTGTAGTTTCCAAAATGAGATAACTTTTGGGGCGTTCCACTGTTTTGAAACCACAAGACCTCTTCAAACCTGACATGGTGCCTAAAATATATTCTAAAAAAAAGGAGGCCAAAAATCCTCTAGGTGCTCCTTTGCTTCTGAGGCCTGTGTTTCAGTCCATTAGCACACTAGGGCCACATGTGGGATATTTTCTAAAAACTGCAGAATCTGGGCAATAAAATATTGAGTTGAATTTCTCTGGTAAAACCTCCTGTGTTGCAAAAAAAAACAAACGTATTAGAAATGAATTTCGGCAAAAAAAATAAAATTTGTAAATTTCACATCTACTTTGCTTTAATTCCTGTGAAACGCCTAAAGGGTTAAAACACTTTGTGAATGCTGATTTGAATACCTTGAGGGGTTCAGTTTTCAAAATGGGGTGATTTATGGGGACTTTATAATATATAAGGCCCTCAAAGCCTTTTCAGAACTGAACTGGTCCCTGAAAAAATGGCCTTTTGAAATTTTCTTTCAAATATGAGAAATTGCTGCTAAAGTTCTAAGCCTTGTAACGTCCTAGAAAAATAAAAATACGTTCAAAAAACGATGCAAACATAAAGTAGACATATGGGAAATGTTAATTAGTAACTATTTTGTGTGGTATTACTATCTGTTTTACAAGCAGATACGTTTAAATTTAGAAAAATGCAAATTTTCGCAAATTTTCTCAATTTTGCTGTTTTTCAGAAATAAATACCAAATTTATCAACTAAATTTTTTCACTAACATAAAGTACAACATGTCACGAGAAAACAATCTCAGAATCGCTTGGATAGGTAAAAGCATTCCGAAGTTATTACCACATAAAATAACACGTCAGATTTTAAAAAATCGGCTGTGTCCTAAAGGCCAAAACAGGCTGCGTCTTGAAGGGGTTAAGGGATTAATAAGGTATTTTGGAGTGTAAAACGTGCTATATTAGGCCCGGTTACGTGCCGAAAACACGTAAAAAACGCTTGCTTAAAGTTTCCTATTGACATCAATGGGAAAGCGTGTTGTTAGTCCATACGTGTTTTTTTTATGTGAGTGTATTTAAAAAAAACAAAAACGCGTTGCATAAAAAAAGAAGCGCCAGGACAATTCTTTCGCACATAAAACGCGCCTAATTTCCATAGTCTGTATTTTAAAAAGCACTTCACAAAAACGCTAGCTTTTTTTTTTTACACGTACACACAGATTTTTTTTTTTTTTAGAGCCGTGTGAACAAGGCTGCAATCTCAAATATACTCCGTGTGAACAGAGCCTAAAAATGTTGGCTGTTTCCACAGTTAGAAAATTGCAGATTCTGAAGATGTTTTATAGGTGCAAGAGACATGAGCGTGCAAGTAATTGAACATAATGGTATGTTCACACGTAAAAAAGAAGTGGCTGAAAATTACGAGGCTGTTTTCAAGGCATTTTTGATGCTGAACATTTTTATTTGAAACTTATTTTGAGGCTCTTTTTGAGCCGTGTTTTTTTTTGTAGTGTCAATGGAAAATCAGCTCCAGAAACGCTTCAGGACGTGACATGCTACTTCCTTTTTTGAGGCTTTTTTTTTTTTTAATCCAGCAGCGTAAAAATACGCCTAACGTGAACAGCACAGTGTATTTCCCATTGAAATAAATGGGAAACTGTTTGCAGGATTACTTCAAGTGTATTTTGGAGCATAAAACAAGCCTTTTACGCTCCAAAATAAGCCAAGTGAACATCATTTAGGAGTGAAGGAAAGATTGGAGTCCAAAATAACCCCTAGGGTATGTTCACACGGCCTATTTAAGGACGTAAATCGGGCGTTTTTGCCCCGAATTACGCCCGAAAATAGCGCCTCAATAGCGCTGACAAACATCTGCCCATTGAAAGCAATGGGCAGACGTTTGTCTGTTTACACGAGGCGTATATTTACGCGCCGCTGTCAAATGACGGCGCGTAAATAGACGCCCGCGTCAAAGAAGTGACCTGTCACTTCTTTGGCCGTAATTGGAGCCGTTATTCATTGACTCCAATGAATAGCAGCGCTAATTACGGCCGTAATGGACGCGGCGTTCAAGCGCCTGCACATGCCGGTACGGCTGAAATTACGGGGATGTTTTCAGGCTGAAACATCCCCGTAATTTCAGCCGTAACGGACGCCCTCGTGTGAACATACCCCAAGACAGCGGGCGTGCTGCCTAGGAGTTATGGTAGTACCACACACTGAGATGAAAACATCATGTTTAGGTAGGTTAGTAGATGGTGGAAACCCAAGGAGCTTAGTTTTTTAAAGATTCAGTTTAAAATAGAGAGAGGACATGATGTTAGAGACAGCAGACAAACAGTCACTAGTGTCTTGTATTAGAGCAGGGGTGATGTCACAGGAAGTGGTATATAATTGGGCGTCATCAGTGTGGAGATGGTACTGGAAGCCAAATCTGCTAATATTTTGTCCAATATGAGCAGTGTAAAAAGAACAGAGGAGAGGGCCGAACACGGAGGAAGAGGTTAAATATTTTTGTTAGGTGACTAGTAACAGCTGGGAAGAGAGACTGCACAAGGGAATATTATTACTAATTCAGGTAGAACGCAAGAAGAGAGAGGAGCCTAGAGACTTCTTCTGGTATTGGGTCAAATGCTGAAAGTAAAGAGGGAGTGTGGGAGGGAAGAGGATACACCCTATTAGGGTGATAGGCGCCTGCACTTTAGGACTAAAGAGGGAGTGAAAAGTATCAGATTTCTTTTGGATTATTAGATAGTATAGAGATGAGAGAGGTTAAATAGTCTTGCTTGTCATCGTGAAGGGCAGAGTTGCAAGTTTTCTCCACAGACATTCCGCACAAGCACTGCTGAAGAAAATGAGATTGGCGCGTGTGCCTAAGTTTTCGCCACCTGTGTCAGGATATTCGGATTTTAGGGGGTGCTGCTTAATCCAGTTTACTTTTCAGAGTTTTAGCTAAATATTTGGCAGCCAGATTGGGACAGAAGAGGGAAGAGATAGGGGACAACGAAGACTACAGACTGTCTCTATGAGTTGCTGAGTGTTAGGGCTTATTCAAACAAGCAAGTGTAAACTCGGACGTGAAAAACATCTGTTTTTCAAGTCTGTGTCGCACCAGTGCGGGACCTGTTTTCACGGATCCCTAATGGACTTGAGTATATTGAAGTATTTGTGAAAACGGACAAAAACAGGACATCCTATTTTTTTCATGGGCCCTTCACACGGTTCGTTAAAACAGCCCTGTGAACAGCCCCATAGAAATACATGCAGCCGTGTGACTATATATACAGTCGAGTCACGTTATTTTGACCACTTCCTACTTTTGACGTCGGCAGCGTGTAGCCCATGAACGAAGTTATGTTTTGTGGGCTAGTTTGGTGGGTATAAAAGGTGTGCGATAGGCTGTCTGAACGAGGGATGTCACGATACCAATTTGGACTTCGATACCGATACTTTGTGTCGTTTTGCAATTTCCATACCAATTCGATACTTTGCCAACAGTAATAATAAAAAAAAATTTCTTCCATTTTCTGATGTGAGGTGCGAAGTGTGATTCTGAATTTAACCTCCATTTGCCTCACATTAATAGTAATTAACCCCATCATGTTTCTCAGTCATAATGGGTTAATGTGAGAGGTACATGATGGGGTTAATTACTATTAATGTGAGGCACATGGAGGTTAAATTCATCACACCTCGCTCCTCACATTAATAAGTGAAAAGTTTTTATTTTATTTTTTTACATCGTACACATCATAAATGACGCAAAAAAACTGTTGTGCAGGTTAGTACGGCCACGCCAATACCGAATATGTGTATGTTTTATGTATTGAGACTAAGGCCTTATTCACACGGACCTGTCCGTATTGCGCGCGCAAAAGATCCTGTGTTTGGCGCGCGCAAAAGGTTTGTGTGGCATCAGCATATCGTGCGCGGCTGCGTGATTTTCGCGCAGCCGGCATCATTATGACACTCTGGTTTTACATTTGCAAACAGAAACGCACGTGGTGCTTTTCTGTTTTCATTAATTTATTTTACTACCCTTAGTGCGCATCAGACGCGGCACCCGGAAGTGCTTCCGTGTGCCGTGCGCGATTTGCACGGACCCATTGACTTCAATGGGTGCGTGTTGCGCAAAACACGACCAAATATAGGACATGTCGTGAGTTTTAAGCAGCGCACATATGCTGCGAGAAATTCACTGACAGTCTGAATGGCCCCATTCATTAACATAGGTCCGTTTGACGCGCGTGAACATCGCGTGCGTGGCACGGACGTATAACGTTCGTGTGAATAAGGCCTTATTTTAATGTTTATTGTAAAAAAAAAAAAAGACAAAAAAAAGGCGTATGTGTATGTTTTTAATTTAAAGAGGCTCGGTCACCAGATTATAAGTGCCCTATCTTCTACATAATGTGATCGGCGCTGTAATGTAGATAACAGCAGTGGTTTTTATTTGGAAAAACTATCATTTTTGAGCAAGTTATGAGCTAGTTTAGATTTATGCTAATGAGTTTCTCAATGGACAACTGGGCGTGTTTTTACTTTTTACCAACTGGGTGTTGTAAAGAAGAGTGTATGAGGCTGACCAATCAGTGACTAATCAGCGTCATACACTTCTCATTGTTCCAGCCCAGCATGATCCACAGGACAGTGTGATTGTGCAGTGAAAGAAGTAAACACGCCCAGTTGCTAAAAACACAATACACGCCCAGTTGGAAATAAGAGAAAACACGCCCAGTTGTCCATTAGAAAGGCTCATTTGCATAAATATAAAATTGCTCATAACTTAGCCAAAAATCATCGTTTTTAAAAACAAAACAAAAAAACATTACTGTTATCTACATTGCAGCGCCGATCACATGCAATAGGAGATAGGGATTTGATAATCTGGTGACAGAGCCTCTTTAACATTACTTTGCTTTTACTTTATTTTTAAACTTTAATATACTGGCATATATTAGACATATGCCAGTACATTAGCCTGTGTACGGATAGTATACATGCACTTGTTAGGACATAACTAAGTATGCACTAACAACAAGAAATATGGTAAGACAGCCCTGGGGTCCTTCGATAGACCCTGGGCTGTCTGCCCATATATGGTGTGGCCCTCGACACCTCACAGGAATTCACTGTAACGCGATCCAGGGGCACCCCCCCCCCCCCCTTCACACTGAATGCTGCAGTCCACTGTGATCGCAGTATTCAGGGGAATAGCGGCGGAGATGAGCGGTTTCTCTGATCTCCGCCGTTATAGAGTTGGGCTGCGGCTGTGTAATATAACCATTGCCCCGCTCCTGACAGTAAGTGCGAGCGCGGTCAGCATGAGGTGATGCGGCTGGCGCTAAACTAATGAGCGGCGGCGCAGGCACCGAATACAGAACACAGGAGTGTTTTGCAGTGCGGCCGCCATGTTGTCTTCAGTGCCGGCGATCATTAGTACAGCGCCGGCAGTATCGCATCATCCTGACGGCGCACACTTGTCAGGATTCAGGAGCAGGGCAATGACTGTATTACACAGCCGCAGCTCCGCTCTCATACATTTATGTGTTAGGGTATGTTCATACGCAGTGGTTTCAGACGTAATTCGGGAGTTTTACACTTCGAATTACGCCTGAAAAAACGCCCCTAATACGCCTACAAACATCTGCCCATTGCTTTCAATGGGAATTACGATGTTCTGTTCCCACGAGCCTTTATTTTACGCTTCGCTGTCAAAAAACGGAGCGTAAAAATACGCTCCGTAAAAAGAAGTAGCATGTCACTTCTTGAGGCGTTTTTTGGAGCTGATTTTCCATTGAACACTATGAAAAACGCCTCAAATACGCCTCAAAAGAAGCTCTAAATTTCATTCTCAGCTTCAAAAACGCCTGAAAATCAGAGGCTGTTTTCTCTGAAATCAGCTCCGTATTTTTCAGACGTTTTTTGTTAAGCGTGTGAACATACCCTTACTATACTGAGCTGTGCGGCTGCACAGCTAAGTATCGAACCGTTTGGGGATGCACAGTATCGAAGTTTCGATACATCGTGCATCCCTAGTCTAAATACATCACTCGTTGTTGCCATGGGTAAAAGGAGCGATTTATCAGAGTTGCAAAAAGGGATGATTATTGGCTTTCGGGCCAAGGTTGGCAGTATTTCTCAGACAGCGCAGTTTGCGAACTGTTCGCGTGCTGCTGTGGTAAGTGGACAAATGGCACCATTGGGAATAACCGACGTGGAAACTGCGGTGCACCACGTTCCATTGATGTGAGAGGTGAGAGTCAGCTACAAAGGTGCGTGGGGGTCAAACCACACGCTACAGTGGAGCAGCTCACCATAAAAATCAACCAAGGGGCTACCAGGTGCGTGTCTAAAACAACAGTGCAGCGTATGGGGCTAAGAAGCAGAAGGATGGTTACTGCTCCTACGCTAATAAAGGTGCATCGGAAAAATATGCTTCAATTTGCACAGCCGTATCAGATTTGGCCCACTGATGATTGGCAAAGTGTTGCCTTCTCCGACGAGTCACCTTTTCTGCTTCATCGAAAGGATGGATGTTGGCAAGTCAGACAAGAAACATCAGAGAACACCCTGCAACCATTGCTGGATGAACAAAAGCTGGTGGCGGCAGCGTTATGGTCGGAGAAAATTTTTTCATGCCATTCTCTGAGCCCACACATCCATGTGGAAGGCACTCTGAACCGATTTGGGTATGAATCCATCGTTGCAGATCACATCTACCCACACATGCTGTTTGTCTTCCCTTGAGCAGATGGAATCTTCCAGCAAGAAATGTCTGACAGTGGTTGGAAGAGCACGACTAAGACTTCCAAGTACTTCCCTGGCCCCCTAATTTACCAGACTTGAACCCAATTGAGCATCCGTGGGACCACCTCAATCATCCTGTTCACTTGATGGATCCTCCCCACTGCACCCTCCAGCAAACGTGGGATGCACTGCAATCAGCATGGCTCCAGATACATGAGACAACCTGCCAGCGCCTCACTCCCAGCCCGTCTAGCTGCTGTCCGTGCTGCACACGGCGGTTACTCTGGATATTAGCTGGTGGTCATAATAATGTGACTCGACTGTGTATGTTAGTCTGAATAAGCCCTTAGAGCAGGGGTCTCAAACTCGGCCGGGTAAGTGGGCCGCATATAGAAAAATGGGAAGTTGACAGGCCGCATTACTTTCAAATTTGATACAATACAAAATTATTGTTAATCAATTAGTTATTTGAACTACTATAACACTATATTACTATAATAATAATACTACATTACTATAATAATACCGCTAGGTTTAAAATTTTAGATATTTCTCCACGTGCTTATTTCAACAATCCAGCTTTCCAGTTTAAGTGTCACTAAAAGCAGTCCGGCGGCTCAGTTAGCACACGTCAAGATTGGGCTGCCGCAATGCCCTCTGTGGGTGCTGCCGCAGTTCCCTCTGTGGGTGCTGCCACAGTGATGTTAGGGGCTTGCCCAGAGCTGGAGTCCCGGAGCAGAGCCGCTTCTGGCACTCTGCCTGGGATTCCAGCTCTGCTCCTGACATCACTGTCCATATATGGACAGATGTCAGGGGCAACCCCAGAGCTGGAGTCCCGGGCAGAGCGCTAGTAGGCTCTTCCTGGGACTCCAGCTGTTCTCCTGACATCACTGGGACTCCTGCTCTGGGGAAGCCTCTGACATCGCTGTCCATACATCGACAATGATGTCAGGGGCTTCCCCAGAGTCCTGGAGCAGAGCCGTAATAGCGCTCTGCCCGGGACTCCGCTCTGGGAAAGACCCTGACACACTGTCCATATATGGGCAGCGATGTCAGGGAATTCCACAGAGTCCCGGAGCAGAGCCTGTACTAGCGCTCTGCCCGGGACTCCTGCTCTGGGGAAGCCCCAGACATCGCTGTTCATATGTGGACAGCGATGTCAGGGAATTCCAGAGTCTCGGAGCAGAGCCGAAACTAACGGCTCTGTGTCCCGCGGGCCGCGTGCTTGAGACCCCTGCCTTAGAGGCATGTAGATTTCTGTATGTGTGATGGGTAGGTGTATCTCTGAGGCAGAGTATTTTCGATAGTAAAGAGAAGGTTGTGGTCAGTGAGCAGGAGAGGAGAGAGTCCATAAAATAAAAAACTGAGCATAGTCGGAAGATCAAGTAAATTTTCTTCTTCCTGTGTAGAAGAATTAGTAAGTGGTAAAAGTGCCTAAGGAAGAAGCATAGAAACATAGGTTAGATGAGGAGATTGGGTTGTCAATAGGGATGTTAGGCATCATTTACACAAGCGTAATATACGCGCGTGCTTTTCACGCGTGTCGTACGCACCTATATTAGTCTATGGGGCAGTGCAGACAGTGTGTGAATTTTGCGCAGCACGAGTGCGTTGCGTAAAACTCACGACATGTCCTATATTCGTGCGTTTTTCGCGCATCACGCACCCATTGAAGTCAATGGGTGCGTGAAAAACACGCATGACACACGGAAGCACCTGCATTGCATGCACGTTTTTCACGCATCACTTGTTATGTTCATGAAAAAGAGTTTATAACGCTGGCCAAACAAGCACAAACCAGGAAGTGCTTGCGTTTCCTATGCGAGTGGGCCAGACTGAAGACTCCACCCAGACAACTGCAGGCATGCCGAGTGGGCTGGATGTGGAGAGGCTTCTCAGCCTGGTGCAGAAGGGAGAAATCTGGGACACCCGCGCGGAGTCCTATCACGACCGCACGGCCAAGGACGACGCCTGGGAGCAGATAGCCCAGGCGCTGTTTAGCTCCGAATGGGAGAGCAGCAGGACCCACGACCGCACTAGGATGGGTGAGTATACATGTGTTTATAAACGATGCAATGTCACCCCTATTGAAGTAGTGTGTCCCTGTCTGTCTCTTTAGCTAAATGCCCAACTTACGTTTTGTGTTGCTGACGCATCACCGTGTAGCATGTCATTTGCTGTGTAGGGCCCCTCAGGTATTTTACGGCCGATTTCTTTGTGCGTTACCGCAATGTGTGACCATGTATTTGTTTTTCCTCCTACATTCCTGGATATAAAAACCCACTGGCGGAGCTGTAGGGACCAGTTCCGCCGTGAGATGGGCGACAGAGGCAGCAGTGGGGATGGGGCTTCCCAAAAGCGGCCCTATATATACACCAAGAACCTGATGTTCCTCAAGGAAAACATGGAGATGCGTTCGTAAGTAAATGTGCTATTGCATGTGTAAAATGTTTGTTTGCACAGGTCATGTTCGCCATCCTGTTTTTTGGGGCAATGATCACTATTGGGTTCTTATTATGTTTTCCAATTACAGAACCACAGACAATTTGAACGATACAGAGGAGGAGAGTGACCTGCCCGAGTCTGGGCCGCAACCTCCCGGCAGTCGCGTGGTGCCCCTTACCCCGGAGCCAACACCCCAGGACCCGGCCCCAGTAGAGTCGGCCCCTGCCGTACTCTCTACGCCCCCCGCGACAACCACCAAGACGCCAACGCAGTCAGCAGCCATCCGCCGGGGCCCAGGTGGATACTCGGGTACTGGACTACCTTCGGCGAGCGGCCGACAAGGACGAGCAGGACTTCTTTGCCCAGGGAATTGTTCCCCTGCTGCGGAGGGTCCCAGAGGATAGGGTGGCATGCCTACACGCGGCCATCATAACCCTTATAGATTGCTCAACACTATACTCAACTATACCGCACTCTAAGTCCGGATGTGAGAGATCTCCCTGGAGGAATAGCCGGGACAGTGTCGCTGGTGGCTGCATGTGTTAGTATATATTCTGCATCAAAGGTAGCATCATGAATGCGGCAGGTTATGCAGAACGACACACGCTTGTATGACACGTGTCACATTCTGCGGGGACAATTGCATTGTAGACAGAAAGACCCGCCACCTGTTCGACATAATGCCAAAGGCACATTCCACACATCTTCGAGCTCGGCCTAGGCGGAGATTGAACATGCGGCGATACTCATCCAAGCCCCTTCTTGCAAAAGGCCGCATTACTTGCCTTGTCAGGGCAAACCCCTCATCCGCAACGATGACATATGGGATTTTGTAGGCCGCTGGAGCCAGGGAGGATGGAAGGTTCAGGCACCGCCAGTCGATTATTCAAAAGTCGTTCACCCATTCTTGATGAACGGAATATGCGGGCATCTGCAGAGCTTCCATACGAGCCTATGTTAACAATTGTGAAACAATAATTTGTGTCCGCCAAGGCCAACAATACCATAGAAAAAAAACTGTTCGTAGTTATAGTATCGCAAGCCACTGCGTGGGGTCTTCTTCACCCGAATTTGTTTGCCGTCTAGGGCACCAATACAATTAGTAAATTGAGTTGCTCGAAGAAATCCCTCCGAAATTCATAGCCACTGTTCTGTCGTGGGCTGAGGCATGACCGTGGTCTTTAAGCTCTGCCACAGCACAACACAGGTGGCTGTGACAATTAAGGAAATGGTGGTCTCTCCCAAAAGAAACGCAAAACATAACGAATGGTAACTATTGCCTGTGGCCAGAAATCTAAAGGCAAGAGAAAACCAAACCAATTAACAACACGTTAGGGCGGACTTGTAAAACATACAGCATCATTGAAGAAGTAACTGCACACATACCTCAAGGTCACAAGCAGGCGTTCCTCTGGGGAAATGCAGCGTCTCATGTTGGTATTCTGGTAGGTGATTCCAGGGCGAATCTGCGCAAGCAGAAGATCAAATGTGGACACAGACATGCGGCAGAACGGTTAAAAATTTTTGGGGTGCCGACGTACGTCCTCATAGAGAGTATGAAAATGCCCTTTGGAGGTTCGTTGGGCCACAAGTGGATGAACCCAAATGCGACTTCTTCCACGCGTCTGGTGCTGCAGCATGGGTCGCCGTTCGCCAAAACGACGCAAAATCATCCACGCAAGAAGCACACGTGTCAGCGACTGAGAAGGCATAACTGTGCCTTGCAAGTCAAAACACGTGTCAACTGATGACACACACACTGGGGTTTCTGCAGAGGCTGCAATTAAGGCGCAAAACCAGTTTTTCCAGCAAGCAGGGGTTGGGCCAGCAGGCCTATTTGTAGGCTGGCCTCGCATTAACTACCTCTGCGTTTTTTACGCGCGTTTTAAACGCAGGTCGCGAGCGCGTTAAAAAAACTCAACAACGCTGCGTATACGCATGACAAACGCAATGGCAACGCTCGCAATATACAGCGTGTTTTACGCGCGCTAAACGCACACGCTCGTGTAAATCAGCCCTTAAAGTCACCCATCATGAGAGCGGATATTTTAAAAGGATAAGAAATGTTGAAGACAGGCAGCTGTCATCCAGAAAACGGCCTAATAGTGGATTTATGTTTAGAAATATTTTTTTATTCGTTGGGAAGTTTGTCCCACAAAGTAATCCACATGGACATTTAAGTATATACACTATGAAATTACAAGTAAAAAAAATCCATTTAGAAGAAATGTTTTTCCTGTATGTGGGTGGGAAAAAAAAAATATATCCCCTCTTACTACACTGAAACAACGTATACATTTTAAACAAAGATATGTACTCCTATCTTTGTTTTTTTTTAAAAATAAATAAAGGGGTAGTATCTTTGTCACTCCCTACGTCTGCTCTCACTAGTTTATCCCTAACATATGGCCTTTTATAACACACTAAAGGAAAACGTATCTATATGTGGATAAAATCTAGAATATGTGTTATTTTTTTTATGGCTATTTGCATTTTAAAATGATTACAGATGGTGTTAAAAAAATAAATACAAAAACAGCCATAATAAAAATATTGGGGCATATTATCTAGCATTTATCCACATGTAAAAGAATTTCAACATTCTCCTGCTAAGAGGGGTTCTACAGGTAATCAAATTTAAGGGTTCACGTAATTTTTCTCCCTGCACTGGGGATTATTACTCAATGTGCTCAATAAAAGAAATGAATAGTACAACTCTGTGTTATTAGTTTGGTAAGATCGTGTTTGTCTACAATTATAACCTACATAACCAAACCACAATTTATTAGTAATCAATGCAGAAATCCAGATAATTCTAAAATAATTCACTTACCGCTTCTTGCAACTGTATGCACAGAATGTGCAGAAAGGAAAACGATCTTAGAAGAGGTTACACAAAACCCGATATTCACTGAATAGCATCTATGGGTCTTGCAAATAATAAGTGTAAGACTTATTATGGACTTACAGAATAGGAAAAATTAAAAAAAAGCGGTAGAGGATGGAGCCTCAGAAGAAAGTGGCGGTTCTAAAATGTCAAGTTCTGATGATTTTTAGTGTAAGGGTATGTGCACACGATGAGAGGCTTTTACGTCTGAAAAGACAGACTGTTTTCAGGAGAAAACAGCTGCCTCGTTTCAGACGTAATTGCTCCTCCTCGCATTTTGCGAGGCTTCTCTGACAGCCATAAATTTTGAGCTGTGCTTCATGGAGTTCAATGAAGAACGGCTCAAATTACGTCTGAAAGAAGTGTCCTGCACTTCTTTTGACGAGGCTGTATTTTTACGCGTCGTCGTTTGACAGCTGTAAATGACAGGTCGTCGGCACAGTAAGTCGGCAAACCCATTCAAATGAATGGGCAGATGTTTGCCGATGTATTGTAACCCTATTTTCAGACGTAAAACGAGGAATAATACGCCTCGTTTACGTCTGAAAATAGGTCGTGTGAACCTAGCCTTTTAATGCAAAAAACGAAGGGAAGTCCATGCAGGGTTTCCAAGGGATATTACACACATTTACAATAAATATTAAAATAAAAAAAGTCAATACATCACAACACACACAATCTGTACCGTAAAAACCGGCGCAACAAATTTAAGCGTCATTGATGCGTATGCTGTGAAAAAAAACACAAAACTGCTTTCACTTATTAATGTGAGGCACGTGGTATTATGAATTTTAAACCTCCATGTACCTCACAAGAATAGTAGTGAATCCTGTCATGTACCGGTTGTCAATTATGACTGGGAAACAGGATTAGGTTAATTACTTTTAATGTGAGGCACTTAGAGGTTCAAAATTCATCGCACCATGTGCCTCACATCAGAAAATGGAAGACCTTTTTTTTTCATTATTGTTGGAAAAATATCATTTTTGTATCGAGAATCGCAATACTACACAAAGTATCGGTATTGAAGTCCAAATTCTGGTGTTGTGACAACCCTATTAAGCAGCGAATAGAAACTGGGAGCATCCTGGCAACGGAGAGCAATCCCAGCCTGAATAGCCTTGGTCTTGTTCACTGGGAGGATAACCCTGGATGTCCTGCGGTCTGAAATCATGCAAAGGAACTACATGTGCTGGCACCAGAGACCATCCGATGTCTCCCCCTGAAGCTCGCTTCCCTGCTGCCTCTCACACACTAAGGAACAGGTCAATTCTGCAACTCCTCCATGTCCCAGTTTTGCTGTACATTATTTTAGGGTTGACAAAGGCAGACAGCCTTTTTTACGTTTCATATCTTCACACGTACTACTGATTTATACACTGATAAGACCAGTAGTAGAGTGCTGTAACTTGTGTTTATACAATTATAACTAAGTGTGTATGATCTTAGCAGATTTGTAGTTGAACGGTCTAAAGACAAAAAGAGCAAAACAAAATGACGCAGTAAATGGCTATATGTAAAGAAAAGAATGAAACACAATGTAAATCTCCACTTATTTTACTGAACACAAGAAAAAATCCAATTTAAACATGTGAATAAAAAGTGACAATTATACAGCTGAAAAAGCCAACTGAGTTTATTAAATCAAATAGGCAATGTGCAGAGGCGAAGTAACTTATCTAATCGTTTGCGGCACATGCTTATTTTCCACACAATGTGTTGCATCCATACAAAGTCAATGAAAAATGGAGAAGATATTTCCCAATCAAGTTTTTCTATGAGCAACATTTTAAGGAGTCCACTGCGTGCAAAGTACAAGTACATACACCAAATATATCTTTTAGTCCATTGAATACATGGGACACCATTTAGAGTTTGCAGTATGTGTATTTCACGCTCCTTCACAGGACAGCAGCACGGTAAATTTCAGCTGAGCGCCTTCCATTTCTACAACTTAATAAGTTGGGCTAATATGGGTTTAATATGAAGACAGGCTGAGTAAATGTCAAATCAAGCAGATATCTGAAGGGAGACATTTCATTTATACCAAAGCACACACAAACAGGCCTGCTTGTAAACAAATGCCAGACATTAAAAGGCTACAAGTGGTTTATAAAACCTATAAAAAGGACTACAACACCATTAATGATGCTATGTGATTCTTTTTAACTCTTTCAACCTGCACAGTTAGCTACAAGATTCAAGCTGAGATTAATGTTTTGAGCTGACAGACAGACACACACAAACTCATGTTTAAAAGCCCAAACTTGAAATATGAATATTGCAAGACAAAACTAAAATTTTCCCATGAACAAACAACGGTCCACAGAGTCATAACTGGATGGCGATTGGCAAGAATCCCTGTAAGTTTAGAGCGAGAAACAAAAAGAAAAAAAAAAAAAGAAAACAACTGATTTTCATGCGTCTCCACAGTAAGATGACCTCACTGTAAAAACGTAAATCGCAACGAATATCCAAGTTGAAGGTCCCTCCTGGTTATGCAGATTCTGTGGTTTCCACAGGCTTGATGAGATGATCGGCTTTCGTACCAGATGAATAACGCTCCCACATTAGTAAGTATAATCTCTCCAAATCCATAGTGTACTGTTTGGTATTGAAGAGGGGACTAGATATTCTTTGTCTCCACACCTTTGCACGGATCTTTTTCAGGCTGTTTTGTAAAAACAATTATTTTTTTATTAGATCTGCATTATTTTATTAAACAGCTCTATAGATAAGGAATAACAATAAGTTCTTTGAGCATGGTAGTAATAAATGGTCCCAATAACTGGGAAAGTGAAAAAATATTTGTGGGGCGATGTGGGCAAAAAAAGAGCGATTACGCCCCTTTTTATTGGGGGGGGGCGTCTTGTTTTTACGGCGTCCATCAGGTGCTAAAAGCTACGTGTTCACTATATTCTACGGGTTGATACGATTACAGTGATACCAAATGTAATGGTTTTTTTTATTATATATTTTACCATTTTTATGAAAATAAAAATTGTTTTGTGTCGCCATATTCTGAGAGCCATAACTTTATTTTTCCATCGACTGAGCGATGTGAGGGCTTATTTTTTACAGGGCAAGCTGTAGTTTTTATTGGTACCATTTTGGCGTACATGTGAGATGCGACTTTAGTCCATTTTTATCACGAGCTAAGCGGACCAAAAAAAAACAGCAATTTGGGTGTTTTACTTTTCTTTTTCTACGGTATTCACCGAGCAGGCTAAAGAGGCTCTGTCACCACAATATAAGTGGCCTATATTGTACATGATGTGATCGGCGCTGTAATGTAGATTACGATACTGTTTTTTATTTAGAAAAACTATCATTTTTGACGGAGTTATGACCTATATTAGCTTTATGCTAATGAGTTTCCCAATGGCCAACTGGGCGTGTTTTACTATATGACCAAGTGGGCGTTGTACAGAGGAGTGTATGACGCTGACCAATCAGCGTCATACACTTCTCTCCATTCATTTACACTGCAGATAGCGATATAGCTATATCGCTAATTGCAGTCACATAAACACACTATAACGCTACTCATGTGTTATGACAATGAATATAGATTACCTCCAGCCAGGACATGGTGTATTCATTCTCCTGACCACTTCTGTAGCATCTCTGTGATTTACAGCACAGCAGGCGTAGTCTCGCGAGATTACGCTGTAAACTGTCATTTACAGCGAGATCTCGCTGTGCTGTAAATCACAGAGACGCTACAGAAGTGGTCAGGATTCTGAATACACATCACGTCCTGGCTGGAGGTAATGTATATTAATTGTCATAACACATGAGTAGCGTTATAGTGTGTTTATGTGACTGCAATTAGCGATATAGCTATTTCACTATCTGCAGTGTAAATGAATGGAGAGAAGTGTATGACGCTGATTGGTCACGGATTGGTCAGCGTCATACACTTCTCTGTACAACGCCCACTTGGTCATATAGTAAAATACGCCCAGTTGTCCATTAAGAAACTCATTAGCATAAAGCTAATATAGGTCATAACTCCGTTAAAAATGATCTATTTTCTAAATTAAAAACACTGCTGTAATCTACATTACAGCGCCGATCACATTATGTACAAGATAAGCCACTTATGTGGTGACAGAGCATCTTAAATAATTATATATTGCAATAGTTCGGACTTTTACAGACGTGGCGATTCCAGTTATGTGAACGTATCTTTTTGAACATCGCTTTAGGGAGGGGGAATATGGGAAAGTTTTTTTTTTTTAACGTAATTTTTTTTTTTTTAATGTTCCAGAAAAAAAAGTAGCTTAAAAAAAAAACCAACTTATGGCTATGTTCACACGGAGTATTTTGGGGGAGGAATATCTGCCTCAAAGCTCCAAACGGAATTTTGAGGCAGATATTCCTCCCCCAAAATACTCCGTGTGAATAGCAATGATCGCGCCGTTTTTCGCCCGCGGCCATTGAGCGCCGCGGGCAGAAAACACGCTTTCTCCTGCCTCCCATTGAAGTCAATGGGAGGTCGGAGGCGGAAGCGCCCGAAGATAGGGCATGTCGCTTCTTTTTCCCGCGAGGCAGTTTTACTGCTCGCGGGAAAAAGACGCCGACGCCTCCCATTGAAATCAATGGGAGGCGTTCTCGGGGAGTTTCTGCCGAGTTTTGCGACGCGGTTTCCGCGTCAATAAACTCGGCAAAAGACCCCGTGTGAACATAGCCTATTAGTCCCCTTAGGAAACTTGAACCGGCGAACATTGCATCACTTGCATGATATACTACAATATATTAGTTTTGCAGTATATCGCTTTTCTGATGGTCTCCTAAACCCCCAGGCCCCCCTGATTCGAACGCTTTAAATGCGGTTGTCGCAATTGCCCCTTGGCATCTGAGGGGTTAAATGGGCGGAATCAAAGTAATCTTTGATTCCGCCCGTTGCCGTGGTTTCGGCTGTGTATGAGGTGTCGTCAAGGGGTTAATTTGTAGGAATAAGAAAGTCTTGATGAACAAAGATGGAGACACATTGTTAATTAATAGGTCTTGTTGAACATCTGACAAAGCAACGAAAGAGTGAAAGATGACCGTGCAATTTTGTTCTCGTTCACATTACTTACAATTCTAATTCAGTGCCTAGTTTCACAGCTGTATCTTCATATTCTTGCCTGCTTTTAGCAATTAATTCTGGACATCCAAGACATGTGAGCTGTGAAGCAGCAACCCGAGATGCAAGTGTGTCACCTAGAAACAAATACATACATAGAAGTCCAACCTCACAGTAGCACAAGATATTTTAAAGGAGTCATTAAGAAGTGCTCGATTGACTGAAATCTATGAGCTGGCACCACGGCTCCAGAAGCCGGATTTGCAGTCCAATCAATGTGATATTTAGACAGATCTACATGATATCAGAATATATGACACCATCAACATTACAGAGTTAAAAACAAAAAAAAACTGAACACCGAGATTGTTCCTTACCTGGCATAGTGACCATTGGAGTTCCTGCCCAAAGGACATCCATCCCAGTGGTGTGCCCATTGCACAATGGTGTATCTAAACAGACGTCAGCCAACTGTCCTCTTCGAACATGTTCTTCTTTTGGTGCAACTGGGGAGAAAATGATTCTGGGCGGTGGCAGCCCCATGTTTTGTGCATACTGTTGGATGTTCGGCTCCCCTACTGCAGGAAATCTTAACAGCCACAAAACACTGTTTGGAACCCTCTTCAGAATCTAAAATGGAAGAATATGAATACTTTTTAAAATGACGAAAAAGTAACAAATTTATAAAAGAAACCAAAAAAAGTATAAAATAGTGAAAACATGCATTAGTACGAATTGTGGTATTTATAAAATTGTAAAAATAAAAACACATTTGATTGGAGAAAAGTATTTGTTATTTGCCCTCCTAATAGATTTTGCAGACCACAGGGACCAGGTCCTCCCTTTATTAAGACCTATTATTTACACCCTCCAACCGATTCCTGTTTTCAGTCAAATACTTACATTTGCCCACATCTGCAAAGTGGTAGGGTCAATCTTGTAAAGCTGGTTAAAGTTGCAGTACACCACGGCATCTTCTGGCAGGCCATACTGTGAGCGTGTGGTAACAATAATGGTACGCGGAACCTCTTCACCTGTAGCCGCTTTATTATTAATCTGAAAAAAACAAGACAGTTTTCATAGTGTAATATACAAAGAAAAAAAAACGTTCCGTAGATCTTCATGCTATTTGTGCAAATAGGAAGAGGAAACTTATTTCCAAAAAAGGAAAGAAGCACTTAAATGCTAGGGGTAGAAGTTTATATACTCGTACCTGTGTTGTTGCCAGGCCGTTGCTAATATTAAATCCATTGATTGTTATTTGGATTTGTCCTCTATTGATCATTTCGATGATGGCTTCTGCAATGGTGTTCATGGGGATAACTGGCATGTTTAATGCAGAGTTGCTATCAGCACTGTCACCACTCTCTGGGCCTTTCATCTATAAAAAAAAAAAAAAAAAAGGTAAGCAAACAGTCAAAAACTTAAAAAATGGACAGACATGCAAAAGAAATAAAAACATGGTTAATAGTAAATAATTCTAATACGATTTAGGTAATACTGAATCTAGAAATAAAATAAAAATTGGCAAGTATAATGCCAACATCACAATCCCTGTAGGTGGGTTAAAAAATAAAAATTGGATCACGATAGTGCCACCTAATGGATCAAACAGTAGGTCACCAATGGTTGCTCGCCCCCCCTACCCTCAGTAGTATTTACTAAAGATCCCCTTAGGCTATGTACACTTGGCGTAATTAGAAGGCTGAAAGAAAACGAAAACAAAAAACGATGTGTAAAACACAAATGCTCCAAGAATTGACATGATGCTTATTTATTTGACGTGTAATTTAATTTTACACATGTAACAAAAAAAAACCAAAGCTACTGAAAAAACAAACCGCGCCATCGGCACTACAGCATACACCCATTAAAGTCAATTAAATCAAGTGGTTTTTTTAGGTGTATTTCGGCATGTAAACGTGTCAAAATACACGTTGAAAATACAGAGTGTGAACAAGACGTAACTGTTTAACGGAGGTACAGAAGCTGTAAAATCTATGGAGACAATGAATCTCAAAATGAAAAGCAAACTTTATAAAAATATTGTAAAATGTATTCTGACCTTTACAATTTTTACATCAGGAAGAGTTTCTAAAAATGCTTTTAACTCTATCCCATTCAGAACTATTCTGTTATCGTAGATATGGCCATTGGATTTGAAGTCTATCACTGCCTTTTTCTGCAAAAGAAGAAATAATCAATCAAAACAAATCTCTGTACCAAACCAAAAAATATATAAAATCAAAGTTAGTTGCTTCGTTTCTTGCTTAAAGGGATTTCCCCATCAGAGACATTTACGACATCTCCACAGGATATGCCATAAAATGTCAGACGCGGGACCCGCACCTATCTCTAGAACAGGCCCCCTAAACCCTGTTCTACTGCTGTGTTGTGGCTGAAGCGTGTGATTCCCGACCATAAATACGGAAACTGCGTAGCACGCTGAGCTACTCGGTTTCCATAAGTCCCATATAACTGAATGGTAGTTATGGAAACAGCATAGCTCGCATGCTACGCTGCTTCCATAACGGCCATTCGCTACTATGGGATTAACGGAAACAGTCTAGCTCAGCGAGCTACGCTGCTTCCGTAATTCGTGGTCAGGAATCACACGCTTCAGCCACAACACAGCAGAATGGGGTTTAGGGGGCCTGTTCTAGAGATAGGTGCGGATCTTAAAGGTGGAAACCCGCATCTATGACATACCTTGTGGATAGGTCATAAACGTCTGATCGGAAAAATAAGTCCTACCCGCTGCAGCTGGTTTTGGCCTGACAAAGCCACTTTTTTTCTGCTTTTATAAATTACCACCTTCTAAGATCCTTATTTTATTTATTTTTTAAGCTTTTTATCGACTTAACCGTATGAGCAATTGCTTTTTTGCGGGACTTTTCTGATGGCATCATTTTGTGTTACATAAAAGCTAATTATTAATATATAAACATTCTATGGGTTGGTACAATTATGGCGATCCCAAATACGCATAGGTTTATTTTTTTAAGTTGTACTAGTTTTGCACAATAGCAGTTTTCAAGGGCTTGATTATTGCTGGACGAGTCATTTCTTTAATCAAAGTATTTTGAGGTGCATACAAAAAAATTGGGGTTAGGAAAGGAATACTGGCAATTCTGCCATTGTTTTTTGGAGTTTTTCGCAATATGAAGCGCATTTATATGCGCAAACAGAAATGAGCAGCACTCAATTTTCAATTCCAAGATGGTAGTGGGTGCAGGCAGGTAATCCTGATCCAGGGGACATAGGTAAATATAGAAGAAATCCCACAGCACTCCGATATAGTAAGAAAAAGTGGTTTATTTATATTTTAACTAGTTTAAAACGCTGGTTCCTACCATCCCCAGATAGATGTAGGCTTTGTCCCAGTCCTGGGGGTTATTAGCAGCATAGGGACCCAACATATAGAGTTGGCCTTGTCATGGCAGGTGGGCTCACACAATTTGATCACAATTTTGTGCGCTAAGTACCTCACTATTGTAAGATTCAGCAGCAATGTATTTTTAATTATAGTGTTTAGGTGGCTATACGAAGCAGCACTCAAAAAAACTTGGGTTTAGTCAACCAACATCCACTACAACGTTTCACCCTCTCTATGAGGGTTTTTTCAAGTGAAAAAGCCCTCAGAGAGGGTGAAACGTTGTAGTGGATGTTGGTTGAATAAACCCAAGTTTTTATGAGTGCTGCTTCGTTCTCTTTGATATACGCTATACGAGGAGGCGTCACTCCTTGTTTGGAGGCGTAGCACCGGCCTTCATAGGCAAATAATCACAGTGCTGATCCTACGTGAGTGTACTTTTTTCAGGGGGGGGGTTATTTAATTTTTTATTTTTTTTTATACTACATACCCTTTTTTATTTTGTAACCTGGTATACTCAGTATACCAAAGCATTATTGCCTGTCAGTGTCAAACTTTAGCTCGGCCTAATTGGCATGTAGCCATAGGGGCCTTGGTTAGTCCCTGGCTGCCTTGGCAACCCATCGATGCCCTGGGATCGTGTTGCCGATGGGGTGACAGAGTGAGCCCCCTCCCTTTGTCTAACCCCCTAGATGCCGTAGCTGCTATTGACCACGGCATCTTCGTGGTAAAACCGACGGGACCCGACGTAACTCTAACCCCGGCCAATGCAGCGGGATGTTGGCTGTATAGAACAGCCGGCACCCCCTGCAGATGGTGCAGGAATAGCTCCTGTGCCTGCGCCATTCCATGGACGTAACTTCAAGCCCATTCGCGAGAATTTACCACTGAAATGGAGGTACAGTTAAAGTCAGTGGGCTGGAAGTGTTTTAAAGGGGGCAATAGGAGATGTGGACAGTTTGCTAAATAATGTTCCAGAGCCCCAGGATTGTAATACTAAAGTAATCAGCGATATGAATAAAAAGGGACAGGGATTTAGATATAGGTTTTTGATCTGTGTCAACAGCTACACATCAATATGGTTTTCATAAATTATGCCACGCAAATGTAACAAAAATTAGCTTTTCAACCCCTAAAGAATAACTTTAAGACAATGCTAGGGTACATAGTTCAGCAGTGTATTCAGAATAATTATTGTACCTTTAGATGAGGGAACATGTTGGCATGATCTCCAATGAAGAATGTGTGGGGCATATATGCCATTTTCTCAGAGTACTGTTCAGCCACATCAGCTGGAGAGGTCTCTTTGTCAGTGATAATATAGTCCATAAATGGTGCCCCACTTGTTCCAGGATAACCCAGCCACATAGCCTAAAAAATATGAACGCAATTCAAATTATTTAAACAATTGTGGACATTAACAAGAAAAATTGTCACATTCCTGTTTCCGCCATTGCTACATTTATGAGACAGATATAGAATATACATAGTATTCTTACTAATATATATATATATATATATATATATATATAATCTCAAAAACATGAGCCTTTGCACATGTAGAATGAAATCTGTGAAGGATATAAACATCTGTAAATATGAATCCAAGTTTCAGTAATCCCGAGGATATAGATGTCAATGCACTCCATGACCTAAGAGGGGTGTCATTGATGCAATTATCTGTAATAATTAAGAGGGGTTTTCCTGGACTTATGTTGTTGGCCTATCCTTAGGATATGTCATCAATATCAGATCGGTGGGGGGCTGCTCCCGGAGAACCCCTGTAATTCTATATTTTATTCAACACCCTGCACTTATACACCTTCCATACCTGAATTGGGGCTGCTTTCAGAGCAAATAGCTCATTTCGTGCTCCTTTGGTGTAGCCATTCATGTTAACTAGAAGATGGACTCCATCTTGATGTATGCGATCAGCTGCTTTTCCATTACAAGGAATCTAGAAAATACATGTTTAGATTAAGATTTAAAAAAAAAAATACAGAATAAGAGCAAATAAAATGTGTAAAAAAAAAAAAAAAAAAACAGAAAAAAAAAAAAAGTTACTAGAGTAACAAGAATTCTCACCTGGGACAAGTCAACAAAGTGGTTTGCTTCTGCCATAACTTTGACACGGAAGTTTGTACCATCATCAGGACTAAGAGCATAACAGAAGACCTGGGGAAAAACAACAATGAAGTTAGTCTGAAGTCGTTTTACTATAACACAGCAAGCCACAGATTGTTTAGTTTTTGGGCTATGTCCAAACAGTGCAACATGTATCCTGTATAATGCGAGATTCTGTACAAAAGACAAGATACACAAACATGTTAAGTGACATCTTACCTCAAACTTATCTGAATTATGCATGCCAGGTATTGACTGCATCAAGTGAGAGGTAGGATGATTTCCAAAATCTGAGCTCACATAACCCACTCTTAGTCTTCCATCACTGGCCTTCAAATCCTTTGAGTGCTCATATAGTGGCTTATGAAGAACATTAATCTGCAGGACAACCACATTATATAAGTAATCACACTTAAATACTCACTTTAGTTGTGAAATTTCAAACAGGAAAAACGTACAAGCTCAAATTCATAAGCAGAATGCTACAGACTAGCATGAACATAATCTCACCTTGTCTAAACACAGGTTTCCATGCCTTTCAGCAATAGCTTTCCTAAAAGTGTGGGACAATGGATACAGCATACTATGGTGCGGATGTACAGATGGAAGTCTGTTCTTGTCCAGCTGATCTGCAACAATACTAACTAGTTTCTTCATCCGCTCATCATAATCTGTCCAATCACAGACAATCTGAAAAACATTTAAATACCATGAATATATTTGGGTAAAAAGGTTGGAATTGTATGAATTCAGACAATCAGTTATCATATACGCTACAAAATAGGAAATTATGGGTCTGAAACACCAATTAAAACGAAGTCTTAACATTTTTTTTCCCCTTTCCTATACCTGCAATTGCATAATCTGAGAATGTATGAAAGAAAACACTAAGGCCTCATGCACACTTCCATCACGGTTTTCCCTGCCGTTTTTGACGGATCCGTGGGTCCGTTTTGGTATCTGTGTGTACTCCGTGTCCGTTCCGTGTTTCCGTTTTTTAACGGACGGTGTTTCAGTTTCGCTTCCGTGTTTCCGTTAAGAAAACGGAAGGTATTGAATGTGTCACGTTCCCTAGTCTGTGAAGGCAACAGATCCGTCAAAAACTGAACCTTCCGCGTGCCGTCCGTGTCTGTGAAGCCATTCATGCACCGTCCGTTTTTTTGACGGACCCATTGACTTCTATGGGCCCCACTGTCACGGAATCACTTACCAGAGTAGGACATGCTCTACTTTTGACGGAACAACGAATCAGTCAAAATAATGGAAGTGTCCATTGAAATGAATGGGTTCAGAGTGCCATCAGTGAAAAAAAACTCAAGTGGGCAGGAGGCCTAAAAAGCTAATCTTCATACCAGACTTAAATCCTTAATTTCAAACGGATTGTAAATTTTTTTTTTTTAAACAGATCTGCTGCTCCTGCTTCATCACGATGAAGAGCTGACATATCATAAGGGAAAAGATTACACAGTGTTTTATCTTAAAAACATCTTTTACCTGAAGACAGTGTGCCAAGTTGCAATAAGCATCCGGGAAGTCCGGTTTCAGCTTCAGAGCAGTCCTGTATGAAGCAATTGCTTCTGGGATATTACCAGAGTCCTGGGGAAAGGAAGGTAGACATTTAGAAGGAACACATGTTCACGGTCCAATGCTTTCAATAGTAGAACTCATGACTAAACAGTCACTCACCTTATGAATGGATGCAAGGTTACTATGAGCATCAGCAAATGCTGGATTGATCTGAATTGCCCTGGTATAGCACTGCAATGCTCCTTGGACATCTTGCATCTCCTTCAATGTGTTACCCATATTTGAATAAGCGTCAGCAAATGTTGGACTGATTCTGAAAAGCAAATGGATTCTTCAGAAAACATGCACTCGAACACAAAAAATATTCTACTAACTATCATGCAAGCTTGTATTACCGAATGGCTTCCTTGTAATGCATAAGAGCTTCTTGAAGCTTTCCTTGTTGTTGCAGAACACTGGCCAGATTAGAATGAGCTGCTGCAAACTCTGGGAACACCTAAAGTGCAGGACGTTAAGAAGACCAGTTGACTTAATAACTTAAAAAAAAAAAAAAAAAATGTAGGAAAAGTATCCAACAACTTAATCAGTATCTACCTCGAGAGCTTTCCGATAGAGACGCACAGCCTCCTCAATATTTCCTTGTTCTCGCTTAATGTTGGCAAGGTTATTGAGAGAATCAGCGTGAGTTGGACAGAGGCGAAGAGCGGTATTGTAGCATTCTTCAGCATCAACCACCTTAAGAATTTTTTTTTGTAGAGATTAGAAAATGCATATCTATGGTAATAAAAGCAAGAGCTACTCAGGGCATCATTTTGTATATCACTGAACTAAAAAGTAAAATACATTATACGTAGAAAAGTTCTTCTGCTCCAGTTTCGAGCTATATTTTAAGGCCGGATTCACAAGAACATGTTCGGTCAGTGATAGATGGTCCCGTATATCGGCCACATTTCCTGGACCGAACACACTGCGGGCTCCTAGCTTCATAGTTATCTATGACTCTAGGTGTCACTGCCTCGCTGCTGGAAAACAGTCTCATACTGTAATAGTGTTTTCAATACGGAACCGTAGTTCTGGAGAGGCAAGGACTCCTAGCGTCAGAGAACTATGATGCTAGGAGCCCGGCTCCCTGCAGTGGGTTTGGTCCAGGAAATGTGGCCAACACACGGACCGAAGTCGCTCGTGTGAATCCCGCCTAAGAGGTTTATTCATGAATGAGAAAAGCTACAGAACATAATCCAAATTTCAGTTTCTACTTACACTGCCCTTTTCCTTGAGAGCATTGGCAAGATTACAATAGGCATCAGGAAAGTGTGGTTGAAGTTCTATAGCCCTTCGGTATGTGTCAATGGCAAGATCAATAAGCCCTTGTTCATAGTAGACACAAGCCAAATTTCCATGAACCACGGCATGATTTGGGCTGAGGCTGAGAGCTCGTAAATATGCTGCCACAGCTCTACAAGACAAAACGACAGACAAATATTTATTTACAAAAAGTCTATTATTAGCCAATACAATAGTGTGGACTACTGAGGACTTGGCGCAGTCTAAGAAAAACAGGACAATAATTATCTCGACTTACAATATAGGGAACGAAAAGTTCTAGTGCATGTCCTCACAAGACGGTGAGTACCCTTGACGTTGGTGGCGAGCTCGTGTAATTTGGCCAAAATATCTACGAATACCTCATGTTTATAATGTATACTTTTTTCAGGGGGAAGACCGGTCTCGTAATGCTGGGGGACAAGAGTGTGTCATTGTTTGGTGTGGCGTACAGGGCAGCCCGCCTGATCTAATAGTATGGGCGTGACTAATAGGCTGCGATCCGGCAAGATGTGCTACTCCGTGTGACCTACACATTGTTTGCAGCTTTGGTTGTGGGCAGTGATAACACTGAGCGGCTAGTGGGAGTGGATATCACTAGCATATTATACCTGAGCACTCTCCCCCTATGTAGCATTTGTGGTTTGTCTGCCTCCTGTTGGGAACTGGTGTTAACCTGCCCATTTGGTAAGTACAGCCTGTTTTTGTGTATATTAGTACGGCCCATTTTTTTGGTTAATGACTTACAGCGCCAGTCACTAAAATGCTGTTTTTCTTTCTTTGGAGTGATCATTATAGAATCGTAGGACAAAAATTCTACTCTGTGTGACTGATTTTCTTCCAGTAACTAACACCGCAGCTGTCCTGAATTATATCTATGTATCTAAACAAAATAGCTGCTCATGAATACTCATTAGAGGCTTCACCTTGCTTGGCCAACATAGAACACAGGGGTTTCAGTAACGGATTGGTTGATCACGTGACTTCACGTACTCTGCTGAAGAACACCATCTCATTGGTCAAAGCGCTCACTGCCGCTCCAGCCTTTAGACTCATTGGGGGAGATTTATGAAGACTTAATCTTAATTTATTAAAAGGCACAGACCTCTTGGTGCATTTTGGGCTGTGCAAAAGCCAGAAAATGAAATCTATGCCTGATATAAACAGGCGTAGATATGCACTTTCTTTCGGCCAGTTTCCGACTTTAAACTTAAAGGAACAGTGGCATCACAAATTTTTTTTTAATATGTTAAAGATGTTAGTGCTTTATTAAAAACGTTTGGATTAATTTGTGTGTTTGTGTGTTACTTTTTCTTCCCTATGGGGGCTGCCATTTTTTTTTCCATTTCTGTATGTGTCGATTAACGACACATACAGACATGGAATACGGCAGCCACAGTCCCATAGGGACTGCGAACGGGTCCCGTCCCATCCACTTCTGTGTACGCCGTCTGTGTGGGAACGGCGCATGCGGCGCTCCCACACAGTCCAATTTGAAATGCGCGCCGTCCCGCGCCATTTTCCAGTGGACCGGAAGTCGCGGCCGGACAGTAAGATTACTACTTCCGGTCGCGGCTTCCGGACTTGTGCACTTGGACCAGCGGCAGCAGACGGAGCGGACGGGCCGGAGGGAGCCGCGGCGGCAGGAGCAGGTAAGAGATTTCTATGTATGTTCGTGTTTGTGTGTTTACTACTGTATGTAAACCTACTACACTGTGTGTTAGCTCAAAAAATGGCGACACAGTGTAGGAGGTTAGACCGTTCAATCCCCTCGTTTATCCCGGCACTAGCCAGGATAAAGGAGGGGGGGATTCTCAGAGCTCACTAGAGCGAGTGCTTTTTTCCAAATTTTGCAGCAAAAAGCAATGTGGTTGCTTTACCACATGCAATGCTGCAATTTTGGGAATAGCTCCATCTAGTGACCAGCACTGGGAAATATTATAAATTAGAATCTAATTTATAATATTTCCTGACTCGTGAAAAAAAAAAAAAAAATTTGAACAATGTTTAATCACCTACACACTAATTGTTCAACTAAAAAAAACAAACATGTTTTGCTGGCAACACATTCCCTTTAAGAGACTGTGACCACATACGTGGCCTATATTGTACATAATGTGATCGGCGCTGTAATGTAGATTACAGCAGTGTTTTTTATTTAGAAAAATGATTATTGACAGAGTTATGACCTATATTAGCTTTATGCTAATGAGTTTCTCAATGGACAACTGGGTGTGTTTTACTATATGACCAAGTGGGCGTTGTGGAGAGGCGTATGAAATCAGAATCATACACTTCTCTCCATTCATTTACACTAACGATATCGATATAGCTATATCGCTATGTGCTGCCGCATAAACACAGTATAACGTTACTCATGTGTCATGACAATGAATATACATTATCTCCAGCCAGGACGTGATGTCTATTCAGAATCCTGACCACTTCTGTAGCGTCTCTGATTTACAGCACAGCACAGCGAGATCTCGCTGTGAATGACAGTTTACAGCGTAATCTCACGAGACTACACCTGCTATGCTGTAACTCAGACGCTACAGAAGTGGTCAGGAGAATGAATACACATCACGTCCTGGCTGCAGGTAATGTATATTCATTGTGATGACACATGAGTAGCGTTATAGTGTGTTTATGTGACTGCACATAGCGATATAGCTATTTGCAGTGTAAATGAATGGAGAAGTGTATGACGCCGATTGGTCAGCATCATACACTCCTCTGTACAATGCCCACTTGGTCATATAGTAAAACACGCCCAGTTGTCCATTGAGAAACTCATTAGCATAAAGCTAATATAGGTCATAACTCCATCAAAAATGATAGTTTTTCTAAATAAAAAAACACTGCTGTAATCTACATTACAGCGCCGATCACATCATGTACAATACAGGCCACTTATAATGTGGTGACAGAGCCTCTTTAATAAATTTGTCAGAACATTGTTGGCAATGCCTCATTTAAACCCCATCTACATTAAAGAGGCTCTGTCACCAGACTTTGCAAACCCTCCTATTGCAGCAGATCGGCGCTGCAATGGAGATAAGAGTAACGTTTTTTTTTGTTTTTTTTTTAAACGAGCATTTTTGGCCAAGTTATGACCATTTTTATATTTATGTAAATGAGGCTTTCTAAAGTACAACTGGGCGTGTATTGGTGTTCGTTACATCGGGGCGTTTTTACTTCTTTTACTAGCTGGGCGTTGTGTATAGAAGTATCATCCACTTCTCTTCACAACGCCCAGCTTCTGGCAGTGCAAAGACACAGCGTGTTCGAGAGATCACGCTGTGACGTCACTCACTTCCTGCCCCAGGTCCTGCATCGTGTCGGACGAGCGAGGACACATCGGCTACACCAGAGGCTACAGTTGATTCTGCAGCAGCATCAGCGTTTGCAGGTAAGTCGATGTAGCTACTCACCTGCAAACGCCGATGCTGCTGCAGAATCAACTGTAGCCTCTGGTGCCGATGTGTCCTCGCTCGTCCGACACGATGCAGGACCTGGGGCAGGAAGTGAGTGACATCACAGCGTGATCTCTCGAGAACACGCTGTGTCTTTGCACTGCCAGAAGCTGGACGTTGTGAAGAGAAGTGGATGATACTTCTATACACAACACCCAGCTAGTAAAAGAAGTAAAAACGCCCCGATGTAACGAACACAATACACGCCCAGTTGTACTTTTACTGTAAACACGACCAGTTGTACTTTAGAAAGCCTCATTTACATAAATATAAAAATGGTCATAACTTGGCCAAAAATGCTCGTTTTTTAAAAAAAAACAAAAAAAAAAAACTTTACTCTTATCTCCATTGCAGCGCCGATCTGCTGCAATAGGAGATAGGGGTTGCAAAATCTGGTGACAGCGCCTCTTTAAGAGTGGCGATAGGAGAGAAAAGTTGAAAATTTAAGCGCAAATATGGCGAACGCTATAATTTGTGTCTTTTCTACCCCCAAAATATTGGTGCAAATCGATTACTTACCCCATTCATCTTAAAGTGAAAGTAATTGAAAAAATATTTTGACTCAATAGCTATTCGGCCTGGAAATCATATGCAAAGTGACAGTTGCGTTAAAGAATACCTGTTTCAGGCGATTTTTTAGAATAAGCTGTCATATGTGTACATGAGGAACAACACTATTTCTGGACTTGTATTCTGCATTTTTGAGCAGCTCCCTCTCCAATTCTCAGTTTTTCCAGAGCAAGTGGTTGGAGCCTAAGGTCTATCATGTCTTCTATACACTGCTCACACAGGCATGAGGACATCCTGCTCCCCAAAATCTTTGTATGTAGCCCACTGCTTAGAAAAAACAGCAACATGGGAGACCTCACATAGAAGTAATAAGCAGTGTAAATGAAAATCCAGCACTGGAGTGAGATATGACCCTTACTAGAAGCTGCAGCAGCATCTGTCTCTCCAGCATCTCCCTCGCTTCTCCATAGAATTCAATGGGAAGCATACAACCAGATTCTTCAGTGAGCAGGGGAAGAATATCCTTACACGTGGAGAAAGAGCCATTTTTCTCCATGGATATACATTACAAAGTTTTCGCTTGTAACATTGATGTATGCAAAGTTTCACCAAAGGATAGTGACCATTTCAGTATCTATATATTAAAATGTTTGGATAAATTCTTCTGGTTTGGGTTTCTGTTGGGAGAAATCTCATAACAAAACTATATAATGTCTGTGGACATAGTCCATGCCCGTCTTAAGTAATATGACTGGGTGGGGGGCTGAAGTCAAGAAGCACCAGAGTGTTTTGAGGAGGAAAAGGAAAAATAACTGGTTTCTACAGAAATATCTTTGCATTATAATACTGAGGAAATTTCAACATGCCAGTTATTACCTGTCAAAAATACGAGCCTCTTTAAGGACATTTCCCAAATTAATGTAGGCATCCAGAAAATTAGGATCAAGAGTTACTGCCTAGAAACCAATGAAACAGTTAGTTAGACATCAAATAATTAATCTCAAATATTACTATACAGCAATCTCAATGGACCTAGTCAGCATTTGAATTTTAACCTTTAGTTTAGGGCTACCTGTCGACTTTTGCTGCAACACCTGCTGGATTTATTGAGACTGTCATGTTCGTGGCAACCTGTGGGTCGCAACATGGCCTCATTGACTTGCATCACCTGCGATGCATGTCTGGGCCAAAGTCTACGTGTAGCCATAGCCTTACTGTTTTAACTGAAAAAAAAAAAATCACAAAACGATTCTCGTTCATGATTGTAAAGCCATTTGCAATGATCGTTACGTCAGCTTAAAACAGTTCGGCCATGAAGTGGTGGGCCGCACAAGCTCACAGAACGGGACTGGTAAGTCTATCCCCTGCCACAACCCTTAGTACTAAGCACAAACTGTCCTTTAGAAGCAGACTTTTCTGAAATACTTATATTTACTAAATTTCAATATTTTAACAAATAAGTTAGCAAGTAATAAAATTTAATCAAGTGGTGCATGTGCCAACAGTCATGTTACAACATAAAAACAATAAAAAGAGGCAGAATAGCCAATGCCAAATTATTAATTTTTTTCAGATTTTACCCCTAAAACGACAGATATATCAGTCACAGGGATCTTATACGTACTGCACAGTATTAACTTGACTACGGTTGTACAGCCGGGCTCCTGCAGCAACTGCCGGCAGTTTGACCCCTTAGATGCCATGGTCAATAGCAACCGGGGCATCTACGGGGGGGGTGGGTGGGTGTGTGTGTGTGTGTGTGTGTGTGTGTGTGTGTGTGTGTGTGTGTGTGTGTGTGTCAGAAGGAGGGAGCGCAACATGATTGCGGGGTGCCGATTGGGTATCATGGCAGCCGGGGGGGGGGGGCCTAGCAAAGGGCCCCAAGCCTGCCGTGTCTGTTTTCCTATTAGGTGACAATTGCGTTAAATAATATTCTCTATTTTCTTTAAATAGAAATACCACCAATCCCCTTATTTCAATTTAAAAAAAAATAATACATTTTTATACCGTATCTGTAGCGACCCATACAATAAACTTACTTATACTGCATGGCGTATTAAAAAAACAAAACAAAAAACCCCACTTACTGACCCGTAAAATTAAATTCAACAAAAGTTAACATGTTAATTTAACCACAGCAGAGAAAAAAAAAAACACCACACATATGGCTTTTGGAATGCAAAGATCAAAAGAATGGTTTGGTCATTAAAAGGGGTTGTACAGGCACAGACCGGTTGACCTATCCACAGGATAGATGGCTAGGTCATCAGTATATTCAGCTGTCCTGGCTGCCTCCGGGCCCTGGTTAATATGCATTGTTCAGCGTCGTAAGCAGATGGCTCCGTACACTGCATAGCGGCCATGCTGCAAAACTGCAACTCTACTCCTATGCGCTTGAATAGGAGCAGAGCTTGAATACTGCAGATCGGCCGCTATACTGTGCCCAGGGTCATCTGCTTCCGGCAGTCGGAGCAGGGTCCGGGTGCCCACCGATTATATGCTGATGACATCCTGTGCATAGGTCATCAGTATGAAAAACCAGTCCATGCCCGGACAACCCCTTTAAGGCCCAAACAGGCTTGGTCGTTAAGGGGTTAAATAACACCTGAAACAGAAACACGTTTACATCACTGCACCCCCCACCTAATGATCTACCCAGCTCAGGACTTTTTAAATATCGTCTTCACTTCCCGGCTTTTGATCAGACTCATCTAGAATTTCAAATTTCACCCTGCTTCCTCCTTCTCTGTGCGGTAATATCATCCCATAATGCCTCAGTATAGCATCACATGAGCTGGTGAAACCAGTACCCTCTCTGCCTGCTGGGAGGACAATGTTATCCTTCTCGTAATATTTTCCTGAATAAGCTAAAAGACCATATTTCTAGAGCCAAAGAGCCTGAGCTGTGATCTACCTTGTGTGGACAGGAGCCCCTATAAATCATCAGTAACTGTGATAGGAGTTTGTCATTGTCTGCCCGTGGAGAGCCTGTGTGGAATAGTCCATGCAATTTCAGCACACAGGAAGTGCTGGTGAGTGACACCGGATTATCGTAATTGACTCGAGTACAAAAATCGTGTGACCGAAGACTAATATATAACACGAGTAGGTGACAATTAACCAAATTCCTCAATGAACCAATTGGGAAACTTCAGTTTTAGTCACTCTCCCTTTAAGACAATTATGTCAGCATATAAAAGCAGTACATACCTTCTCAAAATGATGAATGGCAAGCCAGATCTCTCCTTGTGCATTAAATACACATCCAAGATTACTCCATGCAACTGCGAAGTTTGGCTGTGTTTCAATTGCTTTTAGGTAACAAGCCTTGAAGGGTTTAAGCAGAGGAAAGGAAGAGAAGGATGGGATTTTTGAGAAAACAAGAAAGCCACATTAGAATACATTCTCCAAACCGCAAAAAGTGAACCTGCAGCATAGGCTCGCCAGCGCTTGAATCTGCGCAAGTCGATGAATCCTACGCCAGCGCAAACCCACACCCAAATGCAAGCAACCATTTCTGAGTTAAGCCATTATGAATTACATTAAAATTTTACTAATTGTACTTGTTTCCATTTATGGTTTACTTAAATAATAAATGTATTATAAGGTGTTCTAACTAGACATATTAAGACTTCACTAATAAGCATTGGTGAACTCCGTCAGGAAAGCAAATGGTGGCACAGAAACCAGAAATGATAAGATTGCAAGCAGGTCCGGGTCCCTGTAATGCAAGCGCAAAAATCGCAAGCGCTCCGAACAGCAGTACTACGCTATTGCCGCAGATCGCCGACGCGCTGGCAAAAGTAAACAGCCAACCTGATTCATTAACCCCAATGTACAAGAGTAACTAAAAAGGAGGGAAAATAAAAACCCCAATCCTTCCCGCCCATAACAGAACCCAATATTTAACACACTACAGGTTAACCATCAAATTGACTGTCCACTTGGATTCCTCCCCACGCACAGCGCAATCCGCAGCGCAGCCTTTGCGCTACTGCAGGCTCACGGCGCATGATGAGGAGCAGAACGATCAGTCCAAACAAAGAAGAAATAAAAAAGGAAAAAAATAATGAACATCTGTAAGAGTTAGACGCTTACATCTAAACTAGCTCCAATTTCTCTTATATAGTATATTTTCCTTTAAAGAATTGTGGCCATTGGTATATAATTTTGTACTTTAATTGCTTGTAAATAATACATTTTAAGCCGTTTTCGAAGCCACAAGACAGAAGGATTCAGGCATGGAGCAAATGGTTTTGTTGTGGCAGTTACAAACCCGTTACCATATTTCTCATGTGACTTTTCGGTGCGTTCCTTGCTGGAAGAGGAGGAGGTGCATGTCTGCCTAGATCCAGGCCTCGAGCTCCCTTCAGCGAGGCACCTTACGCATGGAATAGCAGTTTTCACCCACCTGAAACCTTCTAAATACAATATCAGTGGTAAAAACCAAAAACAAGAGAGAAAATAAAACAATATCATTAGTAAAAGATCTCAACAAAGCAAGTGAAATGCTTTTGGATATGCTCTATGATTTAGACAAGGACAAAGCTGGCTTTCATGTTGATCATGCAGGAAGTTCAGGGGTGGTGGCAAAGTGCATGGCTGGAAGAAAGGCTCTCAAAGGCAGATGATAAAATTTGCTTTTATTACGAGGAAACAGCTGGTTTGATATTGGAAATGCACTGATTACAAAGAAAGTCATTTGATTGAAATATTGGTTTCCTTAATTCCTTGCCAAAGAAAAGTCTTTCGCACTAGGTGCCTCCAGAACTCTGAAATAAAGAAATCAGCATCCTACGCAGGCGCGGTTCGCTCTTATGCCAGTGACGCTAAAGCAGCGGTGAAGTGCAATGCGTTAGCTGTCCATATGATGGGCTGAGAACCACAAAAAGTTGAGAAAATCAACTTTACGTACTTACTGATTCCACTTCTTAGAATAAAAAAAAGATACCTCTAGATCAGTATCAGAGATCCCACCATTAATACAATTCAGTTTCACTAACTTAAAAGGTCTCATGACAAATAGACAGCTAAACGGCATTACCACTCCATGCTATTGCACGCGCGTGGTGTTTGGAGTAACAGAGGATATTCACACTTGACCTCGCGTTTCTCCTAACTCCTTTCCCTAGCAGCGCAAGACGCACAAGGTGGCTTGTAACAAGACTGCTGAAATCCACGATTACAGTTCACAACCAAGTGCACAGCTGTCAAATGTATTAGACATTTCAATTATGACGGTTTTCTTTTGAACATTAACTGCTAGAAGCCACCTTAATGTGCCATTATTTTCTTTCCATCAGTCCATTTTCTTAATACAAACCAGCCTCAATCCTTATTTAATAGACCATCCATTAATGATGGTAAAAAAAAAAATTAAAAAAAAAATTCAATCAGATCCGTTGTTTTTTCAAACAGCCTTTCTTTCATAAAGAAGAAACATGTACTGCGGGAACGGGAGTTAAAAAAATAAAATAAGAGAAGTGGGCTCTTTGGTTGGAGTTTGTAGTGCCTCTAAGTTCATCAGCTGAGATGACCTTGTGGACTAAGACCAAATTGTAAATGGCTGACAATTTAAGTTGCAGTAAGAATTAAGTACCTCTGCAAATTGGAAACCTGCACATGGGTTTACCAAACATCTGGACAGCTCCTCACTATTGGAGGTGCTGCACATTCCACTATACTCCTTGGGTTATGGTTCTTTATAGTCTCATTCCTTTAACACTCCGCAGTATACACTGTATAATGCTAAACTGTGGCAGAACTGATGATTCAGTGCACTGATGCTGCAATAAAAAAAAAAGTTTAGTGTCAGGAAACTAGAAACGTACCTTAGCTTCTTCTAAGCGACCCAGGGCTTTAAGTAGATTACCCAGGTCACTGCGGACACAGTACAAATCCTGGCAGGAAAAAAACAAAAAAAAAAAACATTTATAGAAATGGAGTAGTGAATATATAAGGAAAGGCAAAATAATTACCTGCAGAAATACTAAACTAAAATGCGGAATTCATCCATCAGTTTCATTATTCAAGAAGCCAGTACAGTGTGGAGTCAGAAAACTTTATGGTAGGGACAGTGTAAATAATGAAGATTTTTCACAACGGGTTTCATTGTAGTACAGTAGCAGCAGAGTGGATGAGATGTGAACAAATCTCATCCACACACTGCAGGGAAAAATCTGCAGAAAAACCTTTAATTTAAACATAAATTGACCTGCATTGAGTTTTTTAAATCAGCAGCATATCAATTTATGTTGTGAAATCACTGCTCTTCTGTTACAGGTTCTCTCCACTGAATTCACTGGGAGGTAAAACACACCAGAAATAGGCAAATGTTACGATTTTTGTGGCAGAAAAGTAGATCATACTTACATACTAAAAAGGTTCATACTTACCCCTGGCCGTTGTCGTAGCGACCCGATTCTCTGCTCTGAGTGCAGCCCTGCCTCAAAAGGACGATGTTTCAACCCATGTGACTGCAGCAGCCAAAACCTGCAGTGGCCACATGGACTACATACAGCATCATCTCAGGAGGCCGGGTTGTACTCAGAGCAGAGGAATGAGTCGCTACGACCATGGCCAGAGGTAAGTACAAACTTTTATGCCAGTTGTCTCAGAAGCCAGACCCATGGCAATCACTTGCGGCTTTTATAGTAAAGGGGTAATTTGCCATGAGAAATGCTCTCAACACCAACTTGGAGATGTCATAGGTACTTGTATAACTTACAGGATTGTACTGAAGAGCTGACACATAGGCCTGCACTGCACCCTCCATATCGCCAGCTGCCACAAGAGCCGCAGCGAGATTGATATAGCCATCAATGAAGTCCGGTTTCAGCCGTAGTGCATGCCGATAATGCTCAATGGCCTCCTGCAGCTGGCCTCTTTCTTTATAGACATTTCCCAGGTTGGAATAAGCTTCTGCAAGTAGTGGATTCTGCTTAATTGCCAGTGTACTAAAATGTGCTGACCTGCAAAAGACAAGCAAAAAACACACACATTTAACATGGCCATACATCTTAGATAGCGGTTGGTCGTTCATTCAGTCGACAGCTATTCCTCCCAACCCACCACACACATGCATGCTCAGCCGAGACCGGAGCTGCAACTTCGTTTGTGATCGCCGAGCCCACATGGGACATCTATGACCCCATTTTAAGCTTAACGTTGAGAGCCGATCACAGCTGAAGGTGAAGCAGGTTTTGGCACCTGGACCCAGCGGGCAAAAAAAACGCAGCAAACAGCATGCAGATGAAAATCTGCCTCAAAATTCCAGATGGAATTTTGAGGCAAAATATTCAGCCTGTAAAAATCTGTGTGAACATACCCCAAGGGAATGTTGCGACATGGATCTGTTGCGGATTTTTATTGAGAATTCCACCTTAAATTACAGTAGTAAAACCCATTTTCTATGCGCCACAAAAATTCTTTGTAGATTTTATGGCACATTGGACTGTTGCAGCGGACATTATCCCTTGCAACGAAAAGGTTGACAATTGCAGCATATCCGCACGCAAAAGTTGCATATTTTGACGCGGACGTGTGGCAAAATCCACGGCGGAATATTCCACTAACTAACTCAGGAGCAGTACAGGATAAGTAATACAATGTATTAGCGAAGTCTATACAAATATATATTAAAAAAAAACTCCTCGCTAAAGGGGAGGGGTATATATATATATAAAATAGACAAGGAGGGGGTATCAAAGGCTATTATAGTCTATACAGCAAGCTTATGTTTAAGGTCTAATATACGATTAGAGACCTTAAAGGGGTTGTCTCACAAAGACAACCCCTTTAATATGGAGCTGGCTGATTTACGCAAATCTGTCTTCCCTCACCCTGCGTCTAGTATAAAAGTTTCCTCTGCAGAGAAAAATGTACAGTTACACAGCGGTTATCAAAATTAATAGTCATCCATGTGCTGCATGGACGAATTAGGACGGCCAGAGCAAGACGATCTCAGAGAGATTTTCTGTTTTGGCACAAAGATGGGGGTCCCAAGCTGGCAACCTTTCTATGATGTCAATAAACCTTAAAAGATTCTCTGAAAACCGCTTTAAAATTTCCTTCATCTTGACAACCCGTATGTCGTAACAATTTCTAAAAGTCCCCCTTCCTAGAATTTCAGCAACCAGAAGTAGTGAGATAAATAACATGCATACAGAATAGGAAAGAAATACTGACCTGTCCAGTCTGCGACACTGGAAGTGAATAGAAGAGAGTAGTAGTAAAACACCAGTGTTATCAGGCTCTTGTCTCCAAAGCTGCATGCAATGTCTTTCAGCGGCTTCAAAGTCCCCTGCCTGATATTCACGATGAGCCAACTCCGCTAACCCTTGGAAGGAAAGCATACGTTTCGTTGGTTCTAGAGAATTATCAAACATCCGGGGGAAAGGAAAATTAGAGAATGGAAATAAAAAAATAAAAAATATTGGGAAAAATAAAAAAAAACAAATGATGAAAACTAAAAGGAGATGCTTCGCAAATAAAAAAAAAAAGCATGATACTAACTAAATGTCATTAGTGCATTGGAAACGCAGGGTTTTCTAATAAATGTACCTAGTGTCAGAACATGACCATCCCTGTTGCAGAACTACACAACATGTTAGGAAATAATTCGGAATCCACTTTGAGCTTTATACTAGTGTCTAAAAAAGTTCTGGCTACTCAAAAAAAAAAATCAAACAAAAAAAAATCAAAACAGAGGGAATGTGTCACTAGAAAATGTTTTTTTTTTATTTCTTTTTTTGTTAAACAGTATATAAATGATTACACATTGTCATCATTTTTTTTTTTAAATATTTCACAAGTCAGGAAATATTATAAATTAGTTTCTAATTTATAACATTTCCATGTGCTGGTCACTAGAGGGAGCAATTCCCAAAATTGCAGCATTGGCATGTGGTAAAGCAACCTCATTGCTTTATGCTGCAAAATTGGAGAAGACACACTCGCTCTAGTGTGCTCAAACAATGCCCCCTCCTTTATCCTGGCTAGCGCCAGGAGAAAGGAGGGGGTCAAATGTTCAAACCTCCTACACTGTGTGCCGCCATTTTTAGAGCGAATGCACAGTGTAGGAGGATTAGATACAGTGGTTATAACACGAACATACACAAACATCACTTACCTGCTCCTGCCGCCGCCGCTCCCTCAGCTCCTAGTCCTTGCTCCGGAACATATTGACAGAAGCCGCGACCGGAAGTAGTTATCTTACTGTCTGGCCGCGGCTTCCGGTCCACATGAAAATGGCGCCGGATGTCGCACTGCCGAAGACCTTCCATTTGGACTGTGTGGGAGCGGCGCATGCGGCGTTCCCACACAGACTACGTACACTGTAGTGAATGGAACGGCTCCCGTTCGCATTCACTATGGGGATGTATGTGCCGTATTCCATCTCTGTATGTGTCGTTAATCGACACATACAGAGATGCAAAAAAAATGGCAGCCCACATAGAGAAGTAAAAGTCAGAAAAAAGTAAAACTAAAAATTTATTTTAATAACATACTAAAATCAAAAACATTTAAAAATCATTTTCGTGACACCTTCCCTTTAAAAGGGAAGGTGTCATGATTTTTTTTTTTTTATCATATTGCTTTTAATATGATATGAACATAAATTTTATTTGCGTTCTCATGTTCTACTTTGTTCTTACTTTTACTTTATGGTGGCTGCCATTTTTTTCATCGTTCCATTCTCTGAAGCGTACGCCGTCTGTGTGGGAACGGCGCACGCGCCGCTCCCACACAGACCAAAACTAAGCTCGTTCGCAGAGCGAAATCTGGCGCCATTTTCATATGGCCATATGTTCAACAAAGCAAAGGCGCAAGGAATAGGAGCGGAAGCGGCAGGAGAAGGTAATTTATGTTCATGTATGTGATGTGTGTATTATGTTCGTGTGATACGGTCTGCTGAGCACTGTACCTAATCCTCCTACACTGTGCAGTCGCTCAGAAAACGGCGGCACACCGTGTAGGAGGTTTGAAGATTCAAACCCCTCCTTCTCCTGGCACTAGCCAGAATAAGGGAGGGGGGATTGTGTGTCCACCCCAAATTTGCAGCATAAAGCAATGAGGTTTAGAATCGAATTTATAATATTTCCTGACTTGTGAAAAAATTAAAACAATGTGTAATCACTTAAAAAAATAATGGTTTAACTAAAAAAAATAAAAAATTCTAGCGACACATGCCCTTTAAGTGATCGAACTCACTCCTAAAGTCTACAGTAATTGTTCACCCCTGCTCGAACCTCTCTGAGGTGGCTCCTTTCACATGAAGACATTATAAAGGCAAGCATTACAAAGTGATTTTGCTGTTGCCATACGTATGCGTTAGGGCCTGTTCACATCGCCGTTCGCTTTCTGTTGAGAGTTTCCGTCGGAGGTGACAAACGGAAACCATTAGCAGTGTTTCCGTCACCATTGATATCAATGGTGATGAAACGGAAGCTGTGATTTTCGTTTGACTTTCCGTTGTGGGGTTCCACGACGGAAACCTCCTACGGAAGCCCTGAACGGAAAGCAAACGGTGATGTTAATAGGCCCTTGGGCATAAATGTGGTCACAAAGTGAATAATTTTAGGGGAACTAAAGGCACTAATGGTTGAAACAAAATAAAAAGAAAGTGGATGCACAGATAGGGATAATGCTTAAGGGGAAAATACATCATTACCATGGTTCTCTACAGCAGACATAAGGTAAAAAGCTTTCCCAGTACATTCCAAAGAAATGATAAACTACCTATTATAGGGTACATGGCGAACATTGAACCATTGAAATAGTTTTCATGTCATGGTATGTCCATACGTAGCGCAATACTGCGGATTTTCCGCAACGTATTTAAGCAACGGAATACTGTAGTAGCTGAGTGGGTGAGATTTAAAGTGCCCGATACCGCAGTTAGGCATCCATCACAGCCTAAGTAACATATACATCAAGAGCATTCACCAGCGTATACATCAAATGGGGGCCAAAAAGACGGGATGTGAACAGCCCCTAACAAATGCATCCTCACGTGATATTTAATATTCCCAATGGGGAGTTGGAATGCAACTTGGCCATATCCTGGCTGACAGTGACTGCTGGTAAACACTTTAAAAAAAAAAAACACAACAAAAGTTATCCCATCTGGACAAAACCGTTTTAGGATGAAGAAGCCCTGGCTATCAGTTGATTGTCAATGGTCAGAAATGTAGTATTAAATGGTCCCCTTTTAGAGAAATGACTGACATTTAATACATGGTCACGTCGAATACTCCAGAGTGGGGAGCTCTGGCTCACAGAAGCGTCCCAAGCAGGGAATCCCCACTCTATGGCGAATATAGGCAATATGGGACTATAGTGTTGCTGACGTGACAATCCTACCTCATGATTACAAAGTGCTAAACTTCCCAGAACAATGTATACCGCTCCTGCCATTTACCAGAGTCACAAGCCTGAAACAGAACAGGTTTTGCAGGTAAGTAGCTACGCCGATGCTGCTGCAGAATCATCTGTAGCCTCTGGTGCCGACACGATGCAGGACCTGTGAGTGACGTCACAGATCTGCACTGCCAGAAGCTGGGCGTTGTGAAGAGAAGTGGATGATACTTCTCATCAGAACGCCCAGCTAGTAATAGTAGTAAACACGCCCCGATGTACGCACATAATACACGCCCAGTTGTACTTTTACTTTTCAACACGCCCAGTTGTACTTTTGCAAGCCTCATTTGCATAAATACGAAAATGGTCATAACTTGGCCAAAAATGCTCGTTTTTTAAAAATAAAAACGTTACTGTAATCTACATTGCAGCGCCGATCACATGCAATAGCAGATAGGGGCTGCAAAATCTGGTGACAGAGCCTCTTTAAAGGGGCTTTGTCACTAGATTAGAAGTGCCCCATCTCCTACATAATATGATCGGCGCTGTAGATTACAGTGGTTTTTATTTTGAAAAACGATCATTTTTTAGCAAGATATGAACAATTTTAGATTTAGGCGAATTAGTTTAACCCCTTCACGACCAGCCCACGTAGATTAACGGGCTGCCGTGCTGGGCTTTTCTCCTGCAGCCCGTTAATTCACGTGGTGCCAGAACAGAGTGCACAGCGCTCTCCCTGTGCTCTGAATCTCTCAGCACACGCTGCTACTAGCAGCCTAAGTGCTGAGAGAAGACATCAGGACCGGGTTGGTGTCGGTCCTGATGACGTGATCACCATGATAAAGCTATCATGGTGTTCACAGCAAAGTTTGTTGCAGCAACAGACTTTCTGTGCTGTTCGTTACAATGTTTCTCCTCCCTCCCTGTCAGATCGTTCTGAGACAGTGGGGGAGAAGAAGCTGTGCCGAGCAGCTGCTGTGTGTCTCGTATAAAGACACAATGTATGTGAAAAACACACAAAAACACCTCCACATAGATAGCTTAGTGTAGGCAGCTAGTTATAGTTTAGGTAGACAGTACTCAGACTAGGACAATTAGTTAGTAATCAATTAGGGTTTATAATGTGTGTGTGTGTGTGTGTGTGTGTGTGTGTGTGTGTGTGTGTGTGTGTGAATTGAAAATACGCAGCTATTCCGGCATTAATTTTCACGTTATAAATTTACGCCGTTTACTATGCAGCGTAAATAACATGTTAACTTTACTTGTTTTTGCATCGCCGCATTCCAAAAGCCGTAATGTTTTGATTTTTCCGTCGATGTGGCCGTATGTGGGCTTGATTTTTGCGGGCCAATGTGTAGTTTTCATTAGTACTATTTTGGGGTACATAGGACTTATAGATTAACTTTTATTTTATTTTTTATGGGGGGAATGGGAGAAAAGAAAGAATTTTGTCGTTTTTTGCATTTTTTTTGGACGCCGTTCATCAGGCGGTTTAATTAATGTGTTCATTTTATTGGTCAAGTTGTTACGATCGCGGGGATACCATATGTGTGTCCCACCAGGGTACTTCACTATGCGATCTGTTGATCGCATATATAATGCTTTGGTATACAGTACTTTGTATACCAAAGCATTATTGCCTGTCAGTGTAAAACTGACAGGCAACCTGTTAGGTCATGCCTCCGGCAATCGCCTAACAGGCATTTGCTGAAAACAGACCTGGGGGTCTTTGTTAGGCCCCCGGTTATCATGGAAACCCAACGGGGACCCGCGACTTGTTTGCGGGGGCGCCGATCGGGTGACAGAGGGAGCTCCCTCCCTCTGTCAAACACATTAGATGTCGCTGTCACTATGGGGCAGGGGAGCCAATATTCATAGTCCTACAATAAAGATGCACGGTGTAGGGATATAACTGTGTACCAACATCTGTATAACGTATTAAGAAAAAAAAACAAAAAACACCATTAGTACACAGCCACATACAGGAAGTGGAAAGGCCCCTCCCCCCTTTAGACAGATGTCTGCACTTTCATTGTAAAAAGACACATCTACACTTTCTTGTGGTTCTTAACCCCTTAGTGACCACTAATACGCCTTTTCACGTGATTCACTACTGGGCTTTAGGCTAGGCTGACGCCTTTTCACGTCAGCCTAGTCTAAGTCCTGCACGGGTCTCCCGTGCAGGCAGGAGCCGGGGCTCTGCTGTCAGATGACAGCTGAGCTCCTGCTCCAACGCCCGCGATCGAAGTTTACTTCGATCGCGGCCGTTTAACCCGTTAAATGCCGCCGTCAATAGCGACCGCGGCATTTAACTTTGTTTACAGAGGGAGCGCGCTCCCTCTGTCACCCATCGGCGGCCCGCGAATGCAATCGCGGGTCTCCGATGGGGTGTCATGGCAGCCGGGGGACTGATAAAAGCCCCCAGGTCTGCCCTGGACATATGCCTGTTAGGACGCGCCGGAGGCACGCCCTAACAGATTGCCTGTCAGATTTACACTGACAGGCAATAATGCTCTGGTATACGACGTATACCAGAGCATTATAGCAGCGATCGGAACATCGCACAGTAAAGTCCCCTAGTGGGACTAATAAAATAAGTCATCAAAGTGAAATAAAGATTATTAATAAAAAGTACAGTAAAAAAAATAAATAAAACCATTTTTTCCATAAAAAGTGGTTTTATTTAGTAAAAGTGTAAAAAAAAAAAAAGTATACATATGTGGTATCGCCGCGACCGTAATGACTCCATTAATAAAGTTAATATGTAATTTAAACCGCAAAGTGAACACCGTAAAAAAAAACGCCAAAAACTATGGCGAAATTGCAATTTTTTTCCATTGCCCCCCAAAAAAGTCATAATAAAAATTAATCAATAAGTCCCATGCACCCCAAAACAGTACCATTCAAAACTACGTCTTGTCCCGCAGAAAACAAGCCCAAAAAATCACTACATCGATGGAAAAATAAAAAAATTACGGCTCTTGGAAAGCGAAGATGCAAAAACAAATAATTTTAGTTCAAAAGTGTTTTTATTGTGCAAAAGTCGTAAAACATAAAAAAAACCTCCACATATGTGGTATCGCCGTAATCGTACCGACCCATAGAATAAAGGTCACATGTTAATTATGTCGCACAGTGAACGGCGTCAATTTAAAAACGCATAGAACAATGGCGGAATTTCAGTTTTTTTTTATAATCCCCCCCAAAAAGGTTAATAAAAGTTAATATAAAAATTATATGTACCCAAAAATGGTGCCATTAAAAAGCACAACTAATCCCGCAAAAAACAAGTCCTCATACAGCTATGTAGACGAAAAAATAAAAACGTTATAGCTCTTTGAATGCGACTATAGAAAAACTAATAAAATAGCTTGGTCATTAAGGCCTAAAATGGGCTGGTCACTAAGGGGTTAATCTGAAAAGGAGCCCATGCTTTTCAGTACTGTAAAAAAAAAAAAAAATTTAAAAAAAAAAAACACGTTACAGTGTACTAGGGTTACCAGTATGGTACATACTAACTCTGAATATAAGTCTACGTCTACACATCTGTACATGTTTTTCCTTACACGGAAGTAAACTTCTGACATAGGCCAAAAATGTGGTGTGAGCAGAGCCACAGAAAGCTCTCCCGCAGCTAGTTCTAAACCTCAGGCGTTAAAGGGTAACTAAACCAACAAACTTCTTAGGACATGTCACTATGACCGGTGGGTGTCTGAGCACTGAGACCCCCACCAATCGCTAAAACGAAGCGGCAGAAGCGCTCATGTGAGCGCTCAGCCACTTTGTGTCTGTTCGGCTTTTTACGGAAATCAATGCCCGTACTTCGCTACATCGGCTTTCCGGAAAAAGCCAAACAGAAACAAAGCGGCTGTGCGCTCTTTTTCTACTGGGCCCTGGCCATCTAGGATATCATAATGCTTGACCCTCAGTATTGGTTGTAGCCCACGCCAAAATGTAAAGTTTATCTTTTATGTTTCCCATGAACCCAGTACAACACTAAAATAAGAGGAATCAATTATTTTAAACCAGAGACCAATACAGCTAGAGAAAGGCCTGTGCAGCGTAGGATCACCTCTGTCAAAACGGTCTACCAATCTGTGCCTCACCAAAAACTGCGGGTACATCAAAGAGGCTTGTCTCAAAGTTTGAGGAGCACTGCTGCAGTGTACACTTAGATAAGGCCTTGTTCACATCAGAATTCGGTTTCCGTTGGAGCGACCTATCAACGGAGAGGCAAACATAGCTTACGTTTGCATTACCATTGATTTCAATGGTAATGCTTCCATTGCTAATGGTTTCAGATTCTCTCCGTTCCGGGGTTTTCTTTTCGGTGAAATCAATAGCGTAGTCTACTGCGCTATTGATTCCATCAAAGAAACTGAACCGTTACGTTTGCCTTTCCGTTGATGGGTTCCGCCGAAGGAAAGCTCAGACAGCACCCATCAACGGAAAGCGAATGCTGATGTGAAAACACCCTGCCGTAGAGAAGACACCAAATAACACTTAGGGGTTATTTAGACGAACGTGATATACGTCCGTGCAACGCGCATGATTTTCACGCGCCTCACACGGAACTATGTTACTCTATGGGGCCGTGCAGACTGTCCGTGAGTTTCACGCAGCGTGTCCGCTGCATAAAACTCACACGACATGTCCTATATTTGTGCATTGTTCGGGCATCACACACCCATTGAAGTCAATGGGTGCGTGAAAATCACGCGCAGCACACAGAAGCACTTCCGTGTGACGCGCGTGATTCGCGCAACAGCAGTAAAAACTATGAATGAAAACAGAAAAGCACCACGTGCTTTCCTGTTTACAAATATACAGAGTGTCATAATGATGGCGGCTGAGCGAAAATCACGCAGTCACGCATCATACGCTGCTGACACACGGAGCTGTTATGGACCTTTTGCGTGCGCAAAACGCACACGCTCGTGTAAATCCGGCCTTAGGGTGTTGTGTCTCAAAGGGTGAAATCCACAGAATTTCCTTAAATTAGGTGCAGATATTTTTTGCTACACGGGGATTGGGTTTGCAAAACTTCATCCACGTGAATTGAACTATAAATTGACGTGGATTTTCAGTGCAGAATCCACATCGCAAATCCATGTCTGAATTCACGCTCACCCTTAGGGCTCATACAAACGAGTGTGCGAATCACCGTTCCATACATAACATTATCCCAAGAAGCAATGAAGACAGAGCTTCTGGAGGAGAATATTGTCCAATATATGACAACTAATGAAGCATGATATCATTTATTTAACCCCTTAGTTACCACCAATACGCCTTTTCACAACGGTCATTAAGGGGCCTTAGGCTAGGCCGTTGCCTTTTCATGGCGGCCCAGTCTAAGTCCTCAACAGGTGTCCCGTGAAGGCTGGAGCGGGTGCTCGGCCGTATGAGAACACAGCTCGATATGGGCCGATCAACGAGACAGCTTGTCGATTAGCGCTCATTTGCTCTTTTCACAAGGAGCAATGCTTGGTTATGTATGGGGGATGAGTAATCGTTACTATGATCTTTCGTCCCCATACATTTCCATCATGTCGGCAGCACAACTCCTTTTTTTACACAGGGAGATGTCCTGCGGACAAGGATGATATTTAATGCTGGATAAAAGAGCAGATCAGCCGATGAACAAGCGTTTGCTCATTCATCAGCTGATCATTGCCTTGTTTACACAGGGCAATGATCAGGAACCAGTGGTTATCGTTTGCCCGATAATTGGCTTGTGTAAAAGGGCCTTTAGTTAACCACAACGCTATGTTTACACACTCAGATAGCACATTGCCTTCCAGCCTTAGCGTATGTTAAAGGAACAGTGTCATCATAAATTATTTTTTTATATGTTAAAGATGTTAGTGCTTTATTAAAAACGTTTATATTCATTTGTGTGTTTGTGTTTTACTTTTTCTTATTTTTACACTTTTTCTTCCCTATGGGGGCTGCCATTTTTTGTTCCATTTCTGTGTGTGTCGATTAACGACACATACAGACATGGAATACGGCAGCCACAGTCCCATAGGGACTGCAAACGGCTCCCGTCCCATTGACTTCAGTGTACGGCGTCTGTGTGGGAACTGCGCATGCGCCGCTCCCACACAGTCCAATTCGAAATTGGCGCCGTCCGGCGCCATTTTCCTGTGGACCGGAAGTCGCGGCCGGACAGTAATATTACTACTTCCGGATTTGTGCACTTGGACCAGCGGCAGCAAACGGAGCGGACGGGCCGGAGGGAGCCGCGGCGGCAGGAGCAGGTAAGAGATTTCAATGTATGTTCGTGTTTGTGTGTGTTTACTACTGTATGTAAACCTACTACACTGTGTGTTAGCTCAAAAAATGGCGACACACAGTGTAGGAGGTTACACCGTTCAAACCCCTCGTTTATCCCGGCACTAGCCAGGATAAAGGAGGGGGGGATGCTGAGAGCTCACTAGAGCGAGGGCTTTTTACCCAATTTTGCAAAGCTGCAATTTTGGGGACAGCTCCATCTAGTGACCAAAAATGGGTAGTATTATAAATTAGAATTAATTTATAATATTTCCTGACTCGTGAAAAAAATAAAAAAAATGTGAACAATGTTTAATCACCCACACACTAAATGTTTAATTTTTTTTAAAAAAACATGTTTTTCTGGCAACACATTCCCTTTAAAGGACCAGTGTCACGGGAATTTTTTTTTTAGATCAATTTGACTTTAGTGTGTTATTAAACATTTTTTTATTTATTTGTGTGTCTTACTTTTTTTTATTTTTTCACTTTTTCTTCACTATGGGGGCTGCCATTTTTTTTTCCATTAATCGACACATACAGACATGGAATACGGCACATACAGTCCCATAGTGAATGCGAACGGGGCCCGTTCCATCAACTATGCTGTACGCCGTCTGTGTGGGAACGGCGCAACTAAAAAAAAATAAATATGTTTTTCTAGCGACACATTACCTTTAACACAAGCTATTATGAGCCGTTTTTTGGGGGTAAACGTCCCGAAAAACGGCTGAAAAAAAAATCTTAAGCAAACCGCCTACCAACATCTGCCATTTGATTTCAATGGGAAATACGGCATTCTGTTCCGACGGGGCATTTTTTTACGTCTCATTTTCAAATAACGGCACGTAAAAATAAGTGCATCTGTTTTTGGAGCAGTTTTTCATTGACGCAATAGAAAAATAGCTCCAAAAGCGGCCGTAAAAAACACGAGTTGCTTAAAAAAAACGGCTGAAAATCAGAGGCAGTTTTCCCTTGAAAACCACTCCGTATTTTATTAATCGTGTGAACATACCCTTAGAATTGATGAAATTAGTGAAACAAAAGGTCAGTCCAAATGAAGGGTCCTTTTACACGACCCAATATGGGACGTGAAATCGAGCACAGTCTAACGAGAAAGCTTATTGATCGGCGCTCATTTGCTTCTTGCAAGAAGCAATGATCGTTTATGTAAGGAGACGAGCAAGGCTGCCGACTAGCAACCATTTTATTGGCCGCATAAACTAGCAGACTAGCCGATGAATGCATGCCTATGAACGCTCTTTCCCGATCATTGGCCCGTGTAAAAGGGCCTTAAAGGGAATGTGTCGCTAGAAATTATTATTTTTTTTTCTTTCACTTAAACAATTAGTATGAGTGATTACGCATTGTTTTCATTTTTTCACAAGTCAGGAAATATTATAAATCAGATTCTAATTTATAACATTTCCATGTGCTGGGCACTAGAGGGAGCAATTCCAAAAATTGCAGCATGGTCACTGTGGTAAAGCATCCTCATTGCTTTATGCTGCAAATTTGGGGTAGACACACTCTCCTCTAGTGTCCTCACACAATCCCCATCACAAGTTCCCACACAGACGGCGTATGCTTCTGAGAATGGAACGTCTCCCGTTCGCATTCTCTATTGGGTTGTATGTGCCGTATTCCATCTCTGTATGTGTCGTTAATCGAGACAGATGTGAGCAGAGCCTAAGGCCTTTTTCACACGAGCGTAGTCCACATCTGTGATACGCGCGTAAAAATCCCGCGCGTCGCACGGACCTATGTGACTCAATGGGGCCGTTCAGACAGTCCGTGATTTTTACGCAGCGGACACTCACATGTCCTATACTTGAGTGGTTTTCGCGCATCACACACCCATTGAAGTCAATGGGTGTGTGAAAATCACGCGCGGCACACTGACACACTTCCGTGTGCTGCGCGTGATTCGCGCAACAGTTTTAAGAAATGAGGGCAAAAATAAAAGCACCTCCTTCATTTCTGATTTTAAACATAAAAACAGTGTTATAACTATGCCATATGCGCGAAAATCACGCAGACACGCACCATACAAGGATGTCACACAGAACTGAAACGCACACGTTTGTGTGAACAAGGCCACACGCGGTTTTTTTTTGCCGTGGATTTTCAAGGTGTTTTTCTTTACCTATTTCTTCAACAAATTAAAAAAAACTACAAGAGTTTTGACAAAAAACACGTCAAAAATCGCGACAAAACGCGTTTATTTCCCTCTCCCATTGATTTCAATGAGGTTTTTGATGTGGAAAACGCCTCAGGATAGGGCATGTCACTTCTTTTTCCTTGCAGGAAAAAAACACCTCCACCTCCCATTGAAATCAATGGGAGTAAATTTCAGCAGTTTTTTTTGCTGCAGTTTCTGCAGCAAAAAAAACAAAACACTGTGAACAGGGCATAAAACTCGTTAAAGAATATTGAGGCAGATTTTGAAATGGCAGCAATTTAAGAATTTTTGTGTTTTTTATTGCGGCAGTTTTATTTTAGCCGAAAGAATTGAATGCAAAAACAGCACTCAAAAAACACGGGCAGAAAGCGCTTAGAGAAAGAGCACGCACTTCTTTTTTATTCTGCAAACCGCCAAAAGCAGCCCAGAAAAAGAAAAAAAGAGACACCTCTGCCGACAGTTTCCGCGTCAAAATACGCAGTGTAAGCTACACCTTAGGTGCAAAACACACAGTCTAAATTGTCATTTTTACACAACGAGCCTCTGGTGACAGGTACCATGGGCAAATAAACTTCTATTTTGATACATGAGGCCTGATGTTTTTATGTTGTATTGCACGAGTGAAGATCATCATCAATCCATTTTCCAGATTATATAATAAAAATTAAAACTTGCTACTAAAGCAGTGTCATAATAGTAGATCTTCTAGCGTATATTACTGCAGATTACTCTTCACCCCATGTACAATTATTGCCATTAGTATAGAAATCGGCATATAACCGGAACACAACTATGTACAGATGATAGAGGAGGTACTCAGCAGGCAACGAGAGCGTTATGCCACCCAGGAGGGCCTATGCATCTTAAAACATTAGGGATGTCTTGGAGGAGTGGGAGACTAGACCCCATTCAGACACATCACTCTCATCCTGACTCCAATTGGAATTAGTGTCAAGAACAGGTTAAGATTCCCAGAACAAGGCAAGTGAACTAGTCCGAAAAAAAAAAAATCATTAGGAAAGGTTTCTCATTGTTCTGACAGGATCAGATCTTATGCTTGGCACTAAATATACTACTCCCGTATGCAGACTCATTAGACTCTCTGAATGGGTACTAACCTGGGCAAAAATAGAATTTTCCAATTTTAACCTAGGCTGAAGCCTCTCTGCTCCGCAGCCACAACGTGCTAACGGATGGAGAAGATCAAATTCAACTCATAATAATGTCTTGGGAGTGACCTTTACCAGGGAGACAGAATTTCATTAGGTCCTAGAACAACATCCGTAGATTTATTTATTTCTTTCTCTTGGCTTAGGCCTCATGCACACGAACGTATTTTTTTCCTCCCGTAAATACTGCCGTTAATACGGGTCCTTGGTCACACATATTCAACCCGTATTGCACAAGTATTTACGGACCCGTGCCCGTAAATACGGGTCCGGTGTCACCCGTATTCCACCAGTATTTACGAGCACGTTTTCGCTGCAAAATTGCACTGCACTAATCGGCAGCCCCTTCTCTCTCTCAGTGAAGGATAAAGAGAAGGGGCAGCCCTTTCCGCAGAAAAAGTAAAAGAAATTCATACTTACCCGGCCGTTGTCTTGGTGACGAGTCCCTCTCTTGACATCCAGTCCGACCTCCCTGGATGACGTGGCAGTCCACGTGACCGCTGCAGTGGTCACATGGGCTGAAACGTCAACCCGGGAGGCCGGACTAGAGGAAGCAGCAGGGAGTTCTGGGTAAGTATGAACTTCTATTTTTTTACACGTTGATCTATATTGTGATGGGAAGCCACTGTCCAGGATGCTGAAACAGTTACTGCCGATCGTTTAACTCTTTCAGCAGCCTGGACAGTGACTATCCCCTGACGTCGCCTAGCAACGCTCCCGTAATTACGGGTGCACACACGTAGTCACCCGTAATTACGGGAGCCCCATAGACTTCTATGGGCCTGCCCGTGCCGTTATTACGGCCTGAAATAGGACATGTTCTATATTTTACAACGAAACGGGCACCTTCCTGTAAGCATATGGGGAGGTACACGTGGCCAATAGAAGTCTATGGGCCCGTGATTACGGGCGTTTTTACGTTCGTGTACATGGGGCCTCAGGCCTTGTATATAGTCCACTAAAACCAGGAGTGTAAACTAAACAGCCATCACTCCCACACAAAGGGATCAGTCCAGCCTGCATGTTTACTCACACAGGGAGAGGGGGGATATGCTGCTTATCTGCCAGGTGAAAAAAGGATTGAGCATGACCCCATAAACATTGAATCAATGCTACATTATTAAATGTTTTGCCCAATGACCGGATTCCTATGTCTATAACCACAATACTATTATTTCATGCAGCAGAACCAACATATTTTAAGCACTGGAACCAATTCATTTGACCTTGCACCGTCTTCATTATTGCCATTATATGCGATTTGACGTGAATCTGTCAGAAGACTATACTGTCCTACGTGAGGGCCGCACAACTTGACAGGTTCTCGCCTATTCTCTGCCTCATGCACACGACCGTGCTCGTAATTACGAGCACGGGCAAGCACGGCCGGCCACGGGCAGCCGGCCGCTTTTGCGAGCCGTGCTCCCAATATAAAGTATAGGAGCACGGCCCGTAAAATGAAAAAATAGAACATGTTCTATTTTTTTAACGGCACGGGCACCTTCCCGTGAGAAAACAGGAAGGTACCCGTGACTAACAGAAGTCTATGGGCCCGTTATTGCGGGTCGTAATTACGACCCGCAATAACGGGTGTTTTTACGGTCGTGTGCCTGAGGCCTTAGGCTAAGTTCACACTACTGTTACCTCTCTTCCGTCAGAGGACGAGGGGATCGATGCAATAAACGGAAAGCAACGGTTGCGTTAGAATTACCATTGATTTCAATGGTAATTCTCTTGTATCAGTTGCTTTCCGTTTGTCTCCAGTCCGCACTTTTGTTCCCATTCAAAAGAACGGAAACCGAGTGAACGCAGACAAACGGAAAGGAAGTGAAACGAAATAATTACAGAACCGTTGCTTTTCGTCTAATGTATCGATCCTCTCTTCCTCTGGCAGATGAGAAGTAAACATATACGAACGCTAGTGTGAAAGAAGCCTAAATGGCACAAAAAAACAAAACACATTGTGTCATTTGGCTTATAGAAGCGTTCAAAGAATACACCGGAGTCATAGTTACGAGTCTGGTGTATTCATGGGAATGCCTCCCACTCAGCGGTAATTGATGGCTGGCAGCCGTGTATCCGCATACACAACAGTCCGTCAATCACAGCTCATGAATACACCAGACTCCGGCTTCGTTCACATCTGCACTAGGCCTCCATTCCGACCCGGACAGAGACAAACAGACACAAACTGAAACCATAGGTTTCAGTTTCCATCACCATTGATTTCAATGGTGACGTATCCGGTGCCAATGGTTTCCGTTTATCTCCGTTGTGCAAGGGTCAAAACGACGGAACCCTTGCCCAATGGAGACAAACGGAAACCATTGGCACCGGATCCATCGCCACTGAAATCAATGGTAATGGAAACGAAAACCTATGGTTTCCATTTGCGTCCGTCAGGGCTCCGTTCAGACGGAACGGAGCCCTAGCGCCGATGTGAACGAAGCCTTACAACTATGACCCCGGTGTATTTTTAGAACGCTCCTATAAGCCACATGGCACAATGTTTATTTGCGCCATTTTGCGAATAGGAGAGCGGACCTCTCCTCACATAGGACTGCGTAGTCTGACGACAGATTAATATTCAACAGACAGAGCCTTTAATTTTAAAGAAAACGGTCAGTAGCCATAGGAGCCATTAGACCAGGCCAGGTTGATTTCGGTAGGTCAGTGCAGTGGCTCCTGGAGTCAATGGGGGCCTAGGCATCCACTAAACAGCCCCCTTATCCGGAGACATGAGCAATCTGCACAGCTAGGAGCCAACATGTGGGGCACTTCTAACTGGCAGATGTATGCCAATTTACATACTGTGCCCTCAATCTTTTAGCCCCCCAATTAGATGCTGAGGCATTAGTGGGTGCACACTATGGATTGACTCCACATTCTAAGGAGAAGTAAAGCCTGTGTGGTGACCGATACCATTGCCGTGTAATGTTTGATATGGAGGGCGGGGAATTCTCACGTGTATATGGAAGAAGCGCTCATTTTCTTATTGCAACGTCTCCTACATACACGAGGGCCAGTGCCTGCCTGTGGGAAGGGGCTTCCTCATGTCTCTAGTTCCTGCAGCATCTGCTTCCCCCACATTACTGTATGCGATGTGTGGCCTCATGAACGTGTACAATGTAATGTACAGACAACGCAGCTAGATCAGGACTAACACGAGGTGCAGACATATTGCCAAGCATCACGTAGTAACACTTTCCCATCTGATATTTTACAACCTTTGTAAGAGGGTTGATAATGCCAATAATACAGGTCACGTGCTCTCAGTCTGCAGGACGTGTCGGCCATATACAATGTATCATCCTGACCAATGGAGCCCCAGCGCGACACGAGCCGCTTTGTTATCTGGTCACCCCACCCCGGGAAATTTGCGGCCCTCCATTCGCAGACTCCGTTGATTCTATATTGAATTATACGAAATAAATAAAAACAATCTAATAACACGTCCTACCTGTACTATCAGCAACGCTACCCACTGATGCAGCCATGTCGATGGTGAGAGTCCGTACACGAACCTGTTCCGGCCTCACTCAGTACGGTGAAATGGCGCCTAGCACGAATGCCGGATCTACTTCTAGGAAAAGTAGGACGCTATCTCCTTGCGCGTCCCATTTAGTGATTGTAATAGGAAGGGGTTTCTAATAACAAATGTTTAATAACAAATGCAAATATAAAACATTTTTTAACCAATAATTCGATGAATGGGCGGTCGAAGGATATTAATCGTTATGTGTGCAAGTAAAACGCAAAGTATCCTTCCGCATAGGGCAATGCGACAAACAGAGTAAGCTGAGCATGCGCCGCGTGGCTCCACATAGTGAGAGCTCGAGCAGCCATATTTGTTGTGGGAAATTGTTATTACGAACCTGGAATTACGTATAGTTGTTGTAAAATATGTATTGTAAGGAAAATGGCGAATGATGTGATATGTAATTCTGGCTAACACTAGATAGATAGATAGAGATAGATAGATAGATAGATAGATAGATAGATAGATAGATAGATAGATAGATAGGTAGGTAGGTAGGTAGGTAGGTAGGTAGGTAGATAGATCGGTCGGTCGGTCGATCGATCGATAGATAGATCTGACATGTGTCACTTTATGTGGTAATAACTTTGGAATGCTTTTACTTATTTGATTCTGAGATTGTTTCTCGTGACATATTGGACTTTATGTTAGTTGTAATATTTTATTGATACATTCTGTGTTTATTAAAAACACCAAAATGTTAAGAAAATTAAAAAATTTGCATTGTTTTAAAATTAAATGTATCTGCTTGTAAGACAGCTAGAAATGCCACACGAAATAGATACTAACTAACATTTCCCATATCTCTACTTTATGTTGGCATCTTTGAACAGCCTTTTCATTTTCTACGACGTAACAAGTCTTTTAAAGGGGTTTTCCACTTTCTGACAACTGATGACTTATCCACCGGACAGCTCATCAGTATATGATCGGTGCGGGTCCGACACCCGGACCCCGCACTGATCAGCTGATCCGGCTGCCTCCGGGCACCGGATGTTTTGAACGGTATGTAGTAGTTGGAGCCGGAAGCAGATGGCTCCAACAACTGCATAGCGGCCGTTCTACAGAACTGCGGCTCTGCTCCTATTCACTTTAAAAGGCTACAATACTGCAGCTCGACCGCTCTTTGACTGGAGCCATCTGCTTCCGGCAATATCGTCCGGAGTCAGCCGCGGCAGCTGATCGGTGCGGGGTCTTGACACCCTAACCCGTACCAATCATATACTGATGACCTATCTGGCGGATAGGTCATCACTTATCAAAACGTGGAAAACCCCTTTAAAGAGGCTCTGTCACCACATTATAAGTGGCCTATATTGTACATAATGTGATCGGCGCTGTAATGTAGATTACAGCAGTGCTTTTTATTTAGAAAAACAATCATTTTTGACGGAGTTATGACCTATTTTAGCTTTATGCTAATGAGTTTCTTAACCCCTTCCCGACATCCGCTGTATATATATGGCGCTGTCGGGAAGGTGTTCCCGCAAAGCGCAGTACAGTTACGGCGCAGTGATGGTGCGGGCTGGCACCCTCCTGTAACTGCCAGGACCGGAGCTATTCTCCGATCCGGCAGATTAACCCCTAGAGCGCAGCATCTGATAGGTTTTAACCCGGCTGGCAACCCAGTGACGCAATCGCTGGGTTGCTGTGGCAATCGGACGCCAGAAAATGGCGTCCGAGTCTGCCTTGTACGGCCTGCGGCACGTCCTCATAGGCTTGCTGTCAGTGAATAACTGACAGCGCTAATACACTGCATTACGTATGTAGTGCAGTGTATTAGAGTAGCGATCGGGGCATCAGGCCCTCATGTCCCCTAGTGGGACAAGTAAAAAAAGATAATAAAAATGTGGTAAAACAATAAAAACACACACATTTCAAATAAAAATAAAGCTAAACTGACTTTTTTCCCATAGTAAGTGTTTTATTATGGGAAAAACCGTAAAAATTTAAAAAACTATACATAATTGGTATCACCGCGTACGTAACGACCCAAACTACAAAACAATTATGTAATTTATACCGCACGGTGAATGCCGTAAAATAAAACCATGAAAAACAACGCCAGAATCTTTGTTTTTAGGTCACATCTCCTTCCAAAAAATTCTATAAAAAGTGATCAAAAAGTCACATTTACTCCAAAATAGTACTAATAAAAAACGACAATCTGTCCCGCAAAAAATAATCCCTGACACCGCTTTGTGCACGCAAAAATAAAAAGTTATGGGTCTTAGAATATGTAGACACAGAAAACAAATGATTTTATAAAAAAAGTGATTTTATCAGGTCCGTATTTCACACCGAATAACCACCTCTGTAAATTGAAAGCTGAAGGCATGCCTGGAAAGAAGTAAACCAGCCAAATATGTTTGGTACACAACTTCCCTCTGTCAGCCAGGAATAAGACTGAAAACTTTTTATTCAGAACAAAGAAACACAGAAAGAGACACATGCCTCCTCCCCAGAGATGTGGGAGTGCCGAAGCCCCCCCACCGGTTTCTCAGCTGTAACTTCTCAGACTCACTCTTCTTGCATTCCATGGGGCAGTGTCTTCCATAGGTGTGTCCGACATGAACAAAGAACTTGTTATATATATATCAGTATATTACACAAAGAACTGAAATGTATATACATATGTGTGAGGATAATATTTTTCAAACAATATACATAGTAATGATCCCTGACAATTTTATTGTGCAAAAGCTGCAATACATGAAAAAAATATATATATAAATTTGGTATCGCCGTAATCGTATCGACCCGCAGAATAAAGTTAACATGTAATTTAGGGCGCACTGTGGATGCCGAAAAAAAAAACAATAAAAAACTATTCCAGAATTGCTTGTTTTTGGTAATTTCCTTTACCAAAAAATGAAATAAAAAGTGATCAAAAAATCGTATGTGTTCTAAAATGGTACCAATAAAATCTACAGCCCGTCTCGCAAAAAACAAGCCCGCACACCGCTCAATCAACTGAAAAATAAAAAAGTTATGGCACTAGTAATGCGGTGATGAAAAAACATCTCAATGCGCAGGCCGGAGGGGAACATTCCTTCAGTTTCAGGGCCCTAGTATTTAGGAACTAGGAAAGGGAAGGGACATAGCACATCCGCTGGAAGCGAGGGTGCCCGTATTATATCAGCGCAAAACTTTCCCAGCAAAATTTCCCAAACTACGAAGGAGAAAAAGTCCCCAAAAGGTGCAGAGCGTTACAAAAGGGGAATAAGAAAGAAAACCGTTTATCAGTGTGACACCGGCCTGCGCATAACGGATCGCTTCACATCGTAACACACACCTATGGATAATTGTATTATTTACCCCATTATTGTACCCTCTTATTATGCCCTGATGTACTCCGCACAGATTACATATACCCTGAAGTACGCCGCACCGATTACATATGCCCCCACATTATAAACGGAAATACCAGCAAAACGCCAAACAGAACTATTACCAAGCAAAATCCATGCTCAAAATGGCGGTCTTTCCCTTCTTAGCCCTACAGTGTGCCCAAACAGCAATTTATGGCCACAAGTAAGGCATTACCATACCCGGGAGAACCCGCTTAACAATTTATGGGGTAAGATTCTCTAGTGGCACAACATATTGTGCGGTGAATGGGCAGATCAGTGGAGAAATTGCAATTTTCACTTTGCACCATCCACTGCGTATTCATTTCTGAAAAACACCTGTGGAGTCTAAATTCTCACTACACCCCTTGATAAATGCCTTTAGGGGTGTAGTTTCTAAAACGGGGTCACTTTTGTTTGATACATTAGTGGTTTTGCAAATGCAACATGGCGTCCGCAAACCCTTCCAGCAAAATCTACGTTCCAAAAGATAAATACAGCTCCTTTTCTTCTGAATTCTCCCATATATGTAAACAGCTGATTATAACCACATATGGGGCGTTACCGTACTCGGGAGAAATTACTTTACAAATGTTGGGGTGCTTTTTCTTCTCTATTCCTTGTAAAAATGAAAAATGTTGATCTAAAACGACATCTTGTTGAAAAAAAAAAATTATTTTTCATTTTCATGGCTTAATTCTAATTAATTCAGCAAAAAACCTTTGGGATCAAAATGTTCACTATAACCCTAGATGATTCCTCAGGGGGTGCAGTTTCCCAAATGGAGTCACTTTTGGGGTGTTTCCACTGTACTAGTACTACAGGGGCTCAGCAAATGTGACATGGCGCCCAGAAACCATTCCAAAATCCAAATGGTGCTAGTTCCATTCTGAGCCCTACCGTGTGTCCAAACAGATGTTTGTGACCACATGTGGGATATTGTTTTACTCGGGAGAAGTTGCTTTACAAATGTTACGGTGCTTTTTCTTCTTCAGTCCTTGTGGAAATGAAAAAAAAATACCTAAACCTACATTTTCTTTGAAAAAATGTAGATTTCATTTTTACGGCCTACTTCCAATAAGTTCTGTAAAACACCTGTGGGGTCAAACTGTTCACTGTACCCCTAGATAATTTCCTCATGGGGTATAGTTTCTAAAATGGGGTCACTTGTTGGGGGTTTCCACTGTTTTGTCCCCTCAGGGGCTTTGCAAATGCGACATGGCCACCGCAAACCATTCCTGCTAAATTTGAGTTCCAAAAGCCAAATGGCCTCGCCGTGTGTCCAAACAGCCGTTTATTACCACATGTGGGGTACTGTTTTACTCGGGTGAAATTTCTTTACAAATTTTATGGTGCTTTTTTTCCTTTAGTACTTGTGGAAATGAAAAGAAATTAGCTAAACCTACATTTTATTTGAAAAAATTTAGATTTTCATTTTCACAGCTTACTTCCAAAAGTTTCTGCAAGAAACCTGTGGGGTCAAAATGCTCACTACACCCCTAGATTTCCTCAAGGGGTATAGTTTCCAAAATGGGGTCACTTGTTGGGGGTTTCCACTGTTTTGTCACCTCAAGGGCTTTGCAAATGTGACATGGCCTCCGCAAACCATTCCTGCTAAATTTGAGCTCCAAGAGCCAAATGGCGCTCTTTCCCTTCTAAGCCCTGCCGTGTGTCCAAACAGCCGTTTATTACCACATGTGGGGTATTGTTTTACTCGGGAGAAATTGCTCTAGAAATGTTGCTGTGCTTTTTCTACTTTAGTTCTTTTGGAAATGAAAAAAAAATAGCTAAACCTACATTTTATTTGAAAAAATGTCGATTTTCATTTTCATGGCCTAGTTCCAAAAATTTTTGCAAAAAAAACTGGCAGGTCAAAATGCTTGCTACACCCCTAAATAAATTCCTCGAGGGGTGTAGTTTCCCAAATGGGGTCACTTTTGGAGGGTTTCCACTGTTTTAGTTCCACAAGACCTGTTCAAAGCTGACATGGTGCCTAAAATATATTCTAATAAAAAGGAGGCCCAAAATCCACCAGGTGCTCCTTTGCTTCTGAGGCCGGTGTTTCAGTCCAGTAGCGCACTAGAGCCACATGTGGGATATTTCCTAAAACTGTAGAACCTGGGCAATAAATATTGAGTTGCATTTCTTGGGTAAAACCTTCTGTGGTACAAAAAAAATGGATTCAAAATGAATTTCTGGAAAAAAATAATGAACTTTGTAAATTTCACCTCTACTTTGCCTTAATTCCTGCGCAATGTCTAAAGGGTTAAGAAACTTTCTAAATGCTGTTTTGAATACTTTGAGGGATGCAGTTTTTAAAATGGGGTGACTTATTGGGGGTTTCTAATATCTAAGGACCTCAAAGCCACTTCACAACTGAACTGGCCCCTGTAAAAATAGCCTTTTGACATTTTCTTTAAAATGTGAGAAATTGCTGCTAAAGTTCTAAGCCTTGTAACGTCCTAGAAAAATAAAATGATGTTCAAAAAACGATGCCAATCTAAAGTAGACATATGGGGGATGTTAGTTAGCAACATTTTTGTGTGGTATAACTGCCTGTCTTACAAGCAGATACATTTAAATTGAGAAAAATGCTAATTTGTGCAATTTTTTGCTACATTTTGGTGTTTTTCCCAATTAAATACTGAATGTATCGGGCAAATTTTGCCAGTAACATAAAGTCCAATGTGTCACGAGAAAACAGTCTCAGAATCGCTTGGATAGGTAAAACCATTCCGGAGTTATTACCACATAAAGTGAAACATGTCAGATTTGAAAAATGAGGCTCTGTCAGGAAGGTCAAAAGTGGCCAAAGACGGAAGGGGTTAATGGACAACTGGGCGTGTTTTACTTTTTGGCCAAGTGGCCGTTGTGGAGAGAAGTGTATGACGCTGACCAATCAGTGACCAATTAGCATCATACACTTCTCTCCATTCATTTACACAGCACTAGCGATATAGCTATATCGCTATGTGTTGCCACATAAACACAATATAAAGTTACTGCAGTGTCCTGACAATGAATATACATTACCTCCAACCAGGACATGATGTGTATTCAGACTCCTGTCACTTCTCTGCACTTCTCTGTGATTTACACAGATCTCGCTGCAAATGACAGCTTACAGTGTAATCTCGCGAGACTACGCCTGCTGTGCTGTAAATCACAGAGAAGTGACAGGAGTCTGAATACACATCACGTCCTGGCTTGAGGTAATGTATATTCATTGTCAGGACACTGCAGTAATGTTATAGTGTGTTTATGTGGCTGCACATAGCGATATAGCTATATCGCTATGTGCTGTGTAAATGAATGGAGAGAAGTGTATGACGCTGATTGGTCACTGATTGGTCAGCATCATACACTCCTCTGTACAACGCCCACTTGGCCATATAGTAAAACACGCCCAGTTGTCCATTGAGAAACTCATTAGCATAAAGCTAAAATAGGTCATAACTCCGTCAAAAATTATCGTTTTTCTAAATAAAAAACACTGCTGTAATCTACATTACAGCGCCGATCACATCATGTACAAGATAGGCCACTTATAATGTAGTGACAGAGCCTCTTTAAGTTTACTAGAAATTTCTCACATTTTCATGATAATTTCTAAAGTCTATTTTTTAGGGACCAGTTCAGTTCTGAAGTGGCTTTGAGGAGCTTATATATTAGAAACGTCCATAAATCACGCCATTTTAAAAACTGCACCCCTCACAGTATTCAAAACAGCATTTAGAAAGTTTCTTCACCCTTTTGGTGTTTCACAGGAATGAAAGCAATGTGAAAGTGAAATTTAAAAATGTTGTTTTTTTGCAGATATTCAATTTGAATTTTCAATATTTTTATTATTAATTTCCTGTAACACAGCAGGTGTTACTATGGAAATGCAACTGAATATTTATTACGCTGATTCTGAAGTTTTTAGAAATAGCCCATATGTGGCCCTAGTGTGCTATTGGACTGCAACACAGTCCTCAAAAATAATGGAGCACCGTGTGGATTTTGGGGCCTTCTTTTTATTAGAATATAGTTTAGGCACCATGTCAGGTTTGAAATTACACCCACGAAAAAATTCATCTAGGGGTGCAGTGCGTATTGTGACCCTACAGGTATTTCATAAATTTTATTAGAATTGGGCCATGAAAATAAAAAATTTAACCCTTCCCGACATCCGCCGTATATATACGGCGCAAACGGGAAGGGATTCCCGCAAAGTGCAGTACCATTACATCGTACAAGAACAGAGCCCGCACCATCACCGCCGGGTGCCAGCTGTATGTTACAGCTGGCTCCCTGAGGTATCGGCCAGGACCAGAACTAGCATCCGATCCCCCCGGTCTGCCAGCAATGGAAGCCTCCTATGCCCCGCTCGGCGACGGGGCCTAAAAGGCTTCCTGTACCATCGGCAAGATGGCGCTGGCTCAGCTTCCGGCTCAGAAGCTGAGCCGTCGTCATCAGCAGTATGTTACAGCGGACAGCCCGATGTATCGGCAGGAACCGGAGCTCTCTCCGATTCCTTCCATTAACCCCTTCGATGCAGCGATCCAATGCGATCGCTGCATGAAAGTGGTTTGTAGCAAATCGGCAGCCTGCCATGCGATGGCAAGGCTGGCGACTGCTACTATGGCAATAGGAGGCCTAATAATGGCCTCCTGTCGGCCATTACGGAAGCCGATTAGGCCCCGACCGGAGCCTGATCGGCTTGCTGTCCGTGAATAACTGACAGTTCTAATACATTAATTTTAATAATTCCAGATACAAGGATAGTAAATGGGCTAGGTTACGTCCCTACTGAACAACCTCCCTAAATGTTGGAGAGAAAGAGAAAAAACACACGGCGCCACCTTGTGCAGATCAGTGGGTAGAGGGTGAGACAAGAGGGCATGTATCATGCTCACCTAGGTAGGATGTTTTTAAGGCGTATAGATAAAACCACAGTGCTGCTGCCAGATCCGAGTCGGTACCCCGAGGGGACCGCTTAGTTTGAGGGAAATAAGGGAGAAAAAATTGGATCTTTGCGGGGGCGCTGCTGCGTGGTAGAATTGATAGGAATGTTGGAAAGGCAACTCCTTAATATATATAAACACATAGAAGACAGAGTCTAATGCCAAATAATGTGAAGGAATAACAAATCTTTATTAAATACATATAGAAACATACATGTTAAAAAGGAACAGGAAGGGAGAGACTCTATGTATTACACACAGGTAAAAACCAGGACCAGGTATGTGATATATATTAATCTAAAAACCCTATATTAGGGGCATATGATTAGGGCAAAAGATTATCTGATGTAACATAAGTAATTGGGTATAGGCTATAGTATTTGAAAAAGGATAGCAAGAGTATGTCCTCTCTATAGCCAAAAAAACCTTTACAATTGGTGACTCAGATAGTCTTACCCATAATGGTCGTCCTGATGGTCTGGATATCTGTGTGTGGACCCCGACGCGCGTTTCGCGATAATCGCTTCCTTAAGGGGTATGGAGGTATCTGAATCATATGTGTGTTAAATAGTCTATGAACGGGTGTTAACAATTAAAGTGGATAATTTTTTCTACGTCCGTCGGTAATGGCGCACTTCCATTGACGCGACCGGAAGTGTGGCATGCCCCACATCCGGCCTCCAGTGCTGCGGCGCACGTCCGGGTTCCTGACGCGTACTAGGGATTACGGACATGCGCACCACACTATGGGAGGCTCGGACGGGGACATCAACAGTCCCGGTCACGTGCATATGGAGCGCGCACCCGATAGGACGATGAAAAGACAGGAATACGGCAAGTGTCAAATGTCAGTGTATTTGGAATATGTCAGGAAACTGTATGTTATGCATGTCCACCAGTGAAAGGGACAACATACATCAATGTATGGTCCATAATATATTATTAAAAACAAAAATGGTGAAAGTGGACTACTCTATGATCTGGTTTAAAATCGAATTCAAAATATAGAGATTCATAAAAAAAACTCGTGTTAAGAAACAAAAGTGAATTATAAGTGCATGATATTATAAATAAAACCCAGTTGAGGGTAAAGAAAAGAAAATAAAAAAATAAAAATTATATAAAAATAAAATATATATGAGGATGTAAATATAAACACAAATATGCCTCCCACATAAGCTAATTAACCCCTTCCCCCTGCTGGCATTCTGGGCCCTAATGTCCAAGCCATTTTTTACATTTTTCCATTGTCACATTCGAAGAGCTGTAACTTTTTTATTTTTGCGTCGGCATAGCTGTATAAGGTCTTGTTTTTTGCGGGACGACTTGCAGTTTTTATTGGTACCATTTGAGAGTAGATGCGACTTTTTGATCACTTTCTATCACATTTTTTTTAAGTCAGGATTAACAGAAAACAGCAATTTTTCCATTGTTTTTTATTTTATTTTTTTACGGTGTTCAAAGTGCGGGTTAAATAATGTAACAGCTTTATAGTCGGGGTCGTTACGGACGCGGCGATACCAAATATGTGTAACTTTTTTGCTTTATTGTAGTTTTTTTTAATAGTAAAGCATTTTGTAAGGGGAAAAGCTGGGTTTTTCATTTTTTTTTTTTCACTTTTTTTTTTAAATTAACTTTATTAAACTTTTTTTACTTTTTTACTAGTCCCACTAGGGGACTTCCCTATACTCCGATCGCTATTATAATACACTGCAATACTTTTGTATTGCAGTTTATTACTGCCTGTCCGTTTAAAACGGACAGGCATCTGCTAGGTCATGCCTGCGGCATGATCTAGCAGGCATTCGCTGCTGGCAGACCTGGGGGTCTTTATTAGACCCCCGGCTGCCATAGAAGACACAGACACTCGGCGATTTTATCGCCGGGTGTCAGTGAGATGAGAGGGAGCTCCCTCCCTCTCTCCAAAACCATTCAGATGCGGTGCTCGCTATTGTGCACCGCATCTGAAGGGTTAAACAGGTGAGATCGATACTAATATCGATCTCACCCGGCAGAGCAGGGACGCCCCCAGCCCTCAGCTGCTTCTGGCAGCTGAGAGCAGGGAGATTTCACGGCTCCCTGCTCTGTTTACTTTATTCTAATGCAGCGACGTAGTTTGGCGGCGCTCTAGAATAAAGCCCACTAATGACCGCCGTAAAAAGACGTATCGGCGGTCATTAAGGGGTTAATAAATAGAATTATAATAAGTGAACACAAAGGGATATTTCGTTAGAAATAGCCACAAAAATATTTTTAAGATCGTATGTGAAACACATACGAATTAAAAGTGAATAATGATAATAAAAAAGGGAAGAAAAAAAGGGGGAGAAGACAAAAAAGAAGAGGGGGAGGTTGACATGGCGAAGACCTGACATATCACATATTCAAATCTTCCATATTTGACATATATTGTCCCATTCGTGTTGTAGAAAGCCATCCGGATTCCTGGAATATTGTTTCACGTACATAAGCACTTAAAGTAAGGTCAACTGGTACAACAAATACCTGTTTTAAAAGAATACTAAATTAGTACAAGACACACATATAATAATAAAAAGGGATTAATATATATATATATATATATATATATATATATATATATATATATATATATATATATATATGTATATATATATATATATATATATATATATATATATATATATATATATATATATAAAGTAAAAAGAGCTGGTAATGGGTGGTAGAGCTTATTCATAGATAGGGTGCAAAACTTAGTTTCTCATTAAGTCCAGATGGTGTCATGGACCCCAATTGGACAATCCACCTGCACTCTTTCTGTGCCAACACCTTCTTCATATTACCCCCTCTGACGCCACAACGTACACGTTCAATGCCACGGATTTTCAGGGATTTTGGATTGCATCCATGATACAATTACAATGCCTTGGTAGTGTTTTCATCTCTGTGAAATCATCTATGGCACTAGCTCCAACGATATCCCTCACATGTTCTCTTGTACGTATTCTTAACTCCCTAGATGTCAAACCAATGTAGACTTTAGGACATCCGCACACAGCGTAATAGATTACATGCGTAGTGCTGCACGAAATATAGTCTCTGATGTCAAAGGATCTAGTGCCATCGACTGTTTCAAAGTTTGTCGCTCTGCTGATGTTTGGACATGCGACACAATTGCCGCATGGGTAGCACCCTACCCTCTGTCCCCATGATCCAAAGTGATTCACTCTTTTTGGCGTGTAATGACTTCTTACCAAGAGATCTCATAGATTTCTACTTCTCTTGGCCGTCATCACTGGTCTTTCACCAAGACGGGATGCAAAGACTGGCTCGGATCTAAGGATAGACCAATGTTTCCCCAAAATTGTCCGCATATCCTCCCATCGGTTATTAAAGGTAGTAATAAATCTTATGGCCGTGTCTCCTGTTCTGCGAATTTTAGATCTTAAAAGATACGTACGGGGTGTATTTTTGTCTCTATGATAACCTGCTTTGATGGATCTCTTGCTGTATCCCCTAGCTTCGAATCTATGTTTAAGGTCTGCAGACTGTTGTTCAAAAAGATGGTCAGTGGAGCAGATCCGACTCATCCTGAGGAACTGACCAACCGGGATGGCTTTCACTGTAGACGGTGTGTGGGAGGAGGAAGCATGCAGCAGTGAGTTGATAGAAGTGGATTTGCGGAAAACATCGGTTTGGAGGAATACGCGTTCATCCGTAAAGATCATAATATCCAAAAATTCAATTTTCTGTCTGTGAAAGGTGTATGTCAAATTGACATTCACCTGATTTAAATTCAATTGCTGCATGAACCTCCTCAGGTCACATTCTGAGCCCTGCCACACAAACAAAATGTCGTCAATATAACGAAGCCAGCACTGCACATGGTCAGCGGCGAGAGCGTCATCCCCATGAAAAACCTGCCTCTCCCAAATACCGAGAAACAGGTTTGCATAGGACGGCGCACACGCCGCACCTATGGCAGTGCCTTGCATCTGGAGGTAAAAACTATCCTTGAACACAAATGCATTATGAGTCAAAATGTACTGTAAAAGTTCAAGGATTAGTTCACATAGGTCACCATCCAGGTTGCTGGTCCCCAGAAAGAAGCGTACCGCTCCCAGACTATCCTGATGTTTGATACATGTATACCGTGACTCAACGTCTGCAGTCACTAGATACATGTCAGACTCAATTTGGATCCCATCCAGTCTCCGTCATGTCCTTTACATATGATGGTAGTTCCATCACTAAAGATTTAAAATAGTGGTCTACAAATTTGCATATCGGTTCACATACGCCTTCCATACCTGACACGATCGGGCGTCCCGGGGGTTCGATTGGATTTTTATGAATCTTTGGCAAGAAATATAGTGTGGGGTTTTTTGGATCCTCAGTCATTAGACCCTCATATATTTTTTTGTTGATGATCCCTTTGTCCAAGGCTTTGGTCAGGATTTTGGTAAGTTCTATGGAGAATTTGGGCAATGGGTTGCAAGTTAATTTTACACACATATTTTTGTCTCTGAGTTGCCTAAATGCTTCTCTTTCATATTTATCTGTTGACCCCAATGATACCAACAAGCAGGCCTGACTGTGATTGGATCATCCATATTTGACGCTATTGCATGAAAAAGCCCAGAGGAAATAATTCTTCTCCAAACAATCCTACTTTGAGTTAGGTTTAGAGAGTTTTATGATAAATTATACTCCACTCAATATATTAATATTCAGGCTGACCTTGAGGTCTACCTGGATGAAATCTCCTTTCCCAAAATATCTGACTCAGATAGACAGCTCTTAGAGTCTGACATTTCTTTGAAAGAGCTTGACCAAGCCATTTCAGACATGGCAAAGGGGAAATCACCGGGTCCTGACGGTTTTCCCTAGAGGTGTATTCTATATACTCTGAGCCACTAGGCCGGTCTCTCCTCAATATGTTCATGGCAGCCCATGAATCAGCAATGCTCCTGGACTCTCTTTATGAGGCTACAATCATGGTGCTCTTAAAACCTGTTAAGATTCCTTTGGAATTTGGTTCTTACGTACCCATTTGATTTTTAGATGTGGATTATAAAATATTGACAAAAATCTTGGTTAACCGTCTTAATTCTGCCAATTTTAGCATAATCCACTGGGACCAATCTGCTTTCATGCCAGGCAAGAGTACCACAGATAATATCCGCAGAGTGCAAATTATTTCCCATGTCGGAAAGACTACGGAGGAACAATGGGCCTTGGCCTCATTGGACGCGACCAAGGCTTTCAATTCCGTGGAGTGCCCATATTTGTTTGCGGTCCGGAATGATTTGGCTTTGGCTCCCAATTTCTCAAATGGGTTTACACTATTTATTAAAAAAAACTAGGGCCAGTATGTTAATCAATGGTCAGTGTTCTGTTTTCTTTGATTTGGGAATGAGCATCCGACAGGGATGTCCCCTATAGACATTACTGTTTGCTCGGGCAATTGAGCTTTGGCTCTTCGGCTGAGACCTTACCACATATACCACGGTATTGCCTTAGGAGATAGGGAAGATTGTATTAGCCTATATGTCGATGATCTTATATTATTTATGGCCAACCCAGATACTTCCTTGCATAGGGTTGTCCAGCTATTGGATGAGTTTGCTCCATTCTCAGGACTCCATATAAACTGGAGCAAACCTGCCCTGATGCCTCTTTGGGACTCAGACTGGCCCTCAGACCATTGTAATTTACCAGTGGTTGAGGTTTTTAAGTATCTAGGTATATATATATATAATCACTAAATTTGGCATTAAATCTCATGAGAAGAATATCTATCCTCTTATTGATTATGTAGAATCCAAATGTAAAGTGTGGGGACCCTACCTCAGTCCACTCCTGGCTGCATTAACTTGGTTAAGATAATCCTCCATCCTAAAGGCTGATATCTCCTTGAACATGCTTCAGCCCTCTTCCCAAATCCTTTTTCTCCAAATTGCAGTTCATATGGGGGAACTCCAGACATAAATTGAGTGTGAGTATTTTACAAAGACCCAATACCCAGGGAGGCATGGCTTTACCTGACTTCTACTTATATTTCCTCTCTGCTTTCTTCATGTCTGGACAAAACTCCTCACCCCCTACTAGTATGGAATACTATTTAGCCTCTTATTTAGCAACTGACACATTATGGTCGATCCTAGAGAATCTGACTCGCTTTCCCAAGGTATGACAAGCCCCATATAAAATTATCCTTCAATTGGAATCTTTGTCTCTCAGGGACCCAGGGGAATCATCTCAGCCTTATATATTTATCTTTTGGAAACCAAATTAGAATCACTCTTAAGTAAGAAGTACATGGCAGGAATTAGAGCCCTGAAGTCATGTTATGTGACTATACTCCAGGGTATCTTTAGGTTTAAAAAAAATGCTGCCCACGACCTGTTATATCCGTTGTGGTAAATACTTTACTAATACTTTACGTTACTAATACTTGACCAGTATGTCAAGTCTGGCTCTGTGGCCGAATGTCAGGGACGTCTTACTCGGCGAGGGGTACTACAAGTGTCCGTCAGTGACATCACTGTCCGTAGGTGACAGACTGTCCATCGGTGACAGAAAGATTGGATATTTGTCGGCAATATCCTGTAGGAGGTACCGGTAGTACCACAAGGACTTCTGCGGTTAAGTCCTAATGATGGAGAACTCAGATTGCAGAGAGACAGACGGAGCCCCGTGGTATACAGCCAAAGAAGTCGTGATAAATAGGACAGGCAGGGACGCTACAACAAACTGTGATAGAGTGTTTTGAAAGGTTGGGCATGTTAAAAGATAGTTGGTTGGACGTTGATAAATGGAAGGACTTTGTGGAGAGATGAACAAGGTATGGTTGAATGATCATGAGTTGATAGGAAAAGTGCTAGGCTTAAGGTGGAAAAGTAAGTGATTACTGGTGGGTGTAAGTTGATATGAATAGTATGTGTAAACAGGCATACATAAGAGACACAAAAGTTTGATCAGCACATTCCATCAAAATGAAACAAAACATGTATACAGGTGCAAGAACGCCTGTGACTGCAAAATTATACAGCACACATGAAAATGGTGACAGCACTCTGCGAACACCAATGCCACCTAAACACTATAAATAAATATGCATTGCTGCTCAATCTACTTACAATAGTGAGGTTCTTAGCGCACATTTTGATCAAATTGTGTGAGCCCACCTGCCACGACAAGGCGACCTCTATAAAGGTGGGTCCCTACGCTGCACATACACCCCGACACAGGGACTAAGCCTACATATTCTTGAGAATGGTAGAAATCAGCATTAAACTAATTAAAATCACCCAGGGCAGAATGGGAGGAGTGCGATATCAAGCAATGGAGGCAGTCACTATCCCCACATATATGCAATACATAAGAGACACAAAAGTTTGTTAATTTCCCCAACTGCTACGTAGAAGTGGGACTTCTGTGTATGTTCCCGGTTTGACTGGGTAAGGGGTCCCCTACACTTTTGTCTGTAAATGTACTCATGAAGTGTTGTGTCTTCTTTCTTTATTGATGTACATATTGTATCATATTGTGAGTTAATGAAACGAGTTTAAAAAAAGAGATGTAATTTTGGCTCAAAATCTTTTAATTTTACATGGACTAAAGGAAAAAAAGCACCCCAACATTTGTAAAGCAACTTCTCCAAAGTATGGAAATAACTCATATGTGGTCATAAACTGCTGTTTATACACATGGTAGGGGTCAGAAGGGAAGGAGCGCCATTTGACTTTAGGAGCGTATATTTTGCTGGAATGGTTTGCGGACACCATGTCGCATTTGCAAAACCCCTGATGTACCAAAACAAAAGTGACCCCATTTTAGAAACTATAGCTCTAAAGGCATTTATCAAGGTGTGTAGTGAGAATTTAGACCCCTGAAATGAATACGCTTCGGATGATACAAAGTGAAAATTGCAATTTTTCCACTGATATGCCTGCACAATATGCTGTGCCCAGCTTGTGTCGCTTGAGAATCTTACCCCATAAAATGTGAAGCTGGTTCTCCAGAGTATGGCAATACAATACATATCCAGTGCTGGATCAGGGAGCCGTTAGCTCCCTGCTTCAGCATTCACTATGTAATACCGTCCGTGAGCGGCTCGGCGCAGACACATTGACGTCATCGTGCCAGTTTGCACCAGGCCACTCAGAGCACAAACCAGAGGAGCAGAGGAATCTCCGCCACTTGTTGTGGGAACGGAGATAGTTGAGTATCTAATTTATTATTTTTTTAGTATGCAATATGCGGGCATTATACTGGGTATAGGAGTCAGCTATTGGGGCATTATACTGGGTATGGGGGCATTATACTGGGTATGGGGGCCAGCTATGGGGGCATTATACTGTATGGGGCAGCTATGGGGGCATTATACTGTATGGGGCAGCTATGTTGCCATTCTACTGTATTGGAGCAGCTATAGGGGCATTATACTGTATAGGGGCAGCTATTGGGGCATTATAATGTATGGGAGCAGCTATGGGGGCATTATACTGCATGGGGCAGCTATGGGGGCATTATACTGATGAGGGAGCTATGGGACATTATACTGTATTGGGGCAGCTATGGGGCAATACACTGTGTGGGGTCCACTAAGGGGTCATGCTGTGTAGGGGCCACTATGGAAGCATTATACTGTGTGGGGAGGCACTATACTACGAATGAAGGTTACAGAAGTAGCGCAGCAGTTACAAAAACAGCGTAGCTCACTATGCTATGCTGTTTCGGTAACACCCATTCACTTCTATGGAAGTTTACAGAAACAGACTATCACAGCAAACTACACTGGCATTATTCTGAGTGGGGGTCACTATGGGGGCATTATACTGTGTGGGGATAGCTATAGGGGCAATATACTATGTGAGGTCCACTACGGGGTCATTATACTGTGTAGGGGCCACTATGGAAGCATTATTCTTTGTATGGGCACTATAGAAGCATTATTCTATGTGGGGGCCACTATGGAAGCATTATACTATGTGGGGGGGGGGGGGGTACTAAAGGGGCATTATTCTGTGTGGGGGCACTATGGGGGCATTATACTGTGTGGGGACAGCTATAGGGGCAATATACTGTGTGAGGTCCATTAAGGGGTCATTATACCGTGTAGGGGCCACTATGGAAACATTATTCTTTGTGAGAGCACTATAGAAGCATTATTCTATTTGGGGGCCACTATGGAAGCATTATTCTTTGTGGAGGGCACTATAGAGGCATTATTCTGTGTGTGGGCTACTATGGAAGCAATATTCTTTGTGTGGGCACTATAGAGAAATTATGTGTGGCACTATCTACAATGGGGGGCTGTATGGTGCTATCTACAAGGGGGAGCTGTGGGGTGCTATCTACAAGGGGGGCTGTGTGGCGCTATCTACAAGTGGGAGCTCTGGGGCGCTATCTACAAGGGGGCTGTGGGGCGCTATCTACAGGGGGCACGTTTACTGATGGGGCACTTTTAATGTGTCGTGCACTGAGGGATCATTATTACTGTCTGGGGCACTGTTGATTACGAGTTTGTTTAGAGTATGGGGTATAGGTGGGGAGGGTGTTGGAAAAGCAAGAAACCAACATGTGTGTGTGTTAAATTCTGCAGAGACGAGTCGTGGCTGGAAGAAGTCGTCACAGTGGTCTGGGCCGGATGGAGAAAAAAAGGGAAAGTGAATGAATAATCTGAAAAAATATCACCTAAGTTAGCGGTTGAAATCTACAAGTGGGGCTGTCATTGGCGAGTCACTCCTAGCACAATGCACAGTGCACAAGCAATAATTTTGTAATGTGTCCGTAAAAATTTTGGTCAGTCCCTGATTTTTAGCTCAGTTGTCCAGAAATTTCTGAAGTGGTGGTTGGCAACCCTGGTTTTTATAAAAAATACTTTTTGAGATACAGCTGTTTTGTATTTTTTATACAGAGCAGCTGTATCGTGCGCTAACACCTGAATCCGTCAAGTCCACGGGACTGATGGGTTCAGTGTCAGCGTGTCCTGCGTGTCTCTACGTGTCTCGTAGGATCCACCTGTAATCGATCATATCTAAGTTATGAATTTAGATATGATCGGTAACAGCTCAATCCAGCGTGTCAGAGACAGCAGGTCCCGCTGACACTGAACCCATAAGTCCTGCGGACCTGACGGGTACAGGATTCAGCGTAAGATACAGCTTCTCTGTATACAGAATATAAAGCAGCTGTATCTCAAAAAGTTAAAATAATTTTGAATAAAAGCTAATTATAAAGTTGCACAAAACACACTGATTGACCATTTTATTAAATAAAAATCGCTTTCAAAGGTTTATATAGCCTTTAATTCCTCCCATATAGCAGGAAGAGGCATGGGTCATAAAGTCTGAGATAGTATGGGTGACCACCACTTGGCACACTGGGTATTTTTGCAGATTATTATGCAACTGCCAGGTCCATGTGTAACTTTATGCATTTACTACCCGCTTTAGTAAGATTCGGCAACATTATTCACTTAATGAAAGAGTAGGTTCGTGTATTATCATTTTGAATATAATTTACGTAACATGTTAAGTAACTTTGCAAATACAGTTACATTTCTATAATCAGGCGCGCCTTCTGCCAATGAGTATCCCTCAGTAATTCTGATTGGCTGAGAACAGTTGAGTGACAGATAGGGCTCTCTTTTGCAATGATCCTACCAAATGACATTTTAGTCGGATGCTAGCCCCCCAATCTCTGTTTCTGGGAACTGTATAATAAGAACTGTAAAAATCTTTATGGGCATCTTATAGGTTCTCTTAGTTAATATCTCTCCAAGCATCTTCTGATAATGTTCAGAAACGTTTACATATTTCTAAATAATATTAGCGTCTCTCGTTATAAGGCCTCACGCACAAGTTATGGACCCGTAGGCACTCCTAAACTCTTCCGTGTAAAATCAGGCACACAGAGGCGCATGCGCGAAGCTCCACGAACAGGACGCACCTGATGTGAGCTCCGCTCCGGCAGCACTGATCAAGCCGTATTAGCGCTGTTTTACACAGCTCCTTCACAGCCCAAAAAAGTCCGCTAATGTGCAGTATGACCCGGACCAACAAATCAAAGCCTCGGGGACCGGCAACACCAGCTCCTTCGCAAACTATACCGGAGATCTTCCGAACCACGAGGCAATCCATCATGGCCGACCCGGCTGCAGCTCAGGTCAGTGAGAGTTTGTCAGCGGCAGAAACATCCTTACCGCCCTCACCTTCAGCGATCGTTACCCACACTGACACTGATGAGTTATTCAGGAATATTGCGGCATTGTTCCGCACGGAACTAACACAGGCAGTAGCTGAGTTTTCCCGCCAAATACATGAAGTGGGGCAACGAGTCTCTGACATAGAAAACCGGGCTGATGACATGGCGGACGCCCTGGAGACGGACCGCAGAGATATTGATACACATGCAGCACAGTTGGAGGCACTGGAGCTAAAATTAGAAGATCTTGAGAATAGGTCCCGGAGAGGAAACCTACGTATCAGAGGCCTACCGGAAACCGTTACAGATTTGGAATCCAATCTCACCACGTTGTTCCGTACCCTCCTACCCCAAGCTGCCACTGATTTATTTCGGATGGATAGGGTTCACAGAGCCCTGACGCGACCACGCAACCAGGATTTACCACGCGATGTGATTCTAAAATTTCACTATCCAGAGGTGAGAGATCGGATCCTTATGGCGGCTCGAAGTCTAGCACCTCTACCGGGAATGCCACCCTCAGTCCACTTATATGCGGACTTGGCACCCTCTACACTCCAACGACGAAGAGAAATGCGGGACGTTACTCAAGCTTTACAGAAGGCCCAGATCCGTTACCGATGGGGATTCCCTTTTTCGCTTAATTTTCAGGTCGGCAACAGAACCTATGTGGTTAAATCTCCGGCGGAGGGTCGAGATGCCTTGCAGTCTGCTGGACTTCCATTGGTCCCTATATCAGCCCTCACGCCCAGACCCCAACGGCCGACTAGGATCTGGACAGCCGGGCCGAGAATCTCCAACTCCACTGCGGGGATGCCCGATCCTCGGGGAATAGGAGGACACAATGTATAAGGATCCTTGCTCGATATACAGATGAGTATCATGCCCTTTGGGGACCCGCATTGTGTCTTTATATCTTGCCTCATCTAGACCACCGTTGATATTTCTTGTTCCAAGGAACTTTCTGGCTAGATCCTGTCATCAGGCTTAGTGCGGCTGGCCACCATGCTGGCCTTCATTTTTGTGAGAATTGCTGTAGCAGAGGTGTGCACCCCAAGCGGTGCTACCTGTCTGCGGAATACTCCACGGAATAGTTGGACATTTGTCCAGTGTTTTTTGTTTAACTTGTTTATTTCGCTCATTATGCCATGTACAAGCATATTTGCCAAAAATATTAGTCACCTGCGTCTGTTACACTATATGCCTAGAAATTTTCTGCCTGATGTATCTGCCGAGAATATGCCACTTCCTCCCTTGTATTATGTGTAGAGTACTAAGTCATAATGTGAGGGGATTCAACTCTCCGCAAAAAAGGAAAAAAGCTTTTCTCTCGTATATTAAGCATAATCCTGATGTTATTTGTTTGCAGGAATCCCATTTCACACCTACATCTCACCCTAAATTCTTCAATCCCCAGTACACTACATTTTACTCTGCTACATTTCCCTCTAAGTCACGCGGAGTGATCACCTTAATCAAGAATAGTCTTCCTATCCAGGTTACTGAGTCTATAGTAGATCCCCAGGGCAGATTTGTGATCATCCTAGGTATATTATATGATAAAGTCATATGTATAGTGAATTCGTACGCTCCAAATGAAGACCCGCTTCAGTTTTTTGACGGGTTACATGATACCTTACTCTCTCTACAATACCAGCATTTAATATGGAGTGGGGATTTTAATTTTGTGATGAACACTACACTAGACCGTTCCTCACCCGCTCCCTCTAGACGCACGCATACTCAGGCAGCTTTGATCAAAAAGATTATGGGGTCGCTCTCTCTTGCTGATACGTGGAGAGAATATAATGGGGCGCAACGGGGTTATACATACTTTTCTCCGGCGCATCGTTTATACACCCGGATTGACATGATCCTATCCTCAACAAACTCCCTCCCCTCATTGGCCTACTCTAGATATATCCTATCAGCCTGGTCAGATCATGATATAGTATTAGCTGAATTCGACTTTTCTAAGCGAGGTGTCATGCCCTTTTCCTGGAGGCTCAATGAGTCACTCTTATCTAACCCTACGGTGCAGCAACAGATTCAGACTGAACTCTCTCAATACTTTGTGGACAACTCCACTCCTGATGTTAACTCACATACTGTGTGGCTTGCCCATAAAGCATTTATAAGGGGCAGGATAATAGCAATGGCATCTCGATGTAAAAAAGAAAGGTCTCAGGCGCAAAATGCCCTTGAAGCCAAACTAGCCCGATTGGTAGCGGCCAATCAACGAAGTCCTTCTTTATATCTCATTCGCGCTATTAAAGACACTAAGCTCCAGATTGATATGATACTAACCAATAGGACAGAAAAAGCCCTTAGATGGACTCAATCTAAATATTATAAATGGGCCAATAAACCAGATAAACTTATGGCCCAACAACTTAAAGCTCGGCAGCGAATCAATCAGGTGTTTCGTATACAGTCACGCCCGGGACAGATCACCTCCAACCCGGACCGTATTCATGAGGTCTTCACCAGGTTCTACCAAACCCTATATGCCAATCCTTCCCCCCCCCCCTCTGAGGCTGCGGTGAGGGATTTCCTAGACTCTGTCAACATCCCTCAACTTTCCAAAAAGGATATTGAATCCTTGAATGCCAAGATATCGAGTGATGAGGTAGAGGACACTATTAAGGAGTTGAAATTGGGGAAGGCCCCGGGACCTGATGGATTCACAGCTTTATATTATAAAAAATTCTCTCAGCAGTTAGTCCCGCATATAGTTACCTTTTGCACAGACCTGATGAGGGGTCGGCCCATGCCCACGGAATTCCTCTCAGCCATGATCACAGTTATCCCCAAACCTAACAAGGACCCCTTGATGGCAGGTAATTACAGGCCGATATCATTACTTAATCTAGACGCTAAAATATTCACCTCTATTCTGGCCAAACGGTTGAACAGGTTTATGTCCCAATTAATCCATAGAGATCAAGTGGGATTTATTCCAGGAAGGGAAGCACCGGATAATGTTAGGAAAATCCTCAATAATATACAGTCAGCCAACATTACTAAATCCAGGATGGTCCTTTTGGCGTTAGACATAGAAAAGGCCTTTGATAGCCTTTCCTGGGAATACCTATTTAAAGTATTAGAAAGGGTAGGGATTGGGGGCCCCTTTCTTCAGGCTGTCAAGACAATATACCACAACCCAGAGGCTCACCTTAAGCTACCAACTACCACACTTCATCCCATATACATACGGAGAGGTACTAGACAGGGCTGTCCCCTCTCGCCAGCTTTATTTGCACTCGCTATGGAACCATTAGCAGAACTTATTAGGTGTAATCCAAATATTACGGGACAGAGAGTTGGTCACGGGGAACAAAAGATAAGTCTCTTTGCTGATGATCTCATCCTCACGCTCACTAAACCGTTGACTTCTCTCCCGAATCTGATGGCGGCTCTCGGCTCCTTCTCCGCAGTCTCGGGATTACGTGTGAACCAATCTAAATCGGAGGCCCTGTATTGTAACGTTCCACCTTCCCTGCAAAAATTGATAGAAATAAATTTTGGTTTTCACACCCAAACGCATTATCTCCCTTACTTGGGCATAGCATTAACCTCCTCCCTTGATACAATGTACAAATACAATTACCCACAGGTATTTAAGACCATTAGGGCAGATATGGCAAATTGGGCTAAGTTACCGATCTCATGGGTGGGTAGAATTAATACGATCAAAATGGTGACCCTCCCTAGATTATTATATTTATTCAGAACTCTTCCTATCCCCCTCCAGAAAGGTGATCTACAACTCCTCCAGAAAGACATCTTTAAATTTATTTGGAATAATAAACGCCCTAGAATATCGACACGTGTCATGATGTATCATAAAAGAGTAGGAGGACTGTCGGTCCCCAATATACTACTCTACTATAAGGCGGCTAGGGTGGCCCAACTGTTACTAACGCATCTTCCACCAGATAGGGCACCGGTATGGGTCTCGTTGGAGGCGGCTCAAATTACACCATATTCATGGGGCGCATTGATGTGGATGGTATCTCCCCTACCGACTACATTAAAGAATATCTCCCTTCTCTCATATCACTCCCTCATTCTGTGGCGATCAGTTAGATTCCGACATGGGCTGCAATCCCGATGCTCCCCGCTGCTTTCCGTGATTGGAAATCCGGGGTTCCCCTCGGGCCTTCAGAGCTCAAGCTATACTTGGTGGTGCTCTAAAACCCTAACAAAAGTTCATGACTTCAATAGGGCTGATCGTCTGATTTCATATGCACAATTCAATGAGACCCATGCCCCCCCTGCCCCAGAACACTATAGGGCTATACAGATATTTTCGTTTTTGCACAAACTACTACCTGCCCAAACTAAAATGACATACACCCCGCTGGAAAGAATATTAATCTTTTCACCCTCTCGGCAGGGGCTGTTATTTATGGTATATAGTATTTTTAATACCCCTCACCCTGATACCAAATTACCGTATATGTTGAAGTGGGAGGAGGACATGGGGGCCGCGCTATCACCTGCACAATGGAGACAATGTTGTGACACTATTAGTAAGGGTAGCTGGCAGGTATCCCTGGTTGAGACATCCACGAAACTGTTACATAGAGCATACTACGTCCCGGCAAAACTTCACACCATATACCCAACGGTTTCGGCCGAGTGTTTTAGAGGTTGTGCCTCGGATGGAACTATGTACCATACATGGTGGTCGTGCCCACGAGTCTCAATATTTTGGTCAGATATCTGTACTTTGATCTCTAATATCTGCCAGTTTACCGTTCCAAAATGGCTCCCTACATGCCTGCTGGGAGCCATTCCTCCCAGAATACCGAACTCCAAATTTAAGCTCGCCCAGTTTATACTCTTAGCGGCTCGAATTTATATAGCGTCCAAGTGGCGTACAGCTGATCTTGATATCTCTATGGTTATTAATAGAGTCAATCGTATAGTCATATTTGAAAAAATGGAGGCGGTGAGAACTGATTCACTCCACCTCTATCGTGCGGTATGGGACCCTTGGCTCTCCTCCCCTCACTCACCCGACTTCCAGTATACTATTACCCTGTAAAGTGGGATCCCACAAGGTGATACTAGGAGCGCTCTACAGTAGTATGACTAATATGTATAATTGTATGGCATAGTTGGTTGGTTTATATTTTGTTATTCCTATGTCCCTCCAATCCCTTACCCCCATGTAAATCTATTTCGGTTTAAAGCAAGCACTTATTCCTATATCCTCCTGCGTGAGGATTGATTACATGCAATTGTACATCACATTTCTGTACCGACATATCAATAAATACCTTTTGAAACTAAAATCAGGCACACAGAGGTACAATATAGGCTCATTACATGTTATTTCAATGGTGACGGAAGCGGTGCAAATGGTTTCCGTTTGTCTCAGTTGTGCAAGGGTTCCATCGTTTTGACGGAAGCAATACCGTAGTCGATTACGGTATTCATTCCTCCTATCCCCTCCTAGGATTCTACGTTGCATATTTTCACATATTCTAGTATTTATTACCCGTCTGTTTGATTTATTTATGGTTAGCTACATATATTGAGGAGTTCTGGTGGACTATGGGGGCTTTTGTTTGGTTAATTATCAGGGCGACCAACTCGCCCTTTATAAGTTATTTTTAGCATGTTTTTGCTATTTTAAATTATTTTAATTCTGTACTTGTACTTCTGTTGAAATAAAAGATTTCTCTGCTACTTTTCATGTTTTCATTATTTAGTTGCTATATACATACCGATTTCTTTGTTGGTTTTGCAGTCAGAATGGAGCCCTGACGCAGATGTGAACGAAGCCTAAGTTATCACATTACAATGGATTTGAAAATATTTATGCCAATTCTCTTTCCAGCCATAAAACAGGGCAAGTTGAACCTCTTAAACTTTGTACCTTGTAATAACAATTGGATTACGGATATCCTGGTTAATCAATGATTGTCCTGCTCAGCAACAAGTATACAACCCTGTAGCGCAGCCAGACAGATTATCTGGTTTTGATTCTGGTACAGGGAAATTTAAAATCTACTAAATTTAGTGCCCACCCATTTACATGAAATGTATTCAATGCAAAGAAAAGCAATTCTAATGTTTTCAAGATGGGTACAATGCATTCAAAAAGTATTCGGACCCCCTCACATTTCAACATTTTTTTTTCTCTATAGAACCACTCAAGGTGGGATGGGTAGCATCTCTCCAGCAATGTTCGATCGGGATTAAGTCTAGCCTCTGGCTGGGCCACTCAATCACAAACTTGTGCTGAAGCCCATTGTTTTCTTGGCTGTGTGCTTAGGGTCATTGGCGTTTACCTGTGGTTTTAATGCAGATTTTCTGTACCAAATTCCACGACGTGTGCACGTAGCCTCAAGCCGTTTGCATAACTGGCGTGGAAAAGTTACTAAATTCCCCCAAATGTGTATATATACCACTGCCACATTGGGGTTGCTTGGAGGCCCCACTCTGTCAATGTCCTTCCTTCATGTCTCCCACTAGACGCCTCTCTCTTTGCCCTTTAGGTCCAGCATGCAGACATCCTACCACTGCATTAGCAGCTTTCCGTAGGGATTACACAGCTGAACACAACTTTCAGCCCCAACTCATTCCTGTTATAACTTTCTATGGCAGTCTGTGCTGCTCAGATGAAGCACAGCTAATGTTTACTATAGTCCGGCGCTGCCGTAAGCCATCAGTGGGAGGCTTTAGATTTCCAGGTTAGGCCTTCTGCATATGGCATGCAGAATTACATAGGTACTCTTTGTGTGGATGTATGGTACCTCTGTAACTTGGCATGCGATGGGACATCCAAAAATTTTTGTTCTCATGGATTCCGCATGAATCTGTGTGAAGAAAATCTCTGTGCCTTCTCATGAAATCATTTACAAAAATTGGAAAAGACACTAGTAGTTGGCGTGTAAAAAACGTAAATATATAGAAAAATTGCCAAGGCAATAGGAACCCGTTTTTTTCCCAACTACTTACTAACTAATAGAATAGGATAGTAGAATAAATGAAATACCTTTATTAAATTAGGGACAAAGAACATGAAAATGTAAAACTAGAATGTGGACTGGTACATGCAATTTGCAGACATAAATCTGTCTATAGAACATTAGAGATATAACTCAATGCAAAGTTGACAATGAGTATAACTACTAGATATAGTCAATTATATGAAGGTTTAGCTCCAGTTAACATTGCACTAAAAGACTAGTATAGCCCCCCCCCCCCAACATGTTTCGCAAAGATGCAGCATCCTCAGGGGTATTTCAGGGCATATAGTGGCACGCTCCAAACAAAACAGCCTCTTTATGGACTTCCACTAGAACAAGATTAGGTCTGTGGCTATGTCTAGCCAATGAATGCGTGTATTCACCCTAAGGAACCTCCACCCTGCCAGATAGACTTGATATGTGGCTAATAGTAAGCCGATGCAACATGGCCAATCACAAGCGGGCACCCACACCTGCGCACTAATGCCATAGACAGATACCAAAACCAAGTAAAAAATCAGCGCTACTGAGCATATCAAAGGACTTAGAAAAAATATCAGGCAAACTGCCGAGACCAAGTGGAAAATCAGCGCTACTGAGCATGTCAAGGGACTTGGAAAAAACCCGAGAAATGTACTAATAGATACCTAGACTAAGTGAAATATCAGTGCTATTGAGCATGTCAAGGGACTTAGAAAAAGTCGGAAAAAATATATCATGCAAAATGCTCGAACACTTAGAATGGCAACCAAATAATGTTGTGCAAAGCATATGGCATCGGTCGCAGCCATTATTACATCTAATGGATGAAGGAGAGGAAAAAGGAAAGGTGGATGTGAATAACATCCATTATTTAACAAGGATGATAATCTCGTGGAAGACAATATAGTACAGCAATATGACAATATGAGGCATATGTAATTCTTTATCAAAATGTATATTGTAAGACAAAGGAGATGCCAAAGACATTATTAATACATGAAATTGCCCCTACGTATTAAGGTTATTATATTATGCATACTAGAATAACAATCATATGATACAAACTGTATTAATAATGATAAAAATGGCAGTGTTTAAAGTAATCTTTCACAGAATGGCAACGAAGGTAAAACCTTTGTTTAGGCCATTGGGGTTCAATCTACTGAAACGATGGATCCAACGAGCCTCTTCCTGCAAAAGTCTACGATCAAGATTGCCCCCTGTGGGTCCAAGTTTAAAGAGGCTCTGTCACCACATTATAAGTGGCCTATATTGTACATGATGTGATCGGCGTTGTAATGTAGATTACAGCAGGTTTTTTTTATTTAGAAAAACGATCATTTTTGACGGTTATGACCTATATTAGCTTTATGCTAATGAGTTTCTTTTTTATAAATTCTTTTATTTATACATTTTTACAAACATAACACGTTAATGCCAAAAGAATATGCAACCGTATAGTACGTCGGCACGCAAGCCAGTGTATGTGTACACCCTGAATGGTAAGTGTACAAATATAGTTATGCTTAAACAATAATTGGGACTCACCCCATGCATCCTGAACCTGCAGACATGCACTAAGGCCCACAGGAAAACATATCCTAAGAAGAGGTCAGAAAAAGAAAAGAAGAAAAGAGGAACGACAGAGGGAAAGAAAGGGACGAGTTCCGTCGTTATACGCCATGCAGTAAGGACAAATCAAGAGGCTACGATGTTCCTGAACTCCAATGAGGATTGAAACCTGACCCAATGATACCAAGTCTTGAGGAACTTGGCGTGAGTACCTCTCATAGATGCCGTGAGATCCTCCATCCTCATGATCTCCTGTATCTTATCAAACCAGCTGAGCGACGGCGCACAAGATTGTCTCCACAGCGCCGGAATGCAGGCCCTGGCAGCATTCACCAGATGGCGGACCACAGAGCGACGATATGTGAACAGCGGAACCTCGCACAGATGGAGCAAGAAGAAGGCCGGTGTGCACAGGAGCGGGAAGTCCGTGAATTTGGAGGTGATATGCCACACTTCTGACCAAAAGGCAGCCAGCCTCGGGCACTCCCAAAAAACATACATTATTGTTCCCACCTGGTCACCACATCTCCAACACAGCGGGGAGACCGCCGGAATCATGGCATGTAATCTGGGAGGCACCCTATACCAACGCGTTAAAATTTTAAATCCCGCTTCCTGATACCTGCTGGCCATGGATGATTTATGTGTCATTGTGTACACCCTATCTTGTTGTTCAGCCGAGAGTGTGATTCCCAAGTCCCTTTCCCACCGAAGCAGATATGCAGGTGTAGAGAGGGTAGATGGAGAGATCAGTAGGGAGTATAATCTGGATAGTGTGTGTCGCAATGAACCGGTGCCCATGCAGAGGAGTTCAAACAGAGTTTTGTCCCGAGCATGTTCCGCAGGGTTAGGCAAGGACACCAGGAAGTGTCTCAGCTGAGTGACCTGCCAGGGAGTGAGGGGGAGAGGGTCTGTCAAAGACGTAACTTGCGGGCCAGTCATCCATGACTCCCCATGCAGGTAATGAGAGGCGGGGCCCCTGCCTGCCCGCAACCAGCTCCTGAATGGACCCCCCTCCCGCCCTGGAGGGAAAGCCGGGTTACCCTAGACTGGAAACATGGGGGACGGGGAAGGGGAGATCTCTTTCCGGGGAAAGACCTTCGACGAAACTGCCAGCGAGGGTCCTATCGTCTGGTGTGTCCGCGCTGACTGAGGGGTATCCCGGCCCAGCCAAGGCAGGGCCTGCAGGGGGAGAACCATAGAAGACTGTTCCATCAACACCCATTGTTTGACCTCCGTGTGGCGGAACCAATCCAGGATGCGCACCAAGTGCGAGGCCTGGTGGTAGGAGATAAAGTCTGGGAGCCCCACGCCCCCTTCACTTTTAGAGCGAAAAAGCGTGGAGCGGGCTATATGGGCAGGTTTCCCCACCCAAATGAAGTGGTGGAGTAAGGACAATAAAGCTCGGAAGAGAGTGCGGGGAATGTGGATTGGTAGGGCCTGGAAGAAGTACAGTATCCGTGGGAGAATGTTCATTTTAAAGATTGCACATCTGCCAAACCATGTGAAGGTGCCCTTCGTCCAGGAATCCAAATCGCTCTTTACACATTGAAGGAGAGGGGGATAGTTAACTGCATAAAGGCGAGAGAGATCCCTGGAGAGCTGGACCCCCAAGTATTGAAGCGAATCTCTGGCCCACTTAAAGGAGAAGGACCCCGACAGGTCATCCACTAGGGACTGCGGCAGCGATATCTTGAGAGCCTTAGACTTCTGATAGTTAATTTTGAAATTTGACAGTTTCAAATATCTACTCATCTCTGCCATGAGGTTAGGTAAGGAGATCCTGGGCGCGGTGAGAAAGAACAGAAGGTCGTCCGCATACGCAGCAACTTTATGAGACCTTCCACTGTAATGGCAGTAAGGAGGTGAAGGGAAAGTGAGCCCTAATCTACCCACCGCCCTGTCCCTGCCTACTTGCAACGACCTGCCCTAGGCGACGGGGTACAACTGGGCGGCAGTCCCTACGCTGTCTAAGTGCACGGGAGAACAAACAGGGAACACGCAAGGGAAGGGGCAGTAGCCCACGGAACGCCGCGAGGAAACGGAGCGGTGAACGAATAGTCAGGACCAGGATGAAGTGGAGTATACAAACGGGAGCACGGAGCAGGAAGCAAGCCAGGGGCAAAGCGAAGCAGGTAAAGCGGAACTGCAGCAAGGCAGAAGCACGGCAGAAGCAGGCTGGAGCAAGCAGCAGTGGGGCCAGGAATCCAGAAGAATTACAAGCACTGAGGAAGAGAACACGGCAGGTAATAAACCGCGATAGGCTCTCCCACTCCTGAGCCTGCCACCCTGGTTGGAGGGAGACGGTGTCAGTCTAACAGGTCTGGCCTCAGGTGTGGATTGATTAATCCCAGGAGTATACCTAGACGTAGTACCTAGCAGATCCCTAACAGTACTCCCCCTTTTATGAGGGGCCATCGGACCCTTACTAAGAGGACCCGGTTTAGTAGGGAAGAGAAGGTGGAACCTCCTGATCAATACCCCAGCGTGAACATCACGGGCAGGTACCCAAGTCCTCTCCTCCGGCCCGTATCCTCTCCAATGGACCAGGTACTGGAGGGAGCCCTGGACCATCCTACTGTCCATAATCTTGGCCACCTCGAATTCCACCCCCTCAGGGGTGAGAACGGGAACAGGAGGTTTCCTCGAGGGGGACCAGGACGGGGAGCAGCGTTTGAGGAGGGAGGCATGGAAGACGTCATGGATGCGAAAGGATGGGGGCAGCTCCAGACGGAAGGATACAGGGTTGAGGACTTCAATGATCTTATAAGGTCCAATAAATCGGGGAGAAAACTTCCTGGACGGGACCTTAAGGCGCAAGTTCCTGGACGACAACCAGACCAAATCCCCGACGACAAACCGGGGGTTAGCAGAACGTCTACTATCAGCCTGAATCTTTTGTGCGCTCTGGGACGCCTCTAGGTTCTTCTGAACCTGGGCCCAGACTGTGCACAGTTCCCGATGAACATCCTCTACCTCAGGATTATTGGAACAACCAGGGGAAACGGAGGAGAACCTTGGGTTAAACCCGAAATTACAGAAAAACGGGGAGACCCCTGACGAGTTACTGACCCGGTTATTCAGGGAAAATTCAGCAAGGGGAAGGAATGAGACCCAATCGAATTGACAGTCAGAGATGAAACACCTTAAATATTGTTCCAGGGATTGGTTAGTCCTTTCCGTTTGGCCATTAGTTTCGGGATGGAAGGCGGAGGAGAAGGACAGATCAATCTCCAACTTTTTACAAAAAGCTCTCCAAAATAAGGAAACAAACTGTACCCCTCTGTCAGAAACTATATTGACTGGGGCCCCATGGAGACGCAGGATGTGTTTCACAAACAAAGAAGCTAACGTCTTGGCGTTAGGTAGCTTCTTAAGGGGCACAAAGTGGCACATCTTGCTGAAGCGGTCTACTACCACCCACACCACCGACTTGCCCTGAGATGGGGGCAAATCGGTGATAAAATCCATGGAGATATGGGTCCAAGGTCTCTGGGGAATGGGCAAGGAACGTAGTAGGCCCGCAGGTCGGGACCTAGGGGTTTTGGACCTAGCGCAAACCTCACAAGCGGCGACGTAAGCCCTAACGTCTTTAGGCAACCCAGGCCACCAATAGTTTCTGGTAATGAGGTGTTTGGTGCCCCAGATGCCAGGATGACCAGATAGAGCGGAGTCATGAATGTAGAGAAGAATTGATCCAGCGCTGATGGTAAGTTAAAAGGGAAACCGGAGTCCCATGTTTATTGGAGAAAAAAGCATAAAACAGAAGGGAGACGCAGTCCCAAGGTGTGAGTAGTCAGGGCTTGAACCTGAGCCTACGCGTTTCGATCGCAGTCTGCGATCTTAGTCATGGCAAATGAGTAGAAGACCGTGTGTCTGAGATATCCTTATATGCTAATCAATCAGCGGGAAAGGCCAATATGCAAATGCTGGTAATTGGTAGATGCCAAGAATTAAGGAGTGGCTAGTAGTATGAGTAGATACGAACCAAAGCTAGTTCAAAGCCTAGCCCTCATATGTATTTTAACAAAGTCATATTGGTATAATGTAATAAGAAAAATAATAAAAATAACGGGTATAAGTGTAACAATATCGTTGATGATAGTGGATGGTAAACCCGTATATCTTAAATAAGTGCATACGAAAGAGACTGAGACACACGGCCTTATCAGTACTTATACATAAAAAGCAAACATGACATGTTGACAAATTGAAACATTGAAAAATGTGAGAAAATATGAAGAGATTAAAAACAGAAATGAAGAAGGATCAAAATGCTGTAGTATTATAGAATGTAAATGGTCTATGGTAATTCAATTCACTTATGTCGATAGTTGTTCGAGACAACTGTCAGTCTAAAATAAATACACATTGTGTTAGGTAAATTGGTTAATATAGAATGGAAACGAATGGCTCAAAGATATAAACCCAAAAATACATCATATAACCTGTCGGATCACAGAGAAAAAACCCCTTGCTGAAGCGGTCTACTACCACCCACACCACCGACTTGCCCTGAGATGGGGGCAAATCGGTGATAAAATCCATGGAGATATGGGTCCAAGGTCTCTGGGTAATGGGCAAGGAACGTAGTAGGCCCGCAGGTCGGGACCTAGGGGTTTTGGACCTAGCGCAAACCTCACAAGCGGCGACGTAAGCCCTAACGTCTTTAGGCAACCCAGGCAACCAATAGTTTCTGGTAATGAGGTGTTTGGTGCCCCAGATGCCAGGATGACCAGATAGAGCGGAGTCATGGTTTTCCCTGAGTACCCTTTGCCGGTATTGCAGGGGAACAAACAGTTTGTCCCCAGGGACGTTCCCGGGAGCTGAACCCTGATTAGCCGCAATATCAGAAGCTAAGTCAGAATCCGTGGCAGAAACGATTATACCAGGGGGTAAAATACAAGCAGGATCCTTCTCGGAAGGAGGATTGGCCATGAAACTACGTGACAGAGCATCAGCCTTAATATTCTTGGACCAAGCCCTATAGGTAACCAAGAAATTAAATCTGGTAAAGAATAGTGCCCAACGAGCTTGTCTAGGATTAAGCCTCCGGGCCGATTCTAGGAAAACCAGATTCTTGTGATCCGTAAGGACCGTTACCTGGTGTCTGGCCCCCTCCAAGAAGTGCCGCCACTCTTCAAAAGCCCATTTAATGGCTAGAAGTTCGCGGTTGCCAATATCATAGTTACTCTCCGTGGGCGAAAACTTCCTAGAGAAGTAAGCACAGGGGCGGAGATGGGTGAGGGAGCTGGTACCCTGGGACAAGACGGCCCCCACTCCCACCTCGGATGCGTCAACCTCCACAATAAATGGCTCCTCTTGGTTGGGCTGAATCAGCACGGGGGCCAAGATAAAGCACTTCTTGAGGGTCTCAAAGGGGGCCAATGGAGGACATCAGCACCCTTGCGAGTAAGGTCCGTAAGAGGCTTAGCGACGACCGAGAAGTTGGCAATAAATCTCCTGTAATAGTTGGCGAACCCTAAAAAACACTGTAACGCCTTCAGGGAGGCAGGTTGGACCCATTCCGCCACAGCCTGAACCTTGGCAGGGTCCATGCGGAATTCATGAGGAGTGAGGATTTGCCCTAAAAATGGTATCTCCTGTACCCCAAAGACACATTTTTCAGTCTTAGCAAACAGATTATTCTACCGAAGGACCTGGAGCACCTTCCTGACATTCTCCACGTGGGAGGACCAGTCCTTGGAAAACACCAGTATGTCATCAAGGTACACAACAAGAAAATTAACCAGGTAATCTCTCAGGATTTCATTAATAAAATTCTGGAAGACAGCAGGGGCATTACACAACCCAAAGGGCATGACCAGGTATTCGAAATGACCCTCGGGTGTGTTGAATGCCGTTTTCCACTCATCCCCCTCTTTGATGCGGATAAGGTTATATGCCCCCCGTAGATCGAACTTAGAAAACCATTGGGCTCCCTGAACCTGATTAAAAAGATCCGGAATCAAAGGAAGTGGGTACTGGTTCCTTACGGTGACCTTATTCAGGTTACGATAATCAATGCACGGCCTAAGACCACCATCCTTCTTCCCCACGAAGAAGAAGCCAGCACCTACAGGAGAAGTCGAGGGGCGAATGAAACCCTTGGCCAGGCATTCTTGGATATACACCCTCATAGCTTCACGTTCAGGACATGAAAGGTTAAAGGCATGGTGTCGCCCCAAAAACATGTTTTTTTTTTAAAATTTAAACATTTAGTGTGTGGGTGATTAAACATTGTTCAAATTTTTTTTATTTTTTTCGCGAGTCAGGAAATATTATAAATTTTTTCAAATTTATAATACTACCCATTTTTGGTCACTAGATGGAGCTGTTTGGAGCTAGTTCCCAAAATTGCAGCATTGCAACATTGGGTTAAAAGCTCTCGCTCTAGTGAGCTCTCAGCATCCCCCCCTCCTTTATCCTGGCTAGTGCCGGGATAAACGAGGGGTTGGAAAGGTTTAACCTCCTACACTGTGTGTCGCCATTTTTTGAGGTAACCCACAGTGTAGTAGGTTTACATACAGTAGTAAACACACACAAACACTAACATACATTGAAATCGCTTACCTGCTCCTGCCGCCGCGGCTCCCTCCGGCCCGTCCGCTCCCTTTGCTGCCGCTGTTCCATGTGCACTTGTCCGGAAGCCGCGACCGGAAGTAGTAATATTACTGTCCAGCCGCGACTTCCGGTCCACAGGAAAATGGCGCCGGACGGCGCCAATTTCGAATAGGACTGTGTGGGAGCGGCGCATGCGCAGTTCCCACACAGACGCCGTACACGGCAGTCAATGGGACGGGAGCCGTTCGCAGTCCCTATGGGACTGTGGCTGCCGTATTCCATGTCTGTGTGTGTCGTTAATCGACACACACAGAAATGGAACAAAAAATGGCAGCCCCCATAGGGAAGAAAAAGTGTGAAAATAAGAAACAGTAAAACACAAACACACAAATGAAAATAAACGTTTATATGAAGGCACTAACATCTTTAACATATAAAAAAATTATTTGTGATGACACTGTTCCTTTAAATATCCTACCCTTAGGAAGCTTGGCACCAGGCACCAAATCGATGGCGCAATCGTAATCTCTATGGGGGGGCAACACCTCGGAGGCCTCCTTAGAAAACACATCGGCGAAGTCCTGAACAAACTCAGGAAGCGTGTTTACCTCCTCCCGGGGAGAAATAGAGTTAACAGAAAGACATGACATACGACATTCATTACCCCATTTGGTAAGCTCCCCAGTATTCCAATCAAACGTGGGATTATGCAACTGCAACCAGGGAAGACCTAATACCAGATCAGACGATAATCCCTGCATCACCAGTACAGAGCACTGCTCCAAATGCATGGAGCCAACCAGGAGTTCAAAAACAGGATTATGCTGAGTAAAATAACCATTAGCAAGGGGAGTTGAGTCGATACCTACTACAGGGATAGGATAAGGTAAATCAATAAAAGGCATCTTTAGAGACATAGCAAATTCCACAGACATGATATTAGCAGATGAGCCAGAATCCACGAAAGCACTGCCCGTGGCAGACCGGCCAGCAAACGAGACCTGAAAGGGAAGCAAAATCTTATTGCGTTTCACATTAACGGGAAATACCTGTGCGCCCGAGTGACCTCCCCGATGATCACTTAGGCGCGGAAGTTTTCCGGCTTTTTATTCTTGCGCCTGGGACAGGTGTTCAGTAGATGCTTGTCGTCCCCACAGTAGAAGCAGAGACCATTCATTCTGCGAAACTCCCTACGTTGTCGAGGGGACATGGAGGCCCCGAGTTGCATAGGTACCTCCGAGTCCTCCGTGGAGGGGCGAGGGGCCGGGACCTCGGGGGGGATCGCAGAAAAGTCAGAGGGGAGCACATTGAAACGTTCAAGCTGACGTTCCCTGAGACGTCGGTCAAGTCGTACTGCTAGGGCCATAACCTGGTCAAGGGAGTCAGAAGAGGGGTAGCTAACCAGCAGATCCTTCAGGGCGTCAGATAATCCTAACCTAAACTGGCACCTTAGGGCCGGATCGTTCCACCGAGAAGCTACGCACCACTTTCTAAAATCAGAACAGTATTCCTCAACCGGTCTCCTACCCTGACGTAAGGTCACCAGCTGACTCTCGGCTAAAGCAGTCCTGTCAGTCTCGTCGTAAATGAGTCCGAGGGCAGAGAAAAAACGATCAACAGAGGAAAGTTCAGGGGCGTCAGGAGCCAAGGAGAAGGCCCACTCTTGGGGCCCTTCCTGGAGTCGGGATATGATGATACCCACCCGCTGGTTCTCGGAACCTGAGGAGTGGGGTTTTAGGCGGAAATACAGTCTGCAACTCTCCCGGAAGGAGAGAAACGTCAAACGGTCCCCTGAGAACCGGTCAGGTAACTTGAGGTCGGGTTCTAGAGGTGAGGTGAGGGGTACTACTAAAGCAGCGTCACCCTGATTGACCCTTTGGGCCAGGGCCTGGACCTGTAGGGAGAGGCCCTGCATCTGCTGGGTCAGGGTCTCAAGGGGGTCCATGATAGCGTCAGCGTAGGAGAATGGTAGACTAGGTATGGGCTTGTAATTATGTAATGGCAGGAAGGAGGTGAAGGGAAAGTGAGCCCTAATCTACCCACTGCCCTGTTCCTGCCTACTTGCAACGACCCGCCCTAGGCGACGGGGTACAACTGGGCGGCGGTCCCTACGCTGTCTAAGTGCACGGGAGAACAAACAGGGAACACGCAAGGGAAGGGGCAGTAGCCCACGGAACGCCGCGAGGAAACGGAGGGGTGAACGAATAGTCAGGACCAGGATGAAGTGGAGTATACAAACGGGAGCACGGAGCAGGAAGCAAGCCAGGGGAAAAGCGAAGCAGGTAAAGCGGAACTGCAGCAAGGCAGAAGCATGGCAGAAGCAGGCTGGAGCAAGCAGCAGTGGGGCCAGGAATCCAGAAGAATTACAAGCACTGAGGAAGAGAACACGGCAGGTAATAAAGGACAGGGGGCTGAGCTAACTCCGACTGACCAGGCCGCGATAGGCTCTCCCACTCCTGAGCCTGCCACCCTGGTTGGTGGGAGACGGTGTCAGTCTAACAGGTCTGGCCTCAGGTGTGGATTGATTAATCCCAGGAGTATACCTAGACGTAGTACCTGGCAGATCCCTAACATCCACCCAGCGATACTCCCGCTATGTCCGGATTAGATCGAACCCGACAGAGGAAGGGCTCCAGGCACAAAATAAAAATCAAGGGAGACATGGGGCATCCCTGCCGCGTGCCGTTGGAGATAGAGAGTGGGGAAGATAGGGTACCATTAACCTTAACCCGGGCAGAAGGAGATGAGTAGAGGCTCGAAATCCATTGCATCATGTAGGAACCCAGCCCGATATGCCGCAAAATGGCCGACATGAAGTCCCAGTCTACCCTGTTGAAGGCCTTCTCCGCATTCGTGGACAGCAACAGCGTGGGCAGAGCCGAGGCAGCCGCGTGATGAATCAAATTAATTGCCCTAGTGGTGTTGTCCCTAGCTTCCCTAAGAGGCATGAAGCCCACCTGGTCATAGTGGATCACACTGTGGAGAAGGGGTGTAATCCTATGGGCCAAGATCTTTGCGTACAGCTTGAGATCGACATTTAGCAGTGAGATGGGGCGGTAATTTTGGCAGCTGGTGGGGTCCTTTCCTTCCTTGGGTATTACCGTGATGTATGCCCGCAAGGCATCTTGATGGAGAGAGCTCCCCTCTGTGAGAGAGTTATAGGCCTGTAGAAAATGGGGCGCGAGAAGGTCTGAGCAGACCTTGTAGTACTGAATGGGTAGTCCATCTGGGCCTGGCGCCTTCCCCACCGGGGAGTCCTTCAGGGCCCAGGACCACTCCTCTGGAGAAATAGGCTCCTCCAAGGCAGCAAGAGCTTCCTGCGGGATACTTTTCATCCCCGAGGAACGGAGATATGCCTCCATCTGCTCCCGTCTAATCCCCCCATCTGCGGTAGGAGAGGTCCGCGGGAAATTGTAGAGTGAGTGGTAGTACGCCCGGAAGGCTTCGGAAATATCCTGGGGGCGGTGCAAACCACCAGCTCCCGGAACCTGTACCTGGGGGACGTAGGTACGGGACCTAGTTTTCCGCAATGCCCGCGTCAAAGTCTTGCCTGGTTTGTTACTATATTCGTAGACATGTCGTCTACACTTTACCAGGGAGGCCCTAGCCTTGGCAAGACAAAGAGAACGGACCTGAACACGCAGCTGCCCCAGCTCCGCCCCCACCACCCGGTCCAGGGAGGCCTTGTGAGACTGCTCCAGGAGGTGTATACGTGATAACAGGTCACTCAAGTGAGCCGTCCGCTCCCTTTTAAGTTTAGATCCAATCCGAATGAAGGAGCCCCGGATCACGCACTTATGTGCCTCCCAAACACTGAGCGGACCTACATCTGGAGAAACATTCGTAGCAAAATACTCCCGTAGGTCCATGTGTATTTCCGCAATTACCGTAGAGTCCTGCAGGAGCGAATCATTTAACCACCACTGCCAGGAGCGAGGGTGGGCTGCTGGGAGACAGAGAGTGAGAGTAATGAGGGCGTGGTCCGAGAAGGTTATGTTATCAATAGAGACTGTGGAGAGGTTGGGTAGATGGGAGTGGCGAAGGAAGAAGTAGTCTAGTCTGGTGTATGTGTTGTGGGGGGCCAAAAAGAAGGTGTAGTCTTTTGTCGTCGGGTGCATAAGCCGCCACATGTCTACCAGTTGGTGTCCGTGTAACAACCGACGCACCCGGCGGTGTGCCGACCTGGGTAACGACGAATGTCCGCGCGAGGAGTCTATTGTCGGGTCCAATGTAAGGTTCAGATCCCCCCTAGTATGAGTGTTAGGGATCTGCCAGGTACTACGTCTAGGTATACTCCTGGGATTAATCAATCCACACCTGAGGCCAGACCTGTTAGACTGACACCGTCTCCCACCAACCAGGGTGGCAGGCTCAGGAGTGGGAGAGCCTATCGCGGCCTGGTCAGTCGGAGTTAGCTCCGCCCCCTGTCCTTTATTACCTGCCGTGTTCTCTTCCTCAGTGCTTGTAATTCTTCTGGATTCCTGGCCCTACTGCTGCTTGCTCCAGCCTGCTTCTGCCGTGCTTCTGCCTTGCTGCAGTTCCGCTTAACCTGCTTCGCTTTGCCCCTGGCGTGCTTCCTTCTCCGTGTTCACGTTGGTATACTCCACTTCATCCTGGTCCTGACTATTCATTCACTGCTCCGTTTCCTCGCGGCGTTCCGTGGGCTACTGCCCCTTCCCTTGCGTGTTCCCTGTTTGTTCTCCCGTGCACTTAGACAGCGTTGGGACCGCCGCCCAGTTGTACCCCGTCGCCTAGGGCGGGTCGTTGCAAGTAGGCAGGGACAGGGCGGTGGGTAGATTAGGGCTCACTTTCCCTTCACCTCCTTCCTGCCATTACAATGAGAGTGCCTTCCACAAAACCATCCAACTCCGTCAAGACCCCTTCAAGAAAGGCGACCTGACCAGTGTTAGGAAGATAGCATGTAGCCAATGTGAACAATGTGTTAGCCAACCTACCCTTCACGAAGATGTACCGTCCCGCTCCATCTGTGCGAGTCTCCACGTGCTCCCATGGGAGAGAACGCGATATCAAAATAGAGACCCCCTTGGTCTTGGAGTCTGGCGAGGTACTGCTATTGAGTTTCTTAATGAACAACTGGGCGTGTTTTACTTTTTGGCCAAGTGGGAGTTGTACAGAGGAGTGTATGACGCTGACCAATCAGTGACCAATCAGCGTCATACACTTCTCTCCATTCATTTACTCTGCAGATAGCGATAAAGCTATATCGCTATGTGCAGCCACATACACACAGACACTAACGTTACTGCAGTGTCCTGACAATGAATAGACATTACCTCCAGCCAGGATGTGATGTTTATTCAGAATCCTGACCACTTCTGTAGCGTCTGTGTGAGACTACAGCACAGCACAGCGAGATCTCGCTGTAAATGACAGCTTACAGTGTAATCTCGCGAGACTACGCCTGCTATGCTGTAAATCACAGAGAAGTACAGAGAAGTGGTCAGGATTCTGAATACACATCCCGTCCTGGCTGGAGGTAATGTCTATTCATTGTCAGGACACTGCAGTAACATTTTAGGGTGTTTATGTGACTGCACATAGCGATATAGCTATATCGCTATGTGCTGTGTAAATGAATGGGGAGAAGTGTATGACGCTGATTGGTCACTGATTGGTCAGCGTCATACACTCCTCTGTACAACACCCACTTGGACAAAAAGTTAAACACACCTAGTTGTTCATTAAGAAACTCATTAGCATAACGCTAATATAGGTCATAACTCCGTCAAAAATGATTGTTTTTCTAAATAAAAATCACTGCTGTAATCTACATTACAGTGACGATCACATCATGTACAATATAGGCCACTTATAATGTGGTGACAGAGCCTCTTTAAGTTGTGTAATACCCCAAAATTAAAGGGATTGAATGTTCCCATCATGTACTGCTCTAACAGGCTGTGACAGAGAGGTGTCTTCTTTCCTATTGACTGAGCTGATATGTTTAGAAATACGTCTTCTAAGTTCCTGAATCGTCTTTCCTACATATAATTTTGGACAGGGATATTTTGCCGCATAGAAAAAAACGGGTTCCTATTGCCTTGGCAATTTTTCTATATATTCTCATGAAATGAGATGCACACAGCAGTACAGTATAGGTCTATAGATTTATATGGATGTATACGGGAAGTTTATTACTGAGGGATATGTAAATTATCTAACATGATGCAGCAAGCGCTACTATAACCATTATTTGTGCTCCTCCTTTTCTTTTGCAAAAGAATATGGTGTTGATGTGGCAATTCTTTTTCCTCAGCTTACAGACAGGAACCAGAGGCGTAGCTAGGTTCTCCTGCACCCGGGGCAAAGATTCAGATAGGCGCCGCCCCCCCCCCCCCACCAACTTATTTCCTGACATCTCCTTCCCCCTCGCCATGTTTTCTTTCCCTACCAATCAATGAGATGTAATTTTTTGTTCACAATTTTTTTAATGTAACTTGAGTATAAAAGCATTTCTACATTTTACAAGCGATATAGTTCTATAATGTAAATAACATAAAAAGAAATTAAAAGAAAATAAATTAAAGAGGCCACACACAGCCCCCTGTAGATAGCGCCACACAGCCCCTCTCTGGTAGATAGTGCCACACACAGCCCCCAGTAGATAGTGCCACACACAGCCCCCCTTGTAAATAGTGCCACACACAGCCCCCCTTGTAACTAGTGCCACACACAGCCCCCCTTGTAGATAGTGCCACACACAGCCCGCTGCCCCTTTGTAAATAGCGCCACACTCCAACCCCTTTTAAATAGCGCCACACTATGAACAGACCGGTGAGCAGTAGCCTACCGCTACCACTCTCCGCTCTGCCTGGTGTGACTTACCAGAGGAGCCGAGGAGGTCATTCGGCGCAGGCAGCGGCGGAGTTCCTTCTGACTAGGGTTGGTGACAGCCAGGGCCGGCCTTAGCTTGGATGGCGCCCTGTGCGGGACTCTCTATTGCCGCCCCCTACACAAACCAAAAATGAACCAAATATATAGACACGCTGGAACATATATATACTGTACATACATAAAGACAGATATTTAGACATACAGGCAAATATACATACACACATTCTGGAATATATACATACAGGTAAATATATAGACGTACAGACACAAATACACACACACCGGCAGATAAATACACAGACAGGAACATATAAAAAAAACATAAAAGGCACAAATATACAAGCACAAAGACACATTCACAAACAGACCCATATATACCCACACAGGCACATATGTACACAGCACAGATAATGTAGTAGTGTTACCTGCAGTCCTATGTAACACCACAGATAACACACAGTGATTACTCTCTGAGTACAGAGAATGTAGTAGTGTTACCTGCAGTCCTATGTAACACCACAGATAACACAGTGATAACTTTCTGAATACAGATAATGTAGTAGCTGTTGCCTGCAGTCCTATGTAACACCATAGATAACACAGTGATAACTCTCTAAATGCCCAAAGATATTGTGGACTTTGTCTTTTCCTGCACTGCCTGTGCATCTAACAAGGTTGCTCACTCCAGGCCTGCCGACCTACTCCAACCTTTGCCTGTGCCCAATTCTCCATGGCAGCAGATTGCAATGGACTTTGTTACTGATCTTCCTCTCTCAGCGGGATTCAATACTGTCTGGGTGGTGGTGGATCGGTTCTCGAAGATGGCACACTTTATCCCACTGACCGGCTAACCTTCTGTTCCTCGACTGGAAAATTTCTTCATCCAGCACATCTTCCGCTTGCATGGCTTACCCCTCCATATCGTTTCTGATCGTGGGGTTCAGTTCACCTCAAGATTCTGGAGAGCCCTTTGTAGACTCCTGGATTTGAAAGTGGACTTTTCCTCAGCCTACCATCCCCAGTCCAATGGGCAAGTCGAGAGAATTAATCAAATCATGGAGAATTATCTTCATCATTTCATCTCCATGCAGCAGGATGACTGGGTACAGCTTCTTCCATGGGCCGAGTTCTCATATAACAACCACACAAGTGATTCCACTGCTTCCACACCGTTCTTCATTGTCTACGGCCAACATCCACGAATCCATCTTCCCGTTTCCGCTACATCCCAGGTACCTGCAGCTGACTCTGCATTTGGAGAGTTTCTACAAATCTGGTAGCAGATCCGGTCCTCTATTCTGCTGGCAGTCGATCGCATGAAGCAAAAAGCGGATAGAAGAAGAAGAGAGCCACCTCAGTGTCTTCCGGGTACCAAAGTCTGGCTGTCCTCAAGGAATATCTGTTTGAAGGGGACTTCAAAGAAATTTGCTCCCAGGTTCCTCGGTCATTTTGAGATCCTACAACAGATTAACCCTGTCTTCTATAAACTTTGGCTGCCTCCTACCCTTAAAATCCCCAACTCCTTTCATTTGTCCCTCCTGAAACCTGTGGTGCTGAACCACTACGGAAAGACTCCTTGTCCTGCGGTTGTTCCCAACGGTTCTTCCGATGTGTTCGAGGTAAAGGAGATACTGGACTGCAAGAGGGTAGGAGGAAGAACTTTCTATTTAGTGGATTGGAGAGGGTCTGGTCCTGAGGAGAGGTCCTGGGAGCCAGAAGAAAATCTTAATGACCCTACCTACATTAAGAAATTCCTCTCTTGCTCTGGACTCAAGAAGAGGGGGCGTAAGGGAGGGTACTGTAACGGCTGTGGTTGCAGACCGCAGACTGCTCTCATCCTGCCGACGTCTCCCTCCCCGGAGATGCCAGCACGTGCGGCCGTCCTGCCCTGCAGTGATCACTAGGGTGCGCGCTAGCTCATTTCCTGCCTTAAAGAGCCAGCGCACACATGTAAAGAATTTACTAATTACTCCTAGATCACCCTGGACTATAAAAAGGGCCCTGCCCTTTCACTCCTTCCCTGAGCGTTGTTTGTATTCTTATGTTAGTCTTGCAAATGGTCCCTTAGTCGTATCATGTTCCTGTGCCCTGCTACCTGTATCCTGTATACAAGAAGGAAAGCGAAGCAGCACTCAAAGGGAAGTGGGTTTATTCACCAGACATCTAGTACAACGTTTCAACTTCTCAATGAAGGCATTTTCAAGCAATGTCTGATAAGAATACATGAATATATATGATGCAGAGACTGAACAATTAGTGCTGCATATCAAAAAGCAATTATAAAACAATATAAATTTTACAAAACATTACATGGTGTACAGTGACATGTAAACAATTGATAATAATGTTAATAAGATAGCATGATATATTAATTTTTAAATCAATACATCATCAATAACATATAAAATAGTGTACAAAGTTAATTAGTCATACACAGTGTTAATTATTAGAATCAGTATATCAGGACTCATATGTATTCAATGTTCTCAGCTATCGGCGTTCTCAACGTCGAATTGTGCATGCCCATAGTTGTCTCACCAATTGGGCCAAACCATACATGTGATCGGTAGTCACTGTGGAAACAAAGCAGGGGGAGTGTCCTAAGAGCCACCTATGTAGGTAGATACACCGCGTATGCGCATCACAAACCTGTGTGTGCGTTGGCGCCATCTTAAAGAAGGGAATGCCAGTGTCAGGGTGAATGCAGTATGATTTAACTTACAAAGTACAAAGGATCGTCACATATAAGGGCTAAATAGCCCAACTCTGGGTAGCCTGTATAGTAATATAAACAGGGGCAAATGCAGGCGGTCCACTGTTAAGGTAAACAACGTTACACAAAGTATCTACTCATAATACAGATCTCAATGCCTTACGTCCCTAGGTTCGAGGTGTATCCGCTATTGTACATAAGAGAACATCTCGTCCTAGGTATCCACTCCGCCTCCAAGTGGATATATCATCCACAAGGGGACATATGGTGAAGACCTCTCCGGGATCAAATGGCAAAAGGAGGATAGACAACCGTGTCATTCATATACTATATAGCAGTCTGTATTATGCACATTAAAATAAGTGTGGAAAACGTCACCGAGCCCACATTAAAATATACAGGACCCTAGGGTCTTTTAAACTAACCGATCCACATTATAGATATAAATAAATTGATTAAGTTCATATAGGACAAATGGGAAAAATCATTGTTATATCAGTATTGCTACGTGATCCAGAGTATCCACTCAAGCACAAAGTATAGTAAAAGAAACATTTTTATTTATAAAATAAACTTATTTTTATAAAAAAATACATATATATATGTATAATATCAAATTATCAATCTAATTGAGGAAAAGAGAGAAGAAAGTCAAAATACAGTATATAAAATGTTGTCATGAAACTGTCACTCATTACATTCCATTAGCTAATGCTAGACGATATTAATAGAACAAAATCTAAAGAGCCAACCTCAGGCAAAGGGGATTAAATCTAAATGTCCCACACCAAGCGACAATCGCAGCTATATGAGAGAAAGAAAAAGGAAGGGATCCATAGGACCATCCAAAAGAGAAACCAATCCTATTATTTCTATTTGTAAACATTAAGAGGATAATCTACGTTCAGACCATTTGGGTGTAAAGAATTCAATTTACTAATCCATTGTAGTTCTCATTGTTTTAAAACGAATTGCCTATTGCCACCCCGTTTCAATGGGGGAACAACATTTATGATGGTGAATTTGAGCTGTTGGACCTGATGTCTAGCCTCCATAAAATATTGTGCTACAGGCAATTCCTGTTTTTTGGTTCGTATACTAGACTTATGATTGTTTAACCCCTTAATGACCACCAATACGCCTTTTCACGGCGGCCCAGTCTAAGTCCTGCATGGATGTCCCGTGCAGGCTGGATCCGGGGATCGGCTGTCTGATGACAGCCGGGCTCCTGCTCCAAAGGCCACGATCGAAGTTTACAATCTGTCTCTTAAATTATGAGATCTTCTGTATGAGAATAATGTTGGAGAACCAAATTCCACAATCTTATCATAATTAAGGTCCATGTATCTACAGGAGGTCTATAGACAATTGGGAGACATATGTGTATATGAAAAGGTGTATTTTGACCCCAGAAGTAACATAGAGAAACGCATGAGAATCTTAATAGACAATGCGTTTTGCCAATGACGTGATAGATGTGGATCCGCATTCATATCTTATACCTAAATTCCCTATTACACCAATGCTGTACTGCCTACCTATGGTGCATAAAAGTTTGACTGCACCTCCTGGTAAACACATAGTCTCGGATAGGGATTCTCTATTAAGCCCGATGGCGATTTTCTTAGATAAAGTCCTTAGGAATTTTGCTATATCAGCTAAGTTTTACATTAGAGAAACCACTGATTTTTTGTCTAAGATTAGTGAGGTCTCTATTCCCACAGGAGCTAAACTAATTTCATTCTACGTGGTTAGTCTCTATACGTCGATCAACCATGAAAGAGGTTTGAACAGTGTAAGCAAGGCACTTGATCAAACCGATTATTCGCTTGAGTGCAAGGTTTCCTACTGGGGTTACTAGAGATTGTGTTGACCTGCAATAACTTCATGTTCAATGATGAATTCTCTTTACAACTTAGAGGTCAAATGTGGCCCCAACATACGCCAAATTAAACATGGCGGACCTTGACGAGACGTCAATCTGTATATCCCACCACTTCAGCTTTGTGCTCAGGTGGTGGAGTTACATAGACGACGACTTCCTCATTTGGACTGGTGACATGTCTGATTTAGACCATTTTTTTTAAGCACTTAACGATATAGACCCTGAAATTAAATTCACTAGAATGGTTTTGGACACAAATTTACAATTCCTTGACACCCTGGTCTTTCTACAAAATAATAAATTAAGAACTGATCTGTATGTGAAACCAACAGATTGCAATAAATTTCTGAGCTATGATAGCCATCATCCCAGTGAGCTGATTAGTGCCTTACACGTTAGCCAGCTATTAAGGGTGAAGAGGACAGTGGAGTACCCGAGGGATCTAGATATTAGATTGAACCAAATTACAAATAAATGTCTTAATAGGGGTTACCCAAAAAGGATTATAAAAGAACATTTGGATAGAGTACAACGGTTGAACAGAGAGGAATTAAGTCAGAGTAAAAACAAAATGGTTAAAAGGAACAGACTTCCGATGGTGTCCACTTTTAACAAGAGTAGTTCTAGTATTGCAGGAATCATTAAAAAACACTGGCATGTTCTGGGCAATTATTATGATAAGATTGTGGAATTTGGTTCCCCCTCATTATTCTCTTACAGAAGTTCTCGTAATTTAAGAGACAGATTGGTAAAGACAGATGTTGGCAAGAAGGTTAAGGGACAGACCTGTATGACACGCAGGGAATGCTTCCCTTGCTTGTCCTGTGAAAACTGTTCATTAGTGATAAAAGGAGATATATATACATATATATATATATATATATATATATATATATATATATATATATATATATATAAAGAGAAAATTTGCAGCACTACAGTATGAAGAAAATGGTGGTTTATTCAGCCAAACAAAAAGCGACGTTTCAATCCAACAATAGGATCTTTATCAAGCATAGTGACACATCAATTACTGCAAACATATCAGGCTTCTTGACGATGCTCAGCTGTACACCGCATTGTGATCAGAATATCCTGGTTTCTTCATACTGGAGTGCTGCAAATTTTCTCTTTCTATACATGATATTTCGTCCCTGGATCAGGACGCTTTGCTGGGCACCCGTGCAACAGTATTTTTGTGAGTGCTGCTGTTTTCTATTTTTCTATATTCGGATTCCACTAGCTTGCACCACGATTTCCAACCTAATATAACTTTTCTCTATGGAACAGGTAGTTACACCTGTTGGGATGACTTCAGCCAACACTATTGCTTTTACCGATAAGGACATTGTGAGAATTTTAAATGGAGCAGAGGGTAATGTGTCATTCCTGAGTGTTCCGTCTACATCAGACATCAAACGGAACCTTGAATTTGAATCAAAACGATTGATCAATGTCGAACTCCATTTACTTACGCTGGGACAGTACTACAGAAACAACATGATTCCACGTGGGATGAGAACCCAACTTAAAACTACAATGCATATGCAACATGAGGAATTTAGAAGTAAATGTGAGCAGCTTGCCAGTAAGTACGCTTTGGAAACTATATTATTGAATATGGACTTTTTACAGAGAGATCTGGGTGCTCTGAAAAGGAAGGTACAAGATTTGGAGGGTACCTTGAAAACGCTTACACAGACAGATGAATTTAAGGCTTACATGGATGAATTATGTACTACACTCAGTAAAGCAAGGATTGACATTGAAGAGACCAAGAAAAAGAAATGGTATCGTGATCAATCGGATTATCAATCAGGACGCGTTTATACATGGGATAGCTTCTTTGATCATGCTGGCGGTGCTCCTAGACGTGTTAAAAAAGTACGGGATCAAAGTTACAATAAAAAGGATGTACGCACACAAGGATACTTCCAGAAGAACCTTCCAAGAAGTGAACAAATTGATTTTTTAGATTCCAATACGTTGGAGATTCGAAAAAGAAGAATACCAGACGAGCAATGCGCAGGCGACACAGAAGGAGGAAGAACCCGCTTCCAGAAATTGGCACACCACAAGGGTCAGAAGTCAGTACAAGACAGCAACAAAAGGACTCTACCCAAATAGTGGTAAATATTTCTAGGCATCTTTTATCAGATACACAATTGCAATTACTGTCAAAAGGGCTTACATTTTGTCCAAATCAGCATATTGACTGGTTTCAGGTAGAACTAGATTTGTATAGATTTATTAGATATATTAAGCTAAAAGTATGGTTTGACATGCAACCTAATAATACAGTTGTTCATGACACTCTCTCTACATTATCTTTGAATAAATTGGGATTATTTAATAAAAGCGTATGTTAAGGATCTGCCAGGCACAGCTTCTGTATCCACGCCCATAGGTAATCAGTCTGCACCTGCTTATATGTCTGTGAGACTGACTCCATCTTCCACCACTCAGGATGGCAGGCTTAGGAGTGGGAGAGCCTATTACAGCCTGGCCAGACGGAGCTAGCTCCCGCCCTCTGTCTATTTATACCTGCCTTTCCTGTTCCTCCTTGCTTGTGATTCTTCTCTGTTGGTTTCCTGGCCCTGCTGCAGCTTCTTGAACGACTTGTCCCTGCTTCTTATTGACCCTGGCTTACTGACTACTCTTCTGCTCTGCGTTTGGTACCTCGTACACTCCTGGTTTGACTTGGCTTGTTCACTACTCTCCTGCTCTGCGTTTGGCACCTCGTACTCTCCTGGTTTGACTCGGCTTGTTTACTACTCTTGTTGCTCACGGTGTTGCCGTGGGCAACTGCCCCGTTTCCCTTTGTTCTGTGTTTCCTTGTCTGGTTGTCTGTCGTGCACTTACTGAGTGTAGGGACCGTCGCCCAGTTGTACCCCGTCACCTAGGGCGGGTCGTTGCAAGTAGGCAGGGACTGAGTGGCGGGTAGATTAGGGCTCACTTGTCTGTTTCCCTATCCCTGTCATTACATAATCACAAGCCCATATACCTACTCTACCCTGGTCCCTCACACCACTATGGACCCCCTTGAGACCCTGGTTCAGCAAATGCAGGGTCTCTCCCTACAGGTCCAGGCCCTGGCTCAGAGGGTCAACCAGCCTGATGCTACCATGGTAGTGCCCCTCACCTCTTGAACCCCACCTAAAGTTGCCTGACCGGTTCTCAGGGGACCGGAAGACTTTTCTCTCCTTTCGGGAGAGTTGTAGGCTCTATTTTCGTTTAAAGCCCCACTCCTCAGGTTCTGAGAGCCAGCGGGTGGGTATAATTATGTCCCGGCTCCAGGAAGGGCCCCAAGAATGGGCCTTCTCCTTGGCTCCTGACGCCCCTGAACTTTCCTCCGTTGATCTTTTCTTTTCTGCTCTCGGACTCATTTATGACGAGACTGACAGGACTGCCTTTGCCGAGAGTCAGCTGGTGACCTTACGTCAGGGTAAGAGACCTGTTGAGGAGTATTGCTCTGACTTTAGGAAGTGGTGCGTAGCTTCTCGGTGGAATGACCCTGCCTTAAGGTGCCAGTTTAGGTTGGGTCTGTCGAACGCCCTGAAAGACCTGCTAGTTAGCTATCCCTCTTCTGACTCGCTAGACCAGGTTATGGCTTTAGCGGTACGACTTGACCGACGTCTCAGGGAACGACAACGTGAACGTTTATGTGTTTTCTCCTCTGACTCCCCCATGATGCCTCTCGAGGTTCCGTTGCTTCGTTCTTCCACGGAAGACTCGGAGGTAGCTATGCAACTCGGGGCCTCCGTGTTCCCCCAACAACGTAGAGAGTTCCGCAGGAAGTATGGTCTCTGCTTCTATTGTGGGGATGACAAGCATCAAGTGAACACCTGTCCTAGGCGTAAGAATAAGCAGCCGGAAAACTTCCGCGCCTAAGTGATCATCGGGGAGGTCACTTGGGCGCACAGGTATTTCCCGTAAATATGAAATGTAATAAAATCTTGCTTCCCTTTCAGGTCTCATTTGGTGGTAGGTCTGCTACCGGCAGTGCCTTCGTGGATTCAGGGTCGTCTGCTAATATTATGTCTGTGGAATTTGCTATGTCTCTAGCTATGCCTTTGATTGATTTGCCTAAACCTGTCCCGGTAGTGGGTATCGACTCCACTCCTCTTGCTAATGGTTATTTTACACAGCATACCCCTGTTTTTGAACTCCTTGTTGGCTCCATGCATTTGGAGCAGTGCTCTGTACTGTTGATGCAGGGATTATCGTCCGATTTGGTTTTAGGCCTTCCCTGGTTGCAGTTGCATAATCTCACGTTTGACTGGAATACTGGGGAACTTACCAAATGGGGTAATGAATGCTTGACGTCATGTTTTTCTGTTAATTCTATTTCTCCCCCTGAGGAGGTGAACACCCTACCTGAGTTTGTTCAGGACTTCGCTGATGTTTTCTCTAAGGAGGGCTCCGAAGTGTTACCTCCTCATAGAGAATACGATTGCGCTATCGATTTGGTACCAGGAGCTAAGCTCCCTAAGGGTAGGATATTTAATCTCTCTTGTCCCGAACGTGAAGCCATGAGAGAGTATATCCAGGAATGCCTGGCCATGGGTTACATTCGCCCCTCTACTTCTCCGGTAGGTGCTGGCTTCTTCTTCGTAGGGAAGAAGGATGGTGGTCTTAGGCCATGCATTGACTACCGTAACTTGAATAAGGTCACTGTAAGGAACCAGTATCCCCTTCCTTTGATTCCTGATCTCTTTAATCAGGTTCAGGGGGCCCAATGGTTCTCTAAGTTTGATCTACGGGGGGCGTATAACCTTATCCGCATCAAAGAGGGGGATGAGTGGAAGACTGCGTTTAACACGCCCGAAGGTCATTTCGAATACCTCGTCATGCCCTTTGGGTTGTGCAATGCCCCCACGGTCTTCCAGAATTTATAAATGAGATTTTAAGAGATTACCTGGGGGTATTTCTTGTAGTGTACCTTGATGACTTACTTGTGGTTTCCAAGGACTGGTCCTCCCACATTGAGCATGTCAGGAAGGTGCTCCAGGTCCTTCGGGAAAACAAACTGTTTGCGAAGACCGAAAAATGTGTGTTTGGGGTACAGGAGATACCATTTTTGGATCAAATCCTCACTCCTCATGAATTCCGCATGGACCCCGCCAAGGTCCAGGCTGTGGCGGAATGGGTCCAACCTGCCTCCCTGAAGGCGTTACAGTGCTTCTTGGGGTTCGCTAATTATTACAGGAGATTTATTGCTAACTTCTCGGTCATCGCTAAGCCTCTTACGGACCTCACTCGCAAGGGTGCTGATCTCCTCCACTAGCCTCCTGAGGCTGTCCAGGCTTTTGAGGTCCTTAAGAAGTGCTTTATCTCGGCCCCGGTGTTGGTTCAGCCCAACCAAATGGAGCCATTTATCGTGGAGCTTGACGCGTCTGAGGTGGGAGTGGGGGCTGTCTTGTCCCAGGGTACCAGGTCCCTCACCCATCTCCGTCCCTGTGCCTACTTCTCCAGGAAGTTTTCGCCCACTGAGAGTAACTATGATATTGGCAACCGCGAACTCTTAGCCATTAAATGGGCATTTGAAGAGTGGCGCCACTTCCTGGAGGGGGCTAGGCACCAGGTAACGGTCCTTACCGACCACAAGAATCTGGTTTTCCTAGAATCGGCCTGGAGGCTAAACCCGAGACAAGCTCGATGGGCGTTATTTTTTACCAGATTCAATTTTTTGGTTACCTATAGGGCTGGGTCTAAAAATATTAAGGCTGATGCACTGTTGCGTAGCTTCATGGCCAGCCTCCCTTCGGAGGAAGATCCTGCATGTATTTTGCCTCCAGGTATAATCATTTCCTCTATTGATTCTGATTTAGTCTCCGAAATTGCTGCTGATCAAGGTTCAGCTCCCGGGAACCTTCCTGAGAGCAAGCTGTTTGTTCCCCTGCAATTCCGGCTAAGGGTACTTAGGGAAAATCATGACTCCGCACTATCTGGTCATCCAGGCATCCTGGGTACCAAGCACCTCATTGCCAGAAACTATTGGTGGCCTGGGTTGCCTAAAGACGTTAAGGCCTACGTTGCCGCTTGTGAGGTTTGTGCTAGGTCCAAGACTCCCAGGTCTCGACCAGCGGGCTTACTACATTCTTTGCCCATTCCCCAGAGACCTTGGACCCATATCTCCATGGATTTTATCACCGATTTGCCTCCATCTCAAGGCAAGTCGGTGGTGTGGGTTGTAGTAGACCGCTTCAGTAAGATGTGCCACATTGTGCCCCTCAAAAAACTACCCAATGCTAAGACGTTAGCTACCTTGTTTGTCAAACACATCCTGCGTCTCCATGGGGTCCCTGTCAATATTGTTTCTGACAGAGGGGTACAATTTGTTTCTTTGTTTTGGAAAGCCTTCTGTAAAAAGTTGGAGATTGATCTGTCCTTCTCCTCTGCCTTCCATCCTGAAACTAATGGCCAAACCGAGAGGACTAATCAGTCTCTAGAACAATATTTAAGGTGTTTTATCTCTGACTGTCAATATGATTGGGTCTCATTCATTCCCCTCGCCGAATTTTCCCTTAATAACCGGGTCAGTAACTCGTCAGGGGTCTCCCCCTTTTTCTGTAATTTTGGGTTTAATCCACGGTTTTCCTCCGTTTCACCTGGTAGTTCCAACAATCCCGAGGTAGAGGTCATTCATCGGGAACTGTGCACAGTCTGGGCCCAGGTTCAGAAGAACCTAGAGGCGTCCCAGAGCATACAAAAAACTCAGGCAGATAGAAGATGTTCTGCTAACCACTTGTTTATGGTCGGGGATCTGGTGTGGCTATCGTCAAAGAACTTGCGCCTTAAAGTCCCGTCCAAGAAGTTTGCTCCCCGGTTTATAGGGCCATACAAGGTCATTGAAGTCCTCAATCCTGTCTCCTTCCGACTGGAGTTGCCCCCATCTTTTCGAGTACACGACGTGTTTCATGCCTCCCTCCTTAAACGCTGCCCCCCGTCCTTGGCTCCCTCGAGGAAACCTCCTGTCCCCGTTCTCACCCCTGAGGGGGTAGAATTCGAGGTGGCCAAGATTGTGGACAGCAAGATGGTCCAAGGCTCCCTCCAGTACCTGGTCCATTGGAGAGGATACGGGCCTGAGGAGAGGACTTGGGTACCCGCCCGGGATGTTCACGCTGGGGTATTGGTCAGGAGGTTGCACCTTCGTTTCTCCAATAAACCAGGTCCATCTAGAAAGGGTCCGGTGGCCCCTCATAAAAGGGGGGGTACTGTTAAGGATCTGCCAGGCACAGCTTCTGTATCCACGCCCATAGGTAATCAGTCTGCACCTGCTTCTATGTCTGTGAGACTGACTCCATCTTCCACCACTCAGGATGGCAGGCTTAGGAGTGGGAGAGCCTATCACAGCCTGGCCAGACGGAGCTAGCTCCCGCCCTCTGTCTATTTATACCTGCCTTTCCTGTTCCTCCTTGCTTGTGATTCTTCTCTGTTGGTTTCCTGGCCCTGCTGCAGCTTCTTGAACGACTTGTCCCTGCTTCGTATTGACCCTGGCTTACTGACTACTCTTCTGCTCTGCGTTTTTGTACCTCGTACACTCCTGGTTTGACTCGGCTTGTTCACTACTCTCCTGCTCTGGGTTTGGCACCTCGTACTCTCCTGGTTTGACTCGGCTCGTTTACTACTCTTGTTGCTCACGGTGTTGCCGTGGGCAACTGCCCCGTTTCCCTTTGTTCTGTGTTTCCTTGTCTGGTTGTCTGTCATGCACTTACTGAGTGTAGGGACCGTCGCCCAGTTGTACCCCGTCGCCTAGGGTGGGTCGTTGCAAGTAGGCAGGGACTGAGTGGCGGGTAGATTAGGGCTCACTTGTCTGTTTCCCTATCCCTGTCATTACAGCGTATTTCAACCACCTGTTACAGCACATGCAATAGAAGCATTCAGGGAACTAGTTCAGAAAGACATTAATATTTTGAGGACTCAGACACACAATCATCATTTTAAACGGCCCAATATGACTACCTCTGACGTTGTGGCATTGGAAGAACTGGTCCATAACCAGGATCTTACGATAAAACCCGCAGATAAAGGCGGAGCAATCGTGGTTATGGACACAGATATGTACATTAAGGAATGCAATAGACAACTGTCTGATACCAATGTCTATAAATTATTAAAAGGGGATCCTAGACAAGACATTTTACGCAAAATTACAACAGTCATTACATCAGCACTTGAAGAAGGCACGATTGATCAAACTTTACATAAATTTCTCATTGTAGAATTTCCTATCACCCCCTGTCTATATCTATTACCAAAGATCCATAAGAGTCTGACCAACCCTCTGGGTCGCCCTATCGTGTCCGGTAGAGGCTCATTAATGAGTAACATCTCCATCTTTGTGGATAAAGTGTTAAGGAATTTTGCAATAAATTTTAAATCCTATATTAGGGATACTGCTGACTTTCTACAAAAATTAAAAACGATCACTTTACCAGAAGGGTCTCTTCTAGTTTCCTTCAATGTAATCTCACTTTATACGTCAATCAGCCACAAGGAGGGACTTGATGCTGTGAGACGCAAACTAGCGGCTTCTGAGTATGATGCCGCTTCATGTGAATTTATCATGACTTTGGTGGAACTCATTTTGACTTCAAATTATTTCTTATTTAATGATAACTACTACATTCAAATTAAGGGGACGGCCATGGGGTCCAGATGGCACCGACCTATGCCAACATTTTTATGGATAAGATGGAGGAGATGTCAGTCTATGTATCCCACCACTTCTCACATGTTCTGAGGTGGTGGCGATACATAGATGATATCTTCGTCATTTGGACTGATTCAGTTCTTTCATTAAATGAGTTTCATCAATTTCTCAATTCTATGGATGAGGACATCCAATTTACTATGACATACTCGACAGGCAGTGTCCAATTTTTAGATGTAACAGTATTGATTGACGATAATACATTAAAAACGAGGATGTACACGAAGGAGACTGATCGAAACACTCTGCTGAGATTTGAAAGTTGCCACCCGAGGAATATGGTTGGGTCCTTACCATATAGTCAAATGATTAGGGCTAAACGTAATGCTGATAAACAAGGGGATTTGGACAAATCCTTAAATATTATGACCAATAATTTTTTACAGAGAGCATATCCTAGATCATTGTTGCTATCCCACAAGAATAAGATTTGTAATATTGCTAGAGACAGTCTGTTTCAGACTTCAAAACCCCCAATACGGAAAAAACGTATCCCATTCATTTCCACATATAGTGAGGTTAGTGGGGATCTTTCTAGGATTATGAACAGACACTGGTCGGTTATCAGTAACAGTTATTGCCATATTGAAGAAACAATCCATTAATGTCCTATAGACGTTTACAAAATCTTTGCGACAGATTGGTTAAGACTAGGACACAAGAGCGTAAAAAAAGTTTGCAATCCATACTTAAAGGGAATGTGTTGCCAGAAAAACATGTTTTTTTTAAAAAAATTAAACATTTAGTGTGTGGGTGATTAAACATTGTTCAAATTTTTTTTATTTTTTTCGCGAGTCAGGAAATATTATAAATTATTTCTAATTTATAATACTACCCATTTTTGGTCACTAGATGGAGCTAGTTCCCAAAATTGCAGCATTGCAACATTGGGTTAAAAGCCCTCGCTCTAGTGAGCTCTCAGCTTCCCCCCCTCCTTTATCCTGGCTAGTGCCGGGATAAACGAGGGGTTTGAACGGTGTAACCTCCTACACTGTGTGTCGCCATTTTTTGAGCTAACACACAGCGTAGTAGGTTTACATACAGTAGTAAACACACAAACACGAACATACATTGAAAGCTCTTACCTGCTCCTGCCGCCGCGGCTCCCTCCGACCCGTCCGCTCCGTTTGCTGCCGCTGGTCCAAGTGCACAAATCCGGAAGCCGCGACCGGAAGTAGTAATATTACTGTCCGGCCGCGACTTCCGGTCCACAGGAAAATGGCACCGGACGGCGCCAATTTCGAATTGGACTGTGTGGGAGCGGCGCATGCGCAGTTCCCACACAGACGCCGTACACGGAAGTCAATGGGACGGGAGCCGTTCACAGTCCCTATGGGACTGTGGCTGCCGTATTCCATGTCTGTATGTGTCGTTAATCGACACAGACAGAAATGGAACAAAAAATGGCAGCCCCCATAGGGAAGAAAAAGTGTAAAAATAAGAAAAAGTAAAACACAAACACACAAATGAATATAAACGTTTTTAATAAAGCACTAACATCTTTAACATATAAAAAAATAATTTGTGATGACACTGTTCCTTTAAGCCTTTAAAACCTGGGAATGTCCCCTGTCACAGATGTGTGAATTGCTCATTTATGTGTAGGGGCAATATTTTCATACATCCGTTAACTGGAAAACAGTTCGATATCAGACATAAACTTACTTGCGACTCTGATTGGGTCATATATGTACTATGGTGTCCCTGCGGTCTCCTATATGTGGGTGAAACCACCTGTGCCTTTAAAATGCGTCTAAATAACCACCGTTTTTCTATCAAAAAAAGAAACTTGATTTGCCTGTAGCGAAACACTTCTCGGAACAGGGTCATAATGAAAGAGATTTAAAATTTATGATCATTGATCATATCCCTCCACTACAGTACGGCGGTGATAGGCATATGGCATTACATAAGAGAGAATTGAAATTGATATTTTTACTAAATTCATTGAGACCAGATGGTCTCAATGTTGAATTCAATGTAGATAGGATTGCTATGTGATGTCTTTATTTCTTTTCTCCATTTTGAGGTTCTCCTATGTTCTCATTGGCGATGATTTGTGACATATTTTGTTTTTATGTTTATTTATTAACACTGAATTTTTGTATTTTTATAGATCCAAACAACACTCCCAACAGAACTTCGGGATGTCTTGCATATGATATCTATCAGTAATTAATTTGGTACTCAGATAACACACATTGTTGTATTTCGAGTTTTGTCCTAAACATCTTAATAAAGTATTTTTTAACGGGAATTTGTTCCTAGTCTCCCTTTAAGGATAAATGATGTTGAGATATTGAGGAATTATTTATACCTTTATTTTTACTGCCATATCGTGGCGTTACAAAGAAACACTATTGGTCCGTTACAAGTGAGTGGTTGATGGAATATCCTGGGTGCATGAAGATGTCACTCAGCGATTCCTGGAATCCTGGGGGTGTGATCATTCTGACCACGTGACAGTGGTCAGAGATCCACATACCCACATGTGGATCCACAATAGTAACCCCTTACTACAATGATGAAGGATAGACACATTTATGTGTTGCTTTCCCCTCCCCTTTCTTTTATATATCTCCGTCACTTACCTTTGGAGCACTATTATATATGGTTCTTTCCATTATTGACTGGGTTACTCGTTATAACAATGCTGCCAATGTTATAGACTCAGGGGCGTAGCTAGGGGGGGCAGGCGGGGCACGTGCCCCGGGCGCAGCTCAGAGGGGGGCGCCAGCGCCACCTCCTTCACTATAATCGTACCTGTGTCGCAAGGACACAGGTACAATCAGAAGCAATGAATGACCGGGCACGTTCCGTGCCTGGCCATTCAGCGCCTCTCCACGAATGAAGCGACTGGTACCTTTTGTACCAGTGACGCTTCCGTCGATGAAAGGCGCTGACTGACTGACAGGGAAAGTCATCCTGCCCAGCCAATCAGCGCCTTTCATAGACGCTGTGTTCAACCCCCTGGAGACCTGCGCAGAAGAGAGCATGTCTCCATGGCTGCCGGACGGCGTGGGAGCGGGATTAAGGTGAGTTTGAATATTTTTTATTTTTTTTAAATTGTAATAGAAGTGTGTGGCTGTATCTGGGGGAGACGACGACGACTATATCTACAGGGGTGGGCTATATACAGGTGGACTATATCTACAGGGGTGGGCTATATACAGGTGGACTATATCTACAGGGGTGGGCTATATACAGGTGGACTATATCTACAGTACAGAGGTGGGCTATATACAGGTGGACTATATCTACAGGGGTGGGCTATATACAGGTAGACTATATCTACAGGGGTGGGCTATATACAGGTGGACTATATCTACAGGGGTGGGCTATATACAGGTGGACTATATCTACAGGGGTGGGCTATATACAGGTGGACTATATCTACAGGGGTGGGCTATATACAGGTGGACTATATCTACAGGGGTGGGCTATATACAGGTGGACTATATCTACAGGGGTGGGCTATATACAGGTGGACTATATCTACAGGGGTGGGCTATATACAGGTGGACTATATCTACAGGGGTAGGCTATATACTGGGGTGGGCTATCTATGGAGCACCATATACAGGGGTGGGCTATAGCTACAGGGGGGGCTATATAGTATATAGCCCCCTGTAGATATAGCCCACCCCTGTAGATATAGCCCACCCCTGTAGATATGGTCCCCCTGTAGATATAGTCCCCCTGTATATAGCCCACCTCCTGTAGATATAGCCCCCCTGTAGATATAGCCCCCCTGTAGATATAGTCCCCCTGTATATAGCCCACCCCTGTAGATATAGCCCACCCCTGTAGATATAGCCCACACCTGTAGATATAGCCCCCTGTAGATATAGTCCCCCTATATATAGCCCACCCCTGTAGATATAGCCCACCCCTGTATATATAGCCCACCCCTGTAGATATAGCCCACCCCTGTAGATATAGCCCACCCCTGTAGATATGGTCCCCCTGTAGATATGGTCCCCCTGTAGATAGCCCACCCCTGTATATAGTCCCCCTGTAGATATAGCCCACCCCTGTATATAGTCCCCCTGTAGATATAGCCCACCCCTGTATATAGTATCCCACAAATAGCTCCCCCTATAGTGCTCCACAGAAAGCCCACCCCTGTATATAGCCCCCTTGTACATACAGTGAAGGGAATAAGTATTTGATCCCTTGCTGATTTTGTAAGTTTGCCCACTGTCAAAGTCATGAACAGTCTAGAATTTTTAGGCTAGGTTAATTTTACCAGTGAGAGATAGATTATATAAAAAAAAAAAAACAGAAAATCACATAGTCAAAATTATATATATTTATTTGCATTGTGCACAGAGAAATAAGTATTTGATCCCCTACCAACCATTAAGAGTTCAGCCTCCTCCAGACCAGTTACACGCTCCAAATCAACTTGGTGCCTGCATTAAAGACAGCTGTCTTACATGGTCACCTGTATAAAAGACTCCTGTCCACAGACTCAGTTAATCAGTCTGACTCTAACCTCTACAACATGGGCAAGACCAAAGAGCTTTCTAATAATGTCAGGGACAAGATCATAGACCTGCACAAGGCTGGAATGGGCTACAAAACCATAAGTAAGACGCTGGGTGAGAAGGAGACAACTGTTGGTGCAATAGTAAGAAAATGGAAGACATACAAAATGACTGTCAATCGACATCGGTCTGGGGCTCCATGCAAAATCTCACCTCGTGGGGTATCCTTGTTCCTGAGGAAGGTGAGAGCTCAGCCGAAAACTACACGGGGGAACTTGTTAATGATCTCAAGGCAGCTGGGACCACAGTCACCAAGAAAACCATTGGTAACACATTACGCCGTAATGGATTAAAATCCTGCAGTGCCCGCAAGGTCCCCCTGCTCAAGAAGGCACATGTACAGGCCCGTCTGAAGTTTGCAAATGAACATCTGGATGATTCTGAGAGTGATTGGGAGAAGGTGCTGTGGTCAGATGAGACTAAAATTGAGCTCTTTGGCATTAACTCAACTCGCCGTGTTTGGAGGAAGAGAAATGCTGCCTATGACCCAAAGAACACCGTCCCCACTGTCAAGCATGGAGGTGGAAACATTATGTTTTGGGGGTGTTTCTCTGCTAAGGGCACAGGACTACTTCACCGCATCAATGGGAGAATGGATGGAGCAATATACCGTCAAATCCTGAGTGACAACCTCCTTCCCTCCACCAGGACATTAAAAATGGCTCGTGGCTGGGTCTTCCAGCACGACAATGACCCGAAACATACAGCCAAGGCAACAAAGGAGTGGCTCAAATAGAAGCACATTAAGGTCATGGAGTGGCCTAGCCAGTCTCCAGACCTTAATCCCATCGAAAACTTATGGAGGGAGCTGAAGATCCGAGTTGCCAAGCGACAGCCTCGAAATCTTAATGATTTACAGATGATCTGCAAAAGGAGTGGGCCAAAATTCCATCTAACATGTGTGCAAACCTCATCATCGACTACAAAAAACGTCTGACTGCTGTGCTTGCCAACAAGGGTTTTGCCACCAAGTATTAAGTCTTGTTTGCCAGAGGGATCAAATACTTATTTCTCTGTGCACAATGAAAATAAATATATATAATTTTGACTATGTGATTTTCTTCTTTTTTTTTTTTAATATAATCTATCTCTCACTGGTAAAATTAACCTAGCCTAAAAATTCTAGACTGCTCATGTCTTTGACAGTGGGCAAACTTACAAAATCAGCAAGGGATCAAATACTTATTTCCTTCACTGTATAGTCCAGCCCTGTATATAGTGCTCCACAGATAGCCCACCCTTGTATATAGTATATACAGGGGTGGGCTATCTGTGGAGCACTATATACAGGGGTGGACTATCTAGTGGAGCACTATATACAGGGGTGGACTATATTTACAAGGGGGGCTATATACAGGGGTGGGCTGTCTGTGAAACACTATATACAGGGGTGGACTATATGTGGAGCACTATATACAGGGGTGGGCTATATCTACAGGGGGGCTACATACATGGTTGGGCTATCTGTAGAGTACTATATACAGGGGTGGGCTATATCTACAGGGGGCTATATACAGGGGTGGGCTATCTGTAGAGCACTATAGGGGGAGTTATTTGTGGGACACTATACAGTGGTGGTCTGTATGGGGGCACTATCTACAGGGGCTCTATGGCAGGCACTATCTACAGGGGGCTCTATGGCAGGCACGATCTACAGGGGGCACAGTGTGTGTGTGTAGGACACGGTGTATGGTGTATGGTGCTATTAGAATTAGAGGTGCAGTGTATGGCATTATTATATTTACGGGCGTAGTGTGTGGTATAATGATAACTTTATATTTATTTATAGGTGCAGAAATGTTGGAAAAGTGAGAAGCTGAAGACATGTGAGCAGCAAACTGCAGAAATGGTCTGTGACCGGGAGAATTCATCATAGAGGTCTGGACCGGATGGAGAAAAAGAACTAGAATCTGAGACGTCACCAGTGAGTCACTTAATGTAAATGTTTATTCTGCCTTTAATCAGCACTGTAGTCACTATATGATCTGCAGCGAGATGATGGGTGGTATGATTATAATAGGATTTCTTTTTTGTGAAACGGCATCTCCCAGCACATCCTTATCATTGTTTGGGCCATGCTGGGAGCTGTCGTTTTACGCCGTACATACCTATACGGCAGGGGTTGCACTAAATTGAGCTGTATTTGTGCTGGTGTTGTATATATGTACCGAGCTTGGTTCTGGTGTTGTGTATAGAACCATATTGCTTGTAAAATGTACAAATGTTTTTATGCTCGCGTTACATAAAAATAAATGACACGTCGATTGGTAGAGAAAACAAACACGGCGAGGGGGAAGGAGATGTCGGGAAAGAGGTTGGGGGGGGCGCCAAACTGAATCTTTGCCCCGGGTGCTGGAGAACCTAGCTACGCCTCTGATAGACTGCATGAGAATGATATTGATATTGTAGTCAAATGTGTGCGGTGGATTCGGATCGGTTGCTTGACAACCGAGGACGCCGTCACTTACAATGTTTACATAGCAGAACGCATTGTGTCGTTACCACGTCCTTTGAGCGTCCTGTTGCCTGGCAACGGTACACTTCCGCTTCTGTCCTTCACGCAGACGCACTCCACACCAGGATATTCTGATCACAATGCGGTGTACAGCTGAGCATCGTCAAGAAGCCTGATGGCTATACACACTAATGAAGACCCGAAGTTCTGATTGGTGAGCGGATCTACGAGATGTTAATCCAACACAACTGAGGCATATGTGATTATGTCCTAATCACTTGATTTTAATAAATTTTGTATTGTATATTGTTGTTCACGATATCTAATATGCACGATTGCACTTTATGTATCAAACTGACGTTTTTATTGATACCTTATACTATTCGTTGACAATGAATTTTTGCACTATGCACTTTATTTGTATTCTAATGAGATTAGTTATGCAAATTGATCTCAACCCTATATATGTTTGCAGTATTTGATGTGTCACTATGCTTGATAAAGATCCTATTGTTGGATTGAAACGCCGCTTTTTGTTTGACTGAATAAACCACCATTTTCTTCATACTGGAGTGCTGCAAATTTTCTCTTTCAATACATGATATTTCGTCCCTGGGCACCCGTGCAACAGTATATTTGTGAGTGCTGCTGTTTTCTATTTTTATATATATATATATATATATATATATATATATATATATATATATATATATATATATATATATATATATATATATATATATATATATATGTATATATATAAATATATATATATATATATATATATATATATGTATATATATATATACATCCGAAGACTCACAAGTCCTTTAAGACAAATTATTTTTATACATGTAAAAGTGACTTTGTGAAACACGTGTTACAATGCCCGCGCAATTTGATCTACGTGGGCGAAAGGACGACGGAGTGCCGACTAAGATTAAACAAACATAAGTCTAGTATATGAACCAAAAAACAGGAATTGCCTGTAGCCCAACATTTTATGGAGGCTGGACATCAGGTCCAACAGCTCAAATTCACCATTATAGATGATCATCCATTGAAACGGGGTGGCAATAGGGAATTAGTTTTAAAACAACGAGAACTACAATAGATTAGTAAATTGAATTCTTTACACCCAAATGGTCTGAATGTAGATTATCCTCTTAACGTTTAAAAATAGAAATAATAGGATTGGTTTCTCTTTTGGATGGTCCTATGGATCCCTTCCTTTTTCTTTCTCTCATTTTTTAGATTTTGTTCTATTAACCGCTTCCCGACCGCCCACTGTATATTCACGTCGGCATTTGCTGGGCTCTGTGCAGTGCCGACGTGAATTCCCGGTGGGTGTTAAAAGCACGATCCGGGTGTCTCAGAGTAGCGCTGACACCCGGATCGCGCTGTTATCACCTGCCTCTGGTCCCGGAGATATGATCGGGACCTGATTAGTTCAGGTACCGGTCATGTGATCGCAGGGAAAGTGTGTTGTAGCAACGAACTGGAAAGTTTGTTACTACAACAAACTGGAAAGTTTGTTGCTACAACAAACTTTCCCGGGGATCGATTGTGGGTGCTGCAGTCGGTTATAAGGCAGAACCGGAGGCCATACAACGGCCCCCGGGTCTGCCATGCACAGCAGCCTATGATAACCAGCCGGAGGCCGGTCCTCATAAGCTTCCTGTCAGTGTGACTCTCAGCGTCACACTGACAGTTTATAATACGTTACACTACCTAGGTAGTGTAATGTATTATAGCAGCGATCTGTGCTGCCAGTCTTCAAGTAAAACAAGTAAAAAGTAAAAAATAAAGTAATAAAAATGTTTTATAAAAGTGTAAAAACAAGTTATAAAAGTTACAAAAACAAAAAATGCTTTTTTTCCTATAATAAGACTTTTATTATAGGAAAAAAATGAAAATGTTAAAAAAAGTACACATATTTGGTTTCACCGCGTTCATAACGACCCAAACGATAAAACTATAATATTATTTTTCCCGCACCGTGAACACCACAAAAAAAATAATTAAAAAACAATGTCAGAATCACTATTTTTTGGTCATCAACCCTCCCAAAATATAGAATAAAAAGTGATCAAAAAGTCGCATGTACCCCAAAATAGTACCAATAAAAACTACAACCCGTCCCGCAAAAAACAAGACCTTACACCGCTTTTTGGACTGAAAAATAAAAAAATGATGGCTCTCAGAATATGGGGACACAGAAAATAAATAATTTTATCGAAAAGTGATTTTATTGCGCAATCGCCACAAAACATAAAAACCTATATACATATGGTATCGCCGTAATCGTACCGACCCGCAGAATAAAGTAAAATGTCAATTATAGCGCACGGGGAACACTGTAAAAAAAAATACAAAAAAAATTGTCAGAATTTATGTTTCTTTGTCACTTTGCTTGCCAAAAAAATCGAATAAAAAGTGCTAAAAAAAAATCACATGTACCCTAAAATGGTACCAATGAAAAGTACAGATTGTCCCGCAACAAATAAGTCCTCGCACGGATCCGGTGGAGAAAAAAGAAAAAAGTTCTGGCTTTCAGAATATGGCGATGCAAAATGTGCAGAGTGTTCCAAAAGCGGATAAGATCGGGCGCCATTTATCAGTGCGACACCGGCCACATATCTGCGAATTATTATTTATTTACCCCATTATTATACCCTCTTATTATGTCCTGATGTACTCTTCCCAATTTACACATACCCCCACATTATAAATTGAAATACCAGCAAAACCCCAAACAGAACAGATACCAAGCAAAATATGCGCTCCAAAAGCCAAATGGTGTTCCCTCCCTTCTGAGCCCCACAGCGTGCCCAAACACCAGCTTATGTCCACATATATTATATTTTATATCCGGGAGAACCCGCTCAACATTGTACGAGGTATTTGTCTTCAGTGGCACAAACTGGGCACAATATATTGTGCATTAAAATGGCATATCAGTGGAAAATTTTAATTTTCAATTTGCACCATCCGTTGCGCATTAACGCCTTCGCGCACCACGACTTAATAGCATGTCGTGGTGCGAGGGGTTATATATGGAGCGGGCTCACGTGCTGCACCCGCTCCATATTCTGCAGGTGTCCGCTGTGTATTACAGCTGACACGCGGGACTAACGGACAGGAACAGCGATCGTGCTGTTACAGGAGCCTGTAAAATGACATTATACTGCAAAACATTAGTATTGCAGTGTATTGTACCAGAGACCTAATGATCGCTCGTTCCAGTCCCCTAAAGGGACTTTTGGGAGGTTTCCACTGTTTTGGTACCTCAGGGGCTTTGCATATGCGACATGACACCCGAAAACCAGTCCAGCTAAATTTTAGCTCCAAAAGCCAAATATTGTTCCTTCCCTTCTGAGTCTTGCCGTGGGTCTAAACAGCAGTTTATTACCACATATGGCGTATTGCTGTAATCAGGACAAATTGCTTTACAAATTTTGGGGTCATTTTTCTCCTTTATTCATTGTAAAAATTAAACATTTCTATGTTTTTTCAGAAAAAAGTAGATTTTCATTTTCATGGCCTAATTCCACTAAATTCAGCAAAAAAACTGTGGGGTCAAAATGCTAACTAAACTCTTAGAAAAATTCCTTGAGGGGTGTAGTCTTCAAAATGGGGTCAGTTTTGAGGGGATTCCACTGTTTTGGTCCCTCCAGGGCATTGCAAACGCGACATGGCACTGAAAAACAATCCAGCAAAATCTGCGCTTCAAAATACAAATGGCGCTCCTTCCCTTCTGAGCTCTGCCGTGGGTCCCAACAGCAGTTTAGTACCACATATGGGGTATTGACGTAATCGGGAGAAGTAGGTTTACAAGTTTTGAGGTGCTTTTTAATCTTTATTTCTTGCAAAAATTATTTTTTTTTATATTTTTTCAGAAAAAAAGTAGATTTTCACTTTCACAGACAAACTCCAATAAATATAGCAAAAGACCTGTGGGGTCAAGATGCTAACTATACCCCTAGATAAATTCCTTGAGGAGTGTAGTTTCCAAAACCGTGTCACTTTTGGGGGATTTCAACTGTTTTGGCACCACAAGACCTCTTCAAACCTGACATGGTGCCTAAAATATATTCTAAAAAAAGGAGGCCCCAAAATCCACTAGGTGCTCCTTTGCTTCTGAGGCAGGTGTTTCAGTCCATTATCACACTAGAGCCACATGTGGGATATTTCTAAAAACTGTAGAATCTGGGCAATAAATATTAAGTGCATTTCTCAGGTAAAACCTTCTGTGTTACAGAAAAAAATGTATTACAAATGAATTTCAGCAAAAAAAATAAAATTTGTAAATTTCACCTCTACTTTGCTTTAATTCCTGTAAAGCGCCTAAAGGGTTAAGAAATTTTCTGAATGCTGTTTTGAATACTTTGAGGGGTGCAGTTTTTAATATGGGGTGATTTATGGGGTCTATCTAGTACATAAGGCCCTCAAAGCCACTTCAGAACTGAACTGGTTCCTGTAAAAATAGCCTTTTGAAATTTTGTTGAAAATGTGAGAAATTGCTGCTAAAGTTCTAAGCCGTGTAACGTCCTAGAAAAATAAAATAATGTTCAAAAAACAATGCAAATATAAAGTAGACATATGGAGTATGTAAAATAGTAACTATTTTGTGTGGTATTACTATCTGTTTTACAAGCAGATACATTTAAAATGAGAAAAATCATAATTTTTGCAAATTTTCTCAAAATTTTGGTGTTTTTCACAAATAAGCAAAGAATTTATTGACCAAATTTTTCCACTAACATAAAGTACAATATGTCACGAGAAAACAGTCTCAGAATCGCTTGGATAGGCAAAAGCATTCCAGAGTTATTAACACATAAATTGACACATGTCAGATTTGAGAAAATGGGGCTGGTCATGAAGGCCAAAATGAGCTCGGTCTTTAAAGGGTTAATATCGTCTAGTATTGGTTAATGGAATGCTATGAGTGACAGTTTCATGACAACATTTTATATAACTGTGTAACGCCCTCATTTAGAAGTTTCTCTCTAATTCTGGTCCCAAGAGAGGGGGGGGATACTGTAACGGATGTGTGTGGCACTACCTACGGTGGATGTAAGTGGCACTGCCTAGGGTGTATGTGTGTGGCACTGCCTACAGTGGATGTGTGTGGCACTGCCTACAGTGGATGTGTGTGGCACTGCCTACAGGGGATGTGTGTGGCACTAGCTACAGGGGGTGTGTGGCACTATCTACAGAGGGAGCTGGGGCACTCTCTACAGGGGCCACTGTGTGGCACTTGCTACAGGGGCCACCGTGAGGCACTCTCAACAGTGGCCACTGTGTGGCACTGCCTGCATGGGCCACTGTGTGGCTCTGTCTACAGAGGGCACTGTGTGGCACTGTCTACAGGGGTCACTGTGTGGCACTCTCTACAGTGGCCACTGTGTGGCACTGTCTACAGGGGCCACTGTGTGGCACTATCTACAGGGGCCACTGTTTGGCACTGTCTACAGAGGGCACTGTGTGGCACTGTCTACAGGGGGCAATGTGTGATACTGTCTGCTGATCCGCTCTATCTAAGCCTATCGTGTGATATTGAGTGCTGAGCTGTTGTATCTAATTTTATCATAATACTGTTTGCTGAGCCGCGGTATCTAAACGTATTGTGTGACACTGTTGAACTGTTGTATCTAATCCTATCATGTCTGATGTCTGCTGAGACAATGTGTCTAATTCTATTCAGTGGTGTAGCTATAGGGTTCATAGTCTTTTAGATCTGTATATATATATATTTTTGGGGGTGGTGCATGTTTTGGGCCTTGTGCCCCTGATCTTATAAGACCCTAACATCGCCCCTGGTATAGATACATATTATGTTAATATACATAGTCTCCCGGCCGGGCCCCGTCACGGGCCGCAAACGCTAATTTGACATTGCCACATGCCCAGTTGATGCTTGCACCGTCACCAGCAGGCATAAAATTTAACTTGTCCCTTTGGTGTAGTTTACAACTGGTGATTAGGTGTGTAGACAGTGTAGTATTAAACAGAGTGGGGTAGGTCAAGATCACTTGTTTCAATTGGAAAATTCATTTTGGGGGATGGGCTCATACTTGATTGGCATGGTGCAATGGAAGAGGATGCTGCTATGTAAGTAAATCATGAGGTGGGGCAGGTTAGGAACTGACTAATGTGTTGAAAAGTAGCTGTATTAACGTATTTACTGTTTTCTTTAGGTGACGTGAAGAACCTGACCACTCTACTTGGTGGGAGTAGATTCCAGGCTTCTTCTAACTGTATCTCCTGTATACCGGCTGCCCAGCGGGCATAGCCTTGAACTTGTCCCTTTGGTGTAGTTTACAATTGGTAAGTAGTCAATTGGCTTATTTATAACACTGTATTAAATAGGAAGGGGATGATTTATAGATTATGTTAGGCTAATGTCACTTTTTTTTCTGGCAGTTTTTGAGCAATTTTTCTAGCCAAACACAGGCGTGCATACAAAAGAGACATAGCAGTTTTTTCTTTATTCTTTTCCTTCTTTTAGGATCCACTTCTGTGTTTGGCTCAAAAAACTGTGACGCCAGCCTCAAGGAATATGCTAAGAGCTCTGTCCATGAGCGGCCACATATTTCAGTTCATCCTCATTTAAGTGACTGGAGCTGAACTTCAATACCAGACACAGCCCATGGGCCGACGTGATGCTGTTTAAAAAAACAACACTTTTTTTAAAGTCCTAGACAACCGCTTTAAAAATAGAAATAAGCTGCGTAACGTACATTAATTTTGTAAATGAGACCACCACAGTTGCTGAAATGAAGGTACAGAAGTACTCAGCTGAGAGCAGCGCTCATCGTCAGCTCTCATAGACGTTCTATATAAGCCGACTTCAGCCTGACAGGCAGAGCTGCTCACAGCCGAGAATACAAAGCTCTCAGCTGAGTACTTCTGCACCTTCGTTTCAGCAACGGTGGCGATCTCAGCACCTAGACCGACTTCTGGTATGTGTCTATCACATTTCAAAAGTTTTTTTTTCTTTATCAAAGATTTTTATTTTGAAAATATAACATGGCATACACAATGTTTTATAAATTTGCAAACTTTTCACGCAGTGCAATATAATAACTTCAATATTGCATAAAAATTACAAAAACATAGAAACAGCAGTAGGAGGTAGCCTCCCAACCAGCAGATATAGGCTAAATAAGAGATGCAATGAGAATAACAGTACCATGTGTGCAGCGGAATTAGTGCAATATTTTAGGGAAACCAGTCCCCACAATTGGTTAAGAATTGTCACATACAGGTGCACATTAAAACTTAGACTTACACAGACACAAGACAACAAAGGGAAACACATACGGACACAGCACACCAAAGTTGGCTATATAAGCGTTTCAAAAGAGGTCATCCAGCTAGAGAGGTAGATCAGTACCACCCCGGAATCCAGACCACACTGCCCAAGTGCGAACAAAGAGCTCAGATTTGCCCCGATCAGCGGACATCAACTCCTCCATCCTCATAATCCCATTTACCTCCGTTACCCATTCCTTCAAAGAAGGCACAGTACTGGACTTCCAATGACGAGGGATCACCGTTCTTGCTGTGGTCAAAAAATGCCGAAAGACACCCTTTTTGAGGTGTGGGAGTGATCCAGGAACGATGGAAAGTAAACCAATGGAGGCCGAAGTCTGAACCTCAGTATGAAAATGTTTGTTACTAAGATCAAAAATTTTTCCCCAAAAGGGAGACATTTCAAAAGTTTGATCAAAGTGTAGTTATTATTTAACCCCTTAAGGACGCAGCCTTGTTTTGGCCTTAAGGCTCATAGCCCATTTTTCAAATCTGACATATTTCACTTTATGTGCTAATAACGCGGAATGCTTAAACCTATCCAAGCGATTCTGAGATTGTTTTCTTGTGGCACATTGGGCTTTATGTTAGCGGTAAAATTTGGACAATATATTCAGTGTTTATTAGTGAAAAATTGCAAAATTTAGAGAAAATGTATAAAAATTTTTTCAAAATTTAAATGCATCTGCTTGTAAAACAGACGGTTATACCACCCAAAATAGTTACTAGTTCACATTTCCCATATGTCTACTTTAGATTGGCATCGTTTTTTGAACATTCTTTTATTTTTCTTGGAAGTTACAAGGAACATAAACAGCAATTTCTCATATTTTTAAGAAAATTTAAAAAGCCTTTTTTTTAAGGTACCTGTTCAGTTCCGAAGTGGCTTTGAGGGGCCTATGTATTAGAAACCCCCATAAAACAACCCATTTTGAAAAGTAGACCCCTCAAAGTATTCAAAACAGCATTTAGAAAGTTTATTTAACCCTTCAGGCATTTCACAGAAATTAAAGCAAAGTAGAGGTGAAATTTGAAAATTTAATTTTTCTTGCTGAATTTCAATTGTATTCCATTTTTTCTGTAACACAGAAGGTTTTACCAGAGAAACATCACTAAATATGTATTGTCCAGATTCTGCAGTTTTTAGAAATGTCCCACATGTGTCTCTAGTGCGCTCGTGGACTAAAACACAAGCCCCAGAAACAAAGAAGCACCTAGTGCACTTTGAGGCCTCTTTTCTATTAGAAAATATTTTAGGCAGCATGCCAGGTTTGCAGAGGTTTTGAGGTGCCAAAACAGTAGGAATCCCCATTTCGGAAACTACACCCCTCAAGGAATTCATTTATGATTGTTGTTACCATTTTGACCCCACAGTTTTTACACAGCACGTATTTGAATTGGGCTGTGAAATTTAAAAAAAATGACATTCTTTCCAATAAGATGTCATTTTTGATAAAAATTTCTTATTTTCACAGGGAACAAAATACCCCATTTTGTTGCCCAATTTCTCCTGAGTGCAGCAATACCCCATTTGTGGCGATAAACTGCCGTTTGGGTCCATGGGTGGCCTCAGAAGGGAAGGAGCGCTGTGTGTTCTTTGGAGTGCAGATTTTGCTGGATTGGTTTTCGGGTGCCATGTCGCATTTGCAGAGCCCCAGAGGTATCAAAGCAATGGAAACCTACCAGAAGTGACCCCATTTTGGAAACTACACCCCTCAAGGAACTAATTTATGCTTGTTGTTACCATTTTGACCGCACAGTTTTTTCACAGCAGCTATTTGAATTGGGCTGTGAAATTAAAAAAATGTCATTTTTTCCAATAAGATGTCATTTTTTTATCAAAATTTCTTATTTTCACAGGGAACAAAATATCCCATTTTGTTGCCCAATTTCTCCTGAGTGCAGCAATACCCCATTTGTGGCGATAAACTGCCGTTTCAGTCCTTGGGAGGCCTCAGAAGGGAAGGAGCGCTGTGTGTTCTTTGGAGTGCAGTTTTTGCTGGATTGGTTTTCGGGTGCCATGTCACATTTGCAGAGCCCCAGAGGTATCAAAGCAATGGAAACCCACCAGAAGTAACCCCATTTTGGAAACTACACCCCTCAAGGCATTAATTGATGGGTAATATGGCCATTTAGACCCCATAGTTTCTTCACAGAACTTATTTGAATTGGGCTGGGAATTTAAAATAAATAAATAAAAAATAATAATTTTTTCCAATAATATGTAGTTTTAGCTCAAAATTTCTTATTTTCACAAGAAATAAAATACCCCATTTTGTTGCCCAATTTGTCCTGACTGTGGCAATGCCCAATTTGTGGTGATTAACTGACGTTTGGGCCCATGGGAGGGCTCAGAAGGAAAGGACCACCATTTGGCCTACTGGGGATTTTCTGGTGCGAAGTCATGTATGCAGAAGCCCCTGAGGTACCAGTACAGTTGAAACCCCCAAGAAGTGACCCCGTTTTAAAAACTACACCCCTTAAGGCATTCATCTAGAGGTGTAGTGAGCATTTTGACCGGAGACATACACCCCATAAACTGTAATGTGGGTTCTCACGGGTATGGCAATACCCTCAATGTGGCTGTTATCAGCTGCCTGGGCACACAGCAGGGCTCAGAAGGGAAAGATGAGGGGGATAAGCTGTGCGGAGTGCATCAGGGTAAGTAAAACTGGGGTAGATTAAAAATCAAGGGATGTATGATAAATTTTGAAGCACTCTTTTATACAGAGCCTTAGTTTTTCGGGACACGTGTCACATTGATATATTGTGTCCTTCCTTATCCCCCTCTTATAGCAGACTTTGTACCTCTTTTGACTTTTTCCTTTCTTGCCAGTTTGGGGAACTTCTCCTGGAAAGTGTTGCCCTGGTACGATGCGTGTGGCCCCGCTTCCAGAAGTACTGGGTGCCCCCCCTTCTTGGTCCCTAAAAATTAGCTTCTTGATAACCACCTCTTGAAATTCCAGGAAAGTTCCCGTCTGGCCTGCACATCGACGTAGCACATATGCATTGTACAATGTCATCTGTATGAGGTGCCCGGCCAGCTTCTTATACCACACCGCATGGCGCTGTAGGGCTTCAGGACTTGATCTGACAAGTCCACCCCTCCCATGTACCTATTGTAGTCCAGGATGCAGTCTGGTTTGGGGGTGTCTGTACTGGTACCTCGTACAGGTACATGGGTACTGGTGTGGCATTTTTCTTCTCTTGTACTTGACACACAATATGTTGCTGCTAGATTGTGCCCTGCTCTCACCCCTTCTGAGTGTTTGCCCAAGCAGTGTCTTAGGGAGGCCTCTCAGATTTCTTCTAGCAGTGCCGCATGCTGCAGGACTTCTGGTAGCGAGGCACTTGAAGAGTGGGACGCTGGTATGAAAATTATCCAGGTAGAGGTGGTATCCCTGGTCCAGCAGTGGGTGCACCAAATCTCACACAATTTTTGCATTAACTCCCAGTAAGGGGGGGCATTCTGGGGGCTGAATACTGCTGTCCTTCCCTTCATATATCCTAAATTTGTAGGTACAGTGGAGGAAATAAGTATTTGATCCCTTGCTGATTTTGTAAGTTTGCCCACTGTCAAAGTCATGAACAGTCTAGAATTTTTAGGCTAGGTTACTTTTACCAGTGAGAGATAGATTATATAAAAAAAAAATAAGAAAATCACATTGTCAAAATTCTATATATTTATTTGCATTGTGCACAGAGAAATAAGTATTTGATCCCCTACCAACCATTAAGAGTTCAGCCTCCTCCAGACCAGTTACACGCTCCAAATCAACTTGGTGCCTGCATTAAAGACAGCCGTCTTAAATGGTCACCTGTATAAAAGACTCCTGTCCACAGACTCAATTAATCAGTCTGACTCTAACCTCTACAACATGGGCAAGACCAAAGAGCTTTCTAAGGATGTCAGGGACAAGATCATAGACCTGCACAAGGCTGGAATGGGCTACAAAACCATAAGTAAGACGCTGGGTGAGAAGGAGACAACTGTTGGTGCAATAGTAAGAAAATGGAAGACATACAAAATGACTGTCAATCGACATCGATCATGGGCTCCAAGCAAATCTCACCTCGTGGGGTATCCTTGATCCTGAGGAAGGTGAGAGCTCAGCCGAAAACTACACGGGAGGAACTTGTTAATGATCTCAAGGCAGCTGGGACCACAGTCACCAAGAAAACCATTGGTAACACATTACGCCGTAATGGATTAAAATCCTGCAGTGCCCGCAAGGTCCCCCTGCTCAAGAAGGCACATGTACAGGCCCTTCTGAAGTTTGCAAATGAACATCTGGATGATTCTGAGAGTGATTGGGAGAAGGTGCTGTGGTCAGATGAGACTAAAATTGAGCTCTTTGGCATTAACTCAACTCGCCGTTTTTGGAGGAAGAGAAATGCTGCCTATGAGCCAAAGTACACCGTACCCACTGTCAAGCATGGAGGTGGAAACATTATGTTTTGGGGGTGTTTCTCTGCTAAGGGCACAGGACTACTTCACCGCATCAATGGGAGAATGGATGGAGCCATGTACTGTCAAATCCTGAGTGACAACCTCCTTCCCTCCACCAGGACATTAAAAATGGCTCGTGGCTGGGTCTTCCAGCACGACAATTACCCGAAACATACAGCCAAGGCAACAAAGGAGTGGCTCAAAAAGAAGCACATTAAGGTCATGGAGTGGCCTAGCCAGTCTCCAGACCTTAATCCCATCGAAAACTTATGGAGGGAGCTGAAGATTCGAGTTGCCAAGCGACAGCCTCGAAATCTTAATGATTTACAGATGATCTGCAAAGAGGAGTGGGCCAAAATTTCATCTAACATGTGTGCAAACCTCATCATCAACTACTAAAAATGTCTGACTGCTGTGCGTGCCAACAAGGGTTTTGCCACCAAGTATTAAGTCTTGTTTGCCAAAGGGATCAAATACTTATTTCTCTGTGCACAATGCAAATAAATATATATAATTTTGACAATGTGATTTTTATTTTTATTTTTTATATAATCTATCTCTCACTGGTAAAATTAACCTAGCCTAAAAATTCTAGACTGTTCATGTCTTTGACAGTGGGCAAACTTACAAAATCAGCAAGGGATCAAATACTTATTTCCTTCACTGTATACCCTGATGCACTCGCACAGCTAATACATCTTCACGCCATACCTTGCCCTCTTACCCGGCAGGTACTGGCGGAATTGAAGCCTCCCTTTAAAATGTACCAAGCACTCATCAATAGAAATACACGTCTCGGTGGTGTATGCTTGGGGAAACCGGGCACTGAAACGGTCTAATAGGGGTCTCCGTTTATACAAACGGTCAAAACTGGGGTCATCTTGGAGTAGGCAATGCTCATTAGGAGAAGCGAAGTATTGCCTCATTTTTTTTTTATTTTTAGGTTCCAGTTCAGTTCTGAAGTTGCTTTGAGGGGCCTATATATTAGACGCCCCTATGAAACACCCCATTTTAGAAACTAGACCCCTCAAAGTATTCACAACAGCATTTAGAAAGTTTATGAACTCTTTAGGTGTTTCACAGGAATTTAGAGGCAAAGTAGAGGTGAAATTTACAAATTTATTTTTGTCAGAAAATACTTTTTATAGCATTTTTTTCTATAACACAAAAGGTTTTACCAGAGAAACGCAACTTAATTCTTATTGCCCAGATTCTGCAGTTTTGGGAAATATCCCACATGTGGCCTTAGTGCGGTAATGGACTGAAGCACCGGCCTCCGAAGCAAAGGAGCACCTAGTGGATTTTGAGGCCTCTTTTTTATTAGGCACCATGCCCGGTTTGAAGAGGTCTTGTGGTGCCAAAACAGTGGAAACCCCCCAAAAGTGACCCCATTTTGGAAACTAGACCCCTTGAGGAATTCATTGTAGTTCTCTTGGGGTGCATGCGACTAGTTTTTATTCTATTTTTAGGTGGCGTGGTGACTAAAAAACAGCAATTCTACTATTGTTTTTTTATTCTTTTTTTTTTTACAGCGTTCACTGTGCGCTATAAATGACATTCACTTTATTCTGCGGGGCGATACGATTACGGCGATACCAGATGTTTATAGTTTTTTTTTATGTCTTATGGCGTTTGCACAATAAAATACGTTTTGTAAACAATCATTCACTTTTTGTGTTCCCTTATTCTAAGAGCCAGAACTTTTTTATTTTTCCATTAATAAAGCCGTGCGATGACTTATTTTTTGCGTAACGAACTGTAGTTTCGATCAGTACCATTTTTAGGTACATGCGACTTTTTGATCTCTTTTTATTCCATTTTTTGGGAGGTGAAGTGACCAAACAATTGTGATTGTGGTACGGTTTATTATTTTCTTTTACGGCGTTCACCGCGCGGGATAAATAACGAAATAATTTTGTAGTTCACGCCGTTACGGACGCCGCGATACCAATTATGTATAGTTTATTTGTTTATTTATCTATTTTTATTAATAATAAAGGACTGATAAGGGAAAAAGGGGGATTTTTACTTTTATTACTTTTAAAACTTTTATTTTCTTATTTTTACACATCTTTTTTTTAACTTTTTTTTCACTTTATTACTTTGTCCCACTAGGGGACTTGAGGGCAGGAGGCCCTGATCGCTATTCTAATACACTGCACTACATGCGTAGTGCAGTGTATTAGAGCTGTCAGCTACTTACTGACAGCAAGCATAGTGGGTCCTGACTTTGTCAGGACCCACTAGGCTTCCATCGATGGCATAGCCGGACGCCATTGTTTGGTGCCAGTTGCCATAGTTACAATCGCCGGCCACTATCGTGTAGCAGGCCGGCGATTGTAGCTTAACCCCTAAAAAGCCGCGATCCCTATTGAACGCGGCTTTTAAGGGGTTAATAAGCGGGGACACAGCGATCGGTCCCTGCTGTAGGAGCTGCGGCAGCTGCTGTACTCCCACAAACGATACAGCTACTATGACCTAATAGTACGTCCAGGAGCGGGAAGGGGTTAATGTTAAAACATGTTTTAATGCAGAATTTTAATATGTTGGATTTTTAACAGGAATCTGTTGCTGTTAGCAAAGTTTGTACAGCTTTTCCTTAAAAAAATAATATTTTTTTAATCAGGCAAGCACTGGTTAGCACTGCTGCACATGCAGTTTCTTGTACCCATCTGAATGAGGCTGCCTTGTCGGGGCAGGTGGGCTCACACAATTTTATCATATTTGATTAAACTGTGTGGCAAGACCCTCACTGTTATTTGCTTATGAGAAATATTGCAGTAATTAAATGAGTTTTTGAATCTCATCTCATAAATTCATGGTATATCTCCATGATATGCTATAAATGTCTCATAGATGCGGAATCCACTTCTGGGACCTGCACCCATCTCAAGAACGCAGGTCTCCTCACACCTTTCAAGTCTTCTAAAGTGGACAGGAGGTACAGAAATAGCCAAGCGGGCTGTTTTCAGCTGTTTGCATAACTCCAATAGACGTTAATTGGATAAAAAAAATAGCATAGCGAGCTATCCTGTGGATATACCATAAATATATGAGATAATATATGACTCCTGAGTTACGAAAACAGTGTAGCTCGCTGTGCTGTCCTGTGGATATACCATAAATGTATGAGATGAGAAAACATCTTTTATTCTACATATTTTATATATAATGTATATTTTACTTTTGGTCACTAGTGTCTCAGTGACCTCTAGCATAGCGTGTTCTTTTTAAGACACCTGGTTTAATCATGCTTATGTTTCCTGAGAGCAACCGGCCCAGCCAGCAATGAGTGTAATGTTATCTGCATTTTTTTTTTATCACTTAGCAAAGACGAACCTACACTCACTACATGCCACCCACCATCTATGGGTACAGAGCGAGGAATGATGGGCATCAAATGTAAGTCGCTGCTTTTAATGTTTAACTTAGTGGACATTTAATATCTCAAGCACTCTGGCTTCTATTTTGTGTGGCACAGTTTATAATAGGTTGTACTAAGCTTCAAATGCCTAGAAGCATTGTCGTGGAGAACCCTGTGTTAGTTGGGTGGGGGGCCCCATCATAAATAACTGCTCCATACTGCCGGCAGTCTTAATCTGGCCCTGGGTGTATCTACCTACGTAGGTGGCTCTTGGGACACTCCCCCTGCATTGCTGCATTGTGTTTCCACAGTGACTACCAATCACGTCTGATTTGGCCCAATTGGTGAGACACCTATGGGCATGCACAATTCGACATTGAGAACGCCGATAGCTGAGAACGTGGAATACATATGAGTCCTGATATACTGATTCTATTTAGATTGGTGAGTGCCAGTTTCTCTGATTTTAATAATTAACACTGTGTATGACTAATTAACTTTGAACACTATTTTAAATGTTATTGATGATGTATTGATTTGAAAACTAATATATCATGCTATGACTCTTATTAACATTATGATTTTTTTTTACATGTCACTGTACACTATGTAATGTTTTGTAAAATTGACATTGTTTTATAATTGCTTTTTGATATGAAACTCTACTTTTCCAGGCTTTTCCCCTTATGTATAATTCATGTATTCTTATCAATATTAAACCACAGTGCTGCTCCAACCCTTTGTTTTACTATTTGTATCCTGTATCCCGTGATGTATTTGTTCCTGTGCCCTCTCTAGTGTTGGAGTCGTGTTGTGCCGCCTGCTACGCCTGAGGTCATACACCACGTCTGGTGTCATCTGCCACGCCTGGTACCAACTGCCATGTTTTGCATCACCTGCCGTCAAAGTACCATCTGAACCTAAGCCTTGCTACTGTCTGGACTATTACAGGTACCCTTGTGCTTGGACTTTGTAGAGACTTGGTACAGGTGTAGAGAGCTGCTACTCCGCTACGGCGGTGCGGCCTAGTGGGTCCACATATCGTGACACATGGTGGTGACAGCATCATGCTGTGGGGATTCTTTTCATCGACAGGGACTGGAAGAAACTAGTCAGGATTGAAGGAAAGATAAATGGCATTATATACAGGGCAATTCCTGAGGAAAACACATTTAATCTGTCAGAGAACTGAGACTGGGACAGAGGTTACAATGGAGTGGCCTAAAGGGAAACCTTTAAATGTCTTAAATCCAATTGTGAATCTGTGGCATGAGTTTGAAGTCAAAGTTATTACTTTTCTAATTAAAACCAGATAGTGAAACATATTTTGTTTTTATTTTTTGACTGCAGATTTTTTTAATTCTATTTTCTGTACATGATTATGGGGGCAGCCATCTTGCCTGAGCTGCTGTTAACAGCTTTTAAAGATATGTTTTACAGCAGCCACATTGAACATAGTAAATAATAGTCTGCAGATGACCCATTGACTTCTATGGGGGAGTGTTCTAGGCATGATTTGTGAGCTGTGCAGAGGTAATTATGCAGGAAGGGGGAGTCATGTCCATCACTGATTATGAATGGTCGATCCAGAGTTATCTATATAAAAGTGTTACCGGTCATTGTAATCCTGCCTGTGATGATAATGAGATGACTGCCGAGAACTGATCTCTATTGAACAGGAAGTATCAGTCTATTGTGAGGCTCAGTGGCCAGAGTAAAAACTGCAAGATTTTAGGAATATAGATAATGACACAGAAAATAAAAAAAATCACAGAAGTTCTTTGACACGGCCAATTTAAGTTTTTCCCTCTCCGCTTTCTAAAAGCCATAACTGTTACATTTTTTGTCAACGTATAAGGGCTTGTTTTTTGCAGGACAAGTATGTATTTTTTTCATGGCACCATTTAATGTACCATATAATGTACTGGGAAACTGAAATCAAAATTATTTGTGGGGTGAAATGGGCAAAAAACAGCGATTGCGAAATTTTTTGGGTGGGGCTTCGTTTTTTTCTGTGTTTTTACAAGAAAGGCCTGAAACTAGTGGCCTCATTTAGGCCAAATGGCGACACAGTATTGAGTAACGTAATCCATTTCATTACTTTTCTCAATAACGCTGATCGAACATCACCACCTCTACATCCCAAAGAGACTATCTATTCCACGTACCTCAAAACCCTTTGGATTGCAGGAGTGAAACTCGCGAAAATGACGAGCAACGGGCTGGAGTTTTTCCAAATCTATAGCACTGGAAGCTGACTTAATTTTGCTGACATGTTCCAACACCCGTACCTTTAAATGCCTGCTAGTCATGCCAACATAAATAAGGTCACAAGGGCAGGTGGCAAAATATACCACAGCTGCTGTGTTACATGTAGCTCATACTACATCAGTACAAATAGATATTTTTAAATCTTCTCCACTCCTAAGTTCAAATTAAGACGGTCTTCTCCAATGTATAGGAAGGTAAACCCACACGCTGCAGGGAACTATTCCACCTGACCCTGCTGTATATATCTCCGTGTATGATGTATCCCATCTTCTTTCCATTATATGTTATTGGTCATATTTAATAAAGATTTTTTGTACATTTGTATATTATTTAATATATTATTTCTCTAAGGGCTATGTCCCTGTATGGTTCGTTTTTAGGTTGTCTACTTGTAATAAGGGACCCCAATATGCGCCATTTTTTGGTGTGAGGTTTTGTTTAGGTTGTCTATAACGTAGTCTTTCTCTAGTAGTCTCAGTTATTTGTGTTCCTAACAGAAGCTACTTCCTGTTGGCCATATTTTCTCTTATGTTGGTCTCCCAGTCACAGGAAGCCTACAAATCTGTTTCTGTACATATAACCACTCTGTGTCAGCTCTCCCGAAATACGCGCTAATGGAAGATATTATTAAACAAGAATACAATTGCCTCGTACAGTGGTTTCTGTGTTTTGCAACCTGGTGTTGAGCTACAATTACCAGCATGCCATATGGACTGTCTTCCATGGTGGAATGTCTAGTTTTACAACAGCTGGAGAGCCACCCATAAACAGTTCAAATATATACAAAGTATATTAACCCCTTCCCGCCGCAGCCATTTTTCAGATTTTCATTTTAGTTTTTTCCTCCCCATCTTCCAAAAGCAATAACTTCTTGATTTTTCCGTCAATATAGTCCTATATTGATTTTTGCGGGACGAGATGTAGTTTTTCATAGCACCATTTATTGTGCCATATAATGTACTAGGAAACGGGGAAAAATTATTTGTGGGGTAGAAAATGAAAAAAAACAGCGATTCCCCCATTGTTTTTTTGCGCGTCGTTTTTACGGAATTCCCTGTGCAATTAAAACAACATGTTACATTTATTCTGTGTGTCAATACGATTACGGCGATACCAAATATATATAGTTTTTTCTATATTTTACTACTTTTTCAAGTAAAAACCTAAGTGTAAAAAAATTAATTTATTTTGTGTCGCCAAATTCCGAGAGCCAGAACTTTTTTATTTTTCCGTGGATTAAGTGGTATGTGGGCTTATTTTTTGCGGGACAAGCTGTAGTTTTTAATAATACCATTTTGGTTTACATGCAAGGTTTTGATCACTTTTTATTTAATTTTTTGTAGGAGATGAGGTGCCCAAAAAAAGAAAGATTCTGGCATTTAAATTTTTTTTTTTACGGTGTTCACAGTTCGGGTTAAATAATGATATATTCTAATAGTTCAGGCTTTTACGGACGCGGCAATACCAATTATGTTTATTTATTTATTTTTTTACTATGCTCTAGAGGGAAAATGGCAAAAGGGGGGTTTTTTGAATTTTTACATTTACATTTTTTTTTTTTACATAAAAAAAACCAAACTTTATTTAACTAATTTTTACTTTTGTTTATTAGTCCCCCTAGGGGACTTCAACCAGCGATCGCTTGCACGATATATTGCAATACTAATGTATTGCAGTAGATCGTGATTCTGCCAGAGGCAGGGCTTAATAGGCGCACAAAGATGGCGGACCAGGGGGCCTTCATTAGGCCCCCAGGCAGCCATAGCAACCATCGCCCCCCCCCCCACGATTGCTTTGCAGGGGGCGCGATGACTTGTAAGAGGGGGTCGCCCCCCTCTTTCTAACAATTGAAATGTTGCGGTCGGTATTGACCGCAGCATTTAACGAGTTAAACGAGCAATGTCAGGAAGGGGTTAATAACACGTTAGTATTTAAAGAGAACCTTTCACCTCCCCATACATGTGCAGCATGTAATGGACAGGGCTGCGCAAACCCTGGGGCACTTGACATATTTTTTCTAACCTCCTGTTATTTAGATATCGGTGCCGTTATATTTGGCGCCCGATATTTAAATAACCCCCTGAACTGTCAATGGGGCGAGTTACTATGGCTTTGACACTGACCAATCAGATGGATTGTTTTCCACTTCTATTGTATGGCCTAGGCTTTTGTATGCTATTGTCAACACTTTTGATGATCGTGTTGTTTATCCTGTATGAAATTTATCATGGATAGTTTTACGCTTTCCTTCTGTTCGAATTGATTTTATTATATTTTGTTTGGCCCCTTAAAGAGGCTCTGTCACCAGATTTTGCAACCCCTATCTGCTATTGCAGCAGATAGGCGCTGCAATGTAGATTACAGTAACGTTTTTATTTTTAAAAAACGAGCATTTTTGGCCAAGTTATGACCATTTTTGTAATTATGCAAATGAGGCTTGCAAAAGTCCAAGTGGGTGTGTTTAAAAGTACAAGTCCAAGTGGGTGTGTATTATGTGCGTACATCGGGGCGTTTTTAATACTTTCACTAGCTGGGCGCTCTGATGAGAAGTATCATCCTCTTCTCTTCAGAACGCCCAGCTTGTGACAGTGCAGATCTGTGACGTCACTCACAGGTCCTGCATCGTGACGGCCACATCGGCAGCAGAGGCTACAGTTGATTCTGCAGCAGCATCAGCGTTTGCAGGTAAGATCTGCACCAGTGCTGGGAAATTCCTGACTCGTGAAAAAAAAAAAAAAAAAATTAGAACAATGTTTAATCACCTATACACTAACTGTTTAACTAAAAAAAAAACAACATGTTTTGCTGGCAACACATTTCCTTTAACCCCTTCCCGCCGGATCACGTATATGTACGTCATTAAAATCGGTGGCTTACCGCATTTTCACGTAAATATACGTCATGGAGATGAAGCTGGCTCAGGAGCTGAGCCAGCGACATCACCACCGGGTGACAGCTGTATGTTACAGCTGGCACCCTAAGGTATCGGCCAGGACCGGAGCTAGCCTCCGATCGGACCGATTAACCCCTCACATGCTGCGTTCAATAGAGATCGCAGCATGTGAGGAGTTTATAGCCACCGGCACCCCAGCAACGTGATCGCTGGGTTGCCGGTGGCTGCAAAGGCGATCGGAGGGCTAATGCTTACCTCCCGATCAGCCTGTAACGGAATCCTCTTATGCCCCGTCGTCGGCGGGGCCCAGGAGGCTTCCGGTAACATCGGCAAGATGGCGCCGGCTCAGCTTCCGGCTCAGAAGCTGAGCCGGCGTCATCAGCAGTGGGTGTCCGCTGTATGTTACAGCGGACACCCCGATCTATCGCCAGGAACCGGAGCTAGCTCCGATTCCTGGCATTAACCCCTTCGATGCAGCGATCCATTGTGATCGCTGCATCCTAGAGGTTTGTAGAAAATCGGCAGCCTTGCCATGCGATGGCAAGGCTGGCGACTGCTACCATGGCAACAGGAGCCCTAACAATGGACTCCTGTCTGCCATTACGTAAGCTGATTAGGCCCCGCCCAGAGGCGGAGCCTGATCGGCTTGCTGTCAGTGAACAACTGACAGTTCCAATACATTGCACTACATAGGTAGTGCAATGTATTAGAACATCAAACAAATAGTTGGACATTCAAGTCCCCTAGTGGGACTAAAGAAAAGTGTAAAAAAAAGTGTAAAAAAAGTAAAAATAAAAGTTGGAAAACATACAATAAAAGTTTCAAATAATAACACAAAACACAATCGCCCTTTTTCCCTTATAAGTCATTTATTATTGAAAAAAATAATAAAGCCATACATATTTGGTATCGCTGCGACCGTAACGACCTGAACTATAAAATTATTATGTTATTTATCCAGCGCAGTGAACGCCGTAAAAAAAAACCTCAAAAACACTGCCATAATTACTGTTTTTTTGGTCACTGTCTTCCAAAAATTGAAATAAAAAGTGATCAAAAAGTCGCATGTATCCAAAAATGGTACCGATAAAATCTATACCTCACCTCGCAAAAAAAAACAAGCCCTCACACAGCTCCATCGATGAGAAAATGTAAAAGTTATGGCTCTCACAACTTGGCGACAGAAAAAATACATTCTCTTTCCAAAAGTAATTTTATTGTGCAAAAAGTTATAAAAAAGTTCTATAAATTTGGTATCGCCGGAATCGTACTGACCCGCAGAATAAAGGTAACATGTAGTTTATAACGTACGGTGAACGGTGTATATAAAAAAAAAAGTGGCACAAGCTAGGCATGACATTTGACACTGAATTGGCATATCTAGGGAAACTATTTAATTTGTACCTTCCGCAGCGCAATCATTTATGGAAAAGATACGTGGGGTGAAAATGCTCACTACACCTCTTAATAAATGCCTTGAGGGGTGCAGTTTCCAAAATGGGGTCACTTCTCAGCGGTTTCTTTTATTATTTCACATCAAAGCCTCTGCAATTGTGAACCAATACTTTATAAGTCGCCAAATTAGGCCTCAATTTTACATGGTACTCTTTCACTCCTGAGCCCTGTCGAATGTCCAGGCAAAAGATTAGGGCCACATGTAGGGTGATTCTAAAACAGGGAAACACCGCATAATAATTGAGAGCTGTCTTGTTATGGTGGCACAAGCTGGGCACCACATATTGGCGTATCTAAGGAAAAATTCCCATTTTCATTCTCCCACATCGTGTGCACACGAATTTCTGCAAAACACCTGTGGGGTTAACATGCTCACTACACCCCTAGGTGAATACCTTGAGGGTGTTGTTTCCAAAATGGGGTCACTTCTGGGGGGGATCCACTGTTTTGGTCCCACATGGACTTTGCAAATGCAACATAGCGACCAGAAACCAAATGCAGCAAAATCTGTACACCAAAAGCAAATGGCGCTCCTTCCCTTCTGAGCCCTGCCGTGTGCCCAAACAGCATTTTACGACCACGTGTGGGGTATTGCCGTACTCCAGAGAAGTTGCTTTACAAGCGTTGGGGTTCTTTTTTTCCTTTATTTGTTGAGAAAATTAAAAATTTGGAGCTAAAGCTACGTCTTATTGAAGAAAAAGGATTTTTTTTATTTTCACTGCCCAATTCTAATAAAATCTATGAAACACCTGTGGGGGCAAAATGCTCACTACACCCCTAGATGGATTCCTCAAGGGGTGTAGTTTTCTCAATGGAGTCACTTTTTTGGTGTTTTCACTGTTTTGGTCCCTCAGGGGCTTTGCAAATGCGACATGGCCGCCGCAAACCATTCCTGCTAAATTTGAGCTCCAAAAGCCAAATGGCGCTCTTTCCCTTCTAAGCTCCGCCGTGTGTCCAAACATCCGTTTATTACCACATGTGAGGTATTGTTTTACTCGGGAGAAATTGCTTTACAAATGTTGTGGTGCTTTTTCTCCTTTAGTCCTCGTGGAAATTAGAAAAAATTAGCTAAACCTACATAATCTTTGAAAGAATGACGATTTTTATTTTCACGGCCTACTTCCAATAATTTCTGCAAAAAACCTGCGGGGTCAAAATGCTCACTATACCCCTAGATAATTTCCTCAAGGGGTGTAGTTTCCAAAATGGGGTCACTTTTGGTGGATTTCCACTGTTTTGGCACCGAAAGAGCCCTTGAAACCTGACATGGAGCCTAAAATATTTTCTAATAAAAAGGAGGCCCAAAATCCACTGGGTGCTCCTTTGCTTCTGAGGCCGGTGCTTCAGTCCATTACCACACTAGGGCCACATGTGGGATATTTCTAAAAACTGCAGAATCTGGGCAATAAATATTGAGTTGCGTTTCTCTGGTAAAAACTTCTGTGTTACAAAAAAAATAGAATAAAAATGAATTTCTGCAAAAAAAAATGAAATTTGAAAATTTCACCTCTACGTTGCTTTAATTCCTGTGAAACGTTTAAAGGGTTAAGAAACTTTCTAAATGCTGTTTTGAATACTTTGAGGGGTGAAGATTTTAAAATGGGGTGACTTTTTGGCGGTTTCTAATATATAAGGCCCTAAAAGCCGCTTCACAACTGAACTGGCCCCTGTAAAAATAGCCTTTTGAAATTTTCTTGAAAATGTGAGAAATTGCTGCTAAAGTTCTAAGCCTTGTGATGTCATAGAACAATAAAAGGATGTTCAAAAAACGATGCCAATCTAAAGTAGACATATGGGGGATGTTAATTAGCAACAATTTTGTGTGGTATAACTGCCTGTCTTACAAGCAGATACATTTACATTTAGAAAAATGCAAATTTTTGCAATTTTTCACCAAATTTTGGTGTTTTTCACTGGTAAATATTGAATTTATCGACCACATTTTTCCACTATCATAAAGTCCAATGTGTCACGAGAAAACAATCTCAGAATCACTTTGATAGGTAAAAGCGTTCCGGAGTTATTACCACATAAAGTGAAATATGTCAGATTTGAAAAAATGGGTCTGGTCCTGAAGGCCAAAATGAGCTTGGTCCTGAAGGGGTTAAGACAGAAATACCCACAAACAAGCAACAACTAAAGGCCCGGCAAAGCATCACAGGGGAGGAAACCCAGCGTGTGGTGATGTCCATGGGTTCCAGACTTCAGGCAGTCATTGCCTCTAAAGGATTCTCTACTAAGTATTAAAAAAGAAGAACCATTTTATTTATGGTAATGTTAATTTGTCAGATTACTTTTGAGCCCCTGAAATGAGGAGTCTGTGTAGAAAAATGGCTGCAATTCCTAAACGTTTCACCGGATATTTTTGTTCAACCCCTTGTATTACACCTGAAAGTCTACACTTCAATTGTATCTCAGTTGTTTCATTTCAAATGCAATGTGGTGGCAGCGGAGCCCAAATCATGAAGATTGTGTCACTGTCCAAATACTTCTGGACCTAACTGTATATACCTACTATTTGAGAAATGTGAGACAGAACTAAAATAAAAACGATCCCTTGTCGCTTATTCAGCAACACAATGCATTGAGCATCCAGGCAATAGGGAAGCCACAGTTTGTGCCTACCCTGCTTTTTTATGTATGCATTTATATAAAAAAAACAAATAAAAAACATTTTCTGGATTTACCTAAGCATGAAAAAGAATAAAACAAAAGATAAACAACGCGGACTTTATTAAGAAATTGTACATGAAGAAAAAATTGTATAAATTAAACAGAGAAACTCACGGACAAAGTTTTCACAGTCAAGCGCATATTTACAGCAAACATCCAATGGTACGACGCTTCAGGTAAGACAGGCCTCTGATACAGAGCTGCTCCCAATGCTTAAAACCCCCAAAAGGCTACATTTCGCATACGTTTTAAACTTCTTGTCACGTATACCCTCAGTTCTGTTTTATAGGAACACATTTGATGACAAATCTTTTCACAGACTGAATTCATATGTTCAAATGTATTCAAAACCATAAATCACATTAATCGAATGTATTCAGAATGCACAAGGAGAGAAGGTCTCCCATTTCTTAGTTCTTTTAATTGTCAGAGTCAATGTCACTATCTCCATGAATTGATGCAAACTCTTCGCTGTCTTCTTCATCTTCTGATAACTGGATCTGACGGAGTACATTGGGCCCATGACGCTCTTCTTCATCTTCCTCTTCTTCTGACAGCTCATAGCCTCCAATGCTACTGAAACTGGTGTCCCTGGTGTTCGATTTTGGGTCAGGCTCCTCATAACTTCCATAACTATAATATATAGATCAATGTGACTCATAAGAATTGTGGATATTATATTAACTTACATATGTAACTGGGATAAACACGGTTTATGGCAAGTGCGATAACCACAGAGAGGACAGTTCAGTTTAAAAACCTTGCTAAGGCCTCATGCACACGGCCGTGCCCGTAATCATGGGCCGCGATTGCATGATTAATACGGTCCGCAATTACGGACTATTTATATGGTCGTGTGCATGGGGCCTCAGACAGTAAATAAAAATACAAAACATGACTTGTTTCGAAGAGAAATACCACAACTGCCCATAGGCTGTGTGTGGTATTGCAGCTTAGTCCCATTCAATTTTAAAAGGACTGAACTACAATACCACATATAAATGATGGACAGTTCTGATGGTGTTTCTGGAAGAAAGCAATATATATATATATATATTTTTTTTAAATCTCATGAAACCCCTTTAAGATCGGTTACAAAAGAGGATTGAAAAGAAATGCAAAGGGCGGCCTATGCAGGGTCTGCCAAACTACCCAGACCGTAGAGATCAGCAAGATGGAAATAAGAAGCGGGTATTTTCTTCAGTCTCATATGGCAATGCCCACAAATATAGGAGATTTTACACTCAAACTAAAATTCATTCATAAACTCTATAACCAGTGTCATGAGATCTACAGAACTATCTAAGGGCTTTTAGACAACCCTATTTAATCCAATAAAACCAGGCAGAATAAATCAACGGATCACTAGCTACACTGCACATGGAATAATCTGTAGTGTATGGGAATAATTTGTGTATAGGAAACATAGCAGAGCTGGAAATGGTTCGGAGGTGGGTAACCAAAGTATTTAAAGGGGTTTTTTGAGACACTAATATTGATGGCCTTAGGATAGCACATCAATAATTAACATTTAAGCGGGGGTCCAAATTCTGATCAGCTGAATGAAGGGGCTGCAGTGCTGCAACAAAGGGCTGTTTAATAATTTTACCAAGGGTCGAGAATGCTCAACATCTAGCAGGTCTTCACAGCAGAGGTTTATTTTTCTTTTATACAGTTAGGTCAGGTACATGCTGTGGTGGTTAAAATATTAAATTAAATCTGGAAGCCGTTCTCCAATAACAGTCCAGGTTATTTGTAGTGGACTGTCTGAGATGGATGTATGATCCAGGGACTTATTCTAAATCTCGCACTTCCAAGATTAAAAACCTAAGGGTATTACAGCCATTTAATAGTGTGCCGAAAGAAACTACATCTCATGAAAAGCAAAACCCTGATTAATTGCTACAGGTAACTGATGTTTTTTGGTAAAACAGTTTTTGTGCATAATTACCTGACTGTATTAGGGTATGTTCACACGGCAGCCTCCGTTACGGCTGAAATTACGGAGCTGTTTTCAGGAGAAAACAGCTCCGGAATTTCAGACGTAATGGCATGTGCAGGCGCTTTTCGCTGCGTCCATTACGGACGTAATTGGAGCTGTTTTTCCATGGAGTCAAGGGAAAACGGCTCCAATTATGTCTCAAGAAGTGACAGGCACTTCTTTGACGCGGGCGTCTTTTTTACGCTCCGTCTTTTGACAGCGGCGCGTAAAAAAAAATGACCTGCGGCACAGAACATCGTAAAACCCATTCAAATGAATGGGCAGATGTTTGCCGGCGCTTTGGAACCGTATTTTCGGACGTAATTCGGGGCTAAAATGCCCGAATTACGTCCGTAAATAGTGTGTGTGAACCCAGCCTTAGGGTTACAAGTTTCTGAGAAAATTACAACCAATTTATAAAAGAACTAGATACAGTCTTTCCTTAAAACTTTTGCTCAATCCATGATCCACTCCTGGCTTCACAAAAAACTGCACCGAACAACCCAGTTTAAATCTGGCCTGATGGTGAACGTTGTAAACGTTGTATTTATTATTTTTTTAAATGTGTTAGATATGGCATTAATGGGAGTCTGTCATCATTTTATCGCCTCCCAAACCATCACTTCCCCAACTTGAATATACAAAACACTATATATATATATATATATATATATATATATACACACACATACACACACACACACACACACACACACACACACACACACTAGTACAGAAGACCCATTACACGGGTTTGCTAGCAAAAGGAATGCAGTGGTCTGTTTGTATATATATATATATATATATATATATATATATATATATATAGCAACAATTCCAAAAGACAAGACAGCACTCCAAATTCAGTGATAGATAGGATCACTTTAATCACTTCTTGCGACATTTCAACCCTACTCAATGGGGTCTTTCTCAAGCAATGTGCACCCGATACTATAGATAATGGTGCTGCTTCTATATATATATATATATATATATATATATATATATAAATGCTGCCTATAGCTGCCCCCACACAGTACAATGCCCCCCATATCAGCTCCTCCCACAGATAATGCCCCTCATAGCTGCTCCTCCCACAGATAATGCCCCTCATAGCTGCTCCTCCCACAGTATAATGCCCCTCATAGCTGCCCCCACACAGTAGAATGCCCCCCATAGCTTCCCCCACACAGTATAATGTCCCCCATAGCTGCCCCCACACAGTATAATGTTCACATAGCTGCCTCCATACAGCATAATGCCCCCTCCCTCCCATACACAGTATAATGCCCCCATATGTACGGACCAAATAGAAAAATAATAACATACATACTTACCGATCCTCGTTCCCACGACGGGTGGCGGATCCTTTGCCTCCTCTGCACTGTGCTTAGTGTGCTGTAAGCGGCTCGGCGAAGGCAGGCGCGATGTAGTGAAGTCATCGCGTCTGTTTGCACCGAGTCACTCAAATCGCACAGACCGGAGAAGGATCCTCCACCCGGCGGGGGAACGGGGATAGGTAAGTATGTATATTATTATTTTTCTATTAGGTCTGTACATATGGGGGCATTATACTGCGAATGGGAGGGAGGGTGTGCATTATACTGCGTATGGGAGGGAGGGTGTGCATTATACTGCGTATGGGAGGGAGGATGGGCATTATACTGCGTATGGGAGGGCGGGCATTATACTGCGTATGGGAGGGAGGGTGGGCATTATACTGCGTATGGGAGGGAGGGCGGGCATTATACTGCGTATGGGAGGGAGGGCGGGCATTACACTGCGTATGGGAGGGCGGACATTATACTGCGTATGGGAGGGCGGGCATTATACTGCGTATGGGAGGGAGGGCGAGCATTATACTGCGTATGGGAGGGAGGGCGAGCATTATACTGCGTATGGGAGGGAGGGCGGGCATTATACTGCGTATGGGAGGGAGGGCGGGCATTATACTGCGTATGGGAGGGAGGGCGGGCATTATACTGCGTATGGGAGGGAGGGCGGGCATTATACTGCGTATGGGAGGGAGGGCGGGCATTATACTGCGTATGGGAGGGAGGGCGGGCATTATACTGCGTATGGGAGGGAGGGCGGGCATTATACTGCGTATGGGAGGGAGGGTGGGCATTATACTGCGTATGGGAGGGAGGGCGGGCATTATACGGCGTATGGGAGGGAGGGCATTATACTGGGTATGGGAGGGAGGGGGCATTATAGCTACGCCACTAATCACTCTAATCTCCTTCCTCAGTCTTCTGGCTGTGGGCGGAGCTAACTGTCGGTTGGGATGTGGGCGGAGCTCTATGTGAGTTTCGGACGCCACGTCCTTCTCGGTTATATAATAGATATTAATATTATATATATATATATATATATATATATATATATATTTCACTCTATTCACCTTATGGTGCCATTCTACTTCCCATGCGAAATCTTTTGAGATCCATTTCTAAATGATAACCAATCTTGCCAGAAACAAACTCTTTCTAATTAGTTTGCTACGACCACAGTCTTTCAAAAGACAGGAGATGCCAAAAAGCATTGATACGATTGGAACCTCTTTCCGAATTAATTTAAAAATAGATGCTGCTACTGCACTCCAGTATCTATGTAGCTTGGGACAACACCACATGAGATCCGCTTGATGAATATCGCATTTCTGACAATTATAGTTATTCCTTAACCCCATAACCTTTAAAAGCTTCAGTGTATAATAAAGTCTATGATTGATCATAAAACAAATAAATCGGTGATCGTTATTTAATGATGCCTCTATAATAGGTTTATAAACTAACCCCCAATTGATCCTAATCCCAAGATCCTTATCCCATTTTCCTTGTGATTTAATATGATTTCCTTGATTCCTTAAAGGGAATTTTTATATAGAGGACAAAAGTCCTTTCTTAGGGCTCATGCACATAACCATAGTAGTGTGCATGGCCCGTCATTTGCGGCTTGGACGTAGTGTCACTCGCGGGCCGACCGCAAATCAAGGGCCACGCACATGGCCGTGTACATTCATTTCAATGAGCATGGACCGCAAAATGCGGCCGTAATAAGACATGTCGTATCTTTTTGCGATCCAGGCTCCCGGGCCGTGGAGGTCGTGTGCATGGGCCCATAAAAATTAATGGGACCGCAATTCACCTGCATGTGAATTTGTGTGCATGAGGCCTTACTTTTTAAACATTCTAATGATTAAAGAGGTGTAAGAACAAACCGAGATTTATATTTAATATATTTAAGGCCGTCACACTCCCCAATATTCCTGTTGTCCCATAGAGGAGTGACTTCAATAAAGATATACATTTTTTCAATGAGTTTGACAGCATCCCAGACCCGCAGCTGGTTATCATAAATAGACATGAGTCCCAAATCAGGGGAATTAAAAACCCCAGCTTCCAGAGCTTCAAATATATTAGACCAATTGTCCCCTAGTGTTTTCAACAAAAATCTATTATTACCCCAAAGCCCTCCCAGTCCTGAAACTGTTGGAACTGAGAAGCTAAAAAGTACTTCCTCCAGTCAGGAAGGGCAAAGCCCCCTTTGGTTACCAGTAAGGGGAAGCAGAGTATTTAGTGAGATTTTTAGTCCTGCATTTTACATGGTTCAGGACACTTCCTGAATTGGACACTTCACCCGGAGGAATAAAAGCTCTTTTTATTGTTCACGATGGGCTGACTTGGGAAACATAGTTATGTTTGAAAACCTCATCCTTCCCTATACAGCAGTTTGGGAGGTGAAGATGTGATGACAGACTCTCTTTGTCACATAGATTGCAGAGTTCTTACATACCTTTTTTTCTACTGTGGAGGTGCAATACATAATATTTTACTGCGCGTTCAACATAAGCAATTTCATGCTGAGTGATCTGTTCTGACACTATATAGATGACTTGATAGCTGCCACATACCTGATATTGCTGTCTTCCAGCCCTTGTGAGGTCTCCATTCCTTCCCCATAGGACATCATACTTTCGTCGTTCTCCATCCCCAGTCTGGTATTCTCCTGCATCATCTGTGGTTGCTTAGGTCGAATTCCTCCTGACTCAATGTCTGAATCACTGCCACTCTCACTAAGCTGGATGGCTGCAGACAATGAATATACAAAAATGGTAAGAGATCACACTTTACAATGATATTTGGTAATATTTGATTTCCCAAACTGTGCTTAATGTGAACAAAACAAACTTGATATTAAAAGTAATTTTGAATGAATACATACACAAAACTATTTATTACAACTGTTTATATCACTCCCCATACAGAACATCATCACTGTACATGAAAACAATGTACTAACATGAAAAGGGATTATCTCCTTCCTCATCACTTCCATCATCATCGTCTTCACCATCCGACATCAGTAAATCCTCATATAATACACTGGCCTGAGGATGCTGCACTGTGTTCTCGTCTTCCTCCGCCAAATCACGATCAACATCTTCAACTTCCTAAAACATTTTATGGGATAAAAACGGAATGAAGTCTTGTCTTAAGCGTGTTTGCAAACGGGTCATTACACCTTTAAGGGAAAACTTACAGGGGCTGGAGTTTTAGGTTTCCCATCATCATCATCGTCATCATCATCTTCAAATCCTTCAATGTCAATATCAGAGTCATCTTCTCCTAGACGGTGTCTTCCTAGTCTCATCTGCAGATAAAAATGGCAAATGCAAAGATGGCAAAAACACCAGAACTTCTTAAAGAGGATCTGTCTCTAGTTTAGTAATGCCCAATCTCATAGCTAATCTAATAGATGCTGTCACACTGATAATTCCAGTGAACATCCTGTACAGAACGATTATTTGAAAAGTTAGGAGCTTTTTTCTAAATATGCAAATGAGGCTATACTAGTCAAGAGGGGGTCAAGAGGGGGTCAAGAGGGGTCAGCGACCTCACAGCCTCTGACGCTGTCCTATCGGCGTGAAGCTGCTTCACACAGCGTGAGAGACTGAGGCTGGAGGGAAGGGGGATCACTTCAAATAGCTGTATCTCCGCCTGTGGACCACCTAGAACAGAGGTTCTGATGGCATATGAAAGATACGATTTTAATCATTCATACGGCACCAGACAGTTCTAGCTGTGAAACAACTAGAGATATCACCAGTTGAAAACACAGTCGGGAATGGAAGCTGTATACTATATGATCACGCTGTGATGCTGGGCTAGGAAGAGGAGGACTGTATGCTGATTGGACAGCGTCATACAGAAAACATTACACCGCCCAGAGTGAAAAGAAAGCGTTATCTCCCATTTGGCAAGTAGAGCCAAATTATCATATTTAGATAAATGCTCATAACTTTGCAAATAAACGTTTTGTTTTTTTACATTACACTGTAGTTATCAGCATCATAGCGCCTATTAGATTAGTTAGGAGATAGGGAATTAATAAACTAGTGACAGATCCGTTTTAAAGTGAGCCTCCAATTACAGAAAACGTCTGGCATGTCCGGGATCTATGAGCGGTGACTCCTACTAACAGCTAAAACAAAGGGACTCTGCTTAATACGGGATAGGTGACAGACTTGCATTACAGTTAACTCAAGAAATAACTTTTTTTTTATCCTAAATGTTAAACTACAATGCTAGCTTTGCAAATAAACTGAAAAAGTAAAAGGATAAAAAAATAAAAATAAAAAGGATCACTGGTTTGTAGGAAAATAGAAAATAAAGCAGATCCTTTCTTACCAAGCTTCTCCTCCCCAGTGAAGCTGTAGCTGCTTCTGTGGCGGACAGATTGCTTTCATCCGGGTAGAAAACACCTTCCTGGGACATGCTGAGCGACGTGTTTGTATCATAGTAGTCAGGAGGCTGAAATTGAACAGATAAATGTATGTGGAGTCATTCCACAAAAAGTTCTTATTACTTAAAGGACATTCGGGAAATTGCTGTATTTTCATAGCTTTAAATGGGTATTCCAGCCAAAATCATTTATTACCTAACCGTTACGTAGGTGATAAATGTTAGATGAGTGGGTTCCGACCGCTGGGACCCCCACCGATCGCTAGGCTATTTCTATCAGTAACATAGACTTTGACTAGAGCGGCTGGGCATATGCTAGACTGCCGCTCCATTCACAATCCTCCTAGTTGCAGTCGTGTGGCTGAGGGAAACTGGGGACCGGGGTCTCCCGTTCTAGCTATCGGTGAGGTCCCAAAGGTCGGACCCCCACAGATCTGACATTTATTACCTATTCAGTGCATCTTCCACTCTTGATGCCTTGGAACACTTGTGCTAGGATACCTTGAACCATGGTGCAGCCACATTGCGTCTCATCTGTTAACATACAGATGTCATCTAATGCTTTGCATACCACATTATGGAACGTTACTATGTGACATTTTATCTAATATTGACATCTATCTAGCTCCAGACAAACTTAAAGAAGTTGTGAATTATTATAAATCAAGCCCTAGAGTTGCTTATTAGAAAACAATTTTAAAGCAGCCTCTTCAAATGGCAAAATTTTATAATGTGGCCGCATTATTAACAGGTTCCCAACTGCTGGCTGTTTTTTTACGGCCAGCGGTCAGGGTCTCTGAAGTCCGCCATATAGACTAATTACGGCGGCACTTCATAGAGTGTGCACGCGCAATCGCGTGCACACAGCCGTGCCCTGGCTGTTGCCAACAGTCCTGAGCACTGAGCAGTGTCAGGAGCCAATCTTTTGGTCCCTGAACATGTGATCGCTGTGACAACCAATCACAGCGATCACATGCATTTGTATGTAAATATAGTGTGCACGCAATCGCGTGCACACAGCCCTCTGCCTATGCTGTTACTAACAGCTCTGGGCACTAGGCAGAGTATCAGGGACCAATCTGATGGCCCCTGAACATGTGGTCGCTGTGAAAACCTATCAAAGCGATCACATTTGTTTTATTTTGACATTTCTGGCAGCAAATCTCCTGCCTCTTTTCTTCTCCTCACACATTGTTTCAGTGTGACAAGAAGAAGAGACTCGAGAGAATTGCTGCGAGAAGAATACTGTGAAAAAAAGTGTTAGGCCTCATGCACACGACCGTAAAAACACCCGTTATTGCGGGTCGTTATTACGACCCGCAATAACGGGCTCATAGGCTTCTGTTAGCCACGGGTACCTTCCCGTTTGCTCACGGGAAGGTACCCGTGCCGTTAAAAAAGATAGAACATGCCCTATTTCATGCCGTAATAACGGCACGGGCATCCCATAGAAGTCTATGGGGCTCCCGTAATCATGGGTGGCTGCGTGTGTTCACCCGTGATTACGGGAGCGTTGCGAGGTGAGGCGAGGTCAGGGGACTACCCGGTCTGCAGGCCACAGCCCAGTGGCGTAACTACCGCCGGGACTACAATGAAAACTATGGCAGAGCGGGGAGGTATCTCCCCTCTCTGCCATAAACAAGACATGTATCCCCTATCCTGTAAAAAATAAAAATAAAAGACGTTCATACTTACCGACAACTTCCTGCTTCCTCCAGTCCGGTCTCCCGCCCGTTGCCTTGGTGACGCGTCCCTCTCGACATCCGGGCCGACGTCCTGGATGACGTTTCAGGCCATGTGACCGCTGCAGCCAATCACAGGTCAATCACAGGCTGCAGCGGTCACATGGACTGCCGCGTCATCCAGGGATGTCGGGCTGGATGTGAAGAGAGGGACGCGTCACCAAGACAACGGCCGGGTAAGTATGAATTTCTTTAACTTTTATTACAGAAAAGGCTGTCCCTTCTCTCTATCCTGCACTGATAGAGAGAAGGGGCTGCCGATTAGTGCAGTGCTATTTTGCTGCCAAAAACGTGCTCGTAAATACGGGTGGAATACGTGTGACACCGGACCCATATTTACGAGCACGGGTTCGTAAATACTGGTGCAAAACGGGTGGAATACGTGTGACACCGGACCCGTATTTACGCCAGTATTTACGGGTGTGAAAAAATACGGTCGTGTGCATGAGGCCTTACACTGTAAAACATTCTCTGTATAGATTTCTATCTATCTATACAATCTATCCATCTATCTTTTTTTCTATCTATCTATCTTTTATTATATTAGAATACGCAGGTAGGGAATATAGAATTTATATATTATATATATATATATATATATATATATATATATATATATATATATATATATATATTATATATATTATTCACACATACACAATGGAAAAGCAGCAGCACTCACAATGCAATTCCAAGCTGGTCTCAGGTGCAAGCAGGTAATCCCGATCCGGGGGATATAGATCAATATTGAAGAAAATCCCACAGCACTCCGTGTTAGTGAAAAAATGGTGGTTTATTAAGCCAGCACAAGCTGCTTGTGCTGGCTTAATAAACCACCATTTCTTTCACTAACACGGAGTGCTGTGGGATTTTCTTCAATATATCCACACACATATATATATATAGCAATAGCGGTTTATTTTTTTGTTAGCGGTAGTGTAGATATATATATATATATACCAGTTAGTTTGTGTTTATTAAAAAAAAAAAAAATTGTGTGTTTAGTTAGTGTTAGTGACATTTATGGCGAGGAAGTTATTTAGCGCTGAGGAGGCATACGCCATGCTGTGATCAGAGTCTGAGACCGCATCAGAGATGGCGTCCGAGATGGAACCTGTTTTAGGTAGTGACGATGATAACGTCACTTCAGGTTCATCTTCAGGGGACGTTGTCCCTGATGCAGTTGAAACTGCAGAACATGGAAGTGCAGGGCCTAGTAGCGCTGTAGCACAGGACAGCCTGGTCCCTCCAGTCCAGGCTCTTGTATGGGCACCTGCTCCATCTTTTGGTTCCTAGAATCCACGGATTTACTGCCAGTCCTGGCATAACTGTGGACAATACAAATTTTGTCCAAATGGATTACTTCCATTTATTTTTTACTGACGACATCCTTAATATGATTGTCCACGAAACTAATTTATATGCCGCTCAGTATATAAGGCAGAAACCTTCATCCACCCATGCCAGAGATTGGACGCCACCAATTTGCAGGAATTAAAAAATGTTTTGGGGCTCATCCTAAATATGGGTATTGTTAAAAAGCCCTCCATTAGGTCTTACTGCTCAACAAGACCCGCCCAAGCCACCCCAGTGTATTCTGCAGTAATGCCCAGGTCTCGTTATGAGACAATAATGAGGTTCCTCCACTTCAATGACAACGCACAGGCCCCCCCAAGTACCGATGCAAACCGTGATCGGTTGTTCAAAATAAGACCACTGATAAATTCCCTCAATAATTTATTTCTGCAACTCTACACCCCTGAGCAGAAAGTAAGCGTGGACGAATCCCTCCTCAACTTCCATGGAAGACTTAGCTTTCGCCAATATCTGCCTTCCAAAAGGGCAAGCTATGGCATTAAGCTCTACAAATTGTGTGAAAGCGGGTCAGGATATACTACCGCCTTCAGGATTTATGAAGGGCGGGACCGCTCAATAAATGTTCCTGGATGCCCCCCTGATCTTTCCACCAGCAGTAAGATTGTGTGGGAGATAATGCAGCCTCTGCTTCACAAGGGGTACCACCTGTACTGCGACAATTTTTATTCCAGTGTGCCCCTGTTTAGGCATTTGCATGCTGCAAGGACTGGGGCATGTGGTACCATGCGCAAAAACAGAATTGGTTTTCCGTAGCAATTAGTGGGGAAGCGCATGGTAAAGGGGGACTCCTGTGCTTATGCATCTGAGGAATTGCTGGCGGTCAAGTTCAGGGATCGCAAAGATGTGTATGTACTAAGCACAATTCATACCGCAGGAACAGTGGCAGTGAGGGAAAGGGGGGCAACATCGGACAAGCACAAATCAGTCAGCGTGTCCGAATATAACAAGTACATGGGGGGGGGGGGTGGATTTAAGTGACCAGGTTTTACAGCCCTATTTAGTAAAACGCAAAACAAAAACCTGGTACAAAAAAGTGGCCATTTATTTGTTACAGGTGGCCATCCACAACTCATTTGTGCTCTACAAAAAAACCAGAGGCAGAGACACATACCTGGATTTCCAGGAGAAAATAATTGAAGGCCTCATTTTTGACGTTCAGGACACCAGAGAATGCCCCAAGTCTGAGGATGTCACGCGACTGACTGAAAGACACTTCATCACTTGCACTCCCCCAACACCAACTAGAAGCAACCCTCAGAAAAAGTGCCGCGTCTGCAGAAAAGACGGGCACTGCAAAGATTCCCGATATTTCTGTCCCTCACAACCAGGCCTGTGCATTGAGCCATGTTTTAAATAATACCACACGGCTCTGAATTATTAGATTTTAGTTAATTAGTTGAAAATATATTTGCCCTGCATTACTTTTTTATTTTTCCAATGATTTTACTCCAAGGGTGAGGGAGGGAATGGGTGGGTGGGGGGTGGATGTCATGTTTGCATATTCTCTAAAGTTCATCTGCTGGAGAGCTCCATTTGCATAAACCTGCAATTTCTTATTTTAGGAAACCCCAAAAAATAAATTCCCATTATACCCCTAGATGAATATTTTGGGATTTCTGCTTCAAGAGCAGATATTTTGGAAGTGTTATAGAAACTCTGTTGAGTTTTGTAAAACCAGCTTTGAAAAAAGGCAATTAGTGAAATAAGCTTCTTCTATCGTCCGCGATCCTACATCTCTATGTGATAAATAAGACACACATATTTGGTATCCCCATGCACAGGAGAAGTGGCAGAATGTGAAATGAGATTAATTTTGACCGTGGTCTATACTGTGTGTGAAAAATGCTCATGTAAACGAACACATTTGCTAAAAAAAAAATGCAAATTTTATTTTGTTCCTTCTTATTCAAGAAACTTTCAGAAGAAAACTGGACTCTCTAAAAATATGATAAACCCCTTGAAGGAAACCTTGTGGGGTCTACTTGTGTGAATTAAGTCATTTATGGGGTGATTCTAATCTTTCAGCAGCATTACGCCCCCCAGAAAACAGTATGCTGCTATAAAATCAAATGCAAAATTCCTGGACCGAAAAGGCCAAATAGCCTCCTTTTATGCCAAGCCCTGGCACATGCCCGCACAGTGAATAAAAAAATTAATTGTTTCCACAGCACTGGACTGCAGCTGGGTGCACGCCTCAATTGGACCTGGTCCACGGTCCTCAATATCAGGCAGACTTTTTTCAAGCATGCTTGAAAAAAGTCCTGTTGGACTGAAACGTCGCACGGGTGAATAAACTGCTGATGCTTTTTGGAAGTGCTGCCACACAGTGAATAAGGCACACATATTTGGTATCCCCATGCACGGGAGAAGTGGAAGAATGTGAAAGAAGATTAATTTTGTCAATGGTCTATACTGTGTGTGAAAAATGCTATCATAAACTGACGCAATTGCTAAATTCTTGCATTTTTTTTTCCAATTTTGCCCACTTTAGAGAAGAAAATAAAAATGATGTATACTGGCCACTAAAACAAAGCCCTATCTGTCCTTTAAAAAGAGTGTAAAATTCAAAGATGAACTTTATTCACCTGCAGAGTTATAGTCATCTAAAGAAGCGCATAGCAAAATTGTGACATTTTCTCTGGTCATTTAGCTGTAAAACAGCCCAGTCCTTAACCGGTTAAATTTTGCCATTTGAAGAGGCTGCTTTAAAATTGGACCAATAAACGTTGGGCACCCTAATGAATGATACTGACTGACTATATTACTCATAGCATCCCTGTACTAACCTGGGGAGTGTAGGGTCCAGGAGTCATTGGATCAAGGCTTTCTAGATCAGCATCATCTAGAGCAGCCTCTTTAGCTGTGCAAATGTCCTTTTCAAGTTGTGTCAAGTGCTCATCATACTGATACAGAGAGGGAACAAAGACCATACATTAGTCTACAATAGAAAAAAAAGTGTACGCATGGTTGACTTTAAAATCACCCAAAATCTGCTTACCTCAGCCAGAGTCTGGCTACAAACATTGACTATTTCCTGTGCTGTTTTACTATACTGACTGTCAGGCCCTGTGTATAAAATAAAACATGTAAGAATGTTGTGTAACCACATTCACAACGTGATAATACATCAATAAATAAAAACAAAAAAATCCTACAATAAAAAATAAATAAAGAAAAAGTACCTAGATAATAAGGTCCAGCCCTCTGGCCAGAATTCTAAAAATTTCCTCCAATAGAAGTTTTCAGGTGCCCAAACACATCAGATGAAAGTCGGCAAATCTGGTGAGATAATGCGTAAGGGTCTGTTCACATCAGCGTTGCCCTTCGGTTGAGGGGTTCTGTCGGAGGTTTCCGTCGGGTTAACCCCTCAATGGAAAGGCAAACGGAAACCTTAGCTTCCATTTCCATCCCCATTGATCAGTCGACTGCGCTATTGATTCCGTCAAAACAACGGAACCCTGTCAAAACGGTGACCAATGGAAACCATTAACAATGTTTCCGTCACCATTGAGATCAATGGTGAGGGAAACGGAAGCGAAGGTTTCCGTTTGCCTTTCCGTTGAGGGGATAACCCGACAGAAAACCTCAGACGGAACCCCTCAACGGAAGGGCAACGCTGATGTGAACAGGCCCTAACAGATGCCCAATCCTCAGAACCTGCTGCTTGGGGGATCTGGCAGCGGTTTATTCCCATCTCATTAAAATAAACACGCACACTCAGCCGAGCGTGCACGTTAATGGTGGAATCTGGAAAAATAGCTGTTCAGATATCAGATATCTAAAGTGTATGGGCACCCGAAGAAATCTAGGGAGTTTCCCAAAACATTACAAATTATTTGAAGAAACATTTAATCCGGTGCTATATTCCATATGTTTTTGTCCATCATTCAAGCCAATTTAAAGTAGGAGCATCACTAAGAACTTACCATTGTATTTTATACTGTTTGCAGAAATGAAATTAACATCAGCCAGGAAAATTTCCCGATTTTGATATTTGTGTTTGGATATGTTCTAGAAACAAACATGAACACAATTCATCAGTAAGTTTCACAGGGAAAAAAGTTAGCAATTAGGACTTTGGCAATGAGCATTTCTCCACAATTTCAGCTTACATTTTTTTAAAGGGGGATAGATTTTTATTTATCTCATACACACGCACAGAAACATTGCCAATTATCATTTTTGTGCATGTTTAAACACAATGATTATAAAAGCTCTAGAAAAGAGATGTCAGAAGAAAAATATATTCATTTTTCCATCGGTTTCCCTCCAAGATCCCGCTTTTGTAGTACCCATGTGCATTAACGGCATGTGTCTCAATATAGAACAGTGGTGCTATGTAATTATGTATCTCTACCCCCTTTATAAGTACAAGAAAGTGACAGATATAAAAATGCTCATGTGTGCAAGGCCTTAAAATGTAAACTAGAAACCATTTAAAGCGTACCTAACTTTTCAGAATAAGATGTCATATGTGTGTGCACAAGGAATGACACTATTTCTGGACATGATATGACTTGTAGTCTTAATTTTTTTGCAGTTTTCCCTTCTGCTGGCCCTATCTCGAATTCTCAGTTTTCTCTGAGCTAGTGGGCGAAGCCTAACGGCTATCATGACTTCTATAAACAGCACACATAGAAGAGAATCCAGCAATGGGGTGACACATAAATCATACCAGCAGCATGTGTCTCTTCCCTGCTCCCCCTTACTCTCTCCATAGACTTCTATATGCAACATGTATGTGTCTTTCATTCCCTGCTCCCTCCTCCCCTACCTATAGACTTCTATGGGCATGCTGCGAAGAGACGCTCCCACTTCCTACAGTTTGTCTCCTCTGCTCTGTAACTAGAGACAGATTTTGCTTGACAATAGGGAGTGGACAGCAGATTACAGGAAAGAAGACACCAAGTGGCAGTAACTTCACACAATTGGCATGGATAAAACAACGAAAATGTAACCGTAAATAAATCACAAAATTGATCAATATCAAGTATAATATTACATCAGCATAAGTTGTTTGAAAAGTTAGTGTCCATTTAAGGTAAAATAGTAAAGAAAAATAAATCCCTTACCTGCCGAATTGTCTCCAGATCCATTGGGTTGATTATAACTTTGTAGTAGTCAGGAACAAACTTTTTATTGACAGGAAGATGGAAGGGCCAGGACTAGAGAAGTTATCAGAAAGGGATAATAAGTTATCCATACTAGGACAGTTTACTCGAGAATATTGAAAAAAAAAGTACATCTACTCTCTCTCGTATACCATTTAAAGTATTCTAGAGGAGGTCCACCAAGCTGCAACTGAAAATCACTGAATTGGTGAGGTCTCTGCAGCATGTGCATGGATTTCTGCAAGCCTAATTCAGATGAAATCTGCAGTGTGTGAATTCATCCAAAATGTGGTCCTCAGACCCTGCTAAAGATTTGATTTCTATCTACATGTAAAGCCAAGTATTAAAAATTCTACTATCTCCAAAAATGGTGACTTCAACCTGAACAATAAAATAGTGGTGCACAAACACACAACATACATCGGGCACTGCCATCATCTTCTGAGTCACGATATTATCCAAGATAAAGGAGAAGGCGACTTGGTCATCATCATCCAGCAATGGGTTAATTGCTTTCTCCAGTCTTGCTAGCTTGTCCTCCTTCTGTAAACATAAGGGCACAGTATATATTTTTTCAAGCCTAGAAATTGTGCCACAGTTACATGTATGTATATTTTAAAAAAATTAACCTGTAATAATCTGTCACACATGGACATCCTGAGCGGTCTTATTACTGCTGCTGAACTTTTTAAAAAGAATGAGTTTAGAACTATGTTGGCTAGCATGCTTTACAGCAGCTTAAAGGAAAAACTATTTGACTAAATAATTAGACTGCTATCCCTTAACCCCTTCCCGCTCCTTGACGTACTATTAGGTCATGTTAAGTGCATCGTTCCATTTCGGCCGCACCCTCGGCACATACAGGAGCTGTGACAACTGCTGTCTCGTACAGCAGTTGCCACAGCTCCTTCAGCGGTGACCGATCGCGGTGCCCCCGCTGATTAACCCCTTAGAAGCCGCGTTCAATAGCAATCGCAGCTTCTTAGGGGTTAAACCAGCATCGTCGGCCCGCTACATGATAGCTGGCGGCGATGGTTGCTATGGAAACAAACAATGGCCTAACAATGGCCTCCAGCTATGCCAACAAAGTCAGGACCCACTATGCTTGCTGTCAGAGAGTAGCTGACAGCTCTAATATACTGAACTATGCATGTAGTGCAGTGCATTAGAATTGCGATCAGGGCCTCCTACCTTCAAGTCCCTTAGGGGGACAAAATAAAAAAAAGTTAAAAATAAAGTTGTGTAAAAATAAAAAAATACAAGTTTAAATGTAAAAATGTGCATAATTGTATTTTCTTTATTCCTTACTTGTATGGAATTTTATATTGTATTGAATAAAAATAAAAAAAAATTATATAAAAGTAAAAATTAAAAATCCCCCTTTTTCCCTTATCAGTCCTTTATTATTAAAAAATAAAAATAATCTATACATAATTGGTATCGCCACGTCCGTAATGGCCTGAATTACAAAAGTTATTCGTTATATTTATCCCGCGCAGTGAACACCATAAAAGAAAATAATAATAAACCATACTAGAATCACAATTTTTTTGGTCGCTTCACCTTCCACAAAATGGAATAAAAGGAGATCAAAAAAGTCGCATGTACCTAAATAATGGTACTGATCGAAACTACAGTTCGTTACGCAAAAAACAAGCCCTCATCCGGCTTTCTTGATGGAAAAATAAAAAAGTTCTGGCTCTTAGAATATGGCAACACAATAAGTAAATAACTTTTTATAAAAATATTTTATTGTCATAAGATATAACAAAAACTATAAACATCTGGTATCGCCGTAATCGTATCGCCACGCAGAATAAAGTGAATGTCATTTATAGCGCACGGTGAACGCTGTAAAATTTTTTAAATGAAAAACAATAATAGAATTGCTGTTTTTTAGTCACCTCACCTCCTAAAAAAATGTTATAAAAACGGATCAAAAAGTTGCAGGCACCCCATGAAAACTACAATGAATTCCTTAAGGGGTCTTGTTTCCAAAATGGGGTCACTTTTAAAGGGGTTTCCCCTGTACTGGTACCTCAGAAGCTCTGAAAATGCGACATGGCGCACAGAAACCAATCCAGCAAAATCTACATGCCAAATAGCGCTCCTGCCTTTCTGAGCCCTGCCATTTGTCCATCCAGCAGTTTATGACCACATATGGGGTTTAGCCGTAATCGGGAGAAATTGCTTTACAAATGTTGGGGTGTTTTTTCTCCTTTATGCCTTGTCAAAATTAAAAATTTGTACCTTTTATCGGAAAAATTCGATTTTTCAATTGCACAGCCAAATTCCACAAAATGCAGCAAAAAAAACCTGTGGGGTCTAAATGCCCACTATACCCCTCAATAAGTTCCTTGAAGAGTGTAGTTTGCTAAATAGGGTCACTTTTGGGGGGTTTCCACAGCTTTGGCACCACAAGACCTCTTAAAAAAAGGAACATGACATGGAGCCTAATAAAAAAAACAAAAAAAAAACCTCTATGTGCTCCTTCACTTCAGAGGCCTGTGCTTCAGTCCATTACCACACTACGGCCACATGTGGGATATTTCTAAAAACTGCAGAATCTGGGCAATAAGTATTGAGTTGCGTTTCTCTGGTAAAACCTTCTGTTTTACAGAAAAAAAAAAAAAAAAAAGGATTTTCTGACAAAAAAAAAAGAAGAAATATGGAAATTTCACCTCTACTTTTCCTTAAATTCCTGTGAAACACCTAAAGGGTTAATAAGCTTTCTAAATGCTGTTTTGAATACTTTGAGCGGTCTATTTTTTAAAATGGGGTGCTTTATGGGGGCTTCCAATATATAGGCCCCTCAAAGCAACTTCAGAACTGAACTGGCACCTAAAAAAATGAGGCTGCTTATGTTCTAAGCCTTGTAACATCCTAGAAAAATAAAAGAATGTTCAAAAAATGATGCCAACATATAGTAGACGTAAGGGAAATGTGAACTAGTAACTATTTTGGGTGGTATAACCATCTGTCTTACAAGCAGATGCATTTGAATTCAGAAAAATGCTATTTTTCCCACAAATAAACACTGAATATATCGACCACATTTTACCACTAACAATCTCAGAATCGCTTGGATAGGTATAAGCCTTTTGAAGTTATTACCACATAAAATGAAATATGTCAGATTTGAAAAATGGGCTCTGAGACTTAAAGAGGCTCTGTCACCAGATTATAAGTGCCCTATCTCCTACATAATCTGATCGGCGCTGTAATGTAGATAACTGCAGTGGTTTTTATTTTGAAAAACAATCATTTTTGACCAAGTTATGAACAATTTTAGATTTATGCCAATGACTTTCTTAATAGACAACTGGGCGTTTTTTACGTATTTACCAAGTGGGCGTTGTAAAGAGAAGTGTATGACGCTGACCAATCAGCATCATACACTTCTCTCCATTCATGTGCATTTGTACTCAGCACAGCGTGATCTCGCGAGATCACGCTGTGCTGTCACATACACCCACATTAACTTTACTGAAGTATCTTGAGAGTGAATAGACATCACCTCCAGCCAGGACGCGATGTCTATTCACACTCCCGACACTTCTGTAAAGTTTTTGTGGGACTTACTCACACAGCACAGCGTGATCTCCAGATCACGCTGTGCTGTCATTCACAGTGCTGTGATTAAGTCCCAAACTTAGACATGAATGGAGAGAAGTGTATGACACGGATTGGTCAACGTCATACACTTCTCTTTACAACGCCCACTCGGTAAAAAAAAAAAACGCCCGGTTGTCTATTAAGAAGCTAATTAGCATAAAGCTAAAATTGCTCATAACTTGGTCAAAAATAATCGTTTTTCAAAATAAAAACCCCCGTAATCTACATTACAGCGCCGATCCGATTATGTAGGAGATAGGGCACTTATAATCTGGTGACAGAGCCTGTTTAAAGAGGCTCTGTCACCAAATTATAAGTGCCTTATCTCCTACATAATCTGATCGGCGCTGTAATGTAGAGAACAACAGTGTTTTTTATTTTGAAAAACAATCATTTTTGAGCAAGTTATGAGCAATTTTAGATTTATGCCAATTCGTTTCTTAATGCCCAACTGGGCGTGTTTTTACTTTTGACCAAGTGGGCATTGTAGAGAGGAGTGTATGACGCTGACCAATCAGCGTCATACACTTCTCATTGTTCCAGCCAAGCTTCTTTCACTGCACAATCACACTGTGCTGTGGATCATGCTGGGCTGGAACAATTTTAAAAATAAAAACCACTGTTGTTCTCTACACTACAGCGCCGATCAGATTATGTAGGAGATAGGGCACTTGTAATCTGGTGACAGAGCCTCTTTAAACCCTTATTCTCTAAGAAGAACCCCCAGTATTTCTCAAGCATGGTTCTTCTTTGGTTATGGGCCTTCTTCAAAGCCCTATGACCATCATATAGTTTTTTGATTGTTCCTTTACCTGGGGAATTAACAAATCTCTTAGTTTACAATTGATTGCCACGTGTACCACGTCCTTCCTCATGGCTTGTGGTACACGTCTGGTATGTGGTGCACGTCTGAAACGCGTAGGCAACAGTCAGTGTCTATATCCCTGTATCTGGAAGCTATTCATATATTTCTTTTAAAGATTTTGAAATAAAATTTAAACAAGTTTTCATTTTAAATATCTCTGCGCTGGACCACTGGTTTTCTTCCTTTTTCCTGCTTAATTGCCGTGTGCCGTTGCAGCGATCCTGGCACAGCCTGTGGGTGAAATCTACTAATGGTGAGCTGGAGGATTCCTGCCAATATTTCTTATATAATTATGTATATTATAAACTATATTGCTTTATGTTTTTGCAACTTGTTTATGTTATTTTTTTTTCCACTTTGCTTTCGCATGTATTAGGTTGTACTGCAACATTACTTAGGATTTTTTTTTCTACATTTGTTTGAATTCACAGAGGAATTGTCCCACAAACAACAGTACTTTTTAAACAATAGATCATGGAAAATTAAAGGCATTCTCCGTGACTTTTATATTGATGGTCTATCCTGAGATCGGTGGGAGTCCCCCACCGACCAGCTGTCTTAAAGGGAATGTGTCGCAAATTAAACCTTTTTTTTTAAAGTAAGTTACTTATTTCTGTTATATTTTTTTACGTTTTTTGCTGTATTTTTTTTTCTTCCACATGGTGGAAAGTATTAAAAATTAAATAATAATTTGACATGTTTTCCTATGTTGGCCACCAGAGGGAGCACTTCCCAGAATTACAGCAAGGTGAAAGAGGCTCTGTCACCAGATTATCAAATCCCTATCTCCTATTGAATGTGATCGGCGCTGCAATGTAGAGAACAGCAAAGTTTTTTTTTTTTTTGTTTTTGTTTTTTTAAAACAATCATTTTTGCCCAAGTTATGAGCAATTTTATATTTATGCAAATGAGCTTTTCAATGGACAACTGGGCGTGTTTTCTCGTTTTACCAACTGGGCGTGTATCGTGTTTTTATCAACTGGGCGTGTATTGTGTTTTTACCGACTGGGCGTTGTGAATAGAAGTGTATGACGCTGACGAATCAGCATCATACACTTCTCATCGTTCCCACCCAGCTTCTTTCACTGCAGACACACAGCGTGACGTCACCCACAGGTCCTTCAACCTTGTCGTCAGACAAAGAAGATACATCGGCTCCAGGCGTCCAAAAGGTTAATATGCTCGTCTCTAGGGAGTTTGCTATGCTTACCTGCACATACCCTGCACTGTACCCTCTGACGCCTGGAGCTGATGTGTCTTCTCTCTTCCGACGACAAGGTTGAAGGACCTGTGGGTGACGTCACGCTGTGTGTCTGCAGTGAAAGAAGCTGGGTGGGAACAATGAGAAGTGTATGACGCTGATTTGTCAGCGTCATACACTTCTATTCACAACGCCCAGTTGGTAAAAACGCAATACACGCCCAGTTGGTAAAAACGCAATACACGCCCAGTTGGTAAAAACACAATACATGCCCAGTTGGTAAAAACACAATACATGCCCAGTTGGTAAAACGACTAAACACGCCCAGTTGTCCATTGAAAAGCTAATTTGCATAAATGTAAAATTGCTCATAACTTGGGCAAAAATGATCGTTTTTATAAAAAAAAAACAAAAAAAAAAAACTTTGCTGTTATCTACATTGCAGCGCCGACCACATTCAATAGGAGATAGGGATTTGATAATCTGGTGACAGGGCCTTTTTAAGGCCAAAACAAGGCTGCATCCTTAAGGGGTTATCCCAAGATAAACATTCATCACCTATCTACAAGATAGATGATAAATGTCTGATCACCCACCTCTGGGACCCCCACTGAGCAGTAGAACGAGGGTTTCAAGACCCCCGTTGCTCTTTACGGAACGACCGCAGAGAGGAGGAGCTTGAATTAAGTGGTGGTTGAGCATGCACCCTGCCGCTCCATTCAATGTCTAAGGGGCTAACGAAAACAGCCGGACGCCATACTTGGCTGTTTCCATCATACCCGTAGACTTTAAAATGGACCAGCACCGTGCATGCCAGTCCGTTCCATTCAAACTGCTCCTTACTGCGATCACGCAGTGAGGAGGAACGGGGGTATTGGGAACCTTATTCTAGTGATAAGGTCCCAGTGGGGCTCATCGCAATCAGAGATTTTTTTTTACCAATCCTGTGGTTAGGTGTAAAATGTTAAACCTGGGATAACCCCTTTAACGTCAATGGTTGGGTCTGTTGGAGGTAACAAATATCATCAATAACATCATACCAGCAAGTAACTATATATGTTTTGCCCTGTATCTGTCTACCACAATCTCTTGTCCTGTCTTTTCTACCGATTTAGCTCACTTTTCATTACACTAATCCCCTTTCTCTTGTCACTATTCACCCATATGAACAAGAACACGAGCCATCACATTCCAACATTGCTGAAATAGAGTCCAAGGAACGATCAGCTTTATTTTTAGTTTTTTTAAATCAATGGCATATGGACATCCCAGAGAGGGATGCTTGGGCTTGAGAAAATAAATGCCCCGCCACACAGCTTCATAACAAGTGATTGAGGTAAGAGAAGCCGGATCCACAGCAACCAACATTATTCTGAGAAGAGGTTATCTAGTTAGTACAACACCTTTAAGGCAAACTACCAGTGACCATATAAAAAATTCACCGGGATAGAAGACACGATGTGTTCGCTGCCACCTGGTCAGTTTGGAGGGAACATAGAGGCTCCTTGTGTTAACTGTGGACTGTGTTAACTATGGACTGCTAACTATTTCATTTGTATTACAAACTCCCAAAGGATTTCCATCCCTCACCCCCCCTCCTTTAACCCTTATTACCCTCCCATCCCCTCACCGCCTCCCCTAACGGGTAATATGTAATTACTCGATTTCTGGAACTGTGTGTATATAGTTCTTTGTTTTCTGTTGGAATATTCGCTCCTTGAATGCCTTCATGATAAAATTTCGTGTAGTGACTGTACTATTTAATGCATACTATACTCAGATGCCTTTCATGCTTGTTTTAAGGGTATGTGCACACACACTAATTACGTCCGTAATTGACGGACGTATTTCGGCCGCAAGTCCCGGACTGAACACAGTGCAGGGAGCCGGGCTCCTAGCATCATAGTTATGTACGATGCTAGGAGTCCCTGCCTCTCTGCAGGACAACTGTCCCGTACTGTAATCAGGTTTTCAGTACGGGACAGCAGTTCCACGGAGTAGCAGGGACTCCTAGCATCGTACATAAGTATGATGCTAGGAGCCCGGCTCCCTGCACTGTGGTCGGTCCGGTACTTGAGGCCGAAATACGTCCGTCAATTACGGACGTAATTAGTGTGTGTGCACATACCCTAAAGGATCTGCCAGACACAGCTTCTGTGTCGACGCCCATGGGTAATCAGTCTGCACCTGCTCCTAAGTCTGAGAGAGTGACTCCATCTTCTACCAGTCAGGCTGGGAGGCTTAGGAGTGGGAGAGCCTATCACAGCCTGGCCAGACGGAGCTAGCTCCCGCCCTCTGACTATTTATACCTTCACTTCCTGCTCCTCCTTTGCCTGTGATTCTGCCTGTTTCCTGGCTCTGCTGCTGCTGCTTGAACTATTTGTCTTCTGCTTCATTTTGACCCTGGCTTACTGACTACTCTCCTGCTCTGCGTTTGGTACCTCGTACACTCCTGGTTTGACTCGGCTCGTTCACTACTCTCCTGCTCTGCGTTTGGTACCTCGTACACTCCTGGTTTGACTCGGCTCGTTCACTACTCTCGTTGCTCACGGTGCTGCCGTGGGCAACTGCCCCATTTCCCTAGCTTCTGTGTACCCTTGTCTGTTTGTCTGTCGTGCACTTATTGAGTGTAGGGACCGTCTCTCAGTTGTACGCCGTCGCCTAGGACGGGCCGTTGCAAGTAGGCAGGGACTGAGTGGCGGGTAGATTAGGGCTCACCTGTCTGTCTCCCTACCCCGGCATTACACTTGTATTTGCTATTCTACACAAATTGCTTGTTTTAAATATTCAATAAAAAGAGAATTAAAAAAAAATAAAAATAAAATTCACGAGGATGTTTGCCACAGGGTATATTTGTTTGTTTAATGTAAATCCTGCATCAAACGTAAATGTCTTTTTTTTTTTTTTTATTGTATCAGAGTGATGCTGTTCAAGGATCTGTGTTCTAATCCATTTCTGTAGACCCCGTAGCTTCCCTACAGCCCTTCCAGGACATTTCAGACAGTGGTATGACAATCCGAAGCAACTCTCACTGACTAGCAAAAAGAGAGGACTGAGGAACCAAGCGACCCCTCCATCCAGATCTTCAATATGACAAACACTTTCGCCAGGGAGCAGGAGAAGTCTGTCTAACAAATGGCTGAGCTTTCGAAACAACACTTTAATTACATACCTTACATTGCAAGGTAACTATGCAGTTTATGGCACATACAGATAAGAAGAAACAGAGTTCATTGAAAAGATGCCAGTTGACGATCTTCTAGTCAAGTCCCACTTTATATAAGGATGCATTTGAAAGCACCAGAACAGGTAGAGCACATATGGGAAATGTAGCTAAATTAAAGGGCTCCCTATGCATTTTGCTCAGCATTGTAGAATTGTCCCTCAGCTCTTCTGTAATGCAATAAGTAGCTTATTTTTCAAAACCAGTCCTGATGTAGGATTTTAATTTATTTCTATTCAATGCAGAGAGATTTCAATATCTGGGCTATGGTATGAAATTCTGAACTTTCATTTATAAGACTGTACCTGAACTAGCAACTGTATGCTATATATCAGTTTCTATTCTCTAAAAGCCTTTCATGAGAATATAACAATACATTCCTTTTAGCAGTAATTTTGTACCCTCCAGACCGCTCTGCCATGAACTCAGTAATGTGTTGTAACAGTAACTGTGTTTGTAAAAGTCAAATTCTCCAGTGCTCAATGTGTGCAAATACAAGTGCAAATATTCAGTGGAAAAATGCTAGATTGCCCCCCACTGTTCGCCAGAACGGGGACCCCGTTTCACAGTTCCACCCAGCCACAAGACAGCGGCTGAGAGGAGCTTGGATGGAGCGCAGGCTGGGAATGAGAATTGGCGCCCCATTTAAAGACTATGAGGCTGATGGAAACCACTAAGTACAGTCAGCCACACAAACACAACGCTTATGCCCAGCCTCCGCTCCATCCAAACTCCGCCGCTGTCTTGTGGCTAGGGGGGGGGGGGGGGAACGGGGGTCCCCGTTCGGGCAAATGATGGGGACGATCTAGAATTTTTCACCTATCTAAATGGAAAACCCCTTTAAATTTAATGATTGCAAGTTTGCAAAAAGTTTTTAGGTTACAAGCTGTTACATAACTCAACAATTTTATGTCAGTATTCAAAAAAGAAATAGGACGATAGCATTCCAGAGAGAGGATCCTTATCTTTTTTTCAATATTACTACAATAACTATAGATTTGGGGAGGGTGCTCTATCTCCAGGCATATTCCAAAGTAAAAATCTGTTTTTCCTTAATGTCTTGATATCGAATATAAAATTTGAATGAGATCCCGTCCAGACCAGAGGACTTATTCCTTGCATATTGTTTTCCTGCCTCCATAATTTTTTTTAAAGACAAAGAAGAATCAAATGTATCCCTTTGTTCCCTATATAAAGATGGAAAATGTATAGTTTCCAGAGAGTTATCCAGTTCAGTATTAGGCCTCATGTACACGACCGTAGCCATGTGCACGGCTGTGATTTTCGGGTCGGCCGGCCGCAAATCGCGTGCATTATTTTCTATGAGCCTTCTTTTTGGGGTCCAGGCTCTGCGGCAATGCACGGACCGTGGAAACCACGGTCATGTGCATGGGCACAAAGAAATAAATGGGACCGCAATTCACCCGTGGATTTTCGGGGGAATTGCAGCAGCAAAAGCACGTTTGTGTGCATGGGGCCTTAGTATATGAGGTTTGGGAAGTATAAATCCCTTCATAGTAAAGTACAAATTCCTCTCTTTATAAATGTTTTCCTTCAGTCTACTTCTGACTGATTGTTAAAATAGAAAACGTCCATTTCTGGTTCTCAATCAGGGAATCCAGTAATCTGCCGGGCTTCTCCAATTAATAAAAAAAAAAAAAAAAAAAAAAAAAAAGCATTTTGTTTTTTTAAATGTGTGGAGTTGTATATATGCATCTAAACAGTTTATACTTGGCTGAAAGCGTGGTCTTTTTGACAATGTAGGGTAGCAAATATATATATTTATGTAGCTGTAGATTCAGGTCTAATGAAGATTAAATGTAAAATTATCTTCTTCTTCCTTGTTTTATGAATAGGGTTACTTTTCCTTAATTACGTTTATTTGTATTAAAACTTTAAGGCCTTGTTCACACAGCGCTCAAAAAGACAACGTGTAAACGTGTCAAAAATGCTAGTATTTTTTTTAAAGCGCTTTTTAAACGTGCTTCTGGCACGTTTTTTGTGCGTAATTAGGACTCCCATTGTCTATGGGAATTAGGCGCGTTTTACGCGCAAAAAAGAATTGACTTGCCGCTTTTTTTTGTGACCCGTTTTTTTAAACACGCTCGCGGAAAAAAAACGCATTGTATGCACTAACGGCATGCTTTCCCATTGATGTCAATAGAAAGCTTAATTCATGAATGCTTTTTTTCAGCACGTTAGAAGTGCCAAAATACGCATCGGATACATGCCTTATAAAGAAGTATTAAAAGTAAAAATAAAGAAGCAATCTCACCCAATTATATCTGATGCTCAATGGAACTTTTCCCAGTAGTAAGCAGCTTGTCAAGCCTAAGTGACAATGCTAGGCGCAGAGTTGCCTGTAGAGCTCCTCAGCAGGAGAAAATAGTGCAGCAAAGTACCTGTGAGGAGGAGGGGGACAGTGGGGGAAGTAGCTTACTTGAGTCTAAGACCCAGCAGGAGAGACCAAGGCAGCAGGTGAAGAAGTGTGCCATCGCATCACGAAGGCAGGAGGACTAGGGCAGCGTGTCACGGCAGAAGCTCTCCGCTCGTCACACGGAGGTGTACGGGAAAGAAGAATACAACAGAGCACACGTCTGCTCACATGCTCTATCCTCATTGACAAATAACTCTTCTTTGTCTGCTGCTGTGTCTGCGCCAGCTTCAATTTGACAGTTTGGTACTAGATATCTGGTCCCCATATTCTCATACATTACACTCTATTATTTATGAGAGCTGCATTGCATTCTTATAGTAGTAATCTTTCCATAACATCTGTCTCGGTCTATTGTCAGAATGTTAGTGCCTTACCTCTCTCAGTTTTTCATCACACAAGTCCAACATTTCTTGGGAAATCTGGGTCAATGTATGTTTGGGTCCTAAAGTTTGAAGAAAAAAAATACATAGAGATATATATATATATATATATATATACCCACTAACGAATTCAAACCCACACAAACAATATATATGAATGTCCTCACCATTATAAAGGATGCTGTTCTTAACTATTAGCTCCACCTGTTCACGGAACTCTTCACGGGATGGGTACATTCTCTTGCGCACATTTTCTCTTAATGTTTGCAGATCCATAGGATTTATCACTATCTTGTAGTAATCCTTCACTACTTTAGCATTAACAGGGCTTTGGAAAGGGTATGTCTTCAAAAGAAAACCAAAAATGTAAAAAATTTAAAACCACTTCGCGATAGATAAAAACCCCAACAAAACGGATTTCTGCCCATCTCTGCATTTGAATCAACAGAACGATCATGTTTTTTATTGCATGATAATCTTAGGCTGGGGCTCCATGGTGACGTTGGGTTCCATGCAAGTTGCTTTAAAATCAAGGCATTAGTGTAAATCACGCGCAACATCAATGTTTCCCTATGTGACCATCGCCAAAAATCTGACATGTATCTTTACAGGGTTATTGAAACGATATGATCCATAGAAAAACACGGAAGTCGTGGGTCACAATTTTACCGCAAATGGCATGCAACTCTGTCAACGTGGAGCCCGCGTCTAAAAAAAACTATAGTACATAGAATGAAGTAACTTACATTGGGCATATCTCTCATGTCATTAATGATGGACTCAAGGACCGAAGATAAGGTGACCATGGGATCGGTTCTTCTACGATGTATTGACTTATGGGGTCGCTGAAGGGACAGGCAGAAAAACAAGTATTAAGATTTGTTTTCGAAACCTTACATGTGTATGTCAGATCATGCAAGGCTAAATCACATTTTAGAATGAATGGTTTTGTACTGTGTAAACAACACTGAATGCAGAACTCCTCCTGCTGGACTTTCCAAGAATATTTATGCAGCCCCATTATATGGTGTTTAAAAAGGTAGATCACCGCTAGTTACAAGGTGACTTGCATATGGAGAATGATGAAGGTCCTGTTCACAAAGTTTTTTTTTACAGGCAGAAAATTCTGCCTGCAAAAATCAGCTCCGTTTTTTTTTTTAAGTGGTTTTGCGCCACAGGCGGTTTTTTGTCGAAAATTTTGGCGCGTTGTTTTACCATGTTTTTAACAGGCAGGGGAAAAAAAACGCAACCTTTTTTCCCGCTGGCTGTAAAAGAAAAAAAAAACAACCGACGCCTCCTCCCATTAAAATCAATGGCAGGAAATTACGGACGTTTGTTTGCCGCGGTTTCCTCGGCAAAAATTGTGTTGAAAACTCAGTGTGAACAGGGCATAACACTACCACCAGTGGAATTCCATGTTTCCTGAGGATGCATATCACCATACACCCAGCTAGCTATAAGGGCAGTGCCAACACAAAAACAAATCAGGCTTTATTTTGCCACATATAAAAATTATTGGGAACTAATGAGCAATTGCCTGCAGGACACACGCCTTTAACTAGAGAGGACATGGTGGGTTTACCTAAGGGGCAGGGAGGCGCATGGGAACTTACACGTACATTTGTTTGGAAAATGATGCGCAGTCAGAGACACATAGTGGGTGCTACACTCCCCTCCCTTCTTCTGCACATTTAAGTAATTCCTATTTTTTTTCTACACAAATTATGTATTTGAAATGGTTAAACCATGTGGGAAGACCTTACGTTTAAGTAATCACAATGCACAGTACTTCCCACTCTTCTCTTCTTCTTTGGAGGCAACTGTTGTTTAGGGAACTTCAAGACCAAAGATTTCCTACGGACCTCATCCGCACTGGAAGAAGATATAAATGTATTATTATTATAATAAGCAGGCTACGAGATAGATATTTTATATACACATACATACATATTTTAAAGAGGCTCTGTCACCACATTATAAGTGCCCTATCTCTTACATAATGACATCGGCGCTATAATGTAGGTAACAGCAGTGTTTTTATTTAGAAAAATGATCTATTTTCACCAAGTTATGACCCATTTTAGATTTATGCTAATGACTTAATGCCCAACTGGGCGTGTTTTTACTTTTGACCAAGTGGGCGTTGTGGAGAGAAGTGTATGACGCCCAATCAGTGTCATACACTTCTCTCCACAATGCCCACTTCTCTACATTCATCTTACAGCGAGATCACGTTTGCTGTGCTGTAAGTCCCACACAAACGTTAGCGAAGTGTCGGGATTGTGAATAGACCACCCATCCTGGCTGGAGGTGATGTCTATTCACTGTAAGGACACTTCAGTAACGTTAATGTGGGTGTATGTGACAGCACATAGTGAACAACGCAGGATCACTATGTGCTGATTACATGAATGGAGAGAAGTGTATGACGCTGATTGGTCAGCGTCGTACACTTCTCTCCACAACGCCCACTTGGTCAAAAGTAAACACGCCCAGTTGGGCATTAAGAAAGTCATTAGCATAAAGCTAAAATCACTCATAACTTGGTGAAAATAGATAGTTTTTCTAACTAAAAAACACTGCCGTTCCCTACATTATAGCGCCAATCTCATTATGTAAGAGATAGGGCACTTATAATGTGGTGACAGAGCCTCTTTAAAGAGGCTCTGTCACCAGATTTTGCAACCCCTATCTCCTATTGCAGCAGATCAGCGCTGCAATGGAGATAAGAGTAACGTTTTTGTTTTTTTTTAAAACGAGCATTTTTGGCCAAGTTATGAGCATTTTTATATTTATGTAAATGAGGCTTTCTAAAGTACAATTGGGCGTGTTTAAAGTAAAAGTACAAGTGGGCGTGTATTGTGTTCGTTACATCGGGGCGTTTTTACTTCTTTTACTAGCTGGGCGTTGTGTATAGAAGTGTCATCCACTTCTCTTCAGAACGCCCAGCTTCTAGCAGTGCAGACACAGCGTGTTCTCGAGAGACAACGCTGTGACGTCACTCACTTCCTGCCCCAGGTCCTGCATCGTGTCGGACGAGCGAGGACACATCAGCACCAGAGGCTACATTTGATTCTGCAGCAGCATCGGCGTTTGCAGGTAAGTCGATGTAGCTACACGCCCAGTTGTACTTTAGAAAGCCTCATTTGCATAAATATAAAAATGGTCATAACTTGGCCAAAAATGCTCGTTTAAAAAAAAACAAAAACATTACTCTTATCTCCATTGCAGCGCCTATCTGCTGCAATAGGAGATAGGGGTTGCAAAATCTGGTGACAGAGCCTCTTTAAGTAACATTGTGATACCGGCCTAGAAAACATGAAGCAATATGTAGAATATTTATCTTTTTATCCACAAAAAAGTGCCTTTTGCTGTTTTAAGTTGTGGCCATACCTTTCAATAAGTTGTTTGCCCAAAACGATTTTGGTTCCTTCTACTTTGATCAGCTCCTCATTGTCATTGTGTATCACTGTCTTCTCCAACTCCTCTTCCTGTTCCTCAGTCATTGCCACTGGATTAGATGGAGGAGCATTTGTTTGGTAGTACAGAGGGCAAAACTTGTTGGTTCTCATATGTCCAATTGCTCCACAAGCTCCACATTTTAGCTTGAAGAGAAAAGTACAGATTAGGAGGGAAGATAAAAGTTAAACTATCTCACATTAACCGCACTAAGCTAGATCCAACAATTACGTAATTAGAAGCAATTCTTATAATATAGTTTTCTGCGCCGTTTGTAAACAGTTATATTTACTTTATCTATTGACCAACCTTCAGATCTGGACGTTCTTTCATTTTCTTGGGTTTCTTTTCGGGAGGACCTCTCAGTTTGTCCTTTTCTTGGTTGCGTTTCAATCTTCGCAGTTGCTCTTGAATTCTTCGCCTCTCTTTCCTCATTTCTTCACGATGTTGCTCATCAAATAGGGCGAATTTCCTTCTTTTAAAAACATAGAGCAGCCAGGGTCATACAATAGCATAAGATGTCATTTTTTTTTAATGAAAATTAAATGACACCCTAGGATGTCATATCAAAAATTTTAGTAGTACTCACATAAACTCGTCATCTTTGGTGGTGCGAATTCGACTATAAGCATCAATGACAGATGGTTTGCGTACTGTCTCACATCGCACATATTCTTTTCCATCCTCATCCCTAAATGTGCGGTAGATTTTCAGTCGACGTCCACTAGCTGCTGAATTTAAACTGGTCACTGAAGCCGTGTCATCATCCTTGTGAGAACCTCCTTGAGTGGCTGACCCTGTAGCTAGACAAAATACATTATTTACCAGATTGCATAGCCTTTATCCTTTTTATTTACACAAAACAATTCTTCCAGAAGACTCAAAAATCCTGCAAGAAGACACCTAGGAATGATAAAGGAAAGTTTAGCTGATAATCACGTATAAAACGGCACACGCTGCAACAGTGCAATGCTGTGAACAGGTATACGGGTGCAGTCTGCATAATTGGAAAACATGGCCAGGTATAGACCACGAAAAAAAACAAAAAACACTTGAAACTAACTTCAACTTAAAGGGGTTGTCCCAAGGTGGTTATCCTCTAACCACAGGATTCTGTAGGTGATAACATGATGATCGGTGGGGGTCCGATAGCTGGGACCCCCACCGATCACAAAAACGAGGATCCTGTTCCTCCGAATAAATGGAGAGGCAGGTGAAGCATGCGCATTGCCGCTCCATTCTCGGTCTATGGGACTGTCAGAGATAGAGTACAGCGCTTGACTATCTCCGGCAGTGCTATAGAAAATGAATGGACCAGCAGGACGCGTTCTTCACCTGCCGCTCCATTCATTCAGGGGAACGGGACTCCCGTTCTCGTGATCGGTGGGGGTCCCAGCAATCAGACCCCCACTGGTCAGGATGTTCTCACCTATCCTGTGGTTAGGGGATAACATTTAAATCTTGGGACAACCCTCTTAAAGAGGACTTATTTTTTTTAATAAATACTTGTATTCCCTTTAAAACAACAATGCTGGAGCCTCTTTTATTATTCTTCCTGGAAATGTATGCATAAATTAAACTAGGTGTTACCATTCCCCTTGTTAATAAAACGTGTCCCTACGAAGTCTGACACGGTAAGCATTCATTGGACAGTGTCACGCCCGGTTTAGTAGGGTTATGGTAATGCTCAGTCGTCAATTTATTCATATATTACAGGGAGACATAACAAGCGGAACGGCAGACAGCAGAGTTGTAAGAAAAGATACTCCAGTATGTGTAACAGCATAAACTGAAATGATCAGTTATCAGACTATACCAATAAATTATTATCATCGATGTCTTATCGGCCGGTGCAGCGAGCGCTAATCAACGAGACATCGTTGATCGGTGATCGTTTGCTCCTGTCACACGGAGCTATGGATGGGGACGAGCGGTCGTTACTCCGAGTGCTCGTCCCCATACATTATCATCATGTCGGCAGCGCGTCTCCCTGTTTACAAAGGGAGATGTGCTGCCGACAACAATATTTTACTTTTTTAGAACGATACGATCAGTAGATGATAGAGCGTTTGCTCGTTCATCTGCCGATTGCAGCCCTGTTTACACATTGCAAATATCGGCAAGGACCATTCTATGAACGCTTGTCTGCCCGATAATCACCCAGTGCAAAACCCCTTTAATTAGAATGGTATAAATTACATTGCTTTCTTTTTAAAGAGTAACCATCGGTTACAATTTTTTCCCCATAAAATCAATACTATAAGCGAAGAGAAGAGACTTTGTAACATATGTTACTACTGAAAAATGTCTTTCTTCAATTATCAAACCACTCCTCCCTGGAGGGAGTAGATACAGAGAAAGAGAGAGAAACAAAAAACACAGATGCTGCTGAAGCTTCTAGTAAGTGTTTTACGTTCCCACCCCAGTGCTGAATTCTCAGCTACACTTAGTCCTGCTGTATAATGTCCTCCATGCTGCTGCTGCTTCTATAGTGTGTGCTACAGAGAGACAGGAGAACAGCATCTCCTCTTTTCTCGGTGTGCTGTGTATGGGAGACATCATAGTAGTTAGACTCTGCCCCCTCTGGCGCGGAGCTCAGGGAAAACTGACAATTCACGATGGAGCAGAGAGGGGAAAACTGGTGATAAATGCAGGATATGAAACATATAATGGCCAGATATAGCACCCACACGATAGCTTATTCAAAAGTTTCACCTGGGATGATAGGTGTGCTTTAAAGTCAAACTTAAACACAATGTCTACAATACTCACAAAATCCTTTTCTGTCTTTTTTGTCCTTTCGGCTGCGCTCTTTGTCATTACCACTGTCTTCTCCCATTAACATTCTCTGCAGCTCTTTTCTCTCCTGCTCTTCACGCTCTCGAGACAGTTGAGAACTAGTCTTCTTATTCTGTAGCATGTTCTCAATGTTTTTCCCCATCTCCTCAAAGTCACTATCTTCAGCAGAGCTACTATCTGTGTCTGTGGACAAAACCTCTGCAGATTCTAAAACTCTGGAAAAGGTAGGAGAAAAGAAAAAATATAAATAACACTGTAAAATATATACAAAACATCAGCAGTAACTTGAAATAACATGAAAAGTAAAAAGAGAGCCTTCTTTCACAAAAATAGTATTTTTTTGAGTAAAACCTTTTTCTTGTTCAGTCCATTGGGGGACACAGACCATAGTTATATGCTGTTGCAACTAGGAGTGACACAAAAAAAAAAAAAAAAAGGTGTTGACTCCCCCTACAGTATATGCCCCTCCTACAGGCACTGAGCTAGCCAGTCTGTACAGAAGCAGTGGGAGAAGCAAAATACAAAAGGGAATATAACAATATCAGAACCAGATATGAATGCCCATGTCCGACAGACAACCTTATCAACTTCATAACTAAAAAAGGGTGGAAGCCGTGCCCCCCAGTTGACCGGCAAAGAAAAGGATTTTATGGTTAGTAGTCAAAAAATCCTGTTTTCTTGTTCGTCTCATTAGGGCACATAGACCATGGGATGTCCCACACTTCTGGATGAAGGGCCCACACCCTTGGTTGATCCGCTCCCAACTGAGTTTATCCGTGATCCAGTTGTTGACCTCGGGAATGTGAACAGTCAAGAGAGCAGAAGCTTGATGCTCTGCCCACTCCCGAATCTTGGGAGGCTTCACTCAATCCCGCTGAAGTACAGGTCCTGCCTTGGTGATTGTGATAGGCCCTGCCTATACATGGTCTCTCTGGCCTCGGACCGGCCAGCCAGCCAGAAGAGACATTCAATGACTTCCAGAGGAAGATCACTCTCAGTTCTAAGATTTTAATGGCCAGACTGACCTCCTCGTGGGACCAGGGGTCCCGAGCTTCAAAAAGGCACCTCCCCGACCCCGAAGGCTGGCATCAGCTGAGAGGACCTGGCAACGAAGCAAGAGAACGGAGCGGCCAAGTAGGAGAGCCACCAGAGAAGAGATTAGCGGACATGAAAGGGAAGAAGGGTTTTTTGGCAGTCAAGGGCAGAGTCCACAGAGGGTTAATCGGCAAGGCGAACAAAGATGCCCATCATGGACTGGGTGACATTGGAGAGGTCGCCGACCCTGGTGAGGGAGTCAGCCCATAGTGGCTCAGCGTCAGCACTAGTCGTGGGCATGGCTGGGGATAGCGGAGATTGAGCCACAAGGTAACCATCCATAGATGCTTGGCCAGAAGGCCGGCATGCATCGCACAGAGAAAAAGGTTGACCACATGAGAATTTTTGGGCACACGTGAAAAAGGCCAATACTACCTGTTTGGAGGATGGATTAACATTGCCAACAGCAGCAGCAGTGTCAGAGAGGTCTTGTGAGGCTGCGTCCCCAATTGTTTGTGAGAAGCAGAGAGCAAGAGAAGATGACCTGCCCCCCTGCCGTGATTGACTGTCGGCAGTTACATGACTGCCACCGACCAATCACTAAGGAGGCGCAGGTGCCCGCGTTCTGCCCCTTTCGAGAGCCTGAAGAGGACGACCCCCATAGGAATATGCCGGCTGTGACGCTTGACAAGGACCCCAGTAAAGGAATCCTCTTGGAAAGTGCCCGCAAAGCTTGCCTAAAGCTCCACTGCCGTTAGTGAGTCGTTCTGTGCGGGGCACTGTAATAGTGTGTCGAAAGGTGCGTTAGGCACATGACGCCTAATAGGGAGACTGGGGAGGGCGGCGCGATCAGGGAAATTATTAGACTTCAGGTCAGGTGAATATTCACCATCTGCAGAATTGGAATCAGCAATGAAGTCACCTCCGTATGCTAATTCTAATAAGGTAGGACACTGGTAAAGCAGGAAATAGGGAACAACGCTCAGCCTGGTGGGTCACAGAGATGCTTGTGCTTTTGTCCCTCTTGTCTTCAGCATGGCAGGGAGACAACCGTGCATTGAAAACACAGAGCGCAGACCAGATGTTGGGAAAAGTAAGGACAGCGCCACCCCGGTTACCCCATTGGAAGAAAAAAATGAACATAAAAAAAAAAAGGCAAAGAGTTTTCTGTACCAGCAGGGGGTGTCTGCCTACTACAGTCACTGAGCGAAGACTGACTAGCTGAGTGCCTGCAGGAAGGGTATACATTGTATAAGGAGTCAATATTTTTTTATTATTAGTGTCACACCTCCTAGTGCCAACAGCATATACCCATGGTCTGTATCCCTCAAGGAGACGAACAATAAATAAGAATTTACCTTTACTGGATAATACTATTACTTATATACTGAATAATGACACATACCTGTAACTACTGATTCACATTAATTTTTTTGTCACATTATTCATAGAAATCCTCTGTGTTAGATTTCTAATTATCAATCGATAGCTCACTGTAACCTTCCATTATTTTGGATATGCTATGTTACAAAGCGTACTTCAACTCACGGAACATGAAAAAGAGTTTAGTATAATCTAATGGACTTCACACTCAATGGATCTCAGAGTACCTTTGGATGTGGTGAACTGGGAGTTTCTAAGCATGAATGTATAGCCGACAAATCTGCTGCAACGAAGTGTAAGGGTATGTTCACACTAAGTGTTTACAGCCGTTTTTCGGGCAGTAAACGTCCAGAAAAAAAAACAGCTGAAAAAAAATCGGAAGCACTGGCCGCTTTTTACGCGGCCGTTTTCCAATACGGACGCGTAAAAAAAGATCCGCAAAAAATAAGTGCATGTCACTTCTTCAGCTGTTTATGGAGCCGTTTCTATAGAAAAACGGCTACAAAAAAAGCCGTTAAAAACGCGACTTTGAATAAAAAACGTCTCAAAATCAGGAGCTTTTTTTATTTTGTGTGTGCACATACCCTTAGGGTATGTGAACACACAAGATCAAAAGTGTCTACAAAAACTGAGCTGTTTTTAAGGGAAAACCGCTCGAGATTTTCAGATGTTTTTTAATCAAAGTCGCGTTTTTTACGGCCATTTTTGGAGCTGTTTTTCTATAGAGTCTATGAAAAACGGCCACGTAAAAAACGCCCCTTTGGAAAAGAACGCCGTTTTTCCCATTGAAATCAATGGGCAGATGTTTGGAGGCGTTCTGCTTCCGATTTTTCAAGCCGATTACGGCCTGAAAAACGGGCGAAACTATCACATTATGACTGTTCCCAGCACCTTGTTGAATCCATGCTACAAAGAATTCAAGCTGTTCTAAGAACAAAAGGGGTATACTCAATATAATGGCTATGGAGTTATTTTGACCAGAATCACTCCCCCAATTGCTGCCCAGTGAATCTATTAGTAAAATATAGGCTGCACGACACGGTTTACAGGCTGTTTTTAATTTATGAAGCAGAAGGGGCAGGCCATCAGGCCCGGGCATCACATAGGGAGGTGTGGTCAGACCTATCAAAAGCTATAATTATATTGGTTATTCCAAATTATGATTTAGATGCTGAAGAACCACAAGATGCAAGTCAAAGACACAGGAAATGGCATAACGGAGGCTTCAGACTGTGCCCTTAGTAACAGAATGCATGCAACAGGCTTATCAGGATCACTAATATGTCGCAAAACTAAACCATCAAGAAAAGGATCACGGAGGTGGATGAGCAGAATTTTTTTTTCTATCACTGTGCAACATACTTGTTTTGAAGATCAAATATCCGCTGGCATTCCTCTTTATATCTTTCTTGATGTTCTGCCACTGAGAAGCGTGATCCCCTAGCAAATTTGCTCATTGGCCCCTCACCAGAGCGTGCTTGCTCAGTGGACATTGTTCTCACAACGTCAATTACTTCCCAGCGAGACAACTTCTTAATCTAAAAAAGACAGAGATAGCGATTACATGACTAGTATTAACCTTGAATGCAAAAGAAAAACAAGAAATAGGAATGAAAGCTGCTGCTTCCACAAATAGTGTACTTTACCTTTAAACTTCTCCCACATAAATAAAATAAAAATAAAAAAAAAATATATTATATATATATATATATATATATATATATATATATAGTGTCGTTATCTCAAGCTTTATATAGATTATATGGAGGTCAGTGTGTTGTAAGAAATATATCTTGGCTGTATTTTATCAATTTGACTATTATGTACTGGTTTAACACTTGATAACAATTCTGATATTATTTTCTGGTCCTTCACATTTCCATACTCACCTCTTCCTCTGGGACTCCAAATTTGCGGAGCAGCTGTTTGGCATTTTTTAAGGAAAGTCTACGCAAATCTGCATCCGTTCCGGTCACTGTTTTTTTCACCGGCTGAGGCTCTTTATCATCTTGCTGTTATAAGAAAGTTACATCATTAATAAGATATTCTAGTTTAAGCAATCACGTAGACTGATATCTTATAGTCATCAACAGTGGTTAGCAACTGAACCAATCTTGTAATAGGCGAGCATACTTCTTATATGAAGGAAAGTAGACCAGAGAGGGGACGCAAGAATGCAAATCTACACAAATGTAACCATCATAAATGTTTGCTTATTACAAGAGTATTAATGTCCATTTCTAACCTTTTGTTGTGTTGGTTTGTTAGGAATCTTCACATAAGAGAATCCTTCTCCACAGCCAGTTGGGTCTGCAACTCCAGTCACCTCCAATAGACATTTTCCTTTCATAGCAGCAATAAACGCTCTTGTAGTGTTCCAAGGTGCAGTCCTGACCTGTACAAACATATATGATCATGTATGATATATTCAAACAACACAAAAGTGGAATATTCTCACTTTCCACTCCTTACCTCATCGTCTATCTTCATCTGGAAGTCTTCTTCATTCTCTTCCTCTGGGGCAAAAAAAGATTTTTCTCCATAACCAGCATCCTGCAAGGAAATGATAGAACATTGGATAACGTTGTATGGTCCCCTAAACAAGGTAGTTACCCACACACATATATATATATATATATATATATAAAGGATCGAAATAACAAAAACGCTAAAAGGTAATAGAGTATGGAAAAACTTGTCATCACATGTTCGCTGTATTACATTACGTTCTATGCGTCCATAACTTGAATTCCTAAAATTCACAATGCTGTAGAGCCATCTTAGCACTCATTTCATTTATTAAATAACATCCAAGCTATAACCACTTCCTGCCACTGAAGTTCTCGTCCACGCTCATATCCATCATGGACTACTACTCCACTCTCTCTTGCAGCCTTATTAATAAACCCACAAGCATCACTCTTATCTATCCTCAATTCTACTGCTTGACTCATTTAGGCGGGATTCACACGACAGGGTTTCCCGGCCGGGTGCCGGCCGTTCATAAATCGGCTGGCACCCGGCTGCATTAGGAATAATAGACCCCTAATGGGGCTATTCACACGACCAATTTTTTGACGGCCGGGAAAACCGGCCGTCAAAAAATGGGACATGCCCTATTTTCGGCCGGGTGCCCGGGCCCCATAGAAGTCTATGGGGCCGGGTAATACACGGCCATCACCGGAATGTGTCCCGAGTGATGGCCGGGTCTACCGTCGTTCGCGCTCTATCTCCTCCTCCTCCTCCTCACAGTGCAGAGTGCATGTGAGGAGGAGGAGTGTCTTTTTTTGCTCCCTGTAGGAGTCGGCATCCCCAATCCCCGGCCGGGGATTGGGGATTCCGCTACAGGAGAAGTGCGTGACTACACTGTCCATATATGGACACAGCGAAGTCACTCACTTCTGCAGCGGAATCCCCGACTCTATGGCCGGGGATTCCGCTACAGGAGAAGTGAGTGACTAAGCTGTCCATATATGGACACAGCGATGTCACTCACTTCTGCAGCGGAATCCCCGACTCTATGGCCGGGGATTCCGCTACAGGAGGAGTGACTACACTGTCCATATATGGACACAGCGAAGCCACTCACTTCTGCAGCGGAATCCCCGACTCTATGGCCGGGGATTCCGCTACAGGAGAAGTGAGTGACTACACTGTCCATATATGGACACAGTGACGTGACTCACTTCTGAAGCGGAATTCCCGACCTGTGGCAGGGAATTCCTCTCCAGGAGAAGTCAGTGACTACACTGTCCATATATGGACATTGAAGTCAGTGACTTCTCCTGGAACGGGGGGCTGGGTGGCATCGCCCACAGGGGGCAGGGCGGCTTCGCCCACAGGGGGCAGGGCGGCTTCGCCCACAGGGGGCAGGGCGGCTTCGCCCACGGGGGGCTGGGCGGCTTCGCCCACGGGGGGCTGGGCGGCTTCGCCCACGGGGGGCTGGGCGGCATTACCTACCAGGGGGGCTGTGGCATTATCTACAAAGGGCTGTGTGTGGCAACAAATTTAAATGAAATTCATCCGATTTTAAAACGGACAGGGAAAAAAACGGATGCAAATCGGCAACACGGCCCGGAATCGGAACGGATGCAAACCGGCCGGGAAAATCGGGCAAAAACGGCCGATTCTCCCGGCCGACACTCGGACCCTGTCGTGTGAATGAGGCCTAACACTCTTCTCGCTAACTCTATTCCAGTCCCACCTTGGGCTACCAAAACTTCAGAAAATACTATTCATAAACCATCCATACAATGCCATCTTTAACCTGCCCCTACACGCACATGTCTTCTCTAATCTCCACTGCTGGACAATGCTCTACCACTTGTCTCATTTTTTTCACATATAACATGTTTTGATCACAAAGAATAAAGAAGGTTCACAGTGTCCAAAAGCTGGTAAGGAAATTGGTTTGGTTGTTTCATAATATTACAAATATTACTGACCTTTAAACGCTGCTCTGCTGTAATCATGCTGTAGTACGCACAGCACTGCTCTGGAGAAACCATTGCACGAATCTCTTCTTCTGTTGGTAAGCGGAAATCTGGTTTCAACACCCACCAATTAGAGTCCATACCTAGAACACAAAAAATAAAGGACTATGGAGTACTCAAAGTAAAATCCTTTAGAGCCAGTCATTGGGAGGACAGCACTATGGGTATAGACTTGGCTAGAAATTTCTTGCTCCTATGCAAGCTGTACCCATCTTGTAGCTTTGTCTGTAGGTGGCAAATCTGCTTATTGTCAATCAAGGCTACAAAAAAAACAAAAAAAAACGGTAAAATGTTACCTGTTCTTTTAAAATCAGCGCACAGTTTGAGCCTCTTCCTGATGCTGCTCTCTGAATGGGAAGGAAAAGCTTTTTTTATGTCCTCCATACGAATTCTACGAGGTCTATCTTTACTTTTCCAAAAGAGACGATATATGAACACCTGATAACAGTTAATTAACAAAATTATTTGTAGTTTATGAATTTGCACAATGTGGAATACATAAAATAGTGGATAAAAAACAAACTGTTGCTGGGACAGACCACACACCTGCAAGAAATCACGGATATGCGTGTTTGCCCTTTTGGAGTTTGGGCCAGGAACTTCAAAGAGAGGACACTGCTGCCCAACTACAAAAATATCCACCAAGTCACGAATATAATAGCCTTGACGAGTGCGAATAATCAAGAAATCTGTCTCAGGCATCTTGTGCAAGTAGATTGGAGATCTGAACAAATTATTTTCAAAAGCCTAAGAAAACACAAAAAAGAACTGTTCAGTATAAGTACAGACCAGAAGTGACAACCTGTCATCTGTGTTGGCACATACCTGCAAAAGCTGCCCCGGGTGCAGAGAGCCAAGGAATGGTGAGGTGTGACAATATACGGTCTCTCCATACTTGCAGTCCGGGGCTCCAGGGTCCTTCCCTGGTTTCTATTAAGAAATAAAACAATCAGAAAACAGTGTTCTGATGTCTCCTATACAACCGTATACATTTCTCTATGGTATTTGGTTCTTACTCTCTTATAATAGTTCTTGATTTTTGTTGCCATGCCAACTTGCATCATTAACGGTGGATTTTCTTCACTGTACTCAGCCAAAATGAGGTCTCCATCTTTGCCTGTAAGATCTTGTGATGTTCGCATAAAAAACATCTCCCCTCCACCAGATGCCTGCCGTTCTTGCTCTCTCATCTGATGCACAGGAAATAAATCGATTTATACATGACACAGAAACTAAGAGATATAACTCAATGCGAATGTGATATTGTGATGTATACAACACTGAAAAGTAGGGACAACATGGAGAGCTTTCTGTAGTCCAATGCTTAGGAAGCTACAAAGGGTAGGTCATGTCGAATCTAAACTCCAAAGTAAGTGAAGCAAATACTTAGAACAACTTAGAATAACATTACCTTTGCTTTCTTCTTGATATGTTTAAGAAGAGGCTGTGCAGAGTGTGCTCCTGGCTGGGACAGGGCCCCATATGAATATTTCTTCAATGGGGGACGGTGGCATTGCCGGAGTTTCATCGGACCCATGTGTGTAGGGAAGAAAGGTTGTCTAAGCTCTACAGCTGGGATAGAGTGCTGACACAAAGGAGAAAAGGAACATGATCAATGATGGAAACACTTGACGTTACGATTGGTCACAAAACTATTTTGTGTCGTCCCCCCCCGCCTTCAAGTTTAGCTTTATAAGAGATGTTCACTTTCTTTATTCAATAGATGTTATGGTAGTCACGTCTAAACAAGTCTGAGAGATGATGGCCAACATAGTAGATCGTTTCTTTTTACTACTGTAGGGAAGGCGTCATCCCTTGGTTGAACTTGATGGACGTATGTCTATTTTATACCGTACCGTAATAACTATGTAATATTGGAAACCCCTACAATGGAAGAGGATTCACCATCAACTGCATGATCTTCATCCTGATGTATTACTCAAATAAAGCAAAAAAAAAATAAAAAAAAATGCTCCTATGCTTCTTCCATGACTTCAGTGACTGCCACACTAACACTACATATCACAAGGGTGACCACACTCCTTGCATTCAGTGCCTGGATGTGCCATAAAACGGCTTAGCGCAAATTTAATCTAGACTATGACTTTGTTATGAACTCAACAGGAATACACTTAGAGAACTCTGGCATACTAGTATCAATGCTTTTTTGGGGGCTTGTGTGCAGTAGATGTTTGTTTTGTAAGAATTACCTGAATTATGTTTCCTCCAAATGTTCCTCTTAAGCCCTGCTGTTTTGGATAGTAAAATTCATCATTGGATAAGTTCCAAGGATCTTTTACCTCTGGCTGGGACATGTTCTGTGAGAAAAAAAAACATGAAACTAAATCTCTTAGTACTCTCACCTGCCAGAAATACTTCCGTGATGATCTGTGGTGGTCAACAGAATACGCTATGGGGGCCTTAGATGTGGCTCTTGATTCCATTAGAAAGCTAACATTACATTCAAAGTGCCTTGTCCCTGCTTGCAAAGAAGAGGTGGCAGCACACGTGCTTACGCGCTTTTACTCTCCATTATAGTCTTTGAGAGACAGACAGATACATTAGCGCATTCATCTGTTTCTGTTCACTATAATAGAGGGACTCCATGTACGTATGGCTACGTCTGTGCTGCAAATAAGGGAGGAGGTAAAAGCCCCAATCAATCAAACTTCCACTTGAAACTTTTAAGCCAGATTTTAACGATGCATGTGTAAAGGGCTAAAAAAAAGTCCACAAAAATAAATAACCACAAGGCCAAAATAAGTTCACTTCCTTCGAAATTCTGGGGTCTAAAGAAAATATATTTTTCTGCACAGACGCGGCAGGGTAAAAGGGCAGCGGAGCAATATATTGTAACACCCGGTTGCTCACCAATGTCTTAAGTTCTAAAGGCCTAAATAAATGTAATTGCGCATCTTACTCCACAATTTTGTCTTATTTGCTATGTGACAGATTTCTTAACCATTTGCACCAGAATGTAGTTCCATTTGCACCATGAACGTCAGTTTGTAAAAGTGGAGTAAAATCTAGGTTTGGCTCACTGCCTGGCCAGGATTTGGACATTTATGAAACGCAGCTTTTTTTTCTTTAATGTGCAAATGGGGAAACAAGCTGCATCTCTACTCCACACAGACCCTGGTATTGAAAAAAAGGTGTCATTCAAGCCAATGAGACATTTAATGGCAGCGATGTTTGTTGTGACAGATTTATCAAATACACAGGCGGTCATACATTTTTCACAATATGTCAATAAAGTAGCCCAACTATAACCTACACATTGGCTAAAATGACCCCACTTTTTATAAATGTGGGTCAAAGTGTTCTCATTATATAAACATCTTTATTTTATGAGAAAAAAAAAAAAAGTGATAATGGCAGAACTAAACATCTGCTGGTTCATCACCTTCTAAAAGATTTTAGGATCAGAGGAAATTCAGCACAGAAAGTAATAAAGCCATACATTGCGGGCGTTTTCTGATTACATTGTTTGGTATGATATCACAAATTGCTAAAGAATTTATAACTAGTATCCCAATTTTAATGCAAGTATAATCTGATTTCACTCCCTGCTAGTTCTCGCTGTGTATTGAAGGCAACTGCGGTTAGTGGAGACGAACACCCCCGTAACCATCTACCAGCCGCCCTCACTTCATAATGCACAATAGACTGGACTTGCAAGGCCAGTTTTGCCACAGAAATTGGTTTCCTAGGATAGCAATCAAGATGTTGGACCCAGAAAAAAGGAGGTGGGAGTGAGATTTCAAAAGTGGTAAGGAACTTTTGATACAGATAGGTTACATGGAAGATTTTAGCTGTTTGGATTGTTCTAAATAAGAATATACTGTCCGGAATACCTCAATCAGAGTTGGATCACTTACCTGCTGAGGCTCCTCTTTGATTACCCCAGTTTTTCCTAATAAAATTCTACTTTTCTTTAAAGAGGACTCCTTCTTGCTTTCCTTAGAGGGAGAGTTTGACGTCGTTTCTTCTTTCTCATCTGGGATTTCTGTTGATAAAATACATGCTATATATTGGACTTTCCTTTTTCTCATTGGCTTAACAAAGCAGACAATGTATTTTCCAAATGCGCTTCACCAGTCAACGATAACAATTCTAATGACACGTTTACATGTAACAATACACATCAATAGATAAATTGTTACCAACCCAGTATAATGTTTTCATCGTTGGGGTCTAATGTTAACACAGGAGGCTCCAAAATCTTGTCCATGGCTTGATCATCCCAGATTATATTGTCTTCCCATCGTCCATACACCAGTTCTTCATTGTCAATAGGAAAAATTGAAAACCATGGGCGATCTTCTTCAATAGATGCTAAAAAGCAAAATGAAGACATCTTTGTAAGCGGGTTCACAATATCAAAACACAATTTGATAACAAGTTATCGTATAGCCTGGGCGTAATTGTCACATGACTGTGTGCATCTGCTAACTGGCGCCTGTGGAGGGAGAGTCCATTAGCATTCAGCTGGCATATTTCCTGGTCTGGAGAAAAATCTTTACACACAAGGAACATATAAAATGTAAGTGATCGCTTTCCTGTAAATGTCCAAGGTTTCTTCGTAACATTTCTAACTTCCATCTATTGATCTATTTCAAATTGCCCTATAGTCATGATATCAGGCCTTACCTTGCTGTTCTGGAGGGTGTTTTTCCTTCCCTTTGGAAGAGATCAGTGAACCTGGCATAGTAGGCTTTTGCACTAGAGGCGTTGGCAGATTTAATAGTGATCCACTTCGATTCAGCCCTGCATGGAAGACCCTTTAACATCAGTAAATAAGTAAATACACCTCATGCTACTGACATAATTGCTATCATTGATAATACCTTGCTGGGCATTGTAGGCTGTGGCATTCCTGGTCATACTGGAGGGAAGCCAACCTGCTAAACTGGCTCTCTGGGTCTTTGTGACTTTGTGCTTCACATCCTCCCCATTCCAGATCACATCATCCTCCCACTGAAGCTGCGTTACCATCAGGAAATGTTCATCTTCAAATTGTTTCTCTGTGGATTCCTCCGGTTTCTAAATAAGGTCAGAAAAAAAAAATAAATCTGTAAAGTATTCATAGCAATATTTTAGCCAAGTATCGGCACATAGTTAAACTATTCATGTACCTTGTCTGTTATGTCATCTTCAATAGCATCAACATCATCATTATCATCATCATCATCATCGTCATCCTTCAGCTTAAACCCATAATCGAATCCACTGCCATCTTCAGGTACACCAAGCATGTCATACCACAACTGAGCTGGTCCATAGCGCCATTCTGCTACTCTGGGTTTTGTATCGGCAACTTTATCCGTATCCCCAGTGGACTGTGAGAACTTGGACTCCACAGGAGCCATCATGGTGATCTGCAAAAAGCACAATATTCCAAAATCTCTATCAAAGTTGCATATAATATTTGTAAACAGTTATTTTTAGAGGCATACTGCCAAGGCTAAATGTAATAAACTTTTAAAAAGTGAATTTTCACTCTTGAATACATTTTTTTTTCTCATCTAAATAGGTTCAAAACTCTGTGCTAATTAATTTCTTAATGTATCTTTAAAGCGGACGGAGGGTTATTTTTTCTTATGCCGTGCTCCAAATCCCCCACAAAGACATATATTTTAAAAATAACATGTGGGCAACTAAGAGGGAGCTTAGCGCAGGGGTTCGGAGCGCTGTATCAGAAGAACGGAGCTCTGGCCTGCTATAAATATATCTCAAGAAGTTAATCAGCGCAGAATTTTGGAATTAAAAGCAACAAAGTTAAAAGGTGAAGATTTACGTTAAACATGTAACTGAGAACAGTTACATTTGTTTTAAGGACAACATCCTGACCTCATCATCGGAGAGGCATTGCTCAGGTGGTGGTGGTGGAGCATATTCATATTCCCAACAAGACTTCTTCTCAGTTACTGCCTCTGTTTCTTCTCCCTCTTTTGTCTGAACTTCCTGGGTCAATTCTCTGTGCTTCTTTCTGCGTTTTCGGCGTGCACTGCGCCAGACTGACAGGACATTCTTTCCAGGTCCAAAAAGTCGAAGAAAACGCAAAACCTGGAGGCAAAATGATAATTAAAGATTTAGAAGAACTCATTTTTACCAGAAATACTGTTTACTTATAATGTATCTTTATTATATCAATCATGTGTATCACTGTACTAGCCGCCCCAGCGACACGTGATAAATTATGTGATCACAGGTTGCCCTGTATGGCTAGAGCTGCCGGGCGATACACAGATCAGCTCTAGAATGTGATGAACCTGCCTGTATTTTCTCCTGTTACTGGGGTTGATAAAAGTAAGGTACAAAGTAAGTATAAAGATATAATGACTCCGAAAGATCTTACAGGGGACACATTATGTAAAAAAAAGACACACATTATTTGGATAACCTTAAAAAAAAAAAAAGTTACAGCTGTTTAACTCCTTCAGGACACCGCTTGATTTGGCCATGTGGACACGGACGATTTTTTTCAAATCGGACATGGAGTTTTTTTTATTTTATAACACTGGTCACTTCCTTACACTGACTAACTGTCAAGTAACGCGACTAGTTGACAGTGACAGACTGACAGGGACACTACAAATTGACACGGACACTACAGATTGACACTGACAACTGATTCACGCGAACGAACTCATGCAACGAATTGATGAAGACGAGATAGACATCTACCTAACAACTAAATCTAATTATTATTTTTTGTGAATTATGATGAAAAAAAAAAACCAAACAATTTTTTCCCCCTTATACACTGGGGGGGGGGGGGGTCACACACTGAGAACAGGAAGCTGGAGATGAGAGGGGCTAATGCTGTTTTTGACTTTCTGGGGGGGGGGAGGGGGGGCCAAAACGGCACAGGCTCTGATCTCTGCAACTTCTCTTCACCTACTAAGAGATCAGAGCCTGTATCTGTTATTTTTCACCCACCCTGGGTGAAAACCCACCAATCACAGCAATGGACCACTGCTATTGGTCCATTGCCAGTCACATGGGGCATGGGCAGGGGGGGGGGGGGAAACTATAGTTATTGTCCCCAGACTTAATACAAGTACCGGGAACGGTTTTTAAACGTAGTTACAATGTGATCGGTGGATTTGTACAGATCCACCGATCACATTGATTGCCGGGATTGGACCGCTATTCTGGATCCATTGCCGGTGTCTCGGGAGTGTTAGCTGTCGGGGACAGCTGATCTCCCTGGTCCTGATGCACATTGTGCACTTCCTGGTGCGGGAAGTAACCTCTCGCTATGGCATACAGTCGCGTCCTGGTGCGGGTAGGGGTTAACCTGCACGAGTGAAAACAGTTCCTTAACAGGGTGGCCATTAACAGAACAAAATAGCTCTATACTGAAATGGCTAACGGGAATCTATAATGAGAAAATTACATTACTTATAAAGCAAGCTGTTATATAAAATAGCTTATTCATATGAAAATAACTTCTGAAATTACATTTTTTTTTTTACTCTGACCACTGGAACAGACACAACATTTCCTGCTTTGCGCTGATCACCTTGCAGTTTGTGCTGTAACACTAGGAGTGGGTCAGCAGAGTCATCTCATTATCTTTAGCAGGATTAGAGTGACAGGATTTCAGCTGGAGCCGTTTTAGTGGTAGTCATGTCTACAGACGTCACCATAAGGCCCTGTTCACACGGCATGAAAACCGCACAAGTTAAGCTTCCCATTGACATCAATGAAAAAGCGCATTGTTAGTGCAGACGACGCGTTTTTTTACGCAAGCGTATTTAAAAAATGCATCGCGTGAACAAAGAAGCACCAGGGCAATTCTTTGGCGCGTAGAATGTGCCTAATTCCCATAGTCAATGGGAATCCTAATTACGCACCAAAAAAAAATCTGCTGAAGGCGTGCACACGTCTGTTTTTTTTTAGCGCTGTGTGAATATGGCCTACCTATGTGACATAGGGGAAAGCGGTGGTCTGAAATTGGCTCTGTAGAACGTCAAGACACCAAATAGTAAGAAGCGAAGATAGGGAGTGCAAGTAGAAGCTGGCGACGTTCTTCACCGCAGTCTGCCCACTCACTTCATACTGCAGTACCGGAAGTGGAGAATTAGGTCACAGAGATACTTCACTAGGTGAGTGCGGACTTATTTTTTACATGTAGAGTATGCGAGTTTGACCTCCAGGACAGTCCCCAATCCTTAGAACAAAGTGGTGTCAGAGTTGCTGTAAACCTGGTGCTATGCCGAGAACTGTAACACAATCCCTTCCAAGGAAATTTCAGCATCAAACATAAAGAAAATCTAATCTCTTTTATCGTTTTTTTTCCTTCTTTCTAGAAATTTCTATCTGATCTCCAGTTCTAAGCACCTTAATGGATACTTAATCTTAACATCAAAGCATGTTACGTATTCCCAAGCCATATTTGTAAGGCAAGCCCAGTAGATGAGAATAATGGAAAATACCTTGCCCGGTCTGAATTCTGGGAAAAGCTCAGTGACACTTGGAAGAGGTTTCGTGCCATCTCTCTGCATTATTCCAGCAAGTGGTAAAGTCAACTTTCCCTCCTTTCCCTCACTTTGCCCCTGTTCTTGAGGGCCAATCTCAGATTCTGAATCCGATGAACTGCTGAAGTCCACCTTTTCCAAGGAAGCAGAAGATGGAGCAATAATGGAAGGGAGTATGATTCCATCAGCTTCTTCAGAGGCTGTAAAAAAAAAGTATATTTTTTCTTTTAGGGCTCAGTCCGCAGTGTGATTAGGTAAGAAACAAAACTTTATCGTTAAAATGGATATTCTCCCTTGCATAGTCAACAATCAACTAGCCAAACTATTCCCTGTACGTTTTTGTCATAACTGGTTTCTTGTGTATATCTGCTTACTTTTAACCCCTTCAGGACTGAGCCTGTTTTGGCCTTCAGGACGAAGCAGATTTTTCAAATCTGACATGTGTCCCTTTATGTGGTAATAACTCCGGAATGCTTTTGCCTATCCAAGTGATTCTAAGATTGCCTTCTCGTGACATATTGTACTTTATGTTAGGGAAAAAATTTGGTCGATAAATTCAATATTTATTTGTAAAAAACACCAAGATTTGACGAAAATTTGCAATAATTAGCATTTTTCTAAATTGAAATGTATCTGCTTGTAAAACAGATAGTAATACCACACAAAATAGTCACTAGTTAACATTTTCCATATGTCTACTTTAGTTTGGCATCGTTTTTTGAACATTCTTTTATTTTTCTAGGACGTTACAAGACTTAGAACTTTAGCAGCGATTTCTCATATTTTCAAGAAAATTTCAAAAGGCGATTTTTACAAGGACCAGTTCAGTTCTGAAGTGGCTTTGAGGGCCTTATATTTTAGAAAGTCCCCATAATTCACCCCATTTTGAAAACGGCACCCCTCAAAGTATTCAAAACAGCATTCAGAAAGTGTTTTAACCCTTTAGGCGTTTCACAGGAATTAAAGCAAAGTAGAGGTGAAAGTTACAAATTTCATTTTTTTTTTTACAAAATTCATTTGTAATAAAAAAAAAATCTATACCACAGAAGGTTTTACTCGAGAAATGTAACTTATTATTTATTGCCCAGATTCTGCAGTTTTTGGGGCCTCCTTTTTTTTAGCATATATTTTAGGTACCATGTCAGGTTTGAAAAGGTCTTGTGGGGCCAAAACAATAAAAACCCCCAAAAGTTACCTCATTTTGGAAACTACACCCCTCAGGGAATTTATCTAGGGGTATAGTTAGCATTTTGAACCCACAGTTTTTTTTGCTAAATTTATTTGAATTAGTATGTGAAGATGAAAATCTACTTTTTTTCTGAAAAAACGTAGAAATTGTTAATTTTTTCAAGGAATAAAAGAGAAAAAACACCCCAACATATGTAAAGCAATTTCTCCCGATTATAGAAATACCCCATATGTGGTAATAAACTGCTGTTTGGACCTACAGCAGGACTCAGAAGGGAAGGAGCACCATTTGGATTTTGGAGCTCAAATTTAGCTGAAATGGTTTTTGGGTGCCATGTCGCATTTGCAAAGCCCCTGAGAGGCCAAAACAGTGGAAACCCCCCAAAAGTGGAAATTACACCACTTAAATAATCTATCTAGGGATATAGTGGGCATTTAGACCCCACAAGTCTTTTGCAGGATTTATTAGAATTAGGCCGTGAAAATGAATATCAACATTTCTTCCACTAAAATGTTGCATTTTTTCAATTTCACAAAGGATAAAGGAGGAAAAGCCGCCCAACATTTGTAAATCAATTTCTCCCGAGTACGGCAATACCCCACGTGTGGTCATAAATGGTTTTTCATTAGAAAGTAATTAACCCTTTCTGGACTGATCCATTTTTTTCTTTTCCTTTTTAGTTTTTTCCTCCCCGCGTTCCAAGAGCCACAACTTTTTTATTTTTCAGTCAATAGAGCGGTATGAGGGCTTATTTATTGAGGGACGAGCGGTCGTTTTTATTGGTACCATTTTTTGGTAAATACAAATTTTTGAGCACTTTTTATTACATTTTTAGGTAGAGCGAAGGTGACCAAAAAACAGTGATTTTGCCGTTTTAAATACTTTATTTTTCACGTGAGACGCTCCAGACATCACCCCCCCCACACTACGACATGCTATGTCGTGGTGCGCGCAGGGGTTAATGTGCAGCGGATGGTGCAGAGTGAAAATTATAATTTTCCACTCATATGCCATTTTAGTGCACTACATGTTATGCCCAGTTTGTGCCACTGAAGACAAATACCTCATAAAATATTAACCTGGTTCTCCTGGGTATGGCGATGTCATATCTATGGACGTAAACTGGTGTTTAGGCACGCTGCAGGGCTCAAAAGGGAGGGAGCGGCATTTGGCTTTTGGTGCGCAGATGTAGCTTGGTAGTAGTTCTGTTTGGGGTTTTACTGGTGTTTCAGTTTATAATGTGGGGGCATATGTAATTTGTGCGGGGTACATCAGGGCATAATAAGAGGGTATAATAATGCAGTAAATAAATAATAATCCGCCGATATGTGGCCGGTGTCGCACTGATAAATGGCGCCCGATCTTATCTGCTTTTGGAACACTCTGCACATTTTGCATCGCCATATTCTGAGAGCCAGAACGGTTTTATTTTTTCTCCACCGGAGCGGTGTGAGGGTTCATTCTTTGCGGGACAATCTGTAGTTTTCATTGGTACCATTTTGGGGTAGCAGAAATTTTTTTGATCACGTTTTATTCCATTTTTTGGCAAGCAAGGTGACCAAAAACCATCAATTCTGACAAAGGTTTTTTTTTTTTTATGCAGTTCACCCTGGGCTATAAATTACTTATATTTTATACTGCGGGTCAGTACGATTACGGCGATACCATATGTATATAATTTTTTTTATGTTTTGCAGCGTTTGTGCAATAAAATCACTTATTTATGAAATAAATTATTTTTTGTGTCACCATATTCTGAGAGCCATAACTTTTTTATTTTTCAGTCAAAAACGCGGTGTAAGGGCGTTTTTTGCGGGACGGGTTGTAGTTTGTATTGGTACCATTTTGGCGTAGATGCGACTTTTTGATCACTTTTTATTGTATATTTTGGGAGGGTTGGTAACCAAAAAAATTGTGATTCGGGCACTGTTTTTCATTTATTTTTTTCGCGGTGTTCACCGTGCGGGAAAAATAATATTACAGTTTTATAGTTGGGGTCGCTACGAACGCGGTGATACCAAATATGTGTACTTTTTTTTAACAAAGAATGCTTTTTTTCCTATAATAACTCCTATAATAAATCTTTTCTGTGAGATTTCCAGCAAGGGAAACGAATTCTCGTTTACCTCGTAATCTCGCGAGATTACGCGTGGCTTGCTGGAATCTCACAGAAAAGATTCAGAAGTGTCAGGATTCTGAGTACACATGACGTCCAGGCTGGAGGTCATGTGTATTCATTATCAGGACACTTGTGTATGTGGCTGCACATCATTCTAGTAAGAACACTATGTGCTGTGTAAATGAATGGAGAGGAGTGTATGACGCTGACTGGTCACTGATTGGTCAGCGTCATACACGTAAACACGCCCAGTTAAAAACACAATACACGCCCAGTTGGACATACGAAAAAAAACATACCCAGTTGTCCATTTCAAAGCTCATTTGCATATATATATATATATATAAAATAGCTCATAACTTGGCCAAAAATGAACGTTTTTTTAAAAAAACACGTTACTGTTATCTACATTGCAGCGCCGATCACATGCAATAGGAGATAGGGATTTGAGAATCTGGTGACAGAGCCTCTTTAATGTGGCAATCAATTGTAAACTAAGAGATTTGTTAATTCCCCAGGTAAAGGAACAATCAAAAAACTATATGATGGTCATAGGGCTTTGAAGAAGGCCCATAACCAAAGAAGAACCATGCTTGAGAAATACTGGGGGTTCTTCTTAGAGAATAAGGGTTTAAAGAGGCTCTGTCACCACATTATAAGTGGCCTATCTTGTACATGATATGATCGGCGCTGTAATGTAGATTACGGCAGTGTTTTTTATTTAGAAAAACTATCATTTTTGACGGAGTTATGACCTATATTAGCTTTATGCTAATGAGTTTCTCAATGGACAACTGGGCGTGTTTTACTATATGACCAAGTGGGCGTTGTACAGAGGAGGGTATGACGCTGACCAATCAGCGTCATACACTCCTCTCCATTCATTTACACTGCAGATATCGATATAGCTATATCGCTGTGTTCAGTCACATAAACACACCATAACGCTACTCAAGTGTCATGACAATGAATATACATTACCTCCAGCCAGGACTTGAAGTGTTTTCAGAATCCTGACCACTTCTGTAGCGTCTATGTGATTTACAGCACAGCACAGCGAGATCTCGCTGTGAGTGACAGTTTACAGCATAATCTCGCGAGACTACGCCTGCTATGCTGTAACTCAGAGACGCTACAGAAGTGGTCAGGATTCTGAATACACTTGTAAATAACTAATGTACCGGAGGTACAATGAAAACCATTTTCCCAGCTACCAACTAAATAAATATAAAATATAACCTTTAATAGTAAATGGATTAAAAGTCCAGGAGGGACAGACCAGCACACAGAAAGGTTATGAGGCTCATCTGAGTCTTTAAATCACAGGTAATTGAAGCGCGCGCTTACAAGCCCCATTGTTATCCCCTGAGGACGTTGTGTGAACAACGAAACATGTCGGGGGGGGCTATACACTTAGCAATTTTAACTGCTTGACCTATTGGCTCTCATCTCTTCCACTCTGGTTCACTACTGCTCGTCGCGCAGTCTGCAGCTGCTGACACAGGCACTATCTTGTAACTGGATCTATACACTAAACCCTGCTTTTCTGGCAGCATTCTAAAAGAGCATATGCTAAATGGTCTTTAGCTAATTTTAACCTTTCTGTGTGCTGGTCTGGCCCTCCTGGACTTTTAATCCATTTACTATTAAAGGTTATATTTTATATTTATTTAATTGGTAGCTGGGAAAATGGTTTTCATTGTACCTCCGGTACATTAGTTATTTACAATTGTTGGTCTGACCTGCCAGCTACCAGGGTCTCTCTCTAATATTCCAGATTCTGAATACACATCACATCCCGGCTGGAGGTAATGTATATTCATTGTCCTGACACATTAGTAGCGTTCTAATGTGTTTATGTGACTGCACACAGCGATATACCTATATCGCTATCTCCAGTGTACATGAATGGAGAGGAGTGTATGACGCTGATCACATCACTTCCTGGCTGGAGGTAATGTATATTCATTGTCAGGACACTTGATTAACATTAATGTGTGTGTATGTGGCTGCACATCGTGTTCTAGTAAGAACACGATGCTGCTGTGTAAATGAAAGGGGAGAAGTGTATGACGCTGACTGGTCACTGATTGGTCAGCGTCATACACTCCTCTGTACAACACCCACTTGGTCATATAGTAAAACACGCCCAGTTGTCCATTGAGAAACTCATTAGTATAAAGCTAATATAGGTCATAACTCTGTTTCATTTAGAAAAACGATCATTATTGACACACTGCTGTAATCTACATTACAGCGCCGATCACATCATGTACAATATAGGGCACTTATAATGTGGTGACAGAGCCTCTTTAAGGCCAGTAGTAGGATATAACCTTTCAAAAAAGTCAGTCGAAAATAGACATATCAGTAGTCACTATGCACTAAAGCCTGCATCCAACTCTTGGCTGCTAGGCATGAAAAGGTGTAGGAATTGGTCTTTAAAACGTTAGCGAGAGAAAGAACGGGTGAAATCTTTTCAATTAAATCAGTGCTCAGTCTTATTTTTTTTTTTGTAGTCACCCAAGTTAAAAAAGTTTCAGGCTGCAATCTTTATTTGTTCATTCAGTTTCAGACCACCCTAATATTCAGTTCCAAGCTGTTCTAGTTTCAGGCTTTTCTACTGTGGCTGTATCAATGCCAGTAATACATGCGGAATGTGAGTTCTGTGTATCCAGGATGCTGATATCTTCACTAGCTCTCATGTATCAGCACAACTTTCTCTCTCCACTGATAGCCTATGTGATTCCCCCTCCGCTCCCCTCCCTATCTACACTCGGATACTAACAAGCCTGTGTGGTCTGCCCACCTTGAAGACTTGGAAGCTTTTTCTCTCTCCACTCTCCGATCTGCCATGTAAAATCTCCTTTTTTGCATTTAAGAAGCAAACTAACAATAAATAAAAAAAAAAAGTGTATTCCAAAAGGTGTCCATAGCCTTAAAGAGGCTCTGTCACCAGATAAGTGCCCTATCTCCTACATAATCTGATTGGCGCTGTAATATAGATAACAGCAGTGGTTTTTTATTTTGAAAAACGATTCTTTTTGAGCGAGTTATGAGCTAGTTTAGATTTATGCTAATGAGTTTCTCAATGGACAACTGGGCGTGTTTTTACTTTTTACCAACTGGGTGTTGTACAGAGGAGTGTATGAGGCTGACCAATCAGTGACTAATCAGCCTCATACACTTCTCATTGTTCCAGCCCAGCTTCTTTCACTGCACAATCACACTGTGCTGTGGATCATGCTGGGCTGGAACAATGAGAAGTGTATGAAGCTGATTGGTCACTGATTGGTCAACTTCATACACTTCTTTACAACACCCACTTGGTCAAAAGTAAAAACACACCCAGTTGGTCTTTAAGAAACGAATTAGCATAAATCTAAAATTGCTCATAACTTGCTCAAAAATTTTTCGTTTTTCAAAATAAAAACCACTGCTATTATCTACATTACGGCGCCGATCACATTATGTAGGAGATAGAGCATTTATAATCTGGTGACAGAGCCTCTTTAAAGTCTTATCATTAGTATCTCACCCTTTTATGCAAAAACGATGTTCATTAGTTTGATTCTTAAATCAGCTGTAAACATGAACATCAAATATCTGCAACAAGTCTTATTAGGAGAAAGTGTCATCTTTCTCCCCTTCTAGTAACCTGTAGTCGTCATTGCCCTGCTCTCTGTAAAAATGTTCCGAAACCAATTTAATCCTCATAAAAAAGGTCTGCATCAATAGAGTAAATATTAGGCAGAGAGGAATAGGTGGGAGGAGATGCAGCTGCAGCTTCTCTTTCACTGAAACAGCATGCTGTGGGAGGGGAGGAGGAGAGGAAGTAGGGAGATATCTAATTATATCAGAGTTCAGTGCACAGCACTATGAGGTGTGAAGGCAGAAATAAACGATGTAACTATAACTATATAAATTAAAGGCAAACATCACACAGAAAGAGCCCGTATATATTCACACGAGCATGTTTCATGTCCATGTGCGGTTTGTTTAAATAACTGACAGCACACTGACCAATGCATTTCACTAGGGCTATTCAATCATCCGTGTTTTTTCACGGAGGGTGTGTCCGCTGTGTGAAACTCACTGCATGTCCTATTCTGGTCCATTTTTGAGGAAACTTGTCGCCCCATTGAAGTCAATGTGTGCCTGAAAACAATGGACAGCACACGGACGACATCAGTGTGCTGTCCGTGATTCACGCATCAGTTGCTAAAGAAATTGCAAGAAAAAAAAAAAGTTAAACCAGGAAGTGCTTGCAGAGGAGAAAAGCGGATGCCACATGCAAATCGGACACACTCATGTGAAAGAGGCCTTAACCCCTTAATGACCGCCGATTAGCCTTTCCACGGCGGTTATTAGTGGGCTTTATTCTGATGCAATAGCCGTTTCACAGCGCTGCATCAGGATAAATAAACAGAGCAGGGAGCCGTTAAATCTCCCTGCTCTCAGCTACCAGAGGTAGCTGAGGGCTGGGGACATCCCTACTTGAACGGGTGAGATAGATATTAGTATCGATTTCACGCGTTTAACCCCTCAGATGCAGGGCTAAATAGCGTGCGCCGCATCTGAGTGGTTTTGGAGAGAGGGAGGGAGCTCCCTCTCATCCCACTGACACCCGGCGATAAGATTGCCGAGTGTCTGTGTCTTCTATGGCAGCCGGGGGGGCCTATTAAAGGCCCCCAGGTCTGCCTGTAGTGAATGCCAGAGGCATGACCTAGCAGATGTTAAACGGACAGTCAGTAATACACTGCAATACAAAAGTATTGCAGTGTATTATAAAAGCGATCGGATGTTCGCATATTAAAGGCCCCTAGTAGGACAAGTAAAAAAAAAAAAGTTGAATAAAGTTAATAGAAAAAATGTGAAAAAATTATTTACTATTAGAAAAAACAAAATAAAGGAAAAAAGTTATACATATTTAGTATTGCCGCGTCCGTAACGACCCCGACTATAAAGCTATTACATTATTTAACCCGCACGGTGAACGCCGTAAAAAATAAAATAAAAAACTATGGAAAAATTGCTATTTTCTGTGAATCCTGACTTAAAAAAAAGTGATAAAAAGTGATCAAAAAGTCGCATCTACTCCAAAATGGTACCAATAAAAACTACAAGTCGTCCCGCAAAAAACAAGCCCTTATACAGCTATGTCAACGCAAAAATAAAAAAGTTATAGCTCTACGAATGTGACGATGGAAAACGTAAAATATGGCTTGGTCATTAGGGCCCAGAATGCAAGCAGGAGGAAGGGGTTAAAGAGGCTCTGTCACCAGATTCTAAGTGCCCTATCTTCTACATAATCTGATCGTCACTGTAAGGCTGGGTTCACACAGAGTTTTTTGCAGGAGGAAAACTTCTTCCTCCGTTTCCGTTTGGAATTTTGAGGCAGATTTTCCTCTGCCTGCACGCCGATTTTCCCTGCGTTTTTCGCCTGTGGCCATTGAGCGCCGCAGGCATAAAACGAAACGAAATACGCTTTCTCTGCCTCCCATTGATGTGAAGTGGCTTTGAGGTCCTTAGATATTAGAAACCCCAATGTCACCCCATTTTAAAAACTGCACCCCTCAAAGTATTCAAAACAGCATTTAGAAAGTTTCTTAACCCTTTAGACATTTTGCAAGAATTAAGGCAAAGTAGAGGTAAAATTTACAAAGTTCATAATTTTTTTCCAGAAATTCATTTTTAATCCATTTTTTTTCTACCACAGAAGGTTTTACCAGAGAAATGCAACCCAAAATTTATTGCCCAGGTTCTGCAGTTTTAGGAAATATCCCACACGTGGCTCTAGTGGGCTACTGGACTGAAGCACCGGCCTCCGAAGCAAAGTAGCACCTAATGGATTTTGGGCCTCCTTTTTATTAGAATATATTTTAGGCACCATGTCAGCTTTGAAGAGGTCTTGTGGAACTAAAACAGTGGAAACCCCGCAAAAGTGACCCCATTTGGGAAACTACACCCCTCGAGGAATTTATTTAGGGGTGTAGCAAGCATTTTAACCCGCCAGTTTCTTTGCAAAAATTTTTGGAACTAGGCCATGAAAATGAAAATCTCAATTTTTTCAAATAAAAAGTAGGTTTATCAAATTTTTTTTCATTTCCAAAAGAACTAAAGTAGAAAAAGCACCACAACATTTGTAGAGCAATTTCTCCCGAGTAAAACAATACCCCATATGTGGTAATAAACGGCTGTTTGGACACACGGCGAGGCTGAGAAGGGAAAGAGCGCCATTTGGCTTTTGGAACTCAAATTTAGCAGGAATGGTGTAAAGGATCTGCCAGGCACTACGTCTGTGGAGACTCCCAGGGTTAATCAGTCGACACCTGAGGCCAGACCTCTTAGACTGACACCGGCTCCCACCAATCAGGGTGGCAGGCTCAGGAGTGGGAGAGCCTATCGCGGCCTGGTCAGTCAGAGTTAGCTCCGCCCCCTGTCCATTTATACCTGCAGTTTTCTCTTCCTCATTGCTTGTTATTCTTTTGGATTCCTGGCCCCACTGCTGCTTGCTCCAGCCTGCTTCTGCCGTGCTTCTGCCTTGCTGCAGTTCTCCTTGACTTGACTTGCTTTGCTTTGCTTTGCCCCTGGCTTGCTTCTGTCTCCGTGCCCGCTCGGGTTACTCACTTCGTCCTGGTCCTGACTGTTCGTTCGCCGCTCCGTTTCCTCGTGTCGTTCCGTGGCTACTGCCCCTTCCCTTGCGTGTTCCCTGTTTGTTTTCCTGTGCACTTAGACAGCGTAGGGACCGCCGCCCAGTTGTACCTCGTCGCCTAGGGCGGGTCGTTGCAAGTAGGCAGGGACAGGGCGGTGGGTAGATTAGGGCTCACTTTCCCGTCACCTCCTTCCTGCCATCACAGAATAACAAGCCCTTACCTAGTCTACCATTTCTCCTACGCTGTCGCTATCATGGACCCCCTTGAGACCCTGACCCAGCAGATGCAGGGCCTCTCCCTACAGGTCCAGGCCCTGGCCCAAAGGGTTGGGCGCACCACCTCACCTCTAGAACCCGACCTCAAGTTACCTGACCGGTTTTCAGGGGACCGTAAGACGTTTCTCTCCTTCCGGGAGAGTTGCAGACTATTTCCGCCTTAAGCCCCACTCCTCAGGTTCCGAGAACCAGCGGGTGGGTATCATCATATCCCGACTCCAGGAAGGGCCCCAAGAGTGGGCCTTCTCCTTGGCTCCTGACGCCCCTGAACTTTCCTCTGTTGATCGTTTTTTCTCTGCCCTCGGACTCATTTACGACGAGACTGACAGGACTGCTTTAGCCGAGAGTCAGTTGGTGACCTTACGTCAGGGTAGGAGACCGGTTGAGGAATACTGTTCTGATTTTAGGAAGTGGTGCGTAGCCTCTCAGTGGAACGATCCGGCCCTAAGGTGCCAGTTTAGGTTAGGATTATCTGACGCCCTGAAGGATCTGCTGGTTAGCTACCCCTCGTCTGACTCTCTTGACCAGGTTATGGCCCTAGCAGTACGACTTGACCGACGTCTCAGGGAACGTCAGCTAGAACGCTTCAGTGTGCTCCCCTCTGACTTTTCTGCGATCCCCCCCGAGGTCCCGCCTCCTCGCCCCTCCACGGAGGACTCGGAGGTACCTATGCAACTCGGGGCCTCCATGTCCCCTCGACAACGTAGGGAGTTTCGCAGAATGAACGGTCTCTGCTTCTACTGTGGGGACGACAAGCATCTACTGAACACCTGTCCCAGGCGCAAGAATAAGAAGCCGGAAAACTTCCGCGCCTAAGTGATCATCGGGGAGGTCACTTGGGCGCACAGGTATTTCCCGTTAATGTGAAACGCAATAAAATTTTGCTTCCCTTTCAGGTCTCGTTTGCTGGCCGGTCTGCCACGGGCAGTGCTTTCGTGGATTCTGGCTCATCTGCTAATATCATGTCTGTGGAATTTGCTATGTCTCTAAAGATGCCTTGTATTGATTTACCTTATCCTATCCCTGTAGTAGGAATCGACTCTACTCCCCTTGCTAATGGTTATTTTACTCAGCATACTCCTGTTTTTGAACTCCTGGTTGGCTCCATGCATTTGGAGCAGTGCTCTGTACTGGTAATGCAGGGATTATCGTCTGATCTGGTTTTAGGCCTTCCCTGGTTGCAGTTGCATAATCCCACGTTTGATTGGAATACTGGGGATCTCACCAAATGGGGTAATGAATGTCTTATGTCATGTCTTTCTGTTAACTCTATTTCTCCCCGGGAGGAGGTAAACACGCTTCCTGAGTTCGTTCAGGACTTCGCCGATGTGTTTTCTAAGGAGGCCTCCGAGGTGTTGCCCCCCCATAGAGATTACGATTGCGCTATCGATTTGGTGCCTGGTGCCAAGCTTCCTAAAGGTAGGATATTTAATCTTTCATGTCCTGAACGTGAAGCCATGAGGGTGTATATCCAGGAATGCCTGGCCAAGGGTTTCATTCGCCCCTCGACTTCTCCTGTAGGTGCTGGCTTCTTCTTCGTGGGGAAGAAGGATGGTGGTCTTAGGCCGTGCATTGATTATCGTAACCTGAATAAGGTCACTGTAAGGAACCAGTACCCACTTCCTTTGATTCCGGATCTTTTTAATCAGGTTCAGGGAGCCCAATGGTTTTCTAAGTTCGATCTACGGGGGGCATATAACCTTATCCGCATCAAAGAGGGGGATGAGTGGAAAACTGCGTTCAACACACCCGAGGGTCATTTCGAATACCTGGTCATGCCCTTTGGGTTGTGTAACGCCCCTGCTGTCTTCCAGAATTTTATTAATGAAATCCTGAGAGAGTACCTGGGTAATTTTCTTGTTGTGTACCTTGATGACATACTGGTGTTTTCCAAGGACTGGTCCTCTCACGTGGAGCATGTCAGGAAGGTGCTCCAGGTCCTTCGGGAGAATAATCTGTTTGCTAAGACTGAAAAATGTGTCTTTGGGGTACAGGAGATACCATTTTTAGGGCAAATCCTCACTCCTCATGAATTCCGCATGGACCCTGCCAAGGTTCAAGCTGTGGCGGAATGGGTCCAACCTGCCTCCCTTAAGGCGTTACAGTGTTTTTTAGGGTTCGCCAACTATTACAGGAGATTTATTGCCAACTTCTCGGTCGTCGCTAAGCCTCTTACGGACCTTACCCGCAAGGGTGCTGATGTCCTCCATTGGCCCCCTGAGGCCGTCCAGGCCTTTGAGACTCTCAAGAAGTGCTTTATCTCGGCCCCCGTGCTGATTCAGCCCAACCAAGAGGAGCCATTTATTGTGGAGGTTGACGCTTCCGAGGTGGGAGTGGGGGCCGTCTTGTCCCAGGGTACCAGCTCCCTCACCCATCTCCGCCCCTGTGCTTACTTCTCTAGGAAGTTTTCGCCCACGGAGAGTAACTATGATATTGGCAACCGCGAACTTCTAGCCATTAAATGGGCTTTTGAGGAGTGGCGGCACTTCCTGGAGGGGGCCAGACACCAGGTAACGGTCCTTACGGATCACAAGAATCTGGTTTTCCTAGAATCGGCCCGGAGGCTTAATCCTAGACAAGCTCGGTGGGCACTATTCTTTACCAGATTTAATTTCTTGGTTACCTATAGGGCTGGGTCCAAGAATATTAAGGCTGATGCTCTGTCACGTAGTTTCATGGCCAATCCTCCTTCCGAGAAGGATCCCGCTTGTATTTTACCCCCTGGTATAATCGTCTCTGCCACGGATTCTGATTTAGCTTCTGATATCGCGGCTGATCAGGGTGCAGCTCCCGGGAACGTCCCTGGGGACAAACTGTTTGTTCCCCTGCAATACCGGCTGAGGGTACTCAGGGAAAACCATGACTCCGCTCTATCTGGTCATCCTGGCATCTTGGGCACCAAACACCTCATTACCAGAAACTATTGGTGGCCTGGGTTGCCTAAAGATGTTAGGGCTTACGTCGCCGCTTGTGAGGTTTGCGCTAGGTCCAAAACCCCTAGGTCCCGACCTGCGGGCCTACTACGTCCCTTGCCCATTCCCCAGAGACCTTGGACCCATATCTCCATGGATTTTATCACCGATTTGCCTCCATCTCAGGGCAAGTCGGTGGTGTGGGTGGTAGTCGACCGCTTCAGCAAGATGTGCCACTTTGTGCCCCTTAAGAAGCTACCTAACGCCAAGACGTTAGCTTCTTTGTTTGTGAAACACATCCTGCGTCTCCATGGGGCCCCAGTCAATATCGTTTCGGACAGAGGGGTACAATTTGTTTCCTTATTTTGGAGAGCCTTTTGTAAAAAGTTGGAGATTGATCTGTCCTTCTCCTCCGCCTTCCATCCCGAAACTAACGGCCAAACGGAAAGGACCAACCAATCCCTGGAACAATATTTAAGGTGTTTCATCTCTGACTGTCAATTCGATTGGGTCTCATTCCTTCCCCTTGCTGAATTTTCCCTGAATAACCGGGTCAGTAACTCGTCAGGGGTCTCCCCGTTTTTCTGTAATTTCGGGTTTAACCCAAGGTTCTCCTCCGTCTCCCCTGGTTGTTCCAATAATCCTGAGGCAGAGGAGGTTCATCGGGAACTGTGCACTGTCTGGGCCCAGGTTCAGAAGAACCTAGAGGCGTCCCAGAGCGCACAAAAGATTCAGGCGGATAGTAGACGTTCTGCTAACCCCCGGTTTGTCGTCGGGGATTTGGTCTGGTTGTCGTCCAGGAACTTGCGCCTTAAGGTCCCGTCCAGGAAGTTTACTCCCCGATTTATTGGGCCTTATAAGGTCATTGAAGTCCTCAACCCTGTATCCTTCCGTCTGGAGCTGCCCCCATCCTTCCGCATACACGACGTCTTTCATGCTTCCCTCCTTAAACGCTGCTCCCCGTCCTGGTCCCCCTCTAGGAAACCTCCTGTTCCCGTTCTCACCCCTGAGGGGGTGGAATTCGAGGTGGCCAAGATTGTGGACAGTAGGATGATCCAGGGCTCCCTCCAGTACCTGGTCCATTGGAGAGGATACGGGCCGGAGGAGAGGACTTGGGTACCTGCTCGAGATGTTCACGCTGGGGTATTGGTCAGGAGGTTCCACCTTCTCTTCCCCACTAAACCGGGTCCTCTTAGTAAGGGTCCGGTGGCCCCTCATAAAAGGGGGAGTACTGTAAAGGATCTGCCAGGCACTACGTCTGTGGAGACTCCCAGGGTTAATCAGTCGACACCTGAGGCCAGACCTCTTAGACTGACACCGGCTCCCACCAATCAGGGTGGCAGGCTCAGGAGTGGGAGAGCCTATCGCGGCCTGGTCAGTCAGAGTTAGCTCCGCCCCCTGTCCATTTATACCTGCAGTTTTCTCTTCCTCATTGCTTGTTATTCTTTTGGATTCCTGGCCCCACTGCTGCTTGCTCCAGCCTGCTTCTGCCGTGCTTCTGCCTTGCTGCAGTTCTCCTTGACTTGACTTGCTTTGCTTTGCTTTGCCCCTGGCTTGCTTCTGTCTCCGTGCCCGCTCGGGTTACTCACTTCGTCCTGGTCCTGACTGTTCGTTCGCCGCTCCGTTTCCTCGTGTCGTTCCGTGGCTACTGCCCCTTCCCTTGCGTGTTCCCTGTTTGTTTTCCTGTGCACTTAGACAGCGTAGGGACCGCCGCCCAGTTGTACCTCGTCGCCTAGGGCGGGTCGTTGCAAGTAGGCAGGGACAGGGCGGTGGGTAGATTAGGGCTCACTTTCCCGTCACCTCCTTCCTGCCATCACAAATGGTTTGCGGTGGCCATGTCGCATTTGCAAAGCCCCTGAGGGGACAAGACAGTGGAAACCCCCAACAAGTGACCGAATTTTGGAAACTACACCCCTTGAGGAAATTATCTAGGGGTACAGTGAGCAGTTTGACCCCACAGGTGTTTTACAGAACTTATTGGAAGTAGGCCGTAAAAATGAAAATCAACATTTTTTCAAAGGAAATGTAGGTTTACCTAATTTTTTTTTCCATTTCCACAAGGACTAAAGGAGAAAAAGCAACATTTGTAAAGCAATTTCTCCCGAGTAAAACAATACCCCACATGTGGTCATGAACGTCTGTTTGGACCCACGGTAGGGCTCAGAATGAAGGAGCACCATTTGGATTTTGGAATGGTTTCTGGGAATCATGTCACATTTGCTGAGCCCCTGTAGTACTAGTACAGTGGAAACACCCCAAAAGTGACTCCATTTGGGAAACTGCACCTCTGAGGAATCATCTAGGGGTATAGTGAACATTTTGATCCCAAAGGTTTATTGCTGAATTCATTAGAATTAAAGGGGTTGTCCGAGATAAATTTTTATTTAAAAGTTAAACACACAATACACACATTAAATATTCCCTAATATACTTACCTGTGCAATCTTGCTTCTGTTCTCCGTTCTGGCAGCTCTTTTCTTCAGATCACCTGTCTTCTGACGTCACGTTTTCTTCCTCCTCCACTGTCGTGTCGTGTCCCGATCACATGGTCTCGCCCCAGCGAGACCTCGGATGGGACACGACACGTCACTGGAGATGTGTCGTTTCTGCGGGTGCCCGCCCAGCCTATGCAGCTTTTTTTCACTGTGAGCGCGCCTATGCGTGTTCACAGTGAAAAAAGTGAAGAGGGACGGCACCCGCGGACTAGAGAGGTACAGTGACCTCTGTACTTTTAGTTCTTCCACTATCAAAGCCTACACATAGTAGGCTTTGATAGGGGATCAGACAACTCGATGCAGCACACGGGTCGCATGCAGCCCTTGAGGCTGTTATCTGCGGCCCGCGGGACACCGTTGCGCCGTAGCACCGAGCAGGCCCAAGGAGGAGCCGCACTACGCTATTATAGGCTCTGCTACGATGTCAGGAGTCCCGGAGCAGAGCGTATAATATTAAACTGTAAAAGATCTTCTGGGGTCCTGTATCTAAGCCTACATTGTTAGGCTTAGATACAGTGGCTAAAAAAAATTGTCACACATGGAGCCTGTATCTAAGCCTAACACAATGTATGCTTAGATACAGGACCCCAGATGACATTCTTTTTATTCCTGTATAAGATTTGTGTTTTGGGGCCCTGTATCTAAGCCTAACATGTATTCTTAGATACATGGCCCATGTGTGACACTGTCTGCTTGGGTAATGTATCTAAGGCTACCTTGTGGTAGGCTTAGATACATGGTCAAACAGACAGTATCACACATGAGCAGTGTATCTAAGCATCACTTTTTTTTTCTTAGTTATGTGTTTTTTACAGTTCAAGGACTACTTCAATGACACCCTTTTTTATTTTTAATAAAATCGTTAACCAGTGTTGTGTGTGTTATTTCATTACAATATTTTTTCTATGTCCTCATTTATTTTAAAATGTATTACTAGTTCATTACTGTCTAACAGCGTCCATTAGTAAGGCTTCATGCACACGAGCGTGTGTATTTTACACGCGTGAAAAACTTGCGTCAATCATGTCTGTGTGTGTGCGTTACGGCGGATTTACACGAACGTGCTATACGTCCGTGCAACCCGCGTGGTTTTCACGCGGGTCGCACGGACCTATGCAAGTCTACGGGGGCATGCAGACTGTCCGTGAGTTTTGCCCAGCGTAAGTACGCTGCGTAAAACTCGCGACATGTTCTATATTTCTGCGTTTTTCGAGCATCACGCACCCATTGAAGTCAATGGGTGCGTAAAAATCACGCGCACCACACAGAAGCACTTCCGTGGGACGTGCGTGATTCGCGCAACAGCAGTAAAAAGTATGAATGTAAACAGGAAAGCACCACATGCTTTTCTGTTTACAAACATCCAAACGTAGTGTCATAATGATGGTGGCTGCGCGGAAAGCACGCAGCTGCGCACCATATGAACATGACACGGAGCTGTCAAGTGCATTTTGTGCACGCAAAACGCCACTGTATTTGCGTGCGCAAAACGCACACGCTCGTGTAAATCCGCCCTTATGCATCAGTGTGCTTTTCGATTGTCATGTGTTATTCACGCACTCACAAAGCCAGCACATTTTTTTCATCTAACAAATTGTGTAAATCACGCACCAAACACGTGTGTGCGGTGCGTGGTTTTCACGCATGCATTGACTTCAATGTGAGTGTAGGTGCAGGATAACGCACCAATAGAGGACATGCAGTATGTTTCACGCAGCGGACTCTCGCTGCGTGAAAAGTCACGCATGTGTCAACGGCCCCATTGAAATAAATGGGTCGCGTGTGTTGTGCGTTTTTTCAAAGCACAGCACACGGACGTGATTCACGCTTGTGTAAATCGTGCCTAAGGCCCCATTCTCAACAGGGTGAATCTCGCCCGTGTGCTGATTGTGAAAACCACGCACAGCACACGCGACCCATTATTTTAAATTGGCCTGTTTTCATATGCGTTTCTCACGGGCGTCAATCTTACACGCAAGTGTGCATGAGGCATAAGACGGGGCTGGACGAACGCAAAAAAAGCCGCAAACAACGCCGCAAAAAACAATAAAAAAACAACGCCAAAAAGGCTACGATAAACGCGGGGAAAAACATTAAAAAAAAAACGTGAAAAAAACAGCAAACAAAGAGGCAAAGAACGCCACGAAAAACGACAGGGAAAACGCCACGAAAGACGCAACGAAAAACGCAGAAATAAAAAACCCCCCAAAAATACGCGAAAAGCGTAGAAAAAAAGGCTATGATAAACGACACGCAAAACGACGAAAAAAATATAGTGGAAAATGACGCGAAAAAAGCCGCAAACAAAGAGGCAAAGAAGGCTGCGAAAAAAAACGGGGAAAACCACACGAAAGACGCAATGAAAAACGCATAAAAAATTTCCGACAACAACGACGCAAAAAAAGAAACGATAAACGACGCGAAAAAAAGGATACGATAAACGAAACGGAAAACACATTCAAAAACATCGCAAAAAAAGACGCAAACAAACAAGCAAAAAACGCCAAGATAAAGTAAGCGAACAACGCCCCGAAAAAAATCGGCAAAGAAAAACGCAAACAGCGCACAAAAAACGCCGGGAAAAACGACGCAAAAAACAACGTGCAGGGAGAGGTAAATCTGCCGCAAACTTCAAGACGGAATTTTGAGGCAGATATTGTTCCTGCCAAAAAACTCTGTGTGAACATAGCCTTAGTGGAGAGAGACATGAGATAGAGGAGGGCGGACAAGGGTTAGGGTATGTTCACACGAGGGCGTCCGTAACGGCTGAAATTACGGGGATGTTTCAGCCTGAAAACATCACCGTAATTTCAGCCATAACGGCATGTGCAGGCGCTTGAACGCCGCGTCCATTAGGGGCGTAATTGGCGCTGCTATTCATTGGAGTCAATGAGTAATGGCTCCAATTATGCCCAAAGAAGTGACAGGTCACTTCTTTGACGCGGGCGTCTATTTACGCGCCGTCATTTGACAGCGGCGCATAAATATACGCCTCGTGTGAACAGACAAACGTCAGCCCATTGCTTTCAATGGGCAGATGTTTGTCAACGCTATTGAGGCGCTATTTTTGGACGTAATTCGGGGCAAAAACGCCCGAATTATGTCCGTAATTAGTGCGTGTGAACATACCCTTAGGGTAGACACGAAGAGGTGAAAAGAGAAATAAAACATAAATGTGAAAAACATAATGGGGGGAGAACATTTGCTCATCATCCTTCAAGAATGTCATCAAGAAGACAAGTGCAGTGAAGGAGGTCAGCGGGAGGAGCAAGGACAGCTCACATGAACTCTTGGAAGGTACGTGCACGCTCATTGCAGCCTGCAATGAGCGTGCACGTGAAAAAAGTTTCATCACAAGGAAAGATCAACCAACCAGAGCTGAACTGCATGTAAACAAACTGTGCTGAATTCAAAGAAGAAATGTGTTAAGTAGAATTTTTTTAAAAAATAATGCTTTATTTAGGTTGTCTGTATAAGGGGTAATGTATGACAGAGTTTTTGAAAAAATGTTGGGATCTCGGACAACCCCTTTAAGCCATTAAAATGAAAAATATTTTTTTTTCCAACAAGATGTAGTTTTAGATAAACATTTTTCATTTTTACAAGGAATAGAGAAGAAAAAGCACCCCAACATTTGTAAAGTAATTTCTCCCGAGTACGGTAACGCCCCATATGTGGTTATAATCAGCTGTTTACATATATGGGAGCATTCAGACGAAAAGGAGCGGTATTTATCTTTTGGAGCGTAGATTTTGCTGGAATGGTTTGCGGACAGCATGTTGCATTTGCAAAACCACTGATGTACCAAACAAAAGTGACCCCGTTTTAGAAACTACACCCCTAAAGGCATTTATCAAGGGGTGTAGTGAGAATTTAGACTCCACAGGGGTTTTTCAGAAATGAATACGCAGTGGATGGTGCAAAGTGAAAATTGCAATTTTTCCACTGATATGCCTATTCACCTCACAATATGTTGTGCCCCTGGAGAATCTTACCCCATAAATTGTTAAGCGGGTTCTCCCGGGTATGGTAATGCCATAAATTGCTGTTTGGGCACACTGTAGGGCTAAGAAGGGAAAGACCGCCATTTGGAGCATGGATTTTGCTTGGTATTCGTTTTGTTTGAGTATTACTGGTATTTCAGTTTATAATGTGGGGGCATATGTAATCTGTGCGGAGTACATCAGGGTATAATAATGGGGTAAATAATACAATTCTCCATAGATGTGTGTTACGATGTGAAACGATCAGTTATGCGCAGGCCGGTGTCACACTGATAAACTGTTTTCTTTCTTATCCCCCTTTTGTAATACTCTGCACCTTTTGGGGACCTTTTCAGTTTGGGAAACTTTTCAGGGAAAGTTTTGCGCTGATATAATATGGGCGCCACCGCTTCCAGCGGATTTGCTATGTCCCTTCCCTTTCCTAGTTCCTAAATACTAGGGCCCTGAAACTGAAGGAATGTTCCCCTCCGGCCTGCGCATTGAGATGTTTTTTCATCACAGCATTACTAGTGCCATAACTTTTTTATTTTTCAGTTGATTGAGCGGTGTGCTGGCTTGTTTTTTTGCGAGACGGGCTGTAGATTTTATTGGTAGCATTTTAGAACACATACGACTTTTTGATTACTTTTTTGTAAAGGAAATTACCAAAAACAAGCAATTCTGGAATAGTTTTTTATTGTTTTTTTTTTCGGCATCTACAGTGCGCCCTAAATTACGATGTTAACTTTATTCTGCGGGTCGATATGATTACGGCGATACCAAATTTATATAGTTTGTTTTTTTTATGTATTGCGGCTTTTGCACAATAAAATCACTTTTTTTTATAAAATCATTTGTTTTCTGTGTCGCCATATTCTAAGACCCATAACTTTTTTGTTTTTGCGTGGACAAAGCTGTGTCAGGGATTATTTTTATTGCGGGACGGAATGCCGTTTTTATTAGTACTATTTTGGAGTAAATGTGACTTTTTGATCACTTTTTATAGCATTTTTTGGAAGTAGATGTGACCTAAAAACAAAGATTCTAGCGTTGTTTTTCATGGTTTTTTTTTACGGCGTTCACAGTGCGGGATAAATGACATAATAGTTTTGTAGTTTGGGTCGTTACGTACGCGGCGATACCAATTATGTATAGTTTTTTTTTATTTTTACAGTTTTTCCCATAATAAAAGACTTACTATGGGAAAAAAGGCAGTTTAGCTTTTTTTTTAAAAATGAAGCGTGTGTTTTTATTGTTTTACGACATTTTTTTACTTTATTGACTTGTCCCACTCGGGAACTTGTGGGCTTGATGCCCCGATCGCTACTCTAATACACTGCACTACATACGTACATACGTAGTGCAGTGTATTAGCGCTGTCAGTTATTCACTGACAGCAAGCCTATGAGGACACGCCGCAGGCGGGTCCTCATCGGCTCCTGTACAAACAAGGCAGACTGGGACGCCATTATTTGGCCTCCAAATGCCACAGCAACGCAGTGATTGCGTCTATTGAGCGCAGCATCTGAGGGGTTAATCAGCCAGATCGGAGAATAGCTCCGGTCCTGGCAGTTACAGGAGGGTAACAGCTGTCACCCCGTGTTGATGGTGCCGGCTCTGCTTCTGAGCCCGCACCATCACCGCGACGTAACTGTACTGCGGTTTGCGGGAACACCTTCCCGGCAGCGCCGTATATATATGGCGGATGTCGGGAAGGGGTTAAGGTGTAAATGCAGATAACATGAGAATTCCCCCCCCCCCCACCAAGTCACACTGAGGCCTCATGCACACGACCGTGCTCGTAATTACGACTCGTAATTACGAGCACGGCCGGGCACTTTTGCGAGCCGTGCTCCCATTATAAAGCATAGCAGCACGGCCCGTAAAATGAAAAAATAGAACATGTTCTATTTTTTTAACGGCACGGGCACCTTCCCGTGAGAAAACGGGAAGGTACCCGTGACCAACAGAAGTCTATGGGCCCGTTATTGCGGGTCGTAATTACGACCCGCAATAACGGGTGTTTTTACGGTCGTGTGCATGAGGCCTAACAGTGGTCTGGGAATCTGAGAAATAAGAGTTGTTCAGCAGAGTTTAACTGGTTCCCGACCGCTGGCTGTATTTTTACGGCCAGCGGTCAGGGAAGGGTCCTTAAAACCCGAGCCATAGACTTTTTACGGCTGGGGTTTTAACTTGCTGCCCGCGCGATCGGGCAGCTGAATGTCGGGTCTCCGGCTGTCAGTGACTTCCGGGGACCCTGAGAAGATAGAAGCAGCTTTCGCTGCTTCTGTCTTCTCTGATGATTTGTACACAGCGCTCAATGAACTCTGTGTATAGGAATAGAGACAGCAGCAGCGGCGCTGTCTCTATTCCTCCTGGTGATCATGTGACTGGTCACATGATCGCCGGGTGCCGTTACTGACAGACTGCTGCTGGGTCTTACTAGACCCAGCACAGCCCTATTAGTGACAATCGTCACTATGAGAGGGCTGATTTCCCCAGTTACAGGGGAAAAACATGGTGTAAAAGAAAGAAAAAAAATATATAAAGTTCCCCAAAGGTCTTTTTTGACCTTTGAGGGACAGACCATAGTAATAAAAAAAATTGTAAAGTAAAGTGCAAAAAAAAATTAAATAATAAATACACATAAAATACCCACCCCAAAAAAAAACGTCCCCCCCCGCCAATCATTGTTGCAACGCTAGCGCTGACCCAATTACTCTAATATAGACATGTAATATATTAAAATTTACGGTAAACAATGACGATTACAAATAAAAGGTCTATTTTAGGGTAAAACTATGTTATTACCATAAAAAAACAGCTGAAACGTAAAACAAGCTTATTTCTTTACTATTATTTTCAAACTTTATGAATAAAAATTCTAAAATAGCAAAAAAGGTGTGTATAAAAACGATAAAAAAAAAAGAAACCTGCATTGTCTACGGAAAAAACGTCGCAAAAATCACGTCGTTAGCCCAACAAATAAAAAAGTTAGAGCCATTTAACTAACACGTGCTAAAAATGGCTAAACGGTGTCTGGTCCTGAAGGCGCAAAATAGCCCGGTCCTGAACTGGTTAAATACAAAACTCCTCATCCATAATCCTAACATCACTTACTTATTGGCGTTGATCCCTTTTCCTCCTCTTTCTTACATGACACTGGAGGAGGAGGTGGAGGCGGCATTAGCTTGGAATCAATGTCTTCACAGTCTGCATCATAGTCATCGTCATCATCATCTAAGCAGAACACAAAATCAATTGCAACAAAACCTCAACTATTTTCACATCAACTGGGATGACTATGACATGGTTTATTTACCTGTTCTTCGAGAGAGATGAAGATTTCCCATAGCCTGCCTATATCTGCGAGACTCATCTTCAGCCACTTCATTGATATCAGAGTAGTCAATAGCATCATCAGTACTCTTAACCCAACCTAGATAATAAAATAAATAACTTTATAAACAATAAGGAACATCATCCAAAAAAAAAGTATGAAGAGATGTGCCTCAGGGTGCTCGATTTATCTCCTCCTGCATTTTGGGTTTATGATCATAGCTGCTTTTTGACCAACCACTGCTCCTTCCAGAGAATAGGAAAGTCTTCGTGTAAACTTGGGAAGTGTCCATGTGACCAAAGACATGTCTGTATACCTTCCAAAATGGCGGACAAAAATTACAGCTTTCTATGTGTTGTTCCATTAGGAACAACAGCGCTTGACGGAACCCGACAGACCCGGTTATAAGTCAATAAAGTCCATCGGTACCATTGGTGTCCATTGGGCCACTGTTCCGGTACTCCATTAATATTAAACAATGGAATTGCAGAACGTGATCTGAATGAGGCCTAATTTACATGTATGCTACACATTTGGATGCTACAAGACTACATTGACACAGCATTCTATGTATTCCATTTCATTACCATCTTCATCCAAGTTCACCCCTTCAGTTTCTGCAGCCTCGTCTACACTGGATGTGATTTCTGTAATAAGATTCCCAAATCCAAGAGCTCCCAACCCTGCAAGGTGTTTCTTTGACTCCTAAAAAAAATTAAAAAAAATGAGACAAAGACAATTGGTTTAACGGTAATAAAACAATTTTCTTTTATCCGTGTTAATGTTGTCGGTGGGATCACACTGTTGTAAACGCTCCTTTTCCGCGCTGTAGGGAGAATGAAGCATTGCACAGTGCCATTGATATAAAACAGCATTCCCTGAGCTGAAACTATCCATTTATTTCCCCAAAGGCATCAGATGACAGGTGGTCAGCCCAGGTATAATTAAAGGGGTAGTCCAGTCTTCAAAATGTTTTCACCTATTCACTTTCATTTTGAATGAAGCAGCGCATGCCCGGGCTTCAGCTCCATTCAAACTCCTTCTAGTCGCAATCTTGCAGCTGGGGGAAACAGGAGTCCCAGTGGTCGGACCACTACCGATCTGGCATTTTTCCCCTATCCAGTGGAAAGGTGAAAAATGCTCAAGGCTGGAATACCCCTTCAAAAGCAAAGACCAGGAGTGCAAAATACACAGAGAGAGCATAAGGCCTCAGGCCCACTTCAGTTATTTTCTTCAGGGTGCTATCCGTTGTTTTAACTCATAGCACCCGGACACACTCATTTCAATGGGGCCATGCACACTTCTGTTGTCTTAACGGAACAGTTCCGACAAAAATAGGACAGGTCTTACTCCTGTCCGTTTTTGACAGAACAGTCTCGGCCTTTAAATAAATTTAGTCCGTTGAAACAACGGACTGCACACGGAAACCATCCGTGTGCGGTCCGTGTTTCATGGATCAGTTATTAGCGGCCGCACGACGGCCAACGGAAGTGTGCATGAGACCTAATGGAAAGATTTGTACGTCTTTCATGTTTATGTTCAACTTCTGGTTTTGGCTTACAAATACTGACCAAAATACTGTGTGAAATAGTCAGACCAGATTTATTTTTCATCAGTATGTTTCAGTTAGAAAAGTTGATGATGACTGTTTAGTCCACATAAACTGCAGCCAAGGGGCATCAATACCTATCGAGCCAAACCGAAAACCGCCATATATATCAACACTAGAAATAGAATACCTATTAAAACATACATAGATCCAGAGTATAATTAACCAATAGTACAAAATGTAGCACTATCCAATATATCAAAAATACCTTTATTAGAATAGATTATAAAAACATATACAGGCCATCACACAAAATATAAAATAACATACAATAAAATGTGGTGGTAGCATGAGGGATCACAATGCACCAAATTACATATATATTCAAAAATGGGGTATGGTATATAAATACTCAAAAACACAGTATAAAATTACACCTCATGAATTACCAGTATATGAGTACACAATCACTAGACAAGGGGTAAAGATATAAAAGTGACAAAGATCAAAGACCCGAATTAGGTCAGATACCAACCCGTATTTTGCATATTGATCCCCAAAAAAAGACAAGCCACAGACAGACACCCCAAGGGGGTGGCAAGTACAGCCAAGGGGCATCAGCTTACAGCAATCAAAAGAGGATATACGGTACTTGAAAAAATAAAAACTCACTAATGTAGACGAGCCGTTAGGCCTCATGCCCACTTCAAGAGACTCTGTCACCACATTATAAGTGCCTTATCTCCTACATAAGGAGATGGGTGCTGTAATGTAGGTGACAGCAGTGATTTTTATTTTAAAAAATGATCTGTTTTCATCACTGTTAGCGATTTTAGATTTATGCTAATGAGTTGCTTAATGCCCAAGTGGGCGTGTTTTTACTTTAGACCGAGTGGGCGTTGTACAGGGGAGTGTATGACGCTGACCAATCAGCGTCATATACTTCTCTCCATTCATTTAGTCAACGCATAGGGATCCTGTTAGATCGCTATGTGCTGTCTTAGGGTATGTGCACCCGCTAGCTTCCTTTTACGTCTGAAAAGACAGACTGTTTTCAGGAGAAAACAGCTGCGTCGTTTCAGACGTAAAAGCTCCTCCTCGCATTATGCGAGGCGTCTTTGACGCCCGTAATCTTGAGCTGCTCTTCATTGACTTCAATGAAGAACGGCTCAAATTACGTTGCAAAGAAGTGTCCTGCACTTCTTTGCCGAGGCAGTCAATTTATGCGTCGTTGTTTGACAGCTGTCAAACGACGACGCGTAAATGACAGGTCGTTGGCACAGTACGTCGGCAAACCCATTCAAATGAGTGGGCAGATGTTTGCCGACGTATTGTAGCCCTATTTTCAGGCGTAAAACGAGGCATAATACGCCTCGTTTACGTCTGAAAATAGGTCGTGTGAACCCAGCCTTTTACTAACACATTAACAATACTGAAGTGTTTAGACAGTGAATAGACATTCCACGGGATGTCTATTCACAATCTCTGCACTTCGTTACTGTTTCTATGGTAGTTACAGCAGAGATTACGCGGTAAATGACAGGTTACAACGAGACCACGCTTCCTCTGCTGTAACTACCACAGAAACAGTAACGAAGTGCAGAGATTGTGAATAGACATCCCGTGGAATGTCTATTCACTGTCTAAACACTTCAGTATCGTTAATGTGTTAGTATAAGACAGCACATAGCGATCTAAAAGGATCCCTATGTGCAGTGTAAATGAATGGAGAGAAGTGCGTCATACACTCCTCTGTACAACGCCCACTTGGTCCAAAGTAAAAACACGCCCAGTTGGGCATTAAGCAACTCATTAGCATAAATCTAAAATCGTGAAAGTGGATAAAATAGATCACTTTTTTTAAATAAAAAGCACTGCCGTCACCTACATTATAGCGCAGATCTCCTTATGTAGGAGATAGGGCACTTATAATGTGGGGACAGAGCCTCTTTCAGGGTGCTATCCGTTGTTTTAACTGATAGCACCCTGACACACTCATTTCAATGGGGCCATGCACACTTCCGTTGTTTTAACAGAACTGTGCGTCTGTTCCCTCAAAAATAGGACAGTCTCGGCCTTTTCATTGATTTTGACCGTGAAACAACTGACTGCACACGGAAGCCATCCGTGTGCGGTCCGTGTTTCACGGAACCGTCATTAGCGGCCAACGGAAGTGTGCATGCAGCCTGACCCTGACAGCATACATTCATTGCAGAAAAATTACTTGTCACGGGCTGGCAAGCAAAGAAACAATAACGTGATCCTTTTAGAAACATTAATAAATAAAAACAAAATGTAAATTAAACAGCAGCAACTGTCAACATTTGTAACAATCTGCATTGTATCTTTCATGCAAACCTTAGATAACTATAAGTTTAGTCAGATGGGTGTTTGAAACGCAGGTGATAAGTCTACACAGCAGGCAATGTAAGAGTGCTAGCTCCAAATATATCTGTGCTCTATCTGGGAGTCACAGTGGGCCAGTAGTGTACCCCACTGTCAGATCCAACCACTGACTCAACTTTTTTGCTTTGAACCACACACCTTCAAGAGTCAGCCACAGCACTCCCTGATAATATTGTCTACAATGTCATCTTACAGTGCCCCCTGATGCCAGCCACACTACCACCTTACAGTGCCAGTCGCATACAACCCCCTATAGTGCCAGCCATCACACAGTTTACCAACACTGCATCTTACATCGCCACCATGCGGGCACAGGACAATGACATCATGACAGTTTGCTAATCTTAGAGATAGGGGCACGTAGTTAAACAAGTGAAGAGTCGCTTTAATCTTTGACTATTCTGGAGAACGCCTACGTGGGCACTCATTTTTCTTTTGGAAAATGAAAGAATAGACCTGATTGTTGCTATTGGCAACTTTTTCTTTGGACTAGCTTATAGAACTCTCTTCTAATGACATGCACATTGCTTAAGGCCCTTTTACACTGGCCAATTATCGGGCAAACAAGCGTTCACAGAAAGCATTTTCCCAATAATTGCCCTGTGTAAAGAGCGCAACGATCAGCCGATGAACGCTAACGCTTGTTCATCGGCTGACTGTATCGTTTATGCAGCATGAAATATTATCGTTGACGGCACAACACCTTCCTGGGTGATCAGGGAGATAAACTGCTGACATGATAGAAATGTATGGGACCGGCGATCGGAGTAACGAGCGCTCGCCCCCATACATAGCTCCTTGTGAAAGAAGCAAATGAGCGCATATCAATAAGCTGGCTCGTTGATCGGCGCTCGTTTACACGGCCCACGTAAGAGAACCCTTATGGCCATAGAAACGCACCGAGTCGTATAACGGGCAACAAACAACAGTAACTTCATCTCGCACATCTGAGAATAGGAAAGACGGTTCATATTCTCAAAAGGACCTCAAACACTGGGATCTGATCAGTTGCTATGGGCAACTCCTCCACCGAATGATCACAAATCCATGATGACCGACACTGGCACAGATACATAATATCATATACAATCCAAGAGTCATTCAACAAATCACTACACTGCCCTGACTCTCATGTAGTGAAGACGGGAGATATGAACTACAAGTACCAGCAACACATCATCAGTACACAAGAACATTCCTCTTGCTCGTCACATGCCAGGAGCTCACCTTGTCCAGCACCGAGTCATCCTCCAGCTGCCCGTCCTCATTAATATTCCCGAACAGAAAGCCTGTGATAGAAAACGGCCGTTCCTCATCACTCTCCGAGTCCGACATCGTAAACCGGAAGTGGGTGACTATAAACAGGAAGTTCCTATGGTAAACTCGGGCAAGTGCACGGTGTGCACTGTGGAACGCAGGTACTTCCGTTTCCGGAAAACGGGGGGGGGCTGAGTGGTTATGGATTGTAGGCGCCAAGACTATGTGAGAAACGAGTGGTGTGTCGGAATGGCTAGTAGTTGTACATGTAATAATATCCTATAGCGTTATAAGGCTGGACATCGTACCGAGACATCCTATCCAGCTCTACACATCTGCGGCTGTCCTGCAGTTGTGAAACTACAACTCCCAGAATGCCCCAACCACCGGAAGTGTTAAGAGTATGTTTACACAGAAAGATTTGCTGCAGAAATTTCTGCGACTGCAAAAACATTCCATAAATCTGAATTGGGTTGTTTCTGCAGTATGTGCCTGGATATCTGCAAACCCTATGTTGCGTTTTGCAGCAAATCTGCAGCGTGTGAATTTTCTCTTCTGCAAGGTGATGTCACTGGGTTTTCTTAACATTATAAAATGGTAAAACTCCTACTATTCCTCATTAAAGGGATTCAGGGGTGAGAGATCCTCCAATGATATGCTTATTGCAGTGTAGCCCATTGACGTGCCCCCTTGTCTCGCCATCAACATTAGTGGCATATTGCTAGGATGGTTTAACCGGGTGTTTCCAGCTAATGAAACCACTGACGATCACTATAATAAAGTGGCAGCAGCACTAGGAAAGTGCCCTGACCCTTTGCCTTTCCAGGTGGCCACATGGATAGCCTTTAAAGATATATTGCCACCTTAGACATTTCCTGCATATCCGTGGAATATACGATAAATGTTTGATAGACGTATCTCAAGAACGGGTCACGCCAACCCCTGTCCGACCTGGAAAGACAGGCACGCAATTTTATTGATCGCTATTGCGGAAATGGCCGACCCTGAGTGAGCAGCCTCCTCTCCATTCATCCCCTGCCTGGATGTGGTGGCCCGCTCATTGCAGCTAGCGGCCACTTCACCAGGTAGGAAAGGGGACGGGTGATCCCTATTCTTGAGATAGGTGTGGGTCCCAATTCTGGAACTGCATGTAGCAGACATTTATGACATATCCCGCAGATATAGACATAAAGCTCTAAAATAGTAATAATCCAATGGCCATTAATGTGGCTGGGCTTGAAAAGGGAGAGCAAAGCTGACCGGAGATAAATAGGCACATCACATTCCTAGCGCCACTGTCACTATGTTCTAGCAAATGATGGGGGTCACATCAAATGGACCCCTGCCGATCAGACATTGGTATCATATCATAGGAATAAGCCACCAATGTCAATTGTGAGACAACCCCTTTGATAATTGAGTCATTCAGAGTTCATTTAGTGAACAAAACATCCATGTTATAAACTGACATTCTTGTGAATTTCAATAAAGTCCAAAATGTTGCAGATATTTGGCACATCTGGCACTTTATCTGTATAAAAAACTTTTTGGCAGCACAAACTTTTGCAAAAAGGAGACACTTTATTAGCCAGCGTAGAGCCGCCATAGGGGATTTATGGGCAGTAGAGCCCCCTGTATTGCATCCATATTCCTCAAAAGTGCTTTTATTAAGCAATTGGCTGAACTTGACATGTTTTACAGTGCCCGACACGGCACCCCCCCCCCCCACAAAAAAAACCCCATAGTATCCTGAAGGTTTTTTCCTAGACAGAGTCCTATCATGATAATGTCACAATAGAGGTTGTTTTTATTCCTAGGTGTTTTCCATTGTCACGGTATCACAATATTCTCTGTATTCATTTATACATTGTGTTTTCTATTGTGCTGATGTCACAGTATTGTTTGTATATACACATTTTCTACGCTTTATTGTGACAACACAATGGAGTTTATCTTTTTTCTTAGGCAGAATTCTTTTGTGATGATGTTACAACAGTGTTTGCATTAATCTCTAGGCATAACGTCATTATGATGATATCACTATAGTGCTTTTTTTTTTTTTTTTGCTAGGCAGTTATATTATAATGTCACAATAGTGTTTGTTATTAGTCTTTGTTTTTATTCTATTGTCATGATATCACAATATTCTCTTTATACATATATGTGATTGTGATGATGTCACAATAGTATGTCTATTCCTAGGCGTGTTCCGTTGTGATGATATCACAATATTAACTGTATTCATTTTCAGATTGTTTCAGTGTGATGATGTCACAATAGTCTCTGTATAATTATTATTATTATTATTATTATTTATGTTTTTAATACAGAGCAATTTTATTTTTTGTTTTATTTATCTACTAAAATCTATTTATGAAAATAAGTTGTGTGTGAATTCACCAATGCAAAAGACTGCATGCTACGTTCGGATGTGGGGTATTACAGAACTCCAAGACACCACAGAAGGTTGTGTTGCCAAGTACATTATTTTTATTAATAGGTGGCACATGTGCAAAGAAAATAGCAACATTTTTGCCTTAATGGTATTATTTAAAAATAAACTACCTGGGAACATCTCTAGTGCCTTGGACATTTTCTTTTGGATTCTACCAAAAATATCTCATTCCAGAAAACTCTTTTAAAGAGGCTCTGTCACCAGATTATCAAATCCCTATCTGCTATTGCATGTGATCGGCGCTGCAATGTAGAGAACAGTAACGTTTTTAGTTTTTTTTTAAAAACGATCATTTTTGCCCAAGTTATGAGCAATTTTATATTTATGCAAATGAGCTTTTCAATGGACAACTGGGCGTGTTTTCTCGTATTACCAACTGGGCGTGTATTGTGTTTTTACCAACTGGGCGTGTATTGTGTTTTTACCAACTGGGCGTGTACTGTGTTTTTACCAACTGGGCGTTGTGAATAGAAGTGTATGACACTGACAAATTAGTGTCATACACTTCTCATCGTTCCCACCCAGCTTCTTTCACTGCAGACACACAGCGTGACATCACCCACAGGTCCTTCAACCTTGTCGTCGGACAAAGAAGATACATCGGCTCCAGGCGTCCAAAAGGTTAATATGCTCGTCTCTAGGGAGTTTGCTATGCTTACCTGCACATACCCTGCACTGTACTCTCTGACGCCTGGAGCTGATGTGTCTTCTCTCTTCCGACGCCAAGGTTGAAGGACCTGTGGGTGACGTCACGCTGTGTGTCTGCAGTGAAAGAAGCTGGGTGGGAACGATGAGGTCACCCACATGTCCTTCAACCTTGGCGTCGGAAGAGAGAAGACACATCAGCTCCAGGCGTCAGAGGGTATAGTTGAATCTGCAGCAGCATCACCGTGTGCAGGTAAGCCTAGTAAACTCCCTAGAGACGAGTATATTAACCTTTTTGGACGCCTGGAGCCGATGTATCTTCTTTGTCCGACGACAAGGTTGAAGGACCTGTGGGTGACGTCACGCTGTGTGTCTGCAGTGAAAGAAGCTGGGTGGGAACGATGAGAAGTGTATGATGCTGATTTGTCAGCTTCATACACTTCTATTCACAACGCCCAGTTGGTAAAAACATAATACACGCCCAGTTGTCCATTGAAAAGCTAATTTGTATAAATATAAAATTGCTCATAACTTGGGCAAAAATGATAGTTTTTAAAAAAACAACAACTTTGCTGTTATCTACATTGCAGCACCGATCACATTCAATAGGAGATAGGGATTTGATAATCTGGTGACAGAGCCTCTTTAACAGAGGATTCCAACAATACTCACACTTTGAACTGCTCTGCACCAAACATCAGTTAGTCACATATAAGTTAGCGTCCATGAGGTGCCTACTGACATGTAATACCTCAAGGACGTTTTCCTTGCAGAATTGACTTGTACATATGGCTTTCGTAGGCACAGCCGTGACCAAGCCTCACAGAGCTTGCAGGGTGCTACTGATAGACTTTCACTAGATCCCATCCATGTCCAAAGTGCTGCTCATTTATTATGTGTTTGCCCACAGGGTTAGGTTTTCTCTCCTCAGAGCAGTGTATCTTGAGAAATTGCTAGGCGGTACCCTATTGGCAAAAGCTCTGATGAAAAGTAGGTGACAAAACCAATTTTGGACTTTATCTAGCTGATTGCCATTTCTATTACCCTCAGATATCAGCTGTTATCGCTGGGGAAGCTGTGAGTAGCCACACATATTGTTGCAGGGAAATGTGGTATTACACAGTGGCCAAGTAAATGAAAGTGCGGGCATGTAATTTATGCTCCAAATCTCATAGATGTGGACCCACTCTTTCAAGCAGTTTTCTGCTCTAGCTAATAGAGGTGGGGGTCACAAAACATGCATATACCCTAATAGGACAACCCCCTTAAAGGCTATGTGCAATTTTGCAATACATTTTTGCATTGCTCTAATGCATCTAAATTAAAAACTGAAAAATATTTGCAAAATGTCTTGATGTAAAATCTCCTACCATTTTTCAAATAATTGGGACTGCAAATAGTCACAGCTCTTGAACAAGAGGAGCATTAATCCTAAATGTCATTTTTACATATCTCATTCACATTAATGTAATATCTGTCCCCTGCATTTGTTCCGCTCCAGAAGTAAAAAAAAAAAAACCTAGCATAAAAATGTGTAAGCCATGTAGTTCTCATTCCTGAGCGACTTTATTGTGGGAAGACTATCATACATGAAAACGATTTACAGTGCTGTTGTGGAAATGTTCTCTCTAATGACAAGCAAATTATTTGCTTTATGTTTCTGCAACAATATATCTCCTAGTACAGAATATGTATATTGGTAATAGTGACATTGGTATTCTCGCTTTCTGTCATGCTGGAGTTACGTAATCACAAATTACTCATGGCTGTAAATAGATGCTTTGTGCTCTTTGCTGCCAAAGGCTTTCAATGGGATATTCTTTAGGAGAAGCGGCGATACTTGTCCCCTCTTCATTATTATTCAATCTATCCACGATCTTTCAAAAAGAGCTGTATATCTGAGGCTGCCTTGCTTCTTAATACGTTATCCTATGAGTGTCTTTACTTTACTCCTCATTTGTCGATTGTAGCAGATTTTCTATGCTTTTAATGTTAAAATAACCTACTACATTTGACTCCATATTAAAGGGCTAGCATTAACTATTTTATGTGATACATGTATGAATGATGTTAGAATTACAAATATGATATAACCAAAGTATATTTTTCTCATGCACAATAAACATCTTGTCTGTACAACACACTGGCAGTAATGATATAGTTAAAAACTACTACAATGCCATACCACCAAAATCAGTACCTCACCCCTCTCAAGCAATAAAATTTACACAAGGCAATGATCGAGAACAAGCGTTCATATGAACGCTCGTTTTCCCCGATAATTGGCCCGTGTATCAGTCAGCAACTTAAAGAGGCTCTGTCACCAGATTATAAGTTACCTATCTCCTACATAATGTGATCGGCACTTTAATGTAGATAACAACACTGTTTTTAATTTTTAAAAACGATCATTTTTGACCAAGTTATAAACAATTTTAGATTTATCCTAATTACTTTCCTAATGCCCAACTGGGCGTTTTTTAAATTTTGACCAAGTGGGCGTTGTAAAGAGTAGTGTATGACACTGACCAATCAGCATCATACACTTCTCACCATTCATTCCATTTTTACTCAGCACAGCATGATCTTGCGAGATCACGCTGTGCTGTCACATACACCCACATTATCTTTACTGAAGTGTCTTAGGAGTGAATAGACATCACCTCCAGCCAGGACGGATGTCTATTGACACTCCCGACACTTCTGTAAAGTTTGCTGTCAGCATGCTGGCATTCACAGCGTGATCTCGCGAAATCACGCTGTGCAGCGATTAAGTCCCACACAAACTTTACCGAATTGTCGGGAGTGTGAATAGACATCACGTCCTGGCTGGAGGTGATGTCTATTCACTCCTAAGGGTATGTTCACACGGCCAAATTTCAGACGTATACGAGGCGTATTATGCCTCGTTTTACGTCTGAAAATACGGCTCCAATACGTCGGCAAACATCTGCCCATTCATTTGAATGGGTTTGCCGATGTACTGTGCAGACGACCTGTTATTTACGCGTCGTCGTTTGACAGCTGTCAAACGACGACTCGTAAAAATACAGCCTCGTCAAAAGAAGTGCAGGACACTTCTTTCAGACGTTTTTGGAGCTGTTTTCTCATAGACTCCAATGAAAACAGCTCCAAAAACGGACGTAAAAAACGCCGCGAAAACGGCGCCAAAAACGCCGCGAAAAATGCGAGTTGGTCAAAAAACGTCTGAAAAGCAGGGTCTGTTTTCCCTTGAAAACAGCTCTGGATTTTCAGACGTTTTGGTTGACTACGTGTGAACATACCCTAAGACACTTCAGTAAAGTTAATGTGGGTGTATGTGACAGCACAGCGTGATCTCGAGAGATCACACTGTGCGGAGTACAAATGGACATGATTGGAGAGAAGTGTATGATGCTGATTGGTCACTCATTGGTCAGTGTCATACACTTCTCTTCACAACGCCCACTTGGTCAAAAGTAAAAAATTGTCCAGTTGGGCATTAAGAAAGTAATTAGCATAAATCTAAAATTGCTCATAACTTGGTCAAAAATGATCGTTTTTCAAAATAAAAAACACTTGTTATCTACATTACAGCGCCAATCACATTATGTAGGAGATAGGACACTTATAATGTGGGGACAGAGCCTCTTTAACTTAGGCCATGTCTACATGTTGTGGATTCTGTTAGGATTGATGAAAAAAATTATGAAAATTGTGTCCATATTCTTCTGGACCTATGTGTGTGTGTGTGTGTGTGTGTGTGTGTGTGTGTGTGTGTGTGTGTGTGTATATATAATATATAATTATGTAGGAAAAAGGAAGAAAACCAGTGATCCAGAGCGGAGATGTTTAAAATGAAAACTTGTTTAAATTTTATTTCAAAATCTTTAAAAGAAATATACGAATAGCTTCCAGATACAGGGATATAGACACTCACTGTTGCCTACGCATTTCAGACGTGTACCACGTCCTTCCTCATGGCTTGTGGTACACGTCTGGTATGTGGTGCACATCTGAAACGCGTAGGCAACAGTCAGTGTCTATATCCCTGTATCTGGAAGCTATTCATATATTTCTTTTAAAGATTTTGAAATAAAATTGAAACAAGTTTTCATTTTAAATATCTCCGCGCTGGATCACTGGTTTTCTTCCTTTTTCCTGCTTAATTGCCGTGTGCCGTTGCGGCGATCGTGGCGCAGCCTGTGGGTGAAATCTACTAATGATGAGCTGGAGGATTCCTGCCAATATTTCTTATATAATTATGTATATTATAAACTATATTGCTTTGTTATGTTTTTGCAACTTGTTTTTGTTATTTTTTTTTTTCACTTTGCTTTCGCATGTATTAGGTTGTACTGCAACATTACGTAGGATTTTTTTTTCTACATTTGTTTGAATTCACAGAGGAATTGCCCACAAACAACAGTACTTTTTAAGCAATAAATCATGGAAAATTAAAGGCATTCTCCGTGACTTTTATATTGATGGTCTATCCTGAGATCGGTGGGAGTCCCCCACCGACCAGCTGTCTTAAAGGGAATGTGTCGCAAATTAAACCTTTTTTTTACTGCTGACAGTCTCCTCCAGCGTCACCATGCAATCCTGCTGACAGTCTCCTACATCATCACCACCCAAACTTGCTGACAGTCTCCTCCAGCATCACCATACAATCCTGCTGACAGTCCCCTCCAGCATTACCGCCCAATACTGCTGACAGTCTCCTCCAGCGTCACCATACAATCCTGCTGACAGGAGGAGACTGTCAGCAGGATTGTATGGTGATGTTGGAGGAGACGGTCAGCAGGATTGTATGGTGATGCTGGAGGAGACTGTCAGCAGGATTGTATGGTGATGTTGGAGGAGACTGTCAGCAGGATTGTATGGTGACGCTGGAGGAGACTGTCAGCAGTATTGGGCGGTGATGCTGGAGGAGACTGTCAGCAGGATTGTATGGTGACGCTGGAGGAGACTGTCAGCAGGATTGTATGGTGACGCTGGAAGAGACTGTCAGCAAGATGGCGGAGACTGTCAGCAGGATTGGGTGGGGACGCATCACCATACAATCTTGCTGACCGTCTCCTCCAGCATCACCACCCAATACCGCTGACAGTCTCCTCCAGTGTCCCCATACAATCTTGCTGACAGTCTCCTCCGCAGTAGAGGAGACTGTCACACCACTCTGTGATAGGAACAACCTTCTGCTGCTGACAGTCTCCTCCCCGACCTCCTGCTGACGGATACCTCACCTCCTCATCTGATCACAATCCGCACACCTTCCACACTGACAATACATCTCACACTCAGCACTGCTACATACACACACACTCAGCTCTACTACACAGACACACACAGTCAGCACTGCTACATACAGACACTGGCAGGGATTTTCCAAGGAACACTAAGAAGCAATGGCCCTTAGAAGATCAGAACAAGCACGATATGTTATCAGCAGGAACTTTACTGATAATAAACCTGCAGGGGATGACAGACTCCACGGCTGCACTGCAGGTATCGTCAGCAGATTACAAGGGCCGTTTATGTCAGCTTGTAGTTTGCAATGCAATGCATGGGCGGCCCGTCGGTGGTCTGTGAGAGAGAGAGAGAGGGACAGACAGAGACATACACCTTACCTGCAGTGCAGCTGGTCTTCAGAATTGCGCCTGCTATTTCCCTACAAACCGGCTTCTCTGCTGTGTGACTCTGACCTGCGTCTGCGCAGTACAGAGCCAGATAGCAGAGGCAATGGACGGCTGCCGTTCATTGTGCACTATGTATTGTAGCTGCCGTATTCCATCTCTGTATCACATACAGAGATGAAAAAAAAATGGCAGCCCCCATAGAAAAGTTAAAGTATGAATACATTAAAAAGTAGAACGTGACAACACAAATAAATCAAATTTTTGTTTACATTATATTAAAAGCAATATAATAAAAAAATTAAAAAAATCATGACACCTTCCCTTTAAGGGGCCGTGGTCTAGTCATAGTTTACCAGGCACAGCGCTGTACACTTTCGTAGAGGCTGTGCCTGGGATTGCAATCCCAGACTCACATCTGCCACTTTATCTGTAGAAAAAATAAATTGTCAGCACAAACTTTTGCAAAAAGGAAACCCTTTTTATTAGCCAGTGTAGAGCCGCCATAGGGGGATTTATGGGCTATGCCATCTACGGAAGCCTAGTGGGTCCTGACAAAGTCAGGTCCCACTATGCTTGCTGTCAGCGAGTAGCTGACAGCTCTAATACACTGTGTTACGCATGTAGTGCAGTGTATTAGAATTGTGATCAGGACTTCCTGCCTTCAAGTCCCCCAGTGGGACAAAAAAAAAAGTCAAAAAATGTGGAAATTTTTTTTTTTTTTAAAGTAATAAAAGTTTAAATCCCCCTTTTCCCTTTGCAGTCCGTTATTATTATAAATGAAATAAATAAACTATACATAATTGATATCACCGCGTCCGTAGCAACCTGAACTTCAAAAGTATTTTGTTATTTATCCCGCACGGTGAACGCCGTAAAAGAAAATAAGAATAAACCATACCAGAATCACAATTTTTTGGTCACTTCACCTTTCAAAAAATGTAATAAAAAGAGATCAAAAAGTCGCATGTACCCAAAAATGGTACTGATTGAAACTACAGTTCGTTACGCAAAAAACAAGTCCTCGCACGGCTTTCTTGATGGAAAAATAAAAAAGTTACGACTTTTCGTATATGGCAACACAAAAAGTAAATTATTTTTTATAAAATGTATTTTATTGTGCAAATGCCATAAGTTATAAAAAAAAATATAAACATATTATATTGCCGTAATCGTATCGCCCCGCAGAATAAAGTGAATATGTTATTTATAGTGCACGATGCGGTGAACGCTGAAATAAAAAACCGTAGTAGAATTGCAGTTTTTTATTCACCACGCCTCCTAAAAAATAAAATTAATGCTCATCGAAAAGTCACATGCACCCCATGAAAACTACAATGAATTCCTCAAGGGGTCTAGTTTCGAAAATGGGGTCACTTTTAAGGGGTTTCCTCTGTACTGGTACCTCAGAAGCTCTGCAAATGCTACATGGCACTCAGAAACCAATCCAGCAAAATCTACATGCCAAATAGCGCTCCTGCCCTTCTGAGCCCTGCCGTTTGTCCAACCAGCAGTTTATGACCACATATGGGGTATTTCCGTAATCGGGAGAAATTGCTTTTCAAATGTTTTGCTGTTTTTTCTCCTGTATTCTTTGTGAACACTAAAAGTTTGTACCTTTTATCCGCAAAAAAATATTTTCAATTTCACAGCCTAATTCCACAAAATGCAGCAAAAAAACAAAAACGTATGGTTTAAATGCTCAATATACCCCTTGATAAATTCCTTGAGGGGTGTAGTTTACCAAATTGGGTCACTTTTGGGGGTTTCCACTGTTTTGGCACCACAAGACCTTTTCAAACCTGACATGGTGCCTAAAATATAATTAATAAAAAGGAGGCCTCAAAATCCACTAGGTGCTCCTTTGCTTCTGAGGCCTGTGCTTCAGTCCATTACCACACTAGGGCCACATGTGGGATATTTCTAAAAACTGCAGAATCTGGGCAATAAATATAGAGTTACGTTTCTCTGGTTAAACCTTCTGTTTTACTGAAAAAAATGGAATCTAAAGGATTTTCTGCAAAAAAAATGAAATTTGTAAATTTCACCTCTACTTTGCTATAAATTCCTGCGAAACGCCTAAAGGATTAAGAAACTTTCTAAATGCTGTTTTGAATACTTTGAGGGGTCTAGTTAAAATGGGGTGATTTATGGGGGTTTCTAACATATAGGACCCTCAAAACCACTTCAGAACTGAACTGGTGCCTAAAAAAAAAAGCCTTTTGAAATTTTCTTCAAAATATGAGAAATTGCTGTTTATGTTCTAAGCTTTGTAGCATCCTAGAAAAATAAAAGAATGTTCAAAAAATGATGCCAACGTATAGTAGACATATGGCATATGTGAAATAGTAACTATTTTGTATGGTATAACCATCTGTCTTACAAGCAAATACATTTATATTCAGAAAAATGCTATTTTTTCAAAATTTTCTCAAAATTTTGCTATTTTTCACAATTAAACACTGAATATATTGTGCAAATTTTACCACTAACATCAAGTCCAATGTGTCACAAGAAAACTATCTCAGAATCGCTTGGATAGGTAAAAGCATTCCAGAGTTATTACCACGTAAAGTGACACATGTCAGATTTGAAAAATGGGCTCTGAGCCTTAAAGAGAACCTTTCACCTCCCCATACATGTGCAGCATGTAATGGGCAGAGCTTCACCAACCCTGGGGCACTTTACATTTTTTTTCTACCCTCCTCCGTTATTATCGGTGCGTTATATTTAAATAACCCCCTGAACTGTCAATAGGGCGTGCACTGGCAAGGGGCGTGTTATTATGGCTGTGACACTGTCCAATCAGATATGGACAGTGTTACAGCAAGAGCGAAGATAGAGGAGAGGGTGTGCGCGAGATACGTGATCTCTTTGTTAATTGTATCACCTCTTCACTATTACTTTATAAGTCAATGTATATGTATTTTGCAATGCCACAATAGGTTTCAGTATGTTCTGATGTTCTCAGTAATACCTGCACTGAACAGCGCAATAGCACTTTAATATGTATCACATCATACTCTGTTCACATCTGCGCTGGAGGATCCTTCACATTTGGCGAAAAAAATAACCCAGCATGCCAGGCGTTGTTAGGGATCCGGCACTCTGTCAATTTCGTTTTTCTGCTCCTATGACTGAGCAGAATAACAAAATTGCTGAACACAGATGTAAAAGGGCCTTATTTTAGGTATATAATATATAGGTTTGGTCTCCATTTGGCACTATATTTATAACTCGATATTGGCTTTCCAATTAGATTAATAGTATAAGTTTACTCTGGTTACGATCTGCCCCGATTCCGTATGCATTCGTGCGCTAACCCCACATTTTTCCTTTTGCTCTGTATATATGGAGATTGCAAAGGATCTGCCAGGCACCACGTCAGTGGATACTCCCAGGATTAATCAATCGACACCTGAGGCCGGACCTCTTAGACTAACTCCGGCTCCCACCAATCAGGGTGGCAGGCTCAGGAGTGGGAGAGCCTATCGCGGCCTGGTCAGTCAGAGTTAGCTCCGCCCCCTGTCCATTTATACCTGCCGTTTTCTCTTCCTCATTGCTTGTGATTCTTCCTGGTTTCCTGGCCCTGCTACGGCATTTCTCCAGCCTGCTACTGCCTTGCTTCAGCCTTGCTACAGCTTCCGCTTATCCTGCTTCGCTCTGACCCCGGCTTGCTTCCTGCTCCTTGCTCTGCGTTCGTATACTTCGTGACATCCTGATTCTGACTGCCTCGATGACCAGTCTGGTTTCCTCACGGTGTTCCGTGGGCTACTGCCCCTTCCCTTGCTTGTTCCCTGTTTGTATCCCCTTGCACTTAGTCAGCGTAGGGACCGCCGCCCAGTTGTACCCCGTCGCCTAGGGCGGGTCGTTGCAAGTAGGCAGGGACAGGGCGGTGGGTAGATTAGGGCTCACTTATCCCCTTCCCCTTCTTCCTGCCATAACAGAGATTGTACATGGTATCACGTGATGCATTACGAGTCCATCAAGTAATGTGGAAGCCAGAAGTGACTGATGTGGGGTCTGCGTTCTACATAACGCCGCAATGGATTAGGTGGAATAGGATTTGATCTCTGATGCATAAAAAGTAGGATATGTGATTGTGATGACAGTTTCTCTTATGGTTATGTAATATGCACTCTGCAATAGATAGGATGACATAATGTGATTATTGTTTGCATTGTTTTGCACTTAATGGACATGTACCTATTTTTATATATGTCTATGCTATCTTTGGATAAATATATATACATGGTAACATAGAGGTATGCTCCTGTGATGCCAGCATCTTTTGCTAGTAGACTCATTTTTAATCATTGCTTATTTAAATTAGTCGAAAAATAATAAAATGGAATTTTATATGCACTTTTCACTATTGGCACTTATTGTATTTCTAGGTTTTGGCTGTTGTCCTGATTGCAACTTATATAGGGAATGGTATTACAATAGCAAAAAGCACTCACATTACAATATTAAAACTTGAATGTTCTGCTACGATAATTGTGGAGATTATTGTTTCCTTAAGGGTTAATTAAACGTTCGACAAACTTCTGACATGTCATAGTGACATGTCAGAAGTTTCGATTGGTGGGGGTCACTAAAACGAAGCAGCAGAGGAGCTCGTGTGAGCGCTCAGCCACTTAATTTCTGTTTGACTTTTTCCGGAAAGCCGATGTATCGGAGTACGGGCTCATAGACATTCTATTGAGTCCGTACTCCGATACATTGAGTTCCGGAGAAGGCTGAAAAGATATGGAGTGGCTGAGCGCTCACACGAGCACTTCTGCCACTTCATTTTAGCGATTGATGGGGTCTCAGTGCTCGGACCCACACCAATCAAAACTTTTGACATGTCACTATGACATGTCAGAAGTTTGTCGAACGTTTAGTTACCCTTAAACTGCCCTAGACTATGATGGAGCTTATATGTGATAGTCTATAAAAAAACATATTTGTTACATTGCTTTGTTCTGAAATAAGCACTTCTGACAAAAAGCTAAAATGTATATTTCCTGACATCAGCACTTTCCTTGAACAGTATATTTGTAAAATAGGGCCTTCTGCCAAGAATGGAGAACGCTATGGGGTGAATTTATCAACTTTTCAATGCCAGAAAAGTTGCAAATGCATCTTCATTCACACCGCTGACGGCACATTTTTTTTAAGTGGGTGGAGGGGTGGGCACCGCAATGGCCCAACACATTTACTATAATTTATGCAAGAAACTGGCAATAATTATAGAGGAAATCTACCCTTTTTTTTTTTTTTTTTGATGCACGAGCAGCAGAAGATGCGCCACACTTATAAAGAGGTGTTTGCCTCTTACGAAATTAGACACATCTTACTCCTGCGGGCTTCATACTAAGATTGGGGTATGAAACGCCAGTCTTCGTAAATATGTCTTTATGTAGACTAATAACGAGGTAAAATGCTCTCTAAGCAAACCTGTTTAGTTCCCTCATGAAATCTGAGCTGTTGCCTAGGGCTATTCACATAAAACTGCACAGAAAGAATCTCTGTCATTGTAACATCAGAAGTCTACATTACCCCTGTGATTAACTCCTTCACACCGCAGCAAGTTTGAATTTTTTTAGTTTTGGCTTTTCCTCCCTGCCTTCCTAGAGCCATAAATTTGTTTTTTGCTGTTAGGGCCCTTTGACATCAGCGTTGCTTTCTGCTGAGGGGTTCCATCGGAGGTTTCCGTCAGGTTAACGCAATCGACTGAGCTATTGATTCCATCAAAAACTACGGAAACCTGTCACAACTGTGACAAACGGAAACCATTAGCTAGGTTTCCGTCACCATTGAGTTCAATGGTGAGGGAAACGGAAGCCAAGGTTTCAGTTTGCCCTTCCGTTGAGGGGTTAACCCAACGGAAACCTCTGACGGAACCCGTCAGCGGAAAGGAACGCTGACGTGAACACAGCCTTAAAGAGGCTCTGTCACCAGATTTTGCAATGTAGATTACAGTAACGTTTTTATTTTAAAAAAACGAGCATTTTTGGCCAAGTTATGACCATTTTTGTATTTATGCAAATGAGGCTTGCAAAAGTACAACTGGGCGTGTTTACAGTAAAAGTACAACTGGGCGTGTATTATGTGTGTACATCGGGGCGTTTTTACTTCTTTTACTAGCTGGGCATTAGGAATGGGAGTGTATGATGCTGACGAATCAGCATCATCCACTTCTGTTCGTTAACACCCAGCTTCTGGCAGTGCAGACACACAGCGTGTTCTCGAGAGATCACGCTGTGACATCACTCACTTCATGCCCCAGGTCCTGCATCGTGTCGGCCACATCGGCACCAGAGGCTACAGTTGATTCTGCAGCAGCATCAGCGTTTGCAGGTAAGTAGCTACATCGACTTACCTGCAAACGCCGATGCTGCTGTAGAATCAACTGTAGCCTCTGGTGCCGATGTGTCCTCGCTCATCCGACACGATGCAGGACCTGGGGCAGGAAGTGAGTGACGACACAGCGTGATCTCTCGAGAACACGCTGTGTCTGCACTTCCAGAAGCTGGGCGTTCTGAAGAGAAGTGGATGATACTTCTCGTCAGAACGCCCAGCTAGTAAAAGAAGTAAACACGCCCAGATGTAACACACATAATACACGCTCAGTTGCACTTTTACTGTAAACACGCACAATTGGACTTTAGCAAGCCTCATTTGCATAAATACAAAAATAGTCATAACTTGGCCAAAAATGCTCGTTTTTTAAAAATAAAAACGTTACTGTAATCTACATTGCAGCGCCGATCTGCTGCAATAGCAGATAGGGGTTGCAAAATCTGGTGACAGAGCCTCTTTAAAGAGACTCTGTCACTAGTCTAGTCTATCAATTCCCTATCACCTAACTAATCTAATAGGCGCTTTGCTGCTGATAACTACAGTGTGATTTGTTTTAAAAAAACGTTTATTTGCAAAGTTATGAGCATTTTTCGAAATATGCTAATGTAGCTAGAAATAGCCAAATAGGAGGTGACTCTTTCTTTTCACTCTGGGCGGTGTAATGTTTTCTGTATGACACTGTACAATCATCATACAGCTTCTCCCCCTTCCCTGCCCAGAACACAGCGTGATCTTATAGTATACAGCTTCCATTCCCTGTCTTTTCAACTGGCGATACCTCCGGTTTTGTCACAGTTATGCTTCGTTCACATCTGTGTCAGGGCTCCGTTCTGTCAGAGCTTTCCGTCGGAACTGAGCCCCGACTTAAACAAACGGAAACTATAGGTTTCCGTTTCCATCACCATTGATTTCAATGGTGACGGATCCAGTGCCAATGGTTTCCGTTTGTCTCCGTTGTGCACGGGTATCAATACCATAGTCTACGCCGCTATTGATTCCGTCAAAACGATGGAACGAACCCCTGACGCAGATGTGAACATAGCCTTAGAACTGTGTGTCGTATGAAAGATTAGAATCTGCTCTTTCATATCACACCAGAACCGCTGTTCTAGGTGGTCCACCGCCCGAGACTTGGCTGTTTGAAGTGATCCCCCTTCCCGCCTCACTCTCTCACACTGTGTGAAGCTGATAGGACAGCGTCAGAGGCTGTGAGGTCGCTCCACAGGAGAATCGCTGCTATTACCTCCGAGTTGTCTAATAAAGGATCATTTACATATTTACTATTAAAGAGGCTCTGTCACCAGATTTTCAAACCCCTATCTCCTATTGCAGCAGATCGGCGCTGCAATGTAGATAACAGTAACGTTTTTGTTTTTTTTCAAAAACTAGCATTTTTGGCCAAGTTATGAGCATTTTTATATTTATGCAAATTAGCTTTCTTATGTACAACTGGGCGTGTTTAAAGTTATGTCCAACTGGGCGTGTATTGTGTGTGTACATCTGGGCGTTTTTACTTGTTTTACTAGCTGGGCGTTGTGAATAGAAGTGGATGATGCTGATTCGTCAGCATCATACACTTCTATTCACAACGCCCAGCTAGTAAAACAAGTAAAAACGCCCAGATGTACACACACAATACACGCCCAGTTGGACATAACTGTAAACATGCCCAGTTGTACATAAGAAAGGCTCATTTGCATAAATATAAAAATGCTCATAACTTGGCCAAAAATGCTCGTTTTTGAAAAAAAAAAAACTTTCCTGTTATCTACATTGCAGCGCCGATCAGCTGCAATAGGAGATAGGAGTTTGAAAATCTGGTGACAGAGCCTCTTTAAGCTCATAACTTTTAAAATAATAAACTTTGTGGGACACAATTTTCACTATCCTTATCAGTGTGACAGCGTCTATCAGATTAGCTAGGAGATAGGGCATTACTAAACTAGTGACAGAGTCTCTTTAACAAATCCGTATGAGGATTTTATTTTTATTTGCTGGACAAGTTGCAGTTTTATTAGCACCATATATTGTACCATATAATGTACTGAGAAACTTTTACAAATTATCATGGGGGTAGAATGCGAAAAAAACGGCAATTACTCTATAGTTTCTTAGGGTTTCGTTTATATGGCGTTCACCGTGTGGTAAAAATGACATGTTAATTTTATTCTGCGGGTAAGCGCAACACAAACAACTGTTGTATAAGCTGTATAAGGGCTTGATCTTTTCATGGCAAGCTGTAGCTTTATACCGTTTTAAACCCTTCCCAACATTTGACGTAGTGTTACATCATAGCCCGGAAGGGGAAGTATGGAGCTGGCTCACTGGCTGAGCCCCTCCATATTCAGTAGGTCTTGACTGTATGTTACAGCCAACACCTCACTTCAATGGGCAGGAACATAGATGACTTCGATCCTCGCTGTTTAACCACTTAGATGATGCGGTCAATAGTGACTGCGGCATCTAAGATATTAGGCATGCAGCCCCCTCCGACACCCCATGGGTCCCGATGGTTGTCATGGCAGCCTGGGGCTTAATGAAGTTTATTTGATTAATAGCTAAATTAGGCCTAGTACTAAGCATCTACTCCCCTATAAATTTAGATTTAGCAGTTGTTTGCTTTCAGACCTACTGGCCATTTATGTCCTTGACGGATTCTATCCACATCAGTCCGTCCCCCCTGCCCATGTACAGCTTCCTGCCTCTCACAGAAAGATGGCTTCAACAGTCTGACACCGCTTCCCCTGCTGCTCTATCTTATGGTGGTCTACACTTCTTTCATGCGCCACAGATCTGAAAACTTCTTTCCCCACACTGCACTTTCCAGGTCATTCCCCCGGTACCCTCAGTCACATTCCCCTGATTTGAGGTCCACACCCTCAGACTATTACGTCCATTTTCCCTCCGAGTGGCGGTTATCTTCCGCCCCCTGGTTCACCTCACAGTTCCTGGATGACTGTTCTGCCTAGCTTCCCCACTTCCCATCTTCTAAAATACCCACTCTCATGATTGGTGACTTTAACAGGTTCCCAACCACTGACTGTGTTTTTACAGTCAGGGTCTCTGAAGTCTGCCGTATAGACTAATTACGGCGGGACTTCAGAGAATGTGCACGCACGATCACCCTGTACCCTGGCTGTTGCTAGTAGCTCTGGACGCTTGGCAGAGTATCAGGGGCCAATATTTTGGTCTCTGAACATGTGATCGATGTGAGAACCAATCACAGCGAACACATGTATTTCTATGCAAAATATAGTGTTCACGCTGTTACCAACAACTCTGGGCACTGGGCAGAGTATCAGGGACCAATCTGTTGGTCCCTGAACATCTGAACATGTGATCACTGTGAAAACCTATCACAGCGATCACATTTGTTTTTATTTTGACATTTATGGCAGCAAATCTCCTGCCTCTTTTCTTCTCCTCACACATTGTTTCAGTTTGAGGAGAAGAAGAGACTTAGAGAGATTTGCTGCCAGAAGAATTGTTACAAAAAAAAATTCACAGCGTTACACACCAATACGTTCTCTGTATAGATAGATTGTATATATAGATAGAAATCTATCTGTAACGTCCATGGTCGCTGACCACGAACTCCTCCCATTCTCTCGACGGCCTCTCCAAAGATGTCTGCACATGCGGCCGTTCTGTTCCTCAGGGACCACTAGGGTGCGCTCGCGAGCTCAGTCCAGCCTTAAGGAGCCAGAGCGCACACATGTGTGAGATTGAGCTGATTGCTGGACTATAAGAAGGGCTCTGCCCCTCCCTGCATTGGCTGAACGTTTTTGTCGTTACCTAAGTTTGTCTCTGCAAATGGTCCTCTAAGTGTCTCCAGTTCCCAGTGTATCCATTCGTGTAACCTGTATCCCGTGTTATCCTGGTCCAAGCTTGAGGTCCATACAGTGTTTCCTGGGATTCGCCAATTTCTACAGACCGTTCATTCCAAACTTCTCACTGACATCTCCTATCCCTACCCTCACCAAGAAAGTCATGAACGCCAAGGTGTGGACTCCAGAATCGGAATCCGCATTTAATAGTCTGAAGAGTGGCTTCACGTCAGCCTCTATCCTCCATCATCCAGATGTATCTCAATAGTTTTCATTGGAGGTGGACGCCTCCTCTGTTGGTGCTGGTGCACTCCTGTTCCAGAGAGGTTCCAAGGGCAAGACAATGGTATGTGGCTATTACTCTAAACTCTTCTCTTCCGCAGAACGCAACTACTCGATTGGGGATCGGGAGTTACTGGCCATCAAATTGGCCCTGGAGGAGTGGAGACATCTGCTAGAGGGAGCAGTTCATCCCATCTTGATTATCACTGACCACAAGAACCTCACTTATCTCCGGACAGCCCAACGGCTGAACCCTCGTCAGGCCAGGTAGTCGCTGTTCTTTGCCCGGTTCCAGTTTGAGCTCCACTACCGTCCGGTCGAGAAGAGTGTGAGGGCCGATGCATTGTCCAGGTCATTCGAGACAGAGGACACCATGGAGTCTCCACAAAGTATTATTGATCCGTCTTGCATTGTCTCGGTCAACCTTCTGCAAGTTAGAGACATCCCTCCGGGGAGGACTTTTGTGCGTCTGGCAGACAGAGGGAGAATCCTCTGCTGGGGACACAGCTCCAGACTGGCAAGTTCACTCGGGTATCCGTAAGAAACCGAGACCTGATTGCCCATCATTTCTGGTGGCCCACACTGCCCAAAGACATCATGGACTTTGTTTCATCCTGCTCGGTGTGCGCAGCTAACAAGGTTGCTCACTCCAAACCTGCTGGCCTGCTCCTGCCGCTGCCTGTGCCGAATGCTCCCTGGCAGCATATAGCCATGGACTTTGTTAAGGACCTGCCTCCCTCTGCGGGATGCAGTGTGGTCTGGGTGGTGGTGGACCGATTTTTGAAGATGGCTCACTTCGTTCCGCTGACCGGTCTACCTTCTGCTTCTCGACTGGCCGCCCACTTCATCCAACACATCTTCTGCTTGCCTCGGCATATCATGTCTCATCGGGGGGTTCAGTTCACCTCAAGGTTCTGGGGGGCGCCCTCTGTAAACTCCTCAATGTAAAGTTGGACTTTTCATCAGCCTACCATCCTCAGTCCAATGGTCAAGTCGAGAGGATCAATCAAATACTGGAAAACTAGTTACGGCACTTCATCTCCAAGCAGCATGATGACATGATGACTGGGTGCAGCTTCTCATATAATAATCATACTAGCGAGTCCACAAGAAATACATCGTTCTTCATTGTCTACGGCCAACACCCACGAATTCCTCTCCCGGTGTCCGTTATGTCCGAGGTACCAGCAGCTGATTCTGCTTTTAGGGATTTCCTGCAGATCTGGCAGCAGACTCTATTCTGCATTCTGCTGGCGGTCGACCGTATGAAAAGGAAGGCAGACACGAGACGAGAACCTCAATTTCTCCCAGGCACCAAGCTCTGGCTGTCCTCCAGGAATATCCGACAGAGTGCCATCATACAAGTTTGTTCCCAGGTTCCTCGGACCCTTCGAGATCCTACAGCAGATCAATCCTGTCTCCTACAAGCTTTGGCTGCCTCCTACCCCCAAGATCCCTAACTCCTTCCATGTCTCCCTCCTGAAGCCGGTGGTCCGGAACCGCTATACAAAGATTCCTATATTCACCAAACTTATTATTTGGTGGATTGGAGGGGGCATGGTCCGGAAGAGTGGTCCTGGGAGCCAGAAGAGAACCTGAATGCTCATACCCTCCTGAAGAAGTTTCTCTCTCGCTTTGGTCCCAAGAGGAGGGGGCGTAAGAGGGGGGATACTGTAATGTCTGTGGTCACTGATCACGAACTCCTCCCATCCTTTCGACGCCCTTCTCTCCAGAGATGTCTGCACATGCGGCCGTTCTGTTCCTCAGTAACCACTAGGGTGCGCCCGCGAGCTCAGTCCAGCCTCAAGGAACCAGAGCGCACACATGTGTGAGATTGAGATGATTGCTCCCAGATCACCCTGGACTATAAGAAGGGCTCTGCCTCTTCCTGCATTTCCTGAGCGTTGTTGTCGTTACCTAAGTTTGTCTCTGCAAATGGTCCCCGAAGTGTCTCCAGTTCCCAGTGCCCCGTGTTATCCTGGTCCAAGTGCCGTATTCAGTTGGAGTCGTGCTGCGCTGAGTACCTCGCCTGTTCTGCTTCACCACGCCTGGTGCCTGCAAGCTGCCTAGTCCCATCCGAGCCTGTCTTGCTACCGTCTGAAGCTACCACAGGTACACCTATATGAACTATAGACTTTGACCTGTGTCCTATTTGCCAGCTGCCATACTGTTAAGGCGGTACGGCCCAGTGGGTCCACGCACCCTTCGTGATACTATCCATCTATCTTATGTCTGAGGAGGCATATGCCATGCTGTGGTCAGATTCTGACCGCATCAGAGATGGCATCGGAAATGGAACCTGTTTTAGGCAGTGACAATGATAGCGTCACTTCAGGTTCTTCATCAGGGGACGTTATCCCTGATGCAGTTGAAACTGCAGAACATGGAAGCGCAGGGCCTAGGAGTGCTGTAGCACAGGACAGCCTAGTCCCTCCAGTCCAGGCTCTCATATGGGCACATGCTCTGTCTTTTGGACCTAGAATCCACGGATTTACTTCCACTCCTGGCATAACTGTGGGCAATGCAAATTTTGTCCAAATGGATTACTTCCATTTATTTATTACCGACGACCTCCTAAATGTCATTGTATGTGGGTATGTGGACCCACTAGGCCGCACCGCCATAGCAGGGAGGCAGCTAGCCAAACAACAGGAACCCCAGAAATGCAAAGTCCCGCACAAGGGTACCTGGATAGTCCAGACAGTGGCCGCAGCTCTGGCACGGATGGAGGTGGGTGCAGCAGGTAACGCCAAACGTGATGGATGACAGCAGGTGCCGAAGGTTGCGCCAGACGTGGCGAATCCCTCAGGGCGTGGCAGATGACACAGGACGTGGCAAAGCAACAGCAGGTGCAGTAGACACGACTCCAACTAGTAGGCACAGGAACAAGAACACAGCACGGGATACAGGAACCGGTAACAGGGCACGGGTAACAACTGGAACGGGAAACACTAAGGGACCATTTGCAAGACAGACTTGGGAATAACGAACAACGCTCAGGCAAGGATCAGAAGGGCTGGGGCCTTCTTATAGACCAGGAAATCATGTGGTTGATAATGATGATTGTTTTACAGATGCGCGCGCACCCTACGGGACACAGCAGACCGGAGCGGAAATGAGCGCTGGCTTCTCCTAGGAAGGAGATGGGGACCAGTATTCACGGATCCATGGCTGCGGGCGTCGGAAGATGAGTAAACCCGACGGCCCGTGGCCATGGACGCTACAGTATCCCCCCTCTTACACCCCCTCTTCTTGGGGCCAGAGCGAGAGAGGAATTTCTTAATGAGAGCAGGAGCACTGTAGTTCTCTTCTGGCTCCCAGGACCTCTCCTCAGGACCAAACCTTCTCCAGTCCACCAAATAGAAAGTCCTTCCTCCTACCCTTTTGCAGTCCAGGATCTCCCTCACCTCGAATACCTCAGAAGAACCGCTGGGAGCAACTGTGGAACTAGAAGTCTTGCTGTAGCGGTTCAGGACCACTGAATTCAGGAGGGACACATGAAAGGAGTTGGGGATTCTGAGGGTAGGAGGCATCATAAGGAGCAGCTTATAGGAGACAGGGTTTTATTTGTTGCAGAATCTCGAAAGGACCAAGGAGCAAATTTGTAAGAAGGCCTCTTCAAACGAATGTTCCGAGAGGATAGCCAGACTTTGGTACCTGGAAGATACTGAAGCGGCTATTTTCTCTTAGTATCTGCTTTTCGCTTCATGCGATCGACTGCCAGCAAAATAGAGGACCGGGTCTGTTGCCAGATTTGCAGAAAGTCCCCAAATGCAGAGTCAGCAGCGGGTACCTGAGATGTAGTCGACACTGGAAGAGGGACTCTAGGATATTGATTGTACACAATGTGAAATGGAGTGGAAGTGGTGGACTCACTTGTGTGGATGTTGTACGGGAACTCGGCCCATGGAAGAAGCTGTACCCAGTTATCGTGCTGTAATGAGATGAAGTGGTTGAGATAATTCTCTATGATTTGGTTGATCCTCTCAACTTGCCCATTGGACTGGGGCTGATAGGCTGAGGAAAAGTCCAATCTCACGTCCAGGAGTTTACAGAGGGCTCTCCAGAACTTTGAGGTAAATTGAACCCCCCGGTCGGACACAATGTGAAGAGGCAAGCCATGCAAGCGAAAGATGTGTTGAATGAAGAGACTCGCCAGTCGGGGAGCAGAAGGTAGGCCGGTCAGCGGGATAAAATGTGCGATCTTAGAGAACCGGTCCACCACCATCCAGACAGTGTTGCATCCTGCTGAGGGGGCGGTCTGTGACAAAGTCCATCGCAATGTGCTGCCAGGGGGCATTGTGTATGTTGAAGCAGGTCGGCAGGCTTGGAGTGAGAAACTTTGTTAGAAGGACACACAGTGCAAGAAGAGACAAGGTCCACAACATCCTTGGGCAGCGTGCGCCACCAGAAGTGACGAGCAATCAGGTCTCGGGTTTTACGGACACCAGCGTGCCCAGCCAGTTTAGAACTGTGTCCCCAGCGGAGAATTCTCCTCCTGTCTGCCAACCGAGCAAACGTCCTACCTGGAGGGATGTCTCTAACCTGCAGAGGATTAGCAGTGACAATGCAGGACGGGTCTATGATAGTCTGTAGGGACTCCACCGTGTCTTCCGTCTCAAACGATCTGGACAGGGCATCGGCCCTCACATTCTTGTCAGCGGGACGGTAGTGGAGCACAAATTGGAAACGAGTGAAGAACAGCGACCACCTGGCTTGACAGGGATTTAGTCGTTGAGCGGACTGAAGGTAGATAAGATTCTTGTGGTCGGTGTAGATCAGGATGGGGTGAGCTGCGCCCTCTAGAAGATGTCTCCACTCCTCCAGAGCCAATTTGATGGCCAGTAGCTCCCAATCTCCAATAGAGTAATTGCGCTCAGCAGAAGAAAACAGTCTTGAGTAGTAGCCACATATTACTGCCTTTCCTTTGGAGCTCCTCTGGAACAGAAGTGCACCTGCACCAACAGAGGAAGCGTCCACCTCCAATGAGAACTGCCGAGATACGTCAGGATGATGGAGGATCGAAGCTGAAGTGAAGGCCTTCTTGAGACTAATAAATGCAGACTCTGCCTCTGGAGTCCACACCCTGGCGTTCACACCCTTCTTGGTAAGGGTAGAGATGGGAGCCATCAGAGATTAGAAGTTTGGAATAAACTGCCGGTAGAAATTGGTAAATTGGTGAATCCCAGGAAACGCTGTATGGCCCTTAGGCCTTGAGGACGTGGCCACTCCAGGACAGCTCTCACTTTCTCAGGATCCATCTTGAGACCTTGATCCGAGATGATGTAGCTCAGGAAGGGCAAATAACTCCTCTCAAAGATGCACTTCTCCAGCTTGGCGTATAAACGATTCTCTCTTAATTGTAGTAGAACTTGACGGACATGCCTCCGATGAGTCGTCGGATCTGGGGAGAAAATCCAAATATCATCGAGATAAACAACAATACAGACATAGAGGAGATCTCGGAAGATATAATGATGAATTCCTGAAACACTGCGGGAGCGTTACACAGTCCAAAGGGCATCACTAGGTATTCGTAGTGCCCGTCCCGGGTGTTAAATTCTGTCTTCCATTCGTCACCCCGGCGAATCCGGATTAGGTTATAAGCCCCCCGCATGTCTAGCTTAGAAAAAATGTTGGCTCCTCGCATGCGATCAAACAGCTCGGATATAAGTGGCAACAGGTATTTGTTCTTGACCGTGATCCGGTTGAGACCACGGTAGTCAATGCAGGGTCGAAGGGGTCCGTCTTTCTTTTTAAAGAAGAAGAATCCAGCCCCGGCCGGGGAGGAAGACTTTCGTATAAAACCCCTCTCCAAATTCTCCTTGATATAGGCCGACATGGATAGAGACTCCGGCAAGGAGAGAGGATATACTCGGCCACGGGGGAGAGATGCATTAGGAACCAGTTCAATGGGGCAGTCATAAGTCTGATGTGGAGGTAGCGTCTCAGCCTCCCTTTTGCTGAAAACATCTGCAAACTCGGGGGCAGTCCTGCCAATGACTGAGGTAGAGGAGGCTGGACAGGATGGATATGCAACAGACAACGACCAAGGCATTTGGAGCCCCATTGGAGAACCTCTCCAGAATTCCAGTCCAGGACTGGGGCATGTAGTCGAAGCCAGGGCAGGCCCAGTAGAACAGGATTTATGACCTTGGGCAAAACAAGAAAATAAATCAGTTCAGAATGAAGGACTCCAACCTGGAGCTTCAACGGCTTGGTTTTAGAAACGATGGGATCAGGCAGAGGCAGTCCATTCACTGAGGCAACAGTCAAAGATGTCTCCAGGGGAACTGTGGGCAACAGAAGATGTTCCACTAGCTCCTTTTGGATGAAATTTGCCGCAGACCCAGAGTCAAGATAGGCAGAAACTTGATGCGTCCTCTCGCTGGATACTAGGGTCACAGGAATAGTCAGCTTGGAACAGAATGCTGTAACGTCAATGGCCGTGGGCCGTCGGGTTTACTTACCTCCCGACGCCCACGGCCATGGATCCGTGAGCGCTGGCCCCTGTCTCCTTCCTAGGAGACGCCAGCGCTCACTTCCGCTCCGTCCTGCTGTGTCCCGTAGGGTGCGAGCGCTCGCTCGCGCACGGCCTTAATGGGCCAGCGAGCGCACAAATTATTCGTCATCATCATCAACTGCACTGATTTCCTGGTCTATAAGAAGGCCCCAGGCCCTCTGATCCTTGCCTGAGCATTGTTAGTCTATCCCAGTCTGTCTCGCAAATGGTCCCTTAGTGTTTCCCGTTCCAGCTGTTACCCGTGCCCTGTTACCCGTTCCTGTATTCTGTATTTTTCTAGTTCCTGTGCCTACCTGCGTTGGAGTAGTGTCATCTGCCACGTCCATTGTCTTCTGCCACGTCCAGTGTCGTCTGCCACGTCCAGTGTCTTCTGCCACGTCCAGTGTCTTCTGCTTCATCGGATACTGCCCGCCACATCTGGAGCCACCTACCGCACCAGCCCCCATCCGTGCTGAAGCCACAGCCACCGTCCGGACTATTTCAGGTACCCAAGCGTTACTGTCTGCCATTGACTTTCGTATAGACTGTGACCTGGTCAGCTGCCTCCCCGCTACGGCGGAGCGGCCTAGTGGGTCCACATACCCTGTGTCCGTGACACATACCCTGTGTGCGTGACAGTACGCTCAGGCGATGGAGCCCGCTGGCCAGCCCAAGACCCCAGTACAGAAGATTCAGACAGAGATGCAGGTCAGGATCGACTCCTTGAGGCGGTGAATTCTATCCTGGTCCGCCTGGATCTACTCGCTGTTCCACCTCCGGTTCTTCCTCCTGAAGCTGTTGCTGTGCCACTGCCCATTGCTCCTCCTGTTTGTTCCGGATCCACAGTTCCTCTGCCTCTTCCTCCTCGCTACGACGGTGACCCCAGAGCATGTAGAGGATTTCTCAATCAATCTACGGTGCATTTTAGGCTACGGCCTCATCTCTTCCCCTCCGAGGAGGCCAAAGTGGCATTTATTATCTCCCTCCTCGCTGGCAAGGCCCTCGCATGGGCGAACTCAATCTTGGAGCAACAAGGACCTGTATCCGCGGACTTAGCCTTGTTCCTGCAGTCCTTTCGTGCCGTGTTCGAGGAGCCGGGTCGAACATCCTCTGCCGCAGCCACTCTGTTGACCCTCAAGCAAGAAGGCTCCACAGTAGGGGAGTATGCTATCTCCTTCCGTACCCTAGCAGCCGAGCTGGCATGGAACAATGAGGCACTGGTGGCGACCTTCTGGCAGGGACTGTCCTCTCACATCAAGGACGAACTGGCAGCCGGCGACCTTCCTTCTACCTTGGATGCCCTCATCCTGTTAGCCACCCGGGTTGATATGAGAATCCGGGAGCGCTCTCAAGAGGTTCGTCAGGAGAGCCGGGTCCACAGACCAGCACCCTCTGTCCAGAGACCACTGTTGTCCACTCCTATTGTGCTACCTGAAGAACCCATGCAGGTAGACAGAGTCCGGTTATCTGAACAGGAGAAGCAGCGCAGACGCTCCTCTGGACTTTGTATGTATTGTGGCCTCAAGGGTTATTTTGTGCGCCAATGCCCACAGAAACCGGGAAACTCCAGTACCTAGGGTTGATTGGAGAGGCAACTCTAGGTGGAACGTCTCCAAACGTTAAAACCTCTTCCAGATTATCGATTCCTGTGGCCATCGTCACCGGAGAGATATCACATCCTTCCTCCGCCTATCTTGACTCTGGAGCGGCTGCTTATTTTATCCAGCAGGATCTAGTGGATCGGTTTCGACTACCCACAGTCCGTCTGGAGAGACCCCTGGCAGTTGCCTCTGTGAATGGTCTACCATTGCCTGATCCGATCATGCTCATCACAGAGCCGTTGACACTACGGGTCGGAGCCCTTCACTCAGAACAGATCACCTTCCTGGTACTACCCAAGGCTATCAATCCTATCCTGCTGGGTCTGCCATGGCTCCGTCTACACGCCCCGACACTTGACTGGAATTCTGGAGAGGTTCTTCAATGGGGTTCCAGATGCCATAGCCATTGCCTGTCACAAGTCCGTCCTGTTGTGCCTCCTCTGCCTCAGTCACTTTCCGGCCTACCATTTCAATATACCAGTTTTGCGGATGTCTTTTGCAAACAAAAGGCTGAAACTTTGCCTCCACATCGGAATTATGACTGTCCTATTGAACTGGTTCCCAATGCTTCTCTTCCCCGTGGACGAGTATATCCTCTCTCCTTGCCAGAGACTTTATCGATGTCAGCCTATATCAAGGAGAACTTGGAAAGGGGTTTTATTCTAAAATCTTCCTCCCCGGCCGGGGCAGGATTCTTCTTCGTTAAAAAGAGAGATGGATCTCTTCGACCCTGCATTGACAGATCACGGCCAAAAACAAATACCCATTGCCACTTATTTCCGAGCTCTTCGATCGCATACGAGGAGCCGAAATTTTTTCTAAGCTAGATCTGCGGGGGGCCTATAATCTAATCCGGATTCGCCGGGGTGACAGATGGAAGACGGCATTTAACACCCGCGATGGGCACTACGAATACCTAGTGATGCCCTTCGGACTGTGTAACGCTCCCGCAGTATTTCAGGAGTTCGTTAATGATATCTTCCGAGATCTCCTCTATATGTGCGTTGTAGTTTATCTCGATGATATTCTAATTTTCTCCCCAGATCTGATGACCCATCGGAGGCATGTTCGTCAAGTTCTTCTGCGACTAAGAGAGAATCGCTTGTATGCCAAATTGGAAAAGTGCACCTTTGAAAAGAGGTCTTTGCCCTTCCTGGGCTACGTCATCTCAGATCAGGACCTTAAGATGGACCCTGAGAAACTAAAGTCCGTCCTGGAATGGCCACGTCCTCAAGGCCTAAGGGCCATACAACGGTTCCTGGGATTCGCCAATTTCTACCGGCAGTTTATTCCGAACTTTTCTTCTCTGACGGCTCCCATCTCTACCCTTACCAAGACGGGTGTGAACGCCAAGGCGTGGACTCCAGAGGCAGAGTCCGCATTCATTAGCCTCAAGAAAGCCTTCACTTCAGCTTCAATCCTCCATCACCCTGACGTATCTCGGCAGTTCTCACTAGAAGTGGATGCTTCCTCTGTTGGTGCAGGTGCACTTCTGTTCCAGAGGAGCTCCAAAGGAAAGGCAGTAGTATGTGGCTACTACTCAAGACTGTTTTCTGCTGCTGAACGCAATTATTCCATTGGAGATCGGGAGCTACTGGCTATCAAATTGGCTCTGGAGGAGTGGAGACATCTTCTAGAAGGCGCAGCTCACCCCATCCTGATCTTCACCGACCACAAGAACCTCCCCTACCTTCAGTCCGCTCAAAGATTGAATCCTCGTCAAGCCAGGTGGTCGCTGTTCTTCACCCGTTTTCAATTTCTGCTCCACTACCGTCCCGCGGACAAGAATGTGAGTGCCGATGCCCTGTCCAGATCATTTGAGACGGAAGACACGGTGGAGTCCCTTCAGACTATCATAGACCCATCCTGCATTGTCACCGCCAATCCTCTGAGGCTTAGAAATATCCCTCCGGGGAGAACTTTTGTTCGGTTGGCAGACCGAAAAAGAATTCTCCGCTGGGGACACAGTTCTAAATTAGCTGGGCACGCTGGTGTCCGTAAAACCCAAGACCTGATTGCTCGTCACTTTTGGTGGCCCACGCTACCGAAAGATGTTCTGGACTTTGTCTCTGCTTGCACGGTGTGTGCCTCTAACAAAGTGACTCACTCCAAGCCTGCCGGCCTGCTTCAACCTCTGCCTGTACCCAGTGCCCCCTGGCAGCACATCGCAATGGACTTCGTCACAGAACTTCCTCTCTCAGCAGGATGCAACACCATCTGGGTGGTGGTGGACCAGTTCTCTAAGATGGCACGTTTTATCCCACTGACCGGCCTACCTTCTGCTCCCCGACTGGCGAGTCTCTTCATTCAGCACATCTTCCGGTTGCATGGCTTGCCTCTTCACATTGTCTCCGACCGGGTGGTTCAGTTTACCTCTAAGTTCTGGAGAGCCCTCTGTAAACTCCTGGATGTGAGTTTGGACTTTTCCTCAGCCTATCACCCCCAATCCAATGGGAAAGTTGAGAGGATCAACCAGATCATGAAAAATGATCTCCGCCACTTCATCTCTTCACATCACGATAACTGGGTACAGCTTCTTCCATGGGCCGAGTTTTCATTTAACAACCACACAAGTGAGTCCACCACTTCCACTCCGTTTCACATAGTGTAAGTCAACATCCCAGAGTCCCTCTTCCTGTGTCGACTTCATCTCAGGTACCCGCTGCTGACTCTGCATATGGGGACTTCCTGCAAATATGGCAACAGACCCGGTCCTCTATTTTGCTGGCGGTAGATCGCATGAAGCGAAAGGTAGGTTCTAAGAGAAGAGAGCCGCCTCAGTATCTTCCGGGGACTAAAGTCTGGCTGTCCACTCGGAACATTCGCTTGAGGGTACCCTCATACAAGTTCGCTCCCAGGTTCCTTGGTCCTTTCGAGATTCTGCTACAAATAAAACCCTGTCTCCTATAAACTGCGGCTGCCTCCTACCCTCAGAATCCCTAACTCCTTCCATGTGTCCCTCCTGAATTCAGTGGTCCTGAACCGCTACAGCAAGACTTCTAGTTCCACAGTTGCTTCCAGCGGTTCATTTGATGTATTCGAGGTAAAGGAGATCCTGGACTGCAAGAGGGTAGGAGGAAGAACTTTCTATTTTGTGGACTGGAAAGGGTTTGGTCCTGAGGAGAGGTCCTGGGAGCCAGAAGAGAACCTCAGTGCTCCTGCTCTTATTAAAAAGTTCCTCTCCCGCTCTGGTCCCAAGAAGAGGGGGCGTAAGAGGGGGTATACTGTAACGTCCATGGCCGCGGGCCGTCGGGTTTACTCACCTCCCGACGCCCGCGGCCATGGATCCGTGAGCGCTGGCCCCTGTCTCCTTCCTAGGAGACGCCAGCGCTCACTTCCGCTCCGTCCTGCTGTGTCCCGTAGGGTGCGCGCGCTCGCGCACGGCCTTAAAGGGCCAGCGCGCGGACAAATTATTCGTCATCATCATCAACTGCCCTGATTTCCTGGTCTATGAGAAGGCCCCAGGCCCTCTGATCCTTGCCTGAGCGTTGTTAGTCTATCCCAGTCTGTCTCGCAAATGGTCCCTTAGTGTTTCCCGTTCCAGCTGTTACCCGTGCCCTGTTACCCGTTCCTGTATTCCGTATTGTTCTAGTTCCTGTGCCTACCTGCGTTGGAGTAGTGTCATCTGCCACGTCTAGTGTCTTCTGCCACGTCCAGTGTCTGCGTTGTTTCTCCTGTACAGACAATTTGACATGGTCACTCTGCATAGGATCCTCTGGTGGGACGACTGAGGAGAATTGCTGGAAAGTAGAATACAGCCTAGGAAGTTCTCTCTCCCGGAGAACCTCTTGGGAATGCTCCCGGATCCTCATGTCAACCCGGGTGGCGAGTAGGATAAGATTGTCCAGGGTAGATGGCAGATTGCGAGCAGCCAGCTCGTCCTTTATCCCTGAAGACAGACCCTGCCAGGATGTGGCCACCAAAGCCTCGTTGTTCCAGGTTAACTCAGCAGCCAGGATACGGAACTGAATGGCATACTCACCCACGGAGAGGACTTCCTGCTGTAGGATCAGCAGAGATGCAGCAGTCGAAGAAACTCTCCCAGGTTCCTCAAAAATCGAGCGGAAGATCCGTAAGAAGTACTGCAAGACACAGGTATCTGGTCCCTGATGTTCCCACAGAGGATTAGCCCATGCCAGGGCTTTGCCAGTAAGGCAAGAGATGATGAAGACGATCCTGACGTCATCCGAAGAGAAGGACCTGGCATGAAGACTGAAGTGGATCAGGCACTGAGTCAAAAATCCCCTGCAGGACCTCGGATCTCCGTCATAGCGTTGAGGTAGCGTCAAGAAGCACAGAGGGTCAGCACTGGTATAGACAGGAAGTGTAGCAAGAGGAACAGCATGAATGGGTATGGTTACAACTGTGGTTGGAGCAATCAACCGATGGGCAATGGCGTTTACCGACAGGAGGAGTTGGTCTTGCTGTGACTGAAGATCCTCCATCTCCGTCAGCATGGCTTGTGTCCTCAAAGTCTCAGGTTGACCAGCGGGGTCCATGGCCTGAGCGTACTGTCACGGTATGTGGACCCACTAGGCTGCACCACCGTAGCAGGGAGGCAGCTGGCCAAACAACAGGAACCCCAGAAATACAATGTCCCGCACAAGGGTAACTGGATTGTCCAGACAGTGGCCACAGCACTGGCACGGATGGAGGTGGGTGCAGCAGTTAACGCCAAACATGGCGGATGACAGCAGGTACCGCAGGTTGCGCCAGACGTGGCGAATCCCTCAGGACGTAGCAGATGACACAGGTGCTGCAGGTTGCGCCAGACGTGGCGAATCCCTCAGGGCGTGGCAGATGACACAGGAAGTGGCAAAGCAACAGCAGGTGCAGTAGACACGACTCCAACTAGTAGGCACAGGAACAAGAACACAGCACAGGATACAGGAACAGGTAACAGGGCACGGGTAACAACTGGAACGGGAAACATTAAGGGAACATTTGCAAGACGGACTTGGGAATAACTAACAACGCTCAGGCAAGGATCAGAAGGGCTGGGGCCTTCTTACAGATGCGCATGCTGGCCCTTTAAGAGCGGGCACGAGCATGCGCGCGCACCCTACAGGACACAGCAGACCGGAGCGGAAGTGAGCGCTGGCGTCTCCCAGGAAGGAGTTGGGGACCAGCGGTCACGGATCCATGGCCCATGGCTGCGGGCATCGGGAGATGAGTAAACCCGACGGCCCGTGGCCATGAATGTAACACTAAATATGATCGTCCAGGAAACCAATTTGTATGTCACTCATTATATAAGGCAGAAACCTTCATGCACCGATATCAGAGATTGGATGCTCACCAATTTGCCAGATTTAAAAAAAAAAATTGGGTCTCACCCTAAATATGGGTATTGTAAAAAAGCCCTCTATTAGGTCTTACTGGTCAACAAGCCCCACCCAAGCCACCCCAGTGTAATCCGCAGTAATGCCCAGGTCTCGTTATGAACAATAATGAGGTTCCTCCACTTCAATGACAATGCACATGCCCCCCCCCCCCAAGTACCGATGCAAACCGTGATCGGTTGTTCAAAATAAGACTGCTAATAAATTCCCTCAATAATTTATTTCTGCAACTTGACACCCCTGAGCAGAATGTAAGCGTGGACGAATCCCTCCTCCACTTCCATGGAAGGCTTAGGTTTCGCCAATAACTACCTTCCAATAGTGCAAGATATGGCGTTACGCTTTATAAATTGTGCAAAAGTGGGTCAGGATATACTACTGCCTTCAGAATGGGCAGAACCGCTCAATAAATGTTCTTGGATGCCCCTCTGATCTTTCCACCAGCAGCAAAATCGTGTGGGGGATAATGCAGCCTCTGCTTCACAAGGGGTATCACATGTACTGCGATAATTTTTTTCCAGTGTGCCCCTGTTTAGGCGTTTGCATGCTGCGAGGATCGGGGCATGTGGTACCATGTAGGGATGCATGATGAATCGAAACTTTGATACTGTTTTGATACCGTGCACCCTCAAACGGTTCGATACCGTTATTTCATGTATTTCAATACTCTGCACAGCTTAATATAGTAACACATGAATGTATGAGAGCAGGGCTGCGGCTGTGTAATGCAGCCATTTCCCCGCTCCTGAGTCCTGACATGTGCGCGCAGTCAGCATGATGTGATGCAGCCGGCGCTGCACTAATGAGCACTGAAGACAACATGGCGGGCGCACTGCAAAACACCCCCATGTTCTGACTTTAGTGCCTGCCACGACGCTCATTAGTGCAACGCCGGCCGCATCACCTCATGCTGACCGCGCACGCACTTGTTAGGAGCGGGGCAATGGCTGTATTACACAGCCGCAGTCCCGTCTAACGGCGGAGATCAGAGAAACCTCTCATTGAAGGACCCCAGGGTTGTCTGAACATATTTCCTGTTAGGGCATACTTAAGTAGGTCCTAACAACTGCCTGTGTACTATCTTTACAAAGGCTAATAAACTATTTGTCTGTCCATAACACTTTTTTCCAATCTTCCTCTGTCCAATGTCTGTGTGCTTTTGCCCATATTAATCTTTTCCTTTTATTAGCCAGTCTCAGATATGGCTTTTTCTTTGCCACTCTTCCCTGAAGGCCTGCATCCCGGAGTCGCCTCTTCACTGTAGACGTTGACACTGGCGTTTTGCGGGTACTATTTAATGAAGAGTGCCAGTTGAGGACCTGTGAGGCGTCTATTTCTCAAACTAGAGACTCTAATGTACTTGTCTTGTTGCTCAGTTGTGCAGCGGGGCCTCCCACTTCTCTTTCTACTCTGGTTAGAGCCTGTTTGTGCTGTCCTCTGAAGGGAGTAGTACACACCGTTGTAGGAAATCTTCAGTTTCTTGCCAATTTCTCGCATGGAATAGCCTTCATTTCTAAGAACAAGAATAGACTGTCGAGTTTCACATGAAAGCTCTCTTTTTCTAGCCATTTTGAGAGTTTAATCGAACCCACAAATGTAATGCTCCAGATTCTCAACTAGCTCAAAGGAAGGTCAGTTTTATAGCTCCTCTAAACAGCAAAACTGTTTACAGCGGTACTAACATAATTGCACAAGGGTTTTGTAAAGGATCTGCCAGCACAGCTTCGGGGTTAACTCCCAGAACTAATCAGTCAGCACCTGAGAATACATCCCTGAGACTGACTCCTGCTTCCACCATTCAGGCTGGCAGGCTTAGGAGTGGGAGAGCCTATCGTAACCTGGCCAGACTCAGCTAGCTCCCGCCCTCGGTCTATTTAAGCCTGCACTTCCTGTCCCTCGGTGCTTGTTATTGCTTGTGTTTCCCTCCTTGTGGTTTCCTGGCCCAGCTACAGCTCCTGCTATTTTTGATCCTGCTCCATACAGACCCTGGCTTACCGACTACTCTTCTGCTTTTCGTTTTGTACCTCGCACACTCCTGGCTTGACTCGGCTCGTTCACCACTCTGGTTGCTCACGGTGTTGCCGTGGGCAACGGCCCCTTTTCCTTGCTTGTGTTCCTTTGTATGTTTGTCGTGTTTGTCGTGCACTTACTGAGCGCAGGGACCGCCGCCCAGTTGTACCCCGTCGCCTAGGGCGGGTCGTTGCAAGTAGGCAGGGTCAGAGTGGCAGGTAGATTAGGGCTCACTTGTCCGTCTCCCTACCCCCTGCCATTACAGGTTTTCAAGTGTTTTCTAATGATCCATTAGCCTTCTAACACAGTTAGCAAACACAATGTACCATTAGAACACTGAAGTGATGGTTACTGGAAATGGGCCTCTATACACCTGTGTAGATATTGCATTAAAAACCAGACATTTGCAGCTAGAATAGTCATTTAGCACATTAACAATATATAGAGTGTATTTCTGATTAATTAAATGTTATCTTCATTGAAAAAAAAACTGTGCTTTACATTGCAGGGGCCTGTTTTTTTTCTACCAAAGGCAAGTTGTGGCAGTAGCCGGGCCCCCCTTTCAATTAGGTTTGGACGGGCCCCTCACATCAGTACCCCTAATACCCTCCTGATGGCGGTCCTGGGTAGCATGATATAGTGATGGACGGAGTACCGTTAACAGGCAGTGCCACGGTAGGGGGGCCCAGAAAATTTAGCTGTATGGGGCCCTGAAATACCTGATGGCGGCCCTGGTGTACATATGTCTATATCACCCACAAGGTCACATTTAGTAATACTCATAAGTAAGGTAGAATTAAATGTATGTTCATATTTATTTAAAAATAATATTATTACTTCTAAATAATTATAGAATATTTATAGAGTCAGGGAACTAATCATATTCCTGACTGTTACCGATCTCCATATTTGAAGATATTACAAAATAAAGGCTTCTATACATAATTTCAAATACAGGACAAAATTGTTACACGTATAATAGAGACTTTATTTCTACTTGTGGATAGATGCTCCAAAACAAAAAAAAAGGCAAAGAAGAAAAGAAAAAGAGAAATATAAAAAGAAAAAAAATTGGTATTGTTGCGACCGTAATAACACATTTATAGAGTCATTCATGTTTACACTGTTATAAAAAAAAACAAAAAAAAAAACTGCCTTCTTTCACTTATTAATGTGAGGTGCGAGGTATTATGAATTTTGAACCTCCATGTGCCTCACTTTAATAGTAATTAACCCCATCATGTACCTCACATATTAACCCAATGTTGTCCATTATGACTGAGAAACACGATGGGATTAATTAATATTAATGTGAGGCACACGGAGGTACAAAATGTATCACACTTGCCCCACATCAGAAAATGGAAGAACTTTTTTATTTATTATTGCCAAAAGTATTGTTTTGTTATCGAGCATCGCAATACTACACAAAGTATCGGTATTGAAGTCCAAATTCTGGTATCGTGACATCCCTAGTACCATGCGCAAAAACCTAATTGGTTTTTCACAGGAATTAGTGGGAAAGCGCATGGTAAAGGGGGACTGCTGTGCTTATGCATCTGAGGAATTGCTGGCGGTCAAGTACAGGGATCGCAAAGACGTAAATGTGCTAAGCACAATACCGCAGTGAGGGAAACGAGGGCAACATCGGACAAGCACAAACCAATAAGTGTGTCTGAATATAATAAGTACATGGGGGGTGGATTTAAGCGACCAGGTTTTACAGCCCTATTTAGTGAAACGCAAAAAAAAATCTGGTATAAAAAAAGTGTCCATTTATCTTCTACAGGTGGCAGCCCACAATTCATTTGTGCTCTATAAAAAAAAAACAGAGGCAGAGACTCAGACCTGGATTTCCAGGATAAAATTATCGAAGGCCTCATATTTGATGTTCAGGACACCAGAGAATGCCCCCAGTCAGAGGATGTCAAACACCAACTAGAAGCAACCCCCAGAAAAGTGCCGCGTCTGCAGAAAAGAAGGGCGCCGCAAAGATTCCCGATATTTCTGTCCCTCACAACCAGGCCTTTGCATTGACCCATGTTTTTAAAAATACCATACTGTTCTGTATTATTAGATTTTAGTTAATTTGTTGAAAATATATTTGCTCTACATTACATTTTCATTTTTCCCCTGATTTTGCTCCAAGGGTGAGGAAGGGAATGGGTGGGGGGTGGGGCAGTGGATGACATGTTTGCACATTTTCTAAAGTTCAACTGCTGGAAAGCCCCATTTGCATAAATCTGCAATTTCTTTTTTTAGGAAACCCCCAAAAATGAATTCCCAATATTCCCCTAGATGAATACTTTTGGGATCTCTGCTTCAAAAGCAATTATTTTGAAAGTGTTATAGAAACTCTGCTGAGTTTTGTAAAATGAGCTTTGAAAAAAGGTGAATTGTGAAATAAGCTTCGTCTATCGTAAGCCCTCCTACATATCTATGTGAAGAATAAGGCACACATATTTGGTATCCCCATTAACGGGAGAAGTGGCAGAATGTGAAAGAAGATGAATTTTGTCCGTGGTCTATACTGTGTGAAAAATGCTAGCATAAACTTACGCATTTGCTAAATTCTTGCATTTTTTTCCAATTTTGCCCACTTTAGAGAAAAAAATATAGCTGATGTATACTGACAAATGCCATTAAAACAAAGCCCTATCTGTCCTTTGAAAAGAGTGTAAAATTCAAAGATGAGGTTTATTCACCTGCAGAGTTATAGTCATCTAAAGAAGCGCATAGCAAAATTGTGACCTTTTCTCTGCTCATTTAGCTGTAAAACAGCCTAGTTCTTAACCGGTTAATATCCCCATTGATATTCCAATCTCCTCATCTACCTCTCAGTTTCTAACTTTAACTTCTTCCCTAGGCATTTCACAACTTACTCATTCTCCTACATGTGAATACGGGAGTTCACTTGATGTGGTCTTTTTCCGGCTTTGTCATTCTACAGAAATCTACATATTTATTGCATATGTAGAATCTCTATTATTGGATCTGACCTGCACTGATGAATTAACTGTGAAGCAGTTGTATTTAGTAACTGCCCCACTGCTGATTAATAGCTCGGAGATTATGTGCGTGCAGGAACAGACCTCCATTAACTGAGAATTCCCCAATGGGATTATTATAACTAGCTAGTTGAATTATCTTCTGCTAAACTTTGCATAGTGAATTTTTTTATTTTTATTTTAAGCTCTTGTTTCTGGCCTTAATATAAATGTCTACTATTTAAAACTATGGTAACAGAATAATCTCTTTTCAATTTTGACTGGGAATCCTTTAAATTTCCACAGGTAGGTATGAATTAAAGCCGAATCATGTTGCCAAAGTAGGAAGCTCCTTAAATTTCCATGATGTGATAATGAACTTCCTGGCATAAAATAACAGGTCTATACTCACTCATGGCTACCAGAAAGTGAAAATTTAAGAACATTCAGTAAGCATCTTTATGGACAAAGAATTAGAGGACATTTCATATGTTTGTTGAGCATGAGGAGAAAGGGAAGCCTTGTGGTCTATAAACTTCCTTGGATAACCCATGTTTCTAGAACTATAGTTCAGTTTTCATAGTATTTTCTGTCTTTAAAACTATTTAAATTTCAGAAAGAATATAGCTGAGTAGTAAGTAATTAGAAGACATAATGGCCACAGAATAACAGCGAGTAAGTGTAGAGATACAGAGAGGTGTTATAGGAAGAGGGATGTTAACCAGAGATGAAGTGTCAGGCCAGAGGCAAAATGTCAGCTGCGAGGTTTTCCCATGTCCATCGCCATTCTTTCGATCCATAATTTATTACCTGAGGAGGTTTCCAAACATCCTCTGTCTCGAGCAGCTTCTTCTTTTTACAAACTCTGCTTTTGAAATAGGATTTCACAGTCTGGGAAGTACAGTCAAATGTTTTTTTTTGTTTTTTTTATCGAGAGCGCTGGCCCGAAGATTATGAAGGGCTCCAGATGCATGGCTGATAAGAGTAGATGTTCATCAATTGTAAATAAAGAATAAATATGTAAAAAGCGCTTATACAAAGTACAAATAGTGAGAATATAGCGCTTTTTGTTGTATAATGTAGAAACCCCCTCTTGATGAACCCACTAAGGTTGTCTTAAAGTTTGGGTTTAATATATGTTTCATAAGAAGAGTTTCATGATAACTTTACATTGTTGAGTCTGTTGATGGCTACCACATACAAGTCCTTTGTGATTTTTATGTACTTAGTACTTGGTACCTGTAAATAATGACAAGAAAACAATAAACCACATGTTCCACCATGTTTCAAAGATAAATTATGGGTTTGAGGTAAAAGTCAGAAAGGCCTTTGTGGACATGAAAAGCAATAGAAGTAATGTCTCTGATGCTGGATACAAACCCATGAATGGGCTTTGAGGCTTTATTATCAGCAGCTTGTTTAATACATGGAGAAGCAGAGAGGGGAGGATAGTAAAGGAGAGGAGAGGGAAGGAGAAGAAAGGAGTGGAAAGAGGAGGAGAATGAATGAGAGTAAAGGAGATTTGAAGGGTGGGGAGGATAGTAATGGAGGGAAGAGGGGAGGAGTAAAGGAGAAATAAAGAGTGGGATAGTAAATGAGGGGTGAGGAAAGGGGAAAATGGAGAAGAGTAAAGGACAGAGGAGAAGTGGAAAGGGAAGGGAGATTAAAAGAGACAGAAGGAGAGGAGGGGAGGAGAGCAGAGAAAATGGGAAGAAAGTAGAGGGAAGGGGAAGTGAAGACAGGAAAGTGGAGGGAAGGAGGAAAAAGATAAGAAAATAAAAAATGACAGGAGGGGAATAAATAAAGTAGGGATATAAAGCAGTATAGAAAATGCTGGTGCAAATTGAAGGGAAGTAGTAGTAGTAGTTGTCACGATCTAAGGGTATGTGGACCCTCTAGGCCGCTCCGCCGTAGCGGAGAGGCAGCTGGCCAAGTCACAGTCTATTCAAAAGTCTATACAAAGCGTTTGTAGCACAAGGGTACCTGGGGTAGTCCTGACAATGGCAGAGGTCTTGACAAGGATGGGGCTAGATGTGGTAGGTTGCGCCAGTCGTGGCGAATGATACCAGGAGTGGCAGATGACACCAGACGTGGCCTATAACAGTAGGTGTGGCAGGTTGCTCCAGATGTGGCGGATGATCCCAGGGGTGGTAGATGACACCAGACATGGCGTATAACAGCAGGCGGCACCACACAACTCCAACACTAGACAGGCTCAGGAACAAAACACAGCACGGGATACAGGTAGCAGGGCACAAGAACACTAGGAGCAGCATAAGGCTAAGGAACCATTTGCAATACAGACATGGGAAGACTTCAACAATGCTCAGGCAAGGAGTGAAAGGGCAGGGCCACTTTTATAGTCCAGGGTGGTCTGGGAAATAATTAATTACATCTGCGTGTAAGACCGGGAACCAGAACGCGCCCCCTCGCGGACAGTGCAGGACAGAGCGGCCAGATGTGCTGATGACTCTGGAGTTGGAGACGTCGGCCACAGGAGGGAGGTGTGCGGTCGCAGCCGTTAGCAGGTATGGGAACGCTGTGGTCCGCGGCCTTACACTCCCTCTTCTTGGGCCCAGAGCGAGAGAGGAGTTCTTAATGAGGATTGGGGCATTAATGTTCTCCTCTGGTTCCCAGGACCTCTCCTCAGGACCAAACCTTCTCCAGTCCACCAAACTGAAAGTCCTTCCTCCTACCCTCTTACAGTCCAGGATCTCCTTCACCTCAAACACATCAAATGAACCGCTGGAAGCAACTGGAGAAATAGGAGTTTTAAGGTAGCGGTTCAGGACCACAGGTTTCAGGAGGGACACATGAAAGGAGTTAGGGATTCTGAGGGTAGAAGGCAGCCAAAGCTTATAGAAGACAGGGTTTATCTGTTGTAGGATCTCAAAGGGTCCGAGAAACTCGGGAGCAAATTTTTATGAGGGCACCTTCAAACGAATGTTCCTTGAGAAAAGCCAGACTTTTTGATTCTGTCTACCTGCATAGGATCATCAGGTAGGACAACAGGAGGAGGCAATAGTGGTCTCTGGAATGAGGGTGCCAGTCTTTGGAAACGTCTCTCCCACCAAACCTCCTGAGTACGTTTCTGGATCCTCATGTCGACCCAGGTAGCCAACAGGATAAGAGCATTCAGGGTAGAAGAAAGATTGCGGGCTGCTAGCTCATCTTTGATGTGCGAGGACAGTCCCTGCTAAAAGGTCGCCACTGCCTCATTGTTCCATGCCAATTCTGCTGCCATGGTATGGAAAAAGATAGCATATTCTCCTACTGTGGACCCTCCTTGCTTGAGGGTTAGCAGAGTGGCCGCTGCAGAGGATGTTCGACCCGGCTCCTCGAACACCGTACGAAAAGTCTGTAGGAATAAAGCTTGGTCCGAGAATACAGGTCCCTCACGCTCCAAAATGGGATTTGCCCATGCCACGGCCTTGCCAGCGAGAAGGGAAATGATGAACGCTATCTTGGTCTCATCAGAGGGGAAGAGTGGAGCTCGTAGCCTAAAATGAATGAAACTTTGGTTGAGAAAACCTCTACAGGCTCTAGGATCACCGTCATAGCGGGGAAGAAGAGGCAAAGAAACTGGATCCGGAACAGACAGGAGGAGTGACGGGCAGTGGAACGGCAGCAGCATCCGGAAGAGAAGCAGGAGGTTGATCCAGTCGGGCAATGATGGAGTTTACAGCCACGAGTAGTTGATCTTGGCGTGCAGGTAGGTCACGCATATCTGTTTTTATCACCTGAACTGCGGTCTAAGATTGGCCAGCGGGTTCCATGGCCTGAGCGTACTGTCACGATCTAAGGGTATGTTGACCCACTAGGCCGCTCCGTCGTAGCGGAGGGGCAGCCGGCCAAGTCACATTCTATGCAAAATCTATACCAAGAGTTCGTAGCACAAGGGTACCTGAGATAGTCCACACAATGGCAGAGGTTTTGGCATGGATGGGGCTGGATGTGGCAGGTTGTGCCAGACGTGGCGAATGATAACAGGGGTGGCGTATAACAGTAGGCGTGGCAGGTTGCGCCAGTTGTGGCGGATGATACCAGCGGTGGTAGATGACACCAGAAATGGCGTATAACAGCAGGCGGCACCACACGACTCCAACACTAGACAGGCTCAGGAATAAAACACAGCACAGGATACAGGTAGCAGGGCATGGGAACACCAAGAGCAGCATAACACTAAGGGACCATTTGCAATACAAACATGGGAAGACTACAAGGTGTAATGACAGGGTAGGGAGACAGACAGGTGAGCCCTAATCTACCCGCTACTCAGTCCCTGCCTACTTGCAACGACCTGTCCTAAGCGACGGGGTACAACTGGGCGACAGTCCCTACGCTCAGTAAGTGCAAGACAGACAAAACAGACAGGGGTACACAGAAGCTAGGGAAACGGGGCAGCTGCCAACGGAGACACCATGAGCAACAAGAGTGGTGAACGAGCCGAGTCAAACCAGGAGAGAGCGAGGTACAAAACGCTGAGCAGGAGAGTGGTCAGAAAGCCAAGGTCAATAACAAGCAGAGGATTAGTAGTATAAGCAGCAGCAGCAAGCCAGGAAACAAGCATAGAAGAATCACAGGCAAAGGAGGAACAGGAAAGGCAGGTATAAATAGACAGTGGGCGGGAACTAGCTCCGTCTGGCCAGGCTGTGATAGGCTCTCCCACTCCTAAGCCTGCCATGCTGAGTGGTGGAAGATGGAGTCAGTCTCACAGACATAGGAGCAGGTGCAGACTGATTGCCCACGGGCGTCGACACAGAACCTGTGTCTGGCAAATCCTTTACACAAGGAGTGAAAGGGCAGGGCCCTTTTTATAGTCCAGGGTTGTCTGGTAAATAATTCATTAATTACATATACGCGCGCTGGCCCTCACGGACATTGCAGGACAGAGTGACCGGATGTGCTGATATCTCTGGGGAAGGAGACGTAGGCCACAGGAGGGAGATCGCGGCCGTCAGCAGGTAAGGGGAGGCTGCGGTCCACGACCGCAGCCATTGCAGCAGTATGCCAATTTTAACAGTTATTATTCAGGCCTCTTCTATTTGTTTGTTTTGGTCGTCATGATCACATTTGTTACTATCATGTTATTAAAATGTTTACTCATTACCAATGTTTTCCTGTTCCATACTAAACTGGAGGATCAACACAATAAGAAAAAAAATAGATAGATACAGTAGATTGATGGTTATGTATAGAATAGATGGATAGCTAGATGTGATTAATGTACGTTAGATTTAAAGGGTTATTCCCATTTCGGCTTTTTATTTTATATTTTTGTTCCCACTGTAGTTAAACACTACAGTATGGAAAAATAAAGGTATTTGGACATATACATGGATTTACATGATCTATCTTTTAAACGATGATTGCTGAGATGGGAATAAGCATTTAACATTGTACATTTCCAGCTGAATAAAATACACAGCTTTGTGACTATAATACTCGTCAGCTTCAGTCTCTAGTTGATTGTAGCTTTTATGGCTTATATAATGCAACCACCTTGACTCTAAGCATGAAAGACATTGGTAACTTGTTGAATTTAAAATCTATATCCATAAATTTGTGCACACACATAATTCCCACTACTCGGCGTAGCAGACACTTGGCACTGAAGACACTTGGCACAGATGGCACTGGAACAAAGACAATTACTGGATATGGGATACAGGGTACGGGAACACAGGATACAACAAAGGGACCATTTGCAGTAACGAACATGGGCAGACACAATAGGAGAGGAAGGGCAGAGCCCTTTTTAAAGTCCAGGGAGTATAGGGATTGGTCGGGGAACCAAGCACTGGTGTGCGCTGGCCCTTTAAGGCAAGAAACGAGCTTGCGCACCTTACAGAACTCTGAGGGAAGCTGCATAAGTAGGACATGCCGGCGGTCCATGACCGTGGGCACAACAGTACCCCCCCCCTTACTTTCCCTCTTAGGTCCAGAACAAAGGAGGAAATTCTTGATGAGAGTTGGGGCATTGATGTTCTCTTCTGGCTCCCAGGACCTCTCCTCAGAAACAAACCCTTTCCAGTCTACCAGATAGAAAGTCTTTCCTTCTACCCTCTTTTAGTCCAGGACTTCCTTCACCTCGAAGACATCAGAAGAACCACTGGGAGCAACTGTAGAACCGGGAGATTTGCTGTAGCGGTTGCACAGGCTTTAAGAGGGACACATGGAACGAGTTGGAAATCCTGAGAGTAGGAGGCAACCGAAGCTTCTAGGACACAGGGTTTATTCGTTGCAAGACCTCGAAAGGGCTGGGGAACTTGGGAGCGAACTTGGGAGAAGGCATCTTGAGACTAATGTTTTAAGAAGATAGCCAGACCTTGACTCCGGGGGGAAAACTGGGGAGGAATCCTTCTTGAATTATCTGCATACCTCTTCATGCGATCAACCGCCTGAGGGATCACGGATTTGGTTTGCTGCCAGATGTGAAGGAAAGTCCCAAATGAAGAATTAGCTGCCGGTACTTGAGTCAAGGCTGGCACAGGGAGAGGAACTCGTGGATGCTGACTGTACACAATGTAGAATGAAGAAGAAGCAGTAGACACACTAGTATGGTTATTATATGACAACTCTGCCCGAGAACTGTACTCCCTAGTCCGAGACAATATGGAGGGGCAGTCCGTGTAGACAAAATATGTGCTGAGTTTACAGGTTGGCCAGACGGGGAGCAGAGGGAAGACCAGTCAAAGGAACCAAATGTGCCAGAAACGGTGTGGAGAAACGGTCCACCACTACCCACGCAGTAGTACATCCCCTAAGAAGGAAGGTCTGTAATAAAGCCCATAGTGATGTGTTGCCAGGGGGCATCAGGCACTGCCAGAGGTTGAAGCAGACCAGCAGGTTTGGAATGGGTAGATTTGTTTGAAGCACAGTTTGCACAGGAGGAAACTAGTCCACAACATCCCTAGGCAGTGTGGGCCACCAGAAGTGACGAGTAATAAAGTCCCGAGTCTTTTCGGACATCTCAGTGCCCAACCAGTTTGAAACTATGTCCCCAGCGGAGGATTCTTTTCCGATCTGTAGGACGAACAAAGCTTTTCCAGGAGTGATATCCTTGATCTGTAGGGGGTTTACTGCAATATTCCTGGAAGGGTCAATTATGTGTTGAGAACTTTCTTCAGCGTCAGCTGTCTTGAATGAGCGGGACAGGGCATCAGCCTTAATGTTTAAGTGGAGACAAGGCATCAGCCTTATGTGGAGAAGAAACTGAAATCTGGCGAAGAACAGCGACCATCTGGCTGGACTGCAAATAAGTTAGATTTTTGTGATCCGTAAAGATGATAATAGGACCCTCCAGCAGGTGTCTCCACTCTTCCAACACCAACTTGTCGGCAAGTAATTCTCGGTCCTCAATGTAGTAGTTGCGCTCCGCAGGAGAGAAAAGTCTGGAGAAGAATCCACACTATACCGCTTTTCCTTTGGGATTCCTCTGAAACAAGAGTGCTCCTGCACCGATGGAAGAGGCATCAACCTCCAAGGAAAACTGTTGAGTCACATCAGGATGATGAGGAACAGAGGCAGCAGTAAAGGCGCTCTTGAGATTGGAGAATACCGACTCTGCCTCAGGGGACCAGTCCTTAGCATTCACTCCCTTCTTGGTAAGAGGCAGTAAGGGATGAGAAATTTGGGATGAATTGTCAGTAAAAATTGAATCCAAGAAATCTCTGGATAGCTCGGAGACCTTGAGGACGTGACCACTCCAAGACGGACTTCACTTTCTCCGAATCCATTTGAAGACCACGATCAGAAATAAAATACCCTAGCGTATTGTTGTGCATATATTGCAGAATTGTCACACCATAATCCCGGGAGTAGGGCCGGTGTGACGTTCCCTTGTGAAGGCCTCTTCACGGCGTTGCCCATGTGGTTTCCAGACCAATATCCGGCTATCATTGTGTACGAGACAAAAGCAGGACTCATCGTTGAAGAGCATAGATCTCCATTCCAGCCTCCATTGCCGTCTTGCTGTGCACCATGATAGCCTTTGATAGCAGTGGCATGTGGTCAATGGAACACCTGTAGCTGACCAGCTCGTAGTCCAATGTCATGCAAACGCCTTCTGTTGCTTTATGTCGACACTGGTTGCCGCCCTAGGCTTGGGAAGTGACGTCCAATGTCACTTGCAGTATAGAATGGATCACTACGCGCCATTCTTCCAATTAGATTATCTGTCCCTGCAGAGATTCGCCTCCACGCACCTCTTGCTGTCATTCCCGTTCGTTGCTGGTCTCCCAACCTCCGAGACACGCAACGTTGAACAGTTCTGACATCTCGGCCTAGGCACATAGAGATCTGCCGGAGTGATAAACCAAGGTTTCTCAGTTCAATTATTCTGTCACTCTCTGTATGAGACAAGTGGCGATAACTGCCACGTCGACGAACAGGTGGCATCGCACAATCATCTCACACTACTTGATACAATTTTTGAGGTTTCATGTGCCTAAAAAACTTTCTTTTCAATCTGGCTTTTATTCCTCACCCACATGCCATAGATTGGAACTAGGTGCTTGAAAATGTGGTCATTTGCAGATCTTAGAAACACCTGCTATTTCCTCGATTTGTGTAACCTTACGGCTTTTGACGTTTTTTACGTTTTTCCATCGTCGCATTCCAAGAGCTATAACTTTTTTATTTTTTGCGTCGACATAGCTGTATAAGGTTCTGTTTTTTGCGGGTCAAGTATTTTTTAATAGCACCATTTTGGGGTACATATAATTTATTGATTAACTTTTATTAACTTTTTTTGGGGGGGAATAGAAAAAAACCTGAAATTTCACAACTCTTTTTTGCAACCTAAATATACGCCGTTTACCGTGTGGTATAACTAACACAATAACTTTATTCAGCGGGTTGTTACGATTGCAACGATACCAAATTTGTATAGATTTTGTATGTTTACTACTTTTTTTGTCCCCATATTTGAAGAGCCATAACTTTTTTATTGTTCCGCCGATGCAGTTGAATGAGGGCTTTTTTTTTGCGGGACGACTTGTAGTTTTTATTGGTACCATTTGGAGTAGATGCGACTTTTTGATCACTTTTTATCACGTCAGGATTCACAGAAAACAGCAATTTTTCCATTGTTTTTTATTTTATTTTTTTATGGCGTTCACTGTGCGGGTTAAATAATGTAATAGCTTTATAGTCGGGGTCATTACGGATGCAGCAATACCAAATATGTATAATTAGACAAAGAAGTCTCACAGGACACATAAGCATCAAGGTGGGAAGCAGAAGTCTCAACCACCTACTACATTTCTTAGAGATAAGGACTCCAAAATGGTATATAAACACTAGAAAAAAAAAGAGTCCATAACTATCGAATATCTTTATTAAATTACAAAAAATGAGAATCTAAAATACATCTTAAACTGGATCAGCATTTATATGTACAGATAGAAGTTATATGCACACACAATATATATAGCATGGGAAGTCACGTAAATATTGTATCCCAAATCAGGGATACATTCATACAGGTAGATAAATATCAGGTATAGGTCAGGACAGAAGGAGCAAAGTGAAAAGCTCAAAGTGAAGGCTTACACCTGATAAAAGCAGGTGCAATAGCTGTATGTAAAGCCCGACGAAACCTCGATGGTGTGCTTACCCATGTTCAGATAACGTAATCGCTTGACCCAGAGAGTAAGGTAGTGCCCCGACGCGCGTTTCGCTTGTAGCTTTATCAAGGGGTCCCGTGTGCGTCCGTGTGCCGTGCGCTGTTTTCACGCACCCATTGACTTCAATGGGTGCGTGATGCGCGAAAAACAGGCAAATATATGTCGTGAGTGATAGGGATCCTTTTAGGCTGGCTTCACACGACCTATTTTCAGACGTAAACGAGGCGTATTATGTGACTTCTCTCAATTTTTCTGACTTGCATACATTATTAATTATGGTCAGACCTTTAGTTATCCTTTATTTAACCTCCTCGTATGGGAGAGTGGTCTCCAAATATTTTTTCCAGTTTTAAATATTTACTTCAACTCCTCCTATTTTGCTTAGTTCCTCTATTTTACCCAGAATCCTATATCCATGTGAGATGCTCAGTTGTCTTTGCATAAAAATTCATCTATTATCGAATCATTAAATGATTTTAGTTGTTGTCTCCATATAATATTGTATAAGGACTTATTCTGTAGATAGTAGTAAATATCCACCTCTCTATATAACTGTCTTATATTTTTTGGGCCCCTACTCCTCTAATCTCTTAATATGTTTAGACCTATTAACTCTCTCGCTCCCTCTACATCTTCAAACTCCAAATATTTCGATTGGGTGTGGGGATAACCCCATATTACTTCTTACTATCCACCATGTTTTTCTAAAATCTCTAGCTATCATTCTAGATAGATCCTACTTTTCTTTAGTTTTACTTCTTTGGTATGGAGTAATTCTCTTAATGAATGCACCCCCAGTGCCCCTTTCTCTAATACCAGGTCTACAACTGTCTCTTCATTTTTTATCCAATCCCTTATATATCTAAATAAACATGCCATGTTATATCTTTTTATATCCAGGATAACTAATCCTCCTTCATTTCTTTATCTATATAACCGAGTTAATTATATTCTTACCCTTTTCCGTTTCCACAAGAATCTATTAGAAGCTCTATTAATTACTCTCGGGAAGATAAAATAAACAGGAGGGTCTGTAATGGTTCCAGGATTCGGGGGAAACTGATTAGAGTTTAAATGTGAGAACATGTGATATTCCATTGACTTCTATAAGTTACATCTATTACACAATAGTCAACTGCAACTTTTTGAGGTCTGATGAGTCACAATTAAATATATTGAATCTTACACAATGTGTGGCTCAATACATTGCTTTGGAACACAGCAGCTCCTGCAGTCCGAAGAAGTCGTGTGGCAGAAGTAGACAGCTAAATCTTTCCTGAAATTTATCTAGAGAGAAAAGCGCATTCCTGATTTGTTATATATTTCTATAAACAAAAAACCATATGTAAGGTCTAGAACTGAATATAATTCTAATTATGGAGTGAAAGAGCAGAGTACGAGGGGGTGGGGGTGGTGCTGTTTATAAAATAGTGCTTCCTTCCCACTCCCTGTAGGGTTTGGCACATCCGGGGGCAGGGATTTGCGCAGTTCATAAAATGGTGCTTTCCTGATCCCTGTAGGGTTTAGTGCCAAAAGGGGGTGGTGCTATTTATAAAAAGGGTGCTTCATTTCCACCCCTGTGGGCTTTGGCACCACCGAGGGCACTGGTGGCACGGTTGATAAAATGGTGCTTCCCTCCTGCTACCTATATGGTTCATTGCCACAAGGGGGTGGAGTAGTGCAGTTCATAAAATGGTGCTTCCTTCAGACTCCTTGTAGGGTTTTGCACAACCAGGGGGTCGCGGTGGTACTGTTCATAAAACAGTACTTCCTTACAACTCCTTGTATGATTGGTGTAGGCAGGGCCGTCATCAGAAATTCATCATATTGTCACAGTGTATAAGCCTCAATATTATAACCTCTGATAGAGTCCAGTATAATTATAGACAGTGGTGGTTTAAGAGTATTGTGAACCCTGGCTATATCCAAATCCACCTGGTAGTGATTTCACAATATATAGCCTATGGCTGACCCTTGAGCTTCACATGCACCACTGATAAGCCAGCATTGAAATATTCACAGCCCTAGGTTTTTTCTTTAACTGTAATATCGGTTTTATCCTAAAATAGTCATAAAATTATTGTATTACGATCATGATCTGTGGGTATGTGGACCCAAACAACAGTATACAAAGCATATGCAAAGTCCTAGCACAAGAGTACATGTAATAGTCCAGACAGTAGCAGTGGCTTAGGCACAGATGGAACTTGACGGCAGATAACGCCAAACGTGGTGGATGATACCAGGCATGGCAGATGACACCAGATGTGGTGTATGATAGCAGGCGTGGCAGATGGCACAACTCGACTCCAACACTAGATAGGGCACAGGAAGAAACACAACACCGGATACAGGTAGCAGGGCAAGGGAACACAGGGCACAGGATACAACTAAGGGACCATTTGCTAAGACTAACATGGGAATACCCACCAATGCTCAGGCAAGGAGTGAAAGGGCAGGGCCCTTTTTATAGTCCAGGGTGATCTGGGAATAACTAATTATTTACATGTGAGCGCTGGCCCTTTAAGGCCGGGAGCTAGCACGCGTGCACCCTAGTGGTCACTGCTGGGCAGAGCAGCCAGATGTGCTGGCTTCTCTGGGGTGGGAGACGTCGGCAGGAGGCGAGGTCAGCTAAGGGAAGTTGGCGGTCCACGACCGCAGCCGTTACAGCGCTTTTCCCTACAGTAAGGGAAAGTGCTCATAGTTTACTGAGTGGTGCCTCAGCGGCTGGCCCCGCACAGAGACCGGGCTGATCGCACAGGCAATTATCTGTGTTTGTGTCCAGCAGGGCAGGAGCCGCAACTAGCATGGGCCACATGTGGCCCGCGAGTTGTATACTCCTGCTCTATACTGTCCTTACTATATATACTGTACTCCCTCGATACTGTCCTCAGAGATACTGTATATAATGTAGTGTTAGCTATCTTCACTGTATATACTAGATTTTCGGTATACTTTTCTCACTGTAAATACTATACTCCTGTATGGGCATGGGGGGGAATTAAAGAGGACTTTATGTTGCCTTAGGCCTCATTTACACGAGCGTGTGCGTTTTGCGCACGGAAAAAACGCAGCGTATTGCGCGCGTTGGCATTGCGTTTGCACTGCATATACGCAGCGTTGTTGCGTTTTAAACGCGCGCACGACTAGCGTTTGCAACGCGCGTAAAAAACGCAGAGGGGATTAATGCGAGGCCAGCCTACAAATAGGCCAGCTGGCCCAACCCCTGCTTGCTGGGAGAAGCCGGTTTTGCACCTTATTTCCGCCTCTGCAGAAACCCCAGTGTGTGTTTCACCATTGAAGTTGGAATTGGCTTTGCACGGCACACTTATGCCTTCTCAGTCGCTGGTACGTGTGCTTCTTGCCTGGATGATCTCACGTCGTTTTGGGGAGCGTCGACCCATGCTGCAGCACCAGACGCCTGTAAGATGTCGCATTTGGGTTCATCCACTTGTGGCCCAACGTACGAAGAAAGGCCATTTCTATAGCCTGTATGAGGACTTACGACGGCATCCTGAAAAATTTAGAGCGTTCTGCCGCATGTCTGTGGACACATTTGACCTTCTGCTTGAGCAGATTCGCTCTGGTCTCACCTACAAGAATACCAACATGAGACGCTGCATTTCGCCCGAGGAACGTCTGCTTGTGACCTTGAGGTATGTGTGCAGCTACTATTACTTAGTCAATGACGCTGTCTGCTTTACCAGCCCCCCCTAACATGTGTTGTGGCTTTCTTTTTCTTTCTCTTCGTTTTCTAGATTTCTGGCCACAGGCAATAGTTATCATTCGTTACATTTTGAATTTCTTTTGGGAGTGACCACCATTTCGTTCATTGTCACATCCACCTGTGTCGTGTTGTGGCAGAGGTTAAAGACCACGGTCATGCCTCAGCCCACGACAGAACAGTGGCTAAGTATTTCTGAGGGATTTCTTAGAGCAAGTGAATTTCAAAATTGCATGTGCCCTAGACGGCAAACACATTCGTGTGAGAAAGCCCCCATGCAGTGGCTCACAATACTATAACTACAAGCAGTTTTTTTCCATGGTATTGTTAGCCTTGGCGGACACGAATTATTGTTTCACTATTGTTGACATCAGCTCGTATGGAAGCTCGGCAGATGCCCGCATATTCCGTTCATCAAGAATGGGGAAGCGACTCGTGAATAATCGACTGGCGGTGCCGGAACCTTCCATCCTCCCGGGCTCCAGCGGACCCCCAATCCCGTATGTCATCGTGGCGGATGAGGGGTTTGCCCTGAAAAGGCAAGTCATGCGTCCTTTTGCGAGAAGGGCCTTTTATGACCGTCGGTGCATGTTCAATCTCCGCCTAGGCCGAGCTCGTTGATGTGTGGAATGTGCCTTTGGCATTATGTCGAGCAGGTGGCGTGTCTTTCTGACGACAATGCAATTGTCCATGCAGAATGTGACACGTGTTATACAAGCGTGTGTCGTTCTGCATAACTTCTGCCGCATTAATGATGCTACCTTTGATGCAGAATATATCCTAACACATGCAGGCAGCAGCCACACTGTCCCGGTTATTCCTCTCGGCCGATCTCTCTCATCCGGCCTTCGAGTGCGGGATACTTTGGCGGCATATTTCGAGTGCCCATCAGGAGCCGCACCGTGGGGGCGTGATGACCTTTGAAGGGTTGTCTGTTGTTTGGAGGCTTCACTACACACGTCACATGTGGCCAGGGTTTTTAGAAGTTTTTGGGGTTTGTGTTGGGTTAGGGACTCGCAAAACATGAGGACCCTTGACGCGGGTTGCGAGCTTACATCTGTCGGGGTTTGAGCAGGACTTTTGACATTTGGCAACATGCTTTCTGGAGATAGAATGATGGCCGGCCTAAAGTTAGGCAAGTCCAATTGCAAGTGTACTTAGTGTGCTTCGGGGCCCATGACAGCACCCAAACGTTCGCACCTCTAGCAAACAATGTCAAACCCCGAGAGATTAACTAAAACCTCATATCACGTGTGCATGCATTGGGCCCAAAGGCCAGAAGTGTGAGAGGGTATAGCCAAAAGAAATGTGGGTCAAACATTCTGTTGAGGGGTGTAAAATAAAAACAACACGCAATAGAAACAATCAACATCCATGTTTTTAATGTGTTCGGAATTCACACAACGGAAACATGGTGTGGTCAGGAAAATACACATAAATATTGTATAAACAAACGAACACGAACATGGTGTAATCTACATGAGAGGACGAGTTGCCATCCCTTCATAAAAAAGAAATTGGCCACCCAAATATCACGACACCAACACACTCACAGGTGTTGGTAGTGGTGGCCCGGGGAGGAATACGCCGGCATTTCAGCACCACTATGCTGGACCTGGAGCTGCGGAGGTTGTTCCTCGCCAGCATAGTGGTGCTGATGTTGTCCGTGGTACGTTGGGGCAGGGAAGTGGGGAGCCATAGGGTGCATATAGGGGTGCGGCCATGGCATCTGGGGGGCTGGATGGTATGTTGCCGGCATCTGGGGCGTGGTGGCCGGCATGGCTAATCCGCGCCACTGCTCAATGGCCGTGAAGCAGTGGTTTGGATTGTGGGGCGGTGTGGAGGCGTCGATCAAGGTTATGATCGACGCTTGCAGACGTGCCATATGATCCATTGGGACCAGCCGGAGTCGGGGAACGATGCTGCGCCCAAGGAGTCGTTCCCGTCCTCATCTGCGGCTCGGCGTAGATATTCAAGGACCCGGTTATCAACTTGCCCAGCAGCGGAGGCCTGTGGAGCACGGCGCCGGCGAGTGGGGGCACGCACGGGGCGCTCCTCAGCCAGAGAGGCCACGGCCCATGCAGACTGGACAGGGGCGGGGTCCAGGGGTGTCGGCTCGGGGCTAAGGGGCAGGACATGGGCAGCAGGAGGTTCCGGCAGAGACTCTCCGATGTCCGTCTCCTCAGTTGTATTCTCCAAATTGTCGGTGGTTCTAGAATGGGAAAATTGCGTAAGAACAGAATATAGAACAATGCCCACAACAACACGATGGGAAACAAGACATGGGCGAACACACATTAGACACATGCTGTGAAAGTGATTAGAATATGTTTAAAAGATAACATTTTGCATGGACTCCATTTTGTATGGTAGGCGTCCATTTTGGATCGTTGGAATCCATCTTTTGGCCTGAAGGAACCATCTTGAGATTAATAAGTAAAAAGTAATATGTCAGCAGATGTCCTGAAGCAATTCTATGTTATGTGTTCTTGAATTGAATGTTTATTACTCTTGTGAGGAGCAGATCAAATAGCCTTGGCCGAATGAACAATGACATTGTTTACCATGAGGGAAGTGGATTCAGCCCTCTGTTTAAATGATTTAATCTTATCTGTAGTCTCCATTCTCTAGTGAGATAAGAAGTAGACAAATTAACTTGTGTCTCTGAAATGTGTGTCTTCCCATGGGACAAGGTTCAGGCCACCTGGGGCTTGGAGGGTGAAGAATTATTATAATGCATTGAAATATTCTCATTGGCTGAATCAGAGTCATTATCATATTGTAGATGATTGGCTGAAACCAAAGCCTACTCCTTTCCTGTCATTGTACTTATATACTTGTTTGGATCAATAAAGATCAGAGAAGGATTTTGAGCATACAAGCATGGTCTCTTGTGTCATCTTTTCTCTCAGATATATATATCTATTACCTATGATTTGGAAACTGGATAAATCACTGGAGGGCGGGTATCGGTTGACATACCCATTACAAATTTCAGTCTAATATATTTTGGCCCATGATTGCGTTAACAGTTTTTGGTGCCGAAAACGCGGGAGATTGCTCGTCTGATACGCTGTCGCTGGAGGCCTGACGGCATTTGCATCAGTGAATATCAAAAACCGGCCGGTACGTAAGAAGCTTATTCTTACAAACATGGTTCACTCATTCATTGCCGAGGCCGGAATTAGCGGTCATGGCGTCACATCTCCTGATACGCAGTGTTTATCCAGCAGGTATGTTGAACGCTTTTAGCGTGATGAATGATTGCAGGTACGTACGTTATCTTGAGTTGTTGTACAGATGTGTGACTATGAGAAAATTTTTGCCGGCATTGAACATTGAAATTGTTAAGATTGAGAATAGAAGCTGTGAGGAGTGAGTGCGTGACCCCCTCCTGTGAAATGTGATGATGTGGGAAGAGGAAAAAAAAAAAAGAGACAAAGTTGTGTAGAAGTAGTGTGAATCCATGGCGTACATCTGTCTGTGTAAGATGAGGAAGCTGAATGCTGTAGTGAACCTGCAATGAACTGTGTATTGTTATAGGTCTGTTGAAAATTGTATTTATTATTTGGCTGTTGTGTAGAAACTGTTAAGGATCAAAGGGGAATGTTTTTCTGTTGCCTGGTTGTTCTGAGGGAGCCGAGCATCAGGGACGCCTGACTTGGCAACTGTCCGAATAGACAGACTGCGCGTTTATAGCAGAGAGTTGCGAACATCGACAGACTGCACGAGTATAGCAGAGAGTCGCGGATAGACAGACTGCGCGTTTAGAGCAGAGAGTCTGGGACAGAAAAGTTGGATATTCAGAGGTGATATCCAGTAGTATCATTAGGACTTCTGTGGTTAAGTCCTGATAATGGAGAACTTGGAGAGCAGCGCAACAGGGGAAGGTCCGTAGTGTGACGAACAGCCAAAGATTATTGTGACAAACGGGACGAAAACGCTATAACTAAAAGGGGTTCTGTAATAATCAGGTTATTGTAATGGCAGGGGGTAGGGAGACGGACAAGTGAGCCCTAATCTACCCGCCACTCTGACCCTGCCTACTTGCAACGACCCGCCCTAGGCGACGGGGTACAACTGGGCGGCGGTCCCTGCGCTCAGTAAGTGCACGACAAACATACAAAGGAACACAAGCAAGGAAAAGGGGCCGTTGCCCACGGCAACACCGTGAGCAACCAGAGTGGTGAACGAGCCGAGTCAAGCCAGGAGTGTGCGAGGTACAAAACAAAAAGCAGAAGAGTAGTCGGTAAGCCAGGGTCTGTATGGAGCAGGATCAAAAATAGCAGGAGCTGTAGCTGGGCCAGGGAACCACAAGGAGGGAAACACAAGCAATAACAAGCACCGAGGGACAGGAAGTACAGGCTTAAATAGACCGAGGGCAGGAGCTAGCTGAGTCTGGCCAGGTTACGATAGGCTCTCCCACTCCTAAGCCTGCCAGCCTGAATGGTGGAAGCAGGAGTCAGTCTCAGGGATGTATTCTCAGGTGCTGACTGATTAGTTCTGGGAGTTAACCCCGAAACTGTGCCTGGCAGATCCTTTACAGTTATTTGTAAGGATTGTAGTAGTCAAATGAATATATATGAAAGTGCTTGTGAGACGTGTAATAAGGGTGTATGTACCATTACCCAGTGCAATAGGGAAAACTTTGAATTTGAATAATCATTGATACACTTTTAGCACACACTGCCAGCTTGTAATATTATGTGTAAGGGTCCTTAACAACAAGTTGTATGCATTGTCAGACTGGCATAACGTGGGGATCAGTACAGACTGATTTCTTGCACGCATTTGATAATCTGGTATGGACTTTTGATGTAGTATAACATCCAAGTCAGTCAGTCTGTATTAATATGAGACCGCTGGAAATGAATACCATTGTAACATAACAATCTGTGTTCAAAGCAAAGAATGACCCACATGTGTCGTAGTAGTATAACTACCTACACAATTACAGTGAAGGACATTGGTATTGGCGCACACCCGAGGCCCTTAAAGAAATAAATCACCAACATATGTAGCAAATCCCTGGACTACAGCCCACAGAGTGAATGGCTGAGTGGGGAGGATGAGAAATGTGATCAAATTAGTTGATTGTTCAAAAATGTAGGTGGATGTTAATAAATGGCTGTTTGTGAATAGACAGAGACAGAAAATGAATCCGGAGTGCTGCATATAAGGAATTGATGGTGATGATGATGACAAATATCGATTGTGACGGAGAGGGGCTGTGTGATGTAACATGTGTGTGATATAACATGTGCAGTGTGAAGTCTGAAAAGCATACTGATGTAAGCTTATATATAGAGCATGGACTGATGAGACAAGTAATTACAATATTGCACTGATTTTAGATCTATATTGTGTACAATTTTTTATGTTTTGTGTATAGGGTTAAATTGGAGTCATTTTAGAAAAGCATTGGTCTGAAGGAAAGGGGGATTATATGTGTGAGACAGGAGAAGGCCGCTCGCTGGTTGTAGTGGTTAGGAATGTTTCTTATCTTTGCGCATGCGCTGTTGTCCGTAAGTACCGAGTGTGTCAAATATTATGTCAGAATTTGTCTGCATAAAAGATAAAAGTTACGCTGCATATGTATGTGTTATGATGTGATAAGATTTAATGTCGTAATGTTTTGAACTTAATTCAAATGAATTAAAATACAGATATTGTAAGACATGGGGTCTTGAAGATGTATGGATCCCTACTATTCCCTACTCTCACATATGGTTTATTGGTTTGCAGTAATTAATATTAGCAGATATATTATTTTCTGTTTTATTGGATAAAGAATTATAGTTGTTATTTTTGTTTTTACATATGCATAGGAAGTGCTATAGTGCTGACTAAATGTCATTTTTGAAAATGTATGAGGTTTTAAAAGTAAATGTTTGCAAGGTATCTAAAAGAACATGCTGTTTTGTCAGGAGGAAGTTTTTTTTTGTTTCAGGCTATTGTGTATTATAGGAGGCCAAACTAGTGCCGCACAGATAGAGTGCCAAACCTTATTATGTTGAGATATGTAGTTTTGAACCCTGCTACATTACTTTAGCAGAGTCCAAAAAGGAGGGAGTACTGAGGTGACTGATCAGGTACAATTTTATTTTGTTTGGAATTAATGAATTTGGTTTGAGGAGGTTCTACAAAATGTGTATGAGACCCCAATGAGTAATCCACATTAAATGTGTATGACAGTAACCTAAATGTTGAGGTTTTTGTGTGTAGATCCTTCCAGAACGGTGAATATGGCACTGGGTATGCTGTGCTGTAGTCTCCACTCAATATAAGGTATTGTGTAAGAGACCATCCCCCTCCAGCAAATTTACACAGGAGGCGAGGTGACGTCACTCACAGATGAGACTTTACAGATTTAGTTGGGAAGGAGGTGAAATTTTATGCCAGATTTCTAGTAAAAATATTTTTATTGTGGTATTAATCAGGTATCTATAGGATCTGATGGGTGTGGGATTCTCAAGTGTTCTGGATTATCAGATGAGTGTGGAGAAGTGCATAACATTTGTTTTTATTTTTGAGAATGAAGACACCACCCCTTTGAAATGTTCTATCTATATGTGATATGGGTTTTTAATGTAAATTTGTAATGTAGAAATACTTGATCATATACAGAATGTACAAGATAGGATACGAGGCACAAGGTAAATTACCCAGAAACCACTCTCACCTTCTTGTTCATCTCAAGGAGCGGAGCTGGAGGTGCTAGCTGAGGCTTGTAACCTGGCAGAAGGTAAGACGGCCGACATTTACACTGACTCTAGGTACGCTTTTGATATCGCCCACAATTATGGGCCCATTGGTAGTAGGAAATTTATTGGACCATCGGGTAAGCCAATTGAGAGCATAAGAGATGCCAGAACTGACAAGAGTATGTGCAGCCAGGTGTCAGTAAATTGGCTTGTCCCTGGATACAATAATGCCACCACTAGGTTTGTAGCAGCCGGCATGATGTGCGCACGGCATGACATAGGTAAAACAGCAAAGGTACCTGTGAAAAGTGCAGCCCGGCCAGATTACACATCCCAGCGACTGCAGAACATACAACTACCCGAGGGAGAAGTGTATGGCAATGTGCTCGTATGTGTAGAACTGTTCTCAGGGGGGCCTGAAGCACGGCCTTTATCTTCCCCACTGCAGACGTTGTGTGTAGTGACAGGGGAATAGTGTTATCCCAAGTATTGAACTGGTGTTTGTACAATGATAAGATGTCAGCAGTTCTCTAGATGTTATTCCAAAGTTAGTTTGTTTAATAAGGGTATTCAAGAAGTGTTGTGGAAATATTAAATACTGAGGTTAAGTTTTATGTAAAGTTCTGGACCAGCGTGCCTTAGCATTGGACTGTTGGAGGCATGCGTCAGTATTATGTTTGTGTAAATGATAACTACTTAGTGCAAGTAGATTCCCATTTGAAAATATTTTTGTTGTGAAAGGATTCTGTGCAGTAAAAATATGTAAAGAAGAAGAATCAGTTTGTATGTATCAGTTTTAGTTACTGCCCAGTGTGAACATTTAATATAAATATGTAATTGTTAATGTTTTTCTTCAATTAAATTATCTGATTAAGATCAATTAATGGTTATCCGATGAAAAAGATTGTTCTCCACAGGAAGTGTCCAACTGGGAGCGGAAGGCGTGAAAACCAGATTCTAACAGAATGTGGAGGATAAAGGAAGGTAAACCGGTAGGCACTCTTGATGGCACTTGTATTGATGGTGTATGACCTCACATATGCCCCAAGACTGCAAGGATCGATTTGGTGAGATCTAATTGGTATGTCCCAGGTTTTACAGCTGTTGCTGCTAAATTCTGTTAGAGCTGTTAATTTGCCTACAAAACAGTCCTGGCAGACCGGTGCCAACCTTATCATCACACCCGCCTCCCACGAAGAGAACAGACCTTGGGAGGCCTTCCCAGCTAAAACTAACCAGAGTAGGGGGAGAAAATTGGTTTGAGACACTTGTCAGATAAAACATATGGTATCTGTGTATATTTCTGTGAGTAGGAGCTGTTAAAAGTAATCAGCTCAGAATATGGTATAAATCCTGCTGAAAAGTGTAAACACCAAGTGCAAATGAAATGTACCCAGTAATTACACATCTTCTAGGTAACTGTCCAGTGGAACAGAGAAGTTTTTCTTACATAAAGGTGTTTGTTTGATGTAGTTTAAGGGCCTGACATTATTATTGTATGTACTTACAACAACGCTTATAGTGTATGCAGATGATGTTATCACCAGATTAGCATTTATTTTAACGATTGACAAGGGTTGGGTCCCCGGCAAGTGCCAGTAAATATGAACTAGAAGACTTTTATATGATGAACTCCATCACTGAGATGTGCCAATACAACGCGTTTGTCATGAACTGACGACATTGTCACAATTCTAAGCAGCCGCCCAGACAAGTAACTTACCGGAGGAAGAGGACAGATACGGAGGGTTTGTGGTAGTCACAATAAAACTCCACTAATCCGTCTACGTGGGAACTCACCCCAGGCTCACAGCATGAGGTGCTATGTACAGTCCGGTGACGTATACTAAAAGAGACGGTGTCTGACAGATGAGAAGGACCAAACCAAGTCCTGATGACATCGGCAAAGTTCAAAGTAAAGACCAAAGACCTGAGTGAATCCATCAGCAGTAGCAGAAGACAGAAGAAGAAGAGGACGACGATGATGTACAGGACTGGCAATGAACTGATGGGACCCAAACCTGAAGGGTGATAGGATGAGATTGGTGATAGAATTATATTATTAATTGAGGCTCTATTGTTTATATTGTCTGAGGTTTATAATTATAATGTATGTAAACATGCCACGGTATTGTGAATAACAATCTGAGGAGTTTTATGTGGAGTTATGAGGTGAAGGTCACTGGTTGTTGTCACTCATAAGTAAGAAGTACATGGCAGCAATGAGAGCCCTGAGGTCATGTGACCTGGTTGTCTTTAGGTTTGAGGAAGATGCTGCCCACAACCTGTTATATCTGCAGGGGTAAAAGTCCCATTAGGACAGTAAGTGACCGTGCGACAATTATGACCAATACAAGTACCGTAGAGGAGAAGTTTGAATTATTGCCAATATTAGTAGGTTTAACAGTAAAAAATGCTCATAATATAGAGAAAGTAGCCGACAGATTGGACACAGTTACAGATTATGTGTTTGATGTTTTGAATGCTGCCCAAGGGGGTATGTGCATGTGGCAAGTAGTTGATACAGCCTGTTGCCATTATATAGACCCTACTGGCATTATGCAGGACAAGTATGACCGTAGATAAAGCTGAGAAAATAAAGGAGGAGTTCAGGAAAGTCAATTCTTAAGATGATTGGACCCTGGAGTGGCCGGATTGGTTGTCATGTCTCAATCCCTCTAACTGGTTTAAGGGTGTTGGGGGATGAGTAATGGGTCTGCTCCAGAGTGTCCTGCAGGTTTATTATGTATTGCATTATATTTGCTTCTGAGGTTCATATTTTGAGGCCTGACAAAACTTTGGCAATGCTTCGCAGCAAAGGTTAAACTGATTACCCGCCATACTGGATCTTTTGATCAAGTGTACCCTATGAGTGAAACAATTATGGGAAGGAATTTTGTTGAAATGACCAGGGGATGAGGTGAAACGGTTAGGTATGTCCTCAAGGGGGGATAAGCCCTCCTTTAAGTACCTGGTGTGGATACAAAATGTCCTCATATAAACAAAAGGTGGGAAATGTGAAAGTGATTAGAATATGTTTAAAAGATAACATTTTGCATGGACTCCATTTTGTATGGTAGGCGTCCATTTTGGATCGTTGGAATCCATCTTTTGGCCTGAAGGAACCATCTTGAGATTAATAAGTAAAAAGTAATATGTCAGCAGATGTCCTGAAGCAATTCTATGTTATGTGTTCTTGAATTGAATGTTTTATTACTCTTGTGAGGAGCAGATCAAATAGCCTTGGCCGAATGAACAATGACATTGTTTACCATGAGGGAAGTGGATTCAGCCCTCTGTTTAAATGATTTAATCTTATCTGTAGTCTCCATTCTCTAGTGAGATAAGAAGTAGACAAATTAACTTGTGTCTCTGAAATGTGTGTCTTCCCATGGGACAAGGTTCAGGCCACCTGGGGCTTGGAGGGTGAAGAATTAGTATAATGCATTGAAATATTCTCATTGGCTGAATCAGAGTCATTATCATATTGTAGATGATTGGCTGAAACCAAAGCCTACTCCTTTCCTGTCATTGTACTTATATACTTGTTTGGATCAATAAAGATCAGAGAAGGATTTTGAGCATACAAGCATGGTCTCTTGTGTCATCTTTTCTCTCAGATAGATATATATCTATTACCTATGATTTGGAAACTGGATAAATCACTGGAGGGCGGGTATCGGTTGACATACCCATTACAAATTTCAGTCTAATATATTTTGGCCCATGATTGCGTTAACACATGCAAAAGCAGAATCTCTTACGTGCGCATCTCCATTATGTCCTTCAGGAACATCAACTGTTTTGTGTACATGTAGGGGCGCTTACGCGAGCCGCCATCTCCGCTGCGTCCCTTTTCCCCCATTTCTCGGCGGAATTGGTCCCGGCAGCTCCGCCACCGTGTTTTGATGTCTTGGACTGTTGGCGTAAAAACAAATATAACGCCATAAGAACTGTGCCCTCTCACTAAAATGAGGGGCCCTGCCCTGCCAATGACATGGTACACGGTGATGCGCCTGCTCCACAAAAGGTCATTGGGCAAATGCGCGGAAGACACATACAGGGCCTCAGTTCTTCAATAGGGATGACATTGCATTGCAGGAATAAACATGGTACTCACCCAACCGACTGCGGTCCCGGGTTCGGCCACTCTCCCACTCCTCGCCAAAAAGCTCCCTTGCTACCTCCTCCCAGGCGTCCTCCTTGACCGTGCGGTCGTGGTACGCCTCCGCGCGAGTGTCCCAAATCACACCATGGCCCTGGACCAGGGTGATGAGGCGCTCCACGTCAATCCCACGCGGCATGGCAGCAGATGTCAGTGGAGGGAAAGTTCTGTGTCAGTCAATAGGCTTGCCCACTCGCAGTGAAAACGCAAGCACTTCCTGGTTTTTGTTTGCTTTGTCCAGCTTTATAAACTCTTTTTCATGGACATAACAAGTGATGCGTGAATTTCGCGCATGCAACGCAGGAGCGTCCGTGTGTCATGCGTGTTTTTCACGCACTCATTGACTTCAATGGGTGCGTGATGCGCGAAAAACGCACGATTATAGAACATGTCGTGAGTTTTACGCAACGCACTCACTCTGCGCAAAATTCATGCATCGTCTGCACTGCCCCATAGAGTAATATAGGTGCGTACGACACGCGTGAAAAGCACGCGCGTCGCACTCACGTATATTACGCTCGTGTAAATGAGGCCTTAGGGTAACATTAATATATTTTTTTATATATGCCAAAATATGGTGTATTTATTTATATCATGAACATTTAACGTGCTGTTGTGCTACATGTTTTATGCTGTTTTCACCCCTAGGTGGCATTTTACAGCAGGAGTGGCCTGTACAGCCTGCTGCATTTATGTTATACTTATAAAGCCCGCCCACCCTGGTACTTATGTTGTGCTGCTTATGTTCACTCTAATGTATCGTTGTGACCATTTATTCCATAAAAGCATCTAATGGTTGGCTTGCTGGCTTGAACTAAATTGTTTGCCACTGGGATGCACGGCCGAGATGCCATCTTGGCTGAATTTCTGCTGTTAGAGCAAGATGTCAGCAGTAATATACAGTACTGTGCAAAAGTTTTAGGCAATTGTGGACAAATGCTGCAAAGTAAGAATGCTTTCAAAATAGAAGTGTTAATAGTTTTTTTTTTTATCAATTAACAAAATACAAAGTGAATGAACAGAAGAGAAACTAAATCAAATTAATATTTGGTGTTACCCCCTTTGCCTTCAAAACAGCATCAACTCTTCTAGGTATACTTTCACAAAGTCATGGATTTTGTAGGATTATTTTCAGGTGTATGATTAAAGAATTATACCAAACAGGTGATAATGATCATCATTTTTATATGTAAGTTGAAACAAATTCATTAACTGTAACAGAAACAGCTGTGTGCAGAAGGTTGAAAACTGGGTGAGGAACAGCCAAACTGCTAGAAAGGTAAGGTTGTGGAAGACCGTTTCATGTCACAATTCCACAATGGCAAGACTGAGCACAGCAATAAGACACAAGGTAGTTATACTGCTTCAGCAAGGTCTCTCCCAGGCAAAGATTTTAAAACAGACTGGGGTTTCAAAATGTGCTGTTCAAGCACTTTTGAAGAAGCACAAAGAAACGGGCGACGTTGAGGGCCGTAGACGCAGTGGTCGGCCAAGGAAACTTATTGCAGCAGATCAAAGACAAATCAAGCTTACTTCCCTTCTAAATCGGAAGATGTCTGGCATTGCCATCAGCTCAGAACTGGCAGAAGCGAGTGGGATCCAGGTACACCCATCTACTGTTCGGAGAAGTCTGGCCAGAAGTGATCTTCATGGAAGAAAAGCCATACGTTCGATGTGGAAACAAGGGCAAGCAACTCAACTATGCACAAAAACATAGGAACTGGGGTGCAGAAAAATGGCAAAATTTGAAATATCTGGGTGCAACAGAACGCAGTTTGTTCGCCGAAGGGCTGGAGAGCAGTACAATAATAAGTGTCTACAGGAAACAGTTAATCATGGTGGAGGTTCCCTGCAAGTTTAAGGCTGCATTTAAACAATTGGAGTTGGGGATTTGGTCAGGATTAATGGCCTCCTCAATGCTGAGAAATACAGGCAGATACTTGCAATACTATCAGGGAGGCGTCTGTCTCCAAATTTATTCGGCAGAAGGAGAACGACCCCAAACATACAGCCAATGTCATTAACCCCTTCTCGTTATGTGATGTAATAGTCCATCACAGGAGTTGTCCTGTTAACGCAAACTGACGGACTATTACGTCACAGCATTAACAGGGCACTGTGTCGGCAGACGTGTCTGCAGACACAGTTTTAAAGCAGTGATAGATTAACGCTATCACTGTTTCAAGGCCAGGACCGGAGCTATCCTCCTATCAGGCCGATTAACCCCTTAGATGCAGCCCTCAAAACCGAGAGCTGCTTCTATGGTATTTACAAGCCGATCGGAAGCCTGCAATGAAATTGCGGGGTTCCGATGACTGCTCCAGCTGACTGGAAGCCTAACAACGGCCTCCTGTCTGCCTAGAATGGAAGCCTGCTAGGTCCCGCCCAGAGGCACCCGGCGGCAGTTTAAAGATGGCACAGGCTCAGAATCCGAGCCTGCGACATCAGCCGTTGGTGTCAGCTGTATGTTACAGCTGACACCGTGCTGTAACAGCAGGGAATGGAGCTAGCTCCGATCCCTGCCATTAACCCCTCAGATGCCGCGATCGCGGCATCTTAGTGGTTTGTAGCAATCGGCTTCGACACGATGTTATCGTGACGAATCCTATCGCTGCTATGTCAACCGGAGGCCTAATAATGGCCACTTGGTCTGCCACATACGATAGCCTGTCAAGCCCCGCCCACAGATGGCCACGTGGGTAGTGCAATGCATTAGAGTAAAGATCAGAGGTGCAGGACCTCAAGTCCCATAGTGGGACAAAAAAAAGTTGAATAAAAGTGTAAAAATAAAAGTTTCAAGTTAATAAAAACAAACTGTAATGACAGGGGTGGGGAGACAGACAAGTGAGCCCTAATCTACCCGCCACTCAGTCCCTGCCTACTTGCAACGACCCGCCCTAGGCGACGGGGTACAACAGGGCGACGGTCCCTACGCTCAATAAGTGCACGACAGACAAACAGACAAGGGTACACGGAGCTAGGGGGAGAAAGGGGCAGTTGCCCACGGCAACACCGTGAGCAACAAGAGAAGTGAACAAGCCGAGTCAAACCAGGAGAGTACGAGGTGCCAAACGCAGAGCAGGAGAGTAGTCAGCAAGCCGGGGTCAGTATGAAGCAAGGACAAATAGAACAAGAAACTGCAGCAGGGCCAGGAAACCAAACGAGAAGAATCACAAGCAAGGAGGAACAGGAAAGGCAGGTATAAATAGACAGAGGGCGGGAACTAGCTCCGTCTGGCCAGGCTGTGATAGGTTCTCCCACTCCTAAGCCTGCCACCCTGAGTGGTGTAAGATTGAGTCTGTCTCACAGATATAGAAGCAGGTGCAGACTGATTATCTATGGGCGTTGACCCCGAAGCTGTGCCTGGCAGATCCTTTACACAAACACTGCTTTTTATCCTATAATAAGCCTTTTATTATTGGAAAAAAATTAAAATGTTAAATGTTATTATTTTTCCCGAACGGTGAACACCGCAAAAAATAAATAAAAAATAAACGGCAGAATCACCTTTTTTTTTTATCACCACCCCTCACAAAACATGGAATAACAAGTGATTATAAAGTCGCATGTATCCCAAAATAGTACCAATAAAAACGACAACCCGTCCCGCAAAAAACAAGCCCTTACACAGCTTTTTTGACTGAAAAAGAAAAAAGTTCTGGCTCTCAGAATATAGCGACACATAATGTGCAGTGTCCAAAAGCGGATAAGATGAGGCACCATCTATCAGTGCGACACTGGCCTCATATATCTCTGAAATATTATTTATTTACTGCATTATTATACCCACTTATTATGCCCTGATGTACTCCGCACAGATTACATATGTCCCCACATTATAAACTGAAATACCAGTAAAACTTCCAAACAGAACAACTGCCAAGCAAAATCTGCGCTCCAAAAGCCAAATGGCGCTCCTTCCCTTCTGAGCCCTACAGTACGCCAAAACAGCAGTTTCCGTCCACATATATGGCATTGCCGTACCCGGAGGAACCAGCTTAGCAGTTTACGAGATGTTTGTCTTCGGTGGCACAAACAGGGCACAACATATTGCACACTAAAATGGCATATCAGCGGAAAATTGCTATTTTCACTTTGCACCATCCTCTGCGCATTAATTACTAATGGAAAAACACCTTTTGGGGCAAAATGCTCACTACACCCCTTAAAATGCCTTAGGGGTTGTCGTTTCCAAAATAGGGGCCACTACTTGGGGGTTTGTTTTGCTATTTGACCTCAGAGCCCTGCAGTTGTGGGCCAATGCTGTAAAAATCACCAAAATGAACCTCAAATGCCCGTGTTGCTCTTCACTTCTGAGCTCTGTCATATGTCCAGGCAAATGTTAAATGCCTTGAGGGGTGTAGTTTCCAAAATGGGGTCACTTCTTGGGGGCTTCCACTGTACTCTGGTACCTCAGGGTTTTGCAAATGCGACATGGCACCCAAAAAACAATCCAGCAAAATCTGCATGCCAAATAGCGCTCCTGCCTTTCTGAGCCCTGCCGTGTGTCCAAACAGCAGTTTATTACCACATATTGGGTATTGCCGTACTCGGGAGAAATTGCTTTATAAATGTTGTGCGGCTTTTTCCTCTTTATCCCTTGTAAAAATGAAAAAATTCAACTTTTTAGTGGAAAAAATGCTGATATTCATTTTTAAGGCCTAATTCCAATAAATTTTGCAAAAGACCAGTGGGGTCTAAATGCTAACTATACCCCTAGATAGATTCCTTAAGGGGTGTAGTTTCCAAAATGGGGTCACTTTTGGGGAGTTCGTACTTTTTTGGTCCTGCAGGCACTTTGCAAATGCGACATGGCACCCGAAAACCATTTCAGCTAAATTTGAGGTCCAAATGGTGACCCTTCCCTTTTGACCCCTGCCGTGTGTCCAAGCAGCAGTTATACCCCTTGATAAATTCCTTGAGGGGTGTAGTTTGCCAAATGGTGTCTTTTTAGGGGTAATTCCACTGTTTTGGCATCACAAGACCTCTTCAAACCTGACTTGGTGCCTAAAATATATTCTAATAAAAAGGAGGCCCCAAAATCCTCTGGGTGCTCCTTTGCTTCAGAGGTCTGTGTTCCAGTGAATTATCACTCTAGGGCCACATGTGGGATATTTATAAAAACGACAGAATCCGGGCAATAAATATTGAGTTGCGTTTTTTTGGTAAAACCTTCAGTGTTACAGAAAAAAAAAGGATTAAAAATGAATTTCTGAAAAATAAATGAAATTTGTAAATTTCATCCCAAGTTTGCTGTAATTCTTGTGAAACGCCTGAAGAGTTAATAAACTTTCTAAATGCTGTTTTGAATACTTTGAGGGGTTCAGTTTTTAAAATGGGGTGATTTATGGGGTTTTGCATTGTATGGGCCCCCCAAAACCACTTTACAACTCAACTTGGTACTGTAAAAATAGCCTTTTTAAATTTTCTTGAAAATGTGAGAAATTTCTGCTAAAGTTCTAAGCCTTGTAACGTCCTAGAAAAATAAAAGGATGTACAAAAAATGATGCAAATCTAAAGTAGACATGTGGGAAATGTTAGTTAGCATTTATTTTGCGTGGTATTACTATCTGTCTGTTTATGTGGTAATAACTCTGGAATGCTTTTACCTATCCAATTGATTCTGAGATTGTTTTCTCGTGACATATTGTACTTTAGTTTAGTGCAAAAATTTGGTCGATAAATTCATTGCTGATTTGTGAAAAACACCAACATTTAGAGAAAATATGAAGAAATTATGATTTTTCCAATTTTAAATGTATCTGCTTGTAAAACAGATAGTAATACCACACAAAATAGTTACTAATTAACATCTCCCATATGTCTACTTTATGTTTGCATCGTTTTTTGAACATCCTTTTATTTTTCTAGGACGTTCGAAGGCTTAGAACTTTAGCAGCAATTTCTCATATTTTTAAGAAAATTTCAAAAAGCTATTTTTTCAGGGACGAGTTCAGTTCTGAAGGGGTTTTGAGTGCCCTATATATTAGAAACCCCCATAAAACACCCCATTTTGAAAACTGCACCCCTCAAAGTATCCAAAACAGCATTCAGAAAGTGTTTCAACCCTTTAGGCGTTTTACAGGAATTGAAGGAATGTAGAGCTGAAATTTTCAAATTTCATTTTTTTTTACAAAATTCATATGTAATACATTTTCTTCTGTACCACAGAAGGTTTTACCTGAGAAACGCAACTCAATATTTATTGCCCAGATTCTGCAGTTTTTAGAAATATCCCACATGTGGCCCTAGTGCGCTAATGGACTGAAACACAGGCCTCAGAAGCAAAGGAGCACCTCTTGGATTTTGGGGCCTCCTTTTTTCAGAATATATTTTAGGCACAATGTCAGGTTTGAAGAGGTCTTGTGGTGCCAAAACAGTGGAAATCCCCAAAAGTGACCCCCATTTTTTAAACTACACCCCTCAGGGAATTTATCTAGGGGTATAGTTAGCATTTTGACCCCACAGGTATTTTACTATATTTTCTGGAGTTAGTCTGTGAAAATGAAAATCTACTTTTTTTCTGGAAAAACTTAAAAATTTCACATTTTTGCAAGAAATAAAGGAGAGAAAGCACCCCAACATTTGTAAAGCAATTTCTCGCGATTACGGAAATACCCCATATGTGGTAATAAACTGCTGTTTGGACCCACAGCAGGGCTCAGAAGGGAAGGACCCCCATTTGGATTTTGGAGCTCTGATTTTACTGGAATGGTTTTCAGTGCCGTGTCACGTTTGCAACGCCCTGGAGGGACCTAAACAGTGGAATCCCCCCAAAAGTGACCCCATTTTGGAAACTATACCCCTCAAGGAATTTTTCTAGTGGTATAGTTAGCATTTTGACCCCACAGGTTTTTTGCTGAATTTATTGGAATTAGTCTGTGAAGATGAAAAGAGACTTTTCTTTGGAAAAAACACAGAATTTTCTAATTTTTATAAGGAATAAAGGAGAAAAAGCACCTCAACATTTGTAAAGCAATTTCTCCTGATTACGGTAATACCCCATATGTGGTAATAAACTGCTGTTTGGACCCACGGCAGGGCTCAGAAGGGACGGAGCACCATTTGGATTTTGCTGAATTGGTTTCTGGGGGCCATGTCGCATTTGCAGAGTCCCTGAAGTACCAGTACAGTAGAAATTCCCCAGATGTGATCCCAATTTGGACACTATACCCCTGAAAGAATTAAATTAGAGGTGTAGTGAGCATTTTGAGCCCTCAGGTGTTTTATAGATTTTATTAGAATTGGTCCGTGAAAATGAAAACATTTTTTTTTCCAATAACCTGTAGCTTTAGCTCAGAATTTTTCATTTACACAAGGAATACAGGAGAAAAGACACCCCAAAATGTGTTACACAATTTCTCCTGATTACAGAAATACCCCATATGTGGTTGTAAACGGCTATTTGGACATACGGCAAGGGTCTAAACGGAAAAAGTGCAATTTCGTTTTTGGAGTGGAGATTTTACAAAAAAAAATTCTGACGCCATGTTGCATTGCGCTGAGGTACGAGTACAGTGAAAACTCCCGAGAAGTGACCCCATTTAGGAAACTACACCCCTCAAGGAATTCATCTAGAAGTGTAGTGAGCATTTTGACCCCCAAAGGTTTTGCAGAAATTAGTGCACAGTGGATGTTGCAGATTTAAAATTGACATTTTCCACATATATGCTATTTCAGTGCCCAATGCGTTGGGCCCAGCTTGTACCACTGGAGACATATGCTCCATAAATTGTTAAGCGGTTCTCCAGAGTACGGTAATACCCCATACGTGGTCATAAACTGCTGTTTGGGCACACTGCCAGGCCCAGAAGGAGCGCCATTTGGCTTTTGGAGCGCAGATTTTGTTTGGTAGTAGTTTTGTTTAGTGTTTTACTGGTGTTTCAGTTTATAATGTGGGGGCATATGTAAGCTGGGCGGAGTGTATCAGGGTATATGTAAGCTGTGCGGAGTACATCAGGGTATATGTAAGTTGGGCGGAGTACATCAGGGTATATGTAAGATGCGCGGAGTACATCAGGGTATATGTAAGCTGCGCAGAGTACAATAGGGTATATGTAAGCTTGGCGGAGTACATCAGGGTATATGTAACCTGGGCGGAGTACATCAGGGTATATGTAAGCTGGGCGGAGTACATCAGGGTATATGTAAGCTGGGCGGAGTACATCAGGGTATATGTAAACTGGGCGGAGTTCATCAGGGTATATGTTTGCTGGGCGGAGTGTATCAGGGTATATGTAAACTGTGCTGAGTACATCAGGATATATGTAAGCTATGTGGAGTACATCAGGGTATATGTAAGCTGGGGGGAGTGCAATAGGTCATAATAGGATGATGTAATAATGGGGAGAATGAATAATAAATTTAATTATCCCTGGATAGTGACGTACGCTTTGAACCAATCCTTCATGCACAGGCTGGATTATTGGGTGCAGGAGTCGCACTTCTAAAGGGTGTCTGTGGTATTGTACAAAACATCCGCACTCCAGTATTGCCTAATCTTTGACTTCTTCACTAGCCCCATATGTAGCACAGACCCCAAAATGTCATAGTTTCCGCTGCATTTACAGGGTCTACCAGTGGGGGCTGCAAATGATGACGTGTGGTTTTAGGTGAAGAGCTGCTGCACATATAAATTAGTCTGGGCCGTCGTTTTGCATTATTGCGTTCCAAGAGTCAGAACTTTTTATTTTTCCGTTGACGAGCTGTGTGAGTGCTTGATTTTCATGGAACAAGCTGTCGTTTTTATTAGTATCATTTTGGGGTACATGCGATAATTTGATCAGTTTTTATTCAATTTTTTCTGAGGTGAGGAGACCAAATACCAGAAATTCTTTCACTATTTTTTTTATAATTTTTTACCGGCGTTCTCTGTGCAGTATAAACAACATGTTTACTTTATTCTGCGGTTTGATACGATTATGGCAATACCAAATTTATATAGTTTTTATATGTTTTACTACTTTTACAAAAAAAAAAAAACTTTTTTCTAAATAAAATGTTTTAGTGTCACCATGTCCTGAGAGCCATAACTTTTTTATTTTTTGTCGACGGAGCTGTGTTAGGGCTTGTTTTTTGCTTGACACACTGTAGTTTTTATTGGTACCATGTTTGGCTACGCTCAACTTTTTGATCACTTTTTATTCCATTTTTTTGGAAACAACGTGACCAAAAAAGGAAATTCTGCCATTGTTTTTTATGGTATTTTTTTTACGGTGTTCACCGTGCGGGATAAATAATATGATATTTTTTTAGGTCAGGCCAATACGAACGCCGCGATACTTATTATGTCTAGTTTTTGTCTTTTTTTTCATTTTTTTTCTAATTATAAAGGGCTTGATCAGGGAAACAAGGCGATTTATTTTTTTTATTACGTAAAACTTTTATTTATTTATTTATTTATCTAAAACTTTTTTTTAACTTTTTTTCACTTTTTATTTTACACATACTAGGGGACTGGAAGATCTGATCTTCTGATCCCCTGTACAATACACTGCACTACTTCTGTATGTACTTGTGTAGTGCAGTGTATTGTAACTGTCACTTTACAACTGACAGTTGAGCCTATTACGTCCTGCCTTGGGCAGGACCTAATAGGCTCCCGTACGTGGCAACCAGGAAGCCATTGCTAGGCTTCCTGGTTGCCATTGCAACCATTAGAACCCCGCGATTTTTCGCGTGGGGGGGCAATGGGGTGCAGAGGGAGCCCCCTCCCTCTGTATCAATCACTTAAATGCCGCTGTCGCTATTGACAGCGGCATTTAAGGGGTTAAACTACAGCGATCGGAGAGGACAGTGATCGCTGTAGTTGCAGTGGGATGTCGGCTGTATATTACAGCCGACATCCGATGAAGATGGAGCGAGCACAGCTCCTGTGCCCGCTTCATCCTCAGGGCGTTACTATACGCCCATTTTCGGGAAGGGGTTAATAAAAATAGTGTTTTGTTTTTTTTACACCGCTTTCTCTGATCTCCTCACGTATCTCACAAAAATGAGGAGATCAGAGAAAGTGACAGGAGCTTTCTCCTGCAGACGACGTCACAGACGGCTGTGATTGGTCAGTCTTCAGAGACTGACCAATCACAGCAATCGCCGGCATTGGGGACTGCTAATTGGTCCCCAGGCCGGTAGCAGAGACGGTTAGCTGTCAATGACAGCTGCCGCCGCTGTTATGTCACTATGTGATTTCACATAGTGACAGTTTATTCCTGCTCCGTAATAGTACGGCGAAGGTACGCCGGAATAAGCGGCCAGCGACGTACTATTACGGCGAAGGTACGCAAGGGGTTCAAGTATAATGTGTCATGAGAAAACAATCTCAGAATCACTTGGATAGGTAAAAGCATTCCAAAGTTATTACCGCATAAAGTGACAGATAGTAATACCACGCAAAATATCAGATTTGAAAAATGAGGCTGCGTCCTGAACGTGCCAACTAGTCCATGTCCTTAAGGGGTTAAGAACTATCTTCAGTGTATAGAAGACCACGGAGCCCAGTGATATGGCCCCCACAGAGCCCTGATCTCAACATCATCGAGTCTGTCTGTGATTACATGATGAGACAGAAGGATTTGAGGAAGCCTACATCCTTAGCAGATCTGTGGTTAGTTCTCCAAGATGTTTGAAACAACCTCCCTGCCAAGTTTTTTTCAAAAACGGTGTCAAGTGTACTTAGAAGAATTGATGCTCTTTTCAAGGCAAATGGTGGTCATCCAAATATTGATTTGATTTAGATTTCACTTCTGTTCATTCACTTTTCATTTTGTTAATTGATAAAAAAAAAACTATTAACAATTCTATTTTTAAAAAGCATTCTTACTTTGCAGCATTATTTTACAACTGCCTTAAAGTTTTTGCACAGTACTGTACATCTGACACCAACTCTGTATGGAGCGGGTTCAGCTCCTGAGCCTGCTCCATACTCCTCCCCCTGACTATGAAGAAACGGGAAGACATTTTTTGGCATTCAGAATAAATCCCTGGTTCCATGCAATCAAGTTTAGTTGACTTAAAATAATACATCTTTCTAAAAAGACACGCAGACCTCTTTTAAATGCATTACATTAACATCCTAGGGCAGAGACTACCACATCCTCACACATATTAGAGTAGAACAAAAAAAATAATCTATCCTGCTGGAGAAACCTTATTTCCTCTAAATGGAGTAGATGTCCCATGCTATATTTACAGGCCTGTGTATTAAAAAGGTTAGAAAGGGATCTCTTTGACAACAAGCTTGACTGTTTCAAATGCCAACCAGCAGAATTACAAATTCAGCTTTGGAGTGCACATTGCGTTCAGCTTCCTAATCCTCCGTGATCATACACATTCGTGCCGAGCAGTGGGAGAAGGAACTGTTAACAGCCGCACCGTTCTCTCTATGACAAGAAGCTGAATGCCATGTGCACATCGCATGTAGCTTCTCCTCCTGGACCGATTCTCTCTTCATGAGCCCTATCATTAACACCTAGAAGACAATAATCAGTTTATTTACTTTCTAGCTGCTGATGCCCCGTGCTGCTAGAGCATAAATATACGGGGTCATCTTACTGGCAGATCACACTGAAGTGACAGGCTGCTTAATTGATCATGTCTCTGTCACAAAAAATGCTTAACATAGTGCATGTACACATTTTACATGGCCATCACGGGCCCATAAAATACTGTGTTCATATCACAGAATATGTGATACAAAATTATCTGTCTCGAGTTTTCATATTGCTAGTTTGCTAGACTAAAATGAAATCCCACATGGCTTACAACTTTTGTAAAAAGAGAAATACATGAGAAAAAAAGGGCATTTAAAAAATACAAATCTGAGGGTACAGCTGTAGCCTTTTTAAATTATAAAGAGCGTAATAAAAGCTGTAAAAATGTAATCAAATTTGCAAAAATACAAAATGAGAGGCAGGTGGCCAAAGATAGTAAAACAAATCCCCAAAAATTATTCATGTATATAAATGCAAAAATGCCAAGCTCTGAACATATAGGACCCCTAGATAGTGGTAATGGGGAGTTGGTCACAGGGGATCAAGAGAAGACAGAATTACTAAATGGGTTCTTTGCTCTGTATATACAACAGAAGAAAGAGCAGCTGATGTAGCTGGTGCCAGTGCTGTTAATATATCAGTTGATATACTGAATTGGATGAATGTAGATATAGTCCAAGCTAAATTAAATAAAATAAATGTACACAGGGCCCCGGGACCAGATGGGATACACCCTAGAATTCTTAAAGAACTTAGTTCAGTTATCTCTGTCCCCCTTTTCATAATATTCAGAGATTCTCTAGTGACTGGTATAGTGCCAAGGGACTGGCGCAGGGCAAATGTGGTGCCTATTTCAAAAAGGGCTCTAGGTCTTCCCCAGGTAATTATAGACCAGTAAGCTTAACATCCATCGTGGGGAAAATGTTTGAGGGTCTATTGAGGAACTATATACAGGATTATGTGACAAAAAAATAGTATTATAAGTGACAGCCAGCACGGTTTTACTAAGAACAGAAGTTGTCAAACTAACCTGATCTGTTTTTATGAAGAGGTGAGCAGAAGCCTTGACAGAGGGGCAGCTGTGGATATAGTGTTTTTGGACTTTGCAAAGGCATTTGACACTGTTCATCATAGACGTCTAATGGGTAAATTAAGGACTATAGGTTTAGAAAATATAGTTTGTAATTGGATTGAGAATTGGCTCAAGGACCGTATCCAGAGAGTTGTGGTCAATGATTCCTACTCTGAATGGTCCCCGGTAATAAGTGGTGTACCCCAGGGTTCAGTGCTGGGACCACTATTATTCAACTTATTTATTAATGATATAGAGGATGGGATTAATAGCACTATTTCTATTTTTGCAGATGACACCAAGCTATGTAATATAGTTCAGTCTATAGAAGATGTTCGTGAATTGCAAGCGGATTTAAACAAACTAAGTGTTTGGGCATCCAGTTGGCAAATGAAGTTGTAGATAAATGTAAAGTTATGCATCTCGGTACCAATAACCTGCATGCATCATATGTCCTAGGGGGAGCTACACTGGGAGTCACTTGTTGAGAAGGATCTGGGTGTACTTGTAAATCATAAACTAAATAACAGCATGCAGTGTCAATCAGCTGCTCCAAAGGCCAGCAGGATATTGTCGTGTATTAAAAGAGGCATGGACTCGCGGGACAGGTATTTAATATTGCCACTTTACAAAGCATTAGTGAGGCCTCATCTAGAATATGCAGTTCAGTTCTGGGCTCCAGTTCATAGAAAGGATGCACTGGAGTTGAAAAAAATACAAAGAGCAACGAAGCTAATAAGGGGCCTGGAGAATCTAAGTTATGAGGAAAGATTAAAATAATTAAACCTATTTAGCCTTGAAAAAAGGCGACTAAGGGGGGACATGATTAACTTATATAAATATATTAATGGCACATACAAAAAATATGGTGAAATCCTGTTCCATGTAAAACCCCCTCAAAAAACAAGGGGGCACTCCCTCCGTCTGGAGAAAAAAAGGTTCAACTTGCAGAGGCGATAAGCCTTCTTTACTGTGAGAACTGTGAATCTATGGAATAGTCTACCGCAGGAGCTGGTCACAGCAGGGACAGTAGATGGCTTTAAAAAAGGGTTAGCTCATTTCCTAGAACAAAAAAATATTAGCTCCTATGTGTAGAAATTTTTCCCTTCCCTTTTCCCGTCCCTTGGTTGAACTTGATGGAAATGTGTCTTTTTTCAGCCGTACTAATTATGTGACTATGTAGTTCAGCCCCTCTATTTATGCCTGCAATAACAATTTCCGTGCATGGGTGCTTTGCGTCAGTTTATAGATCCCACATAGCACCTAAAGTCAGGAGAAGGGTCCGGGGCCCGATTCCATAACTTCTGAGACCACAGAAGATTTCATATCGATATGGATATCCCACCAAAATTCACCCTAAGAGCCTTGTTGTGGACATAGTCATCTAAAGGCCTTCATCCTGAAAAGGATTAGGAAGCGGTCGGTGGGAGGAGGGGATTGTGTGTCTGGCAACGCCAGGCCCCTTTGACGGCAGGTTTTAGGAACTTAGGGACTTCAAGGCTAAGTACACTTTTGAAAACTTACATTTAAAATAAATAAAAATAAATGTGCATTAGTGTGTTTGGTGCAACTTCCTAATTACTTTTTATTAACCTCTTCCCTCTTTAGCCACTTTTGACCTTCCTGACAGAGCCTAATTTTTCAAATCTGACATGTTTCAATTTATGTGGTAATAACGTCGGAATGCTTTTACCTATCCAAGCGATTCTGAGATTGTTTTCTGGTGACACATTGGACTTTATGTTACTTGCAAAATTTGCTCGATATGTTCAGTATTTAATTGTGAAAAACACCAAAATTTAGCGAAAAATTGCAAACATTTGCATTTTTCTCAACTTAAATGTATCTGCTTGTAAGAAAGGCAGTTATAACACACAAAATTGTTGCTACATTAGATTGGCATCATTTTTTTAACATCCTTTTATTTTTCTAGGGCGTTACAAGGTTTTGAACTTTAGCAGCAATTTCTCACATTTTCAAGAAAATGTCAAAAGGCTATTTTTACAGGGGTCAGTTCAGTTGTGAAGTGGCTTTGATGGCCTTATATATCAGAAACCCCCAAAAAGTCACCCCATTTTAAAAACTTCACCCCTCAAAGTATTCAAAATAGCATTTAGAACATTTCTTAACCCTTTAGACTTTTCACAGGGATTAAAGCAATGTAGAGGTGAAATGTACAAATGTCATATTTTTTTGCAGAAATAAATTTTTAATCCAATTTTCTTTATAACACTGAAAGTTTTACCAGAGAAATGCAACTCAATATTTATTGCCCAGGTTCTGCAGTTTTAGGAAATATCCCACATGTGGCCCTAGCGTGCTACTGTACTGAAGCACCGGCCTCAGAAGCAAAGGAGCACCTAGTGGATTTTGGGGCCTTATTTTTATTACAATATATTTTAGGCACCATGTCAGGTTTGAAGGGCTCTTGCGGTGCTAAAACAGTGGAAATCCCCCAAAAGTGACCCCATTTGGGAAACTACACACCTCAAGGAAATGATCTAGAGGTGTAGTGAGCATTTTGACCGCACAGGTTTTTTACAGAAATTATTGAAAGTAGGACGTGAAAATTAATATCTAAATTTGTAAAGCAATTTCTCCCGAGTAAAACAATACCCCACATGTGGTCATAGACGGCTGTTTGGACATACAGCAGAGCTTAGAAGGGATGGAGCACCATTTGGCTTTTGGAGTTCACATTTAGCAGGAATGGTTTGCGGAGGCCATGTCACATTTACAAAGCCCCTGAGGGGACAAAACAGTGGAAACCCCCCACAAGTGACCCCATTTTGGAAACTACACCGATTGAGGAAATTATCTAGGGGTATAGTGAGCGTTTTGACCCCACAGGTTTTTTGCAGAAATTATTTGAAGTAGGCCCGGAAAATAAAAATCTACATTTTTTCAAAGAAAATGTAGGTTTAGCTAATTTTTTCTCATTTCCACAACTACTGAAGGAGAAAAAGCACTGCAGAATTTGTAAAGCAATTTCTCCTGAGTAAAACAATATCCCACATGTGGTCATAAACAGCTGTTTGGACACACGACGGGGCTTAGAAGGGAAAGAGCGCTTTTTGGCTTTTGGAGATCACATTTAGCAGGAATGGTTTGCGGAAGCCATGTCACATTTGCCAAGCCCCTGAGGGGAAAAAACAATGAAAATGTGCAAAAAGTGATTCAATTTAGGAAACTACACCCCTTGAGGAATTCATCTAGGGGTGTAGTAAGCATTTAGACCCCATAGATGTTTCATAGAATTTATTAGAATTGGGCAGTGAAAATAAAAACAATCCTTTTTCTTCAATAAGACGTAGCTTTAGCGCAACATTTTTCATTTTCTCAACAAATAAAGGAAAAAAAAGAACCCAACATTTGTAAAGCAATTTCTCCCGAGTACGGCAATACCCCATATGTGATCATAAATTGCTGTTTGGGCACACGACAGGGCTCAGAAGAGAAAGCGCCCCATTTGGAGTGCAGATTTTGCTGGATTGGTTTCTGGGCGCCTGTGGGACCAAAACAGCGGAAACCCCCCAGAAGTGACCCCATTTTGGAAACTACACCCCTCAATGCATTTACCTAGTGGTGTAGTGAGCATGTTAACCCCGCAGGTGTTTTGTAGAAATTAGTGTGCACTCGATGTTGCAGAGTGAAAATGGGATTTTTTCCATAGATATGCCAATATGTGGTGCCCAGCTTGTGCCACCATAACAAGACAGCTCTCTAATTATTATGCAGTGTTTCCCGGTTTTAGAATCACCCTACATGTGACCCTAATCTTTTGCCTGGATATTTGACCAGGCTCAGGAGTGAAAGAGTACCATGCGCATGCGAAATTGAGGCCTAATTTGGCGATTTACAAAGTATTGGTTCACAATTGCAGAGGCTCTGATGTGAAATAATAAAAAGAAACCCCTGAGAAGTGACCCCATTTGGAAACTGCACCCCTCAAGGCATTTGTTAAGGGGTGTAGTGAGCATTTCACCCCACAGGTCTTTTCCATAAATGAATGCGCTGCAGATGGTGCAAATTAAAAATACATATTTTTCTCTAGATATGCCATTTCAGTGGCAAATATGTAATGTCCAGCTTATGACCCTGGAGACACACATCCCAAAAATTGTTAAAAGGGTTCTTCCGGGAATGACGATGCTATATATGTGGAAGGAAACTGCTGTTTGGGCACGCTGTAGGGTTCAGATGGGGGGAACGCCATTTGGCTTTTGGAGAGCGGATTTTGCTTGGTAGTAGTTTTGTTTGAGTATTGCTGGTGTTTCCGTTTATAATGTGGGGGTACATGTAAGCTGGGCAGAGTACATCAGGTGCATAGTCAGGTGGTATAATAATGGGGTGAAAAAAAAACAATAAAATGATCCATAGATGTGTGTTACGCTGTGCTCAATCCTTTCTGCACAGGCCGGTGTCGCACTGATATATGGCGTCCTTTCTTATGCCCCTTTTGGTCCACACTCCGCACCTTAGCAGTTTGGGGAATTTTGCTGGGAAAGTGTTGTCCTGGTATAATACGGGCACCGTCGCTTCCAGCGGATATGTTTGGGCCCTCCCTTTCCTGCTTCCCTAATTTTAGGTCCTTGATAAATCGCCTCTTCAAACAGAAGAAATGTTCCCCTCGGGCCGGCACAACTGCATATTTTTTATTTCCTGACTTATTGGAGCCATAACAAATTTTATTTTTTCATAGACGTAGTGGTATGAGGGCTTTTTTTTGCGGGACGAGCTGTAGTTATTATTGGTACCATTTTTGGGTACATGCGACTTTTTGATCACCTTTTATCCTATTTATTGGGATGCCAGGTAAACAAAAAACTGCAATTCTGGCATAGTTTTATTTAGTTTTTTTTATACAGCGTTCACCATGCGTTATAAATTACATGTTAACTTTATTCTGCGGGTCAGTACGATTCCGGCGATACCTATTTTATAGGACTTTTTTATGTTTTACAACTTTTTGCACAATAAAACTACTTTTGTAAAAATAATGTATTTTTTCTGTCGCCAAGTTGTGAGAACCATAACTTTTTAATTTTTTTGTCGACGCAAAGCTGTATGAGGGTTTGTTTTTTGCGAGACGAGCTATAGTTTTTATAGGTACCATTTTTGGAATACGTGCGACTTTTTGATCACTTCTTATTCCTATATTTATAGGGCAAAGTGACCAAAAAACAGAAACTCTGGTATAGTTTCTTACGTTTTTTTTTTATGCTGTTTACCGCGTGTAATAAATAATATAAAATTTTGATACCTCAGGTCGTTACGGTTGCGGCGATACTAAATACGTATGGTTTATTATTTTTTTTTCAATAATAAAGGACTTGATAAGAATAAAAGGGGGATTGTGTTTTATTTTATTACTTGAAACTTTTATTGTTTTCAAACTATTATTTTTTTCACTTTTTCTTTACACTTTTTTTATAGTTTTTTTTTACACTTTTTCTCAAGTCCCACTAGGGGACTTGAAGGTCCAGCTGTCAGATTTATTTTTTTCTAATACATTGCACTACCTACGTAGTGCAATGTATTAGATCTGTCAGTTATTCACTGACAGCAAGCCGATTAGGCTTCGCCTACCGGCGGGGCCTATTCGGCTTCCGTAATGGCAGAGCAGGAGGCCATTGTGTCTCCTGTTGCCATAGCAGCAGTCGCCAGTCCTGATTGCCTGTCAGGGCTGGCGATCTGCTAGCAACCGCTACGATGCAGCAATCGCTTTCGATTGCTGCATCGAAGGGGTTAATGGCAGGGATCGGAGCTAGCTCCAGTTCCTGCCGTTACAGATGGATGTCAGCTGTAACATACAGTTGACTTCCACCGCTGATGACGCCGGATCAGCTCCTTAGCCGGCGCCATCTTGCTGGCGGCTACGGAAGCCGATCAGGCTCCGCCGCCGGGCGGATCTTGACCAGTTTCCATGCTAGGCAGACCGGGAGGCCAGTATTAGGCCTCCGGTTGCCATTGCAGCCAGCGGAACCCCGGCAATTTCATTGCTGGGGTCGCGATGAGCTGCAAACATCTTAATTGCAGCACTCGCGTTTGAGCGCTGCACTTAAGGGGTTAATGGCGGGGATCGAAGCTAATTTCGGTCTCCGCCGTTACAGTCGGATGTCAACTGTAAGATACAGCTGAGATCCGGCGATGATGGCACCGGCTCAGCTTCTGAGCCGGTGCCAAACATTTGACGTCTTGGTACGGCAATTTGCGGGAAGTCAATGCTTTCCAAGGCGTACGGCAAATGTCGGGAAGGGGTTAAAAATAATTTTAACTTTTTGAGATACAGCTGCTTTGTATTCTGCATACAGGACCGCTGTATCATGCGCTGATACCTGAATCCGTCAGTGACACTATCGGTTCAGTGATAGCGAGTCCTGCGAATCTCTGACATGCAAGATCCGCCTGTTATCGATCACATCTAAGTTATGAAAAGTTAGATGTGATCGGTAACACTCGATCCTGCATGTGAGAGACCAACATGATCCGCTGACCTGACAGATACAGGATTCAGCGCTAGATACAGCTGCTCTGTACAGAGCCGGTTTGAGACTACGTGGCCCTGGGCAAAGTTAAAAGTAGGGCCCAAATGCTGAATGATTGTATCAATAATGTAGTCAATTCAGAAGGCGGTGTGCAGAGAACTACATCGCTGATTTCTAGCGCGTCCAGGAGTGTTGCAAGCCCCAAAGAATACGTCCCCCCTCTCATACAAAATAATTATCTATATATATATATATATAGTTATTAAATCATACCACTATACCAGATTAAATATTACCTGCATGCGGTTACTGAACACAACTCACTATTATAAGACCAATAATACCACAATATTAGGTCCAAATAATACCGCCACACCATAACCACATAGTGACTGAATAATACCCCAATACTGTTACTGAATAATACCGCCACACCATAACCACATAGTGACTGAATAATACCCCCATACTGTTACTTAATAATACCACCACACCATAACCACATAGTGACTGAATAATACCCCCATACTGTTACTGAATGAAAACCACTATACAAAGACCAATATTACCACCATATAGTGATCATACAGTGGTAGATACCAGTTATACACAGAAGCTCTGCAGACCATATAAGTGATTACAGCACATTTATATACAGTGGCTCACTGGTGATATTTTGATTAGAGTAGTTCACTTTCTCCTTTTTTTCTCCATCCGACCCAGACCACTGTGATGACTTATTCCAGCCACGACATGTTGGTTTCTCACTTTTCTAGCACCCTCCCCACATATACCCCATCCTCAAAACAAACTCGTAATCCACAGTGCCCCAGATGTTAATAATGATCTCTAGTGCTCAACACAATAAAAGTGCCCCATCAGTAACCCTGCCCATTTTGTGCCCCCACACAGTAATAATGCCCCCTTTGTGTCCCCTGTAAATAGTGCCACGTGCCATTGTAGATAGTGCCATAACGTTCCCTGTAGGTAGTGCCACACACAGCCACATGTAGATAGCGTCGCATACAGCCCCCTGTAGATAGTGTTGCATACAGTCCCCTGTAGATCGTGCCAGACACAGCCCCATTGTAGATAGTGCCACACAGCCCCCTTGCAGACAGTGCCACGCAGCCCCCCTTGCAGATAGTGTCACGCAGCCCCCTTGTAGATAGTGCCACACACACCCCCTGTAGATAGTGCCACACACACCCCCTGTAGATAGTGCCACACATCCCCCTTGTAGATAGTGCCACACACCCCCTCTTGTAGACAGTGCCACACACCCCCTCTTGTAGATAGTGCAACAAAGTCCCTCTTTGCAGATAGTGCCACACAGCACTCCCTCTTGTAGATAGTGCCACACAGACCCCCCTCTTGTAGATGGTGGCAAACAGTCCCCCCCTCCTGTAGATGGTGCCACACGGTTCCACAAACAAATAAAAAATTGGACTCACCTAGCCCCGTTCCCGCGAAGGACGGAGCTGCTACACAGCCTCGAGACGCCGAGACGAGACTCTTGCGTAGGGCAGTGACATCATCATGCAGGGATTCTGCCCCAGATTTTTATAGGCTGCAGGCCTAACATGGCCTATAGCCTAGGGAATGGCGGAGCAGGGAGCTAGCTCCTGGCTCCGCCATAGTATTCAATGGTATCTGCATCTTGAGCAGGCCTGTGCCACCTGGCGCATAAATGTTATGAGCTGGGCATCACGGGCCCCTTAGCAGCTGCAATGGCTGCTAGAGTGGTCATTCTGCCACAGGGCAGGGGGGCCTGGGAGGATGAGGGCCCTGGGCAATTACCCAGTTCACCCTCCCCTAACGCCAGCCCTGACTCTGTATACAGGATACAAAACAGCAATACAGTAATACATACATTACATTAAAATACTTCACAAGAGAACTATTCTGAGTCTTTTACATTTCCAGGTAATTATTTTTTTTTTACGGGAGAAATGTTCTCTAAAGCCACAAACAGAGCACATTAGTAGAGGACTAGGTTCAGCAATGCATTTGAGTATAACCTTTGTATAAAGGTAAACAGTTTTGATGCCCTGTAATGTTTCCAAAAGCTGACGAGAAAACCTTGCAGCATTTCCCCTCAACCACACACGTTTCAGGAAAAAGCTGACTCTGAGCTGGGGTGGCTTTACTTTGTATATGAGGTGTTTAAAAGTTTCTTGTAACTTCCTCTCTGACAAAAGTCATTAGTAGCACAATTGTTTCGTTTTTTTCTCATGTGGAAATAAATGGCTACAGAAAAAGTATTACTTCTCTATTTCTTAAGGAGATTTTACCAAAAAAGAGGGAAAATGTAAACAATACTTATTACTAATAAGCTCAATATTTATTGATCCATGAATTGCAGCAAGGTGGCTCGCATATTATCTGCATGGAGTTTGTATGCTCTCAGTGTGCTATCCAATATATTGGAAATATACTGAAATAACCTATAGGCCTCTAAAATTTATAGTGGGATGGGAAATCTAGATTGCGAGCGCCACTGGGCTGGACAGGGACAAGTGGCCCTTATACATTAAAAAAAAAAGGGTCCATTTTGGCCATGGAAACCAATCAGATTCTAGCTACAGTATCATGTTACCAGAGCAGCTTTAAAAATGTATGCAGTGATGTAATTGACTATATTGTGGGCTGCTGTTTATATAGATGTTCCATTACCCTGCTAGATTTACCCTCTGAATTCTACATTCGGATTTATTAATGGTCGATATTAGTAATGTACTGTACAACTATTAATATTCTAATATTGTTTTATAGGTGAATATATCATTGTTTGAGTGTTTCAAAGAAGCTCTCCATAAGGAAATCTGAGACTCCGGCGGCCATCTAGTAGAGCGGAAAAGTGGGGACCGGAATTGAGGCTGGGTCATTCAGGAGCGGGGCCGCAGGTAAGTTGACTATACATTTCCAATGTAAATTTTTTTTATTTTTTTTCAGAGGGTCGCTTTAATACAAAATGTGGTGATGCCAATTATGTTTGATTTTTTTATTGTTTACATTAGTTTAGGGAAAAAATGTCAAAAGTGTTTATTTCTTCACTTTTAATATTTTTTTTCTATGTTCTTAAAAATGTTATTAAAGTAATTCTTACATCGTTTGGTGTCCATAACGAGCCAAATTATTCCTCATGAACATTATTAATCCCGCACAGTGAATGCTCTAAAAATAATAGAAAAGGTCAGATTTGCTGTTTTTTGGTCACCTTGCCCCCCAAAAATTAACTAAAAAGTGATAAAAAAAAAGTCGTATGTACTCCAAAATAATACCAATAAAAACTACAGCTCGCTACACAATAATCAAGCCCTCACACAGCCTATGTCAGACTATGGTGACACCAACATTTTTTTTTTTAAACAAATTATTTTTATTTTTTAAAAGTAAAACAAACAATTTGATATCGCCAAAATTGTATTGACACACAGAATAAAATGAACATGTCATATTAATTGCACAGTGAACGCCGTAAAGGCGAAACCCAAAAAACAATGGAGGAATTGCTGTTTTTTTTTTCATACCACTCCACAAAATAATAAAAAAAAAGTCTCTTAGTACATTGTATGGTACATTAAATGGTGCCACTAAAAACTACAACTCCTCCCGTAAAAAAAGGCCCTTAATACGTCAATGTCGATAGAAAGGTAAAATGTTATGTCTCTTGGAAGGCGAAGAGGAAAAATTTAAAATGGCTGCAGCAGGAGGGGATAGATCTGTAGTTTTGAATTTTTCCCCATGGGGGGGTGTGACTACCAGTCGGTATCTTTCTTTTGTAATATCTCTGACCCACGAGGTGCAAAGATGCTTTCCTAGGCCTGAAAGAAAAAAGAAAGATGCCCCCCATCTGAGGCCTTGCATCATTGTTTATTCTTACAGGTAGTGTCTGACTGTGGGTTGAATAGGAAACCCTTGCCTTTCTTATTGAACATCCAGTTTTTGTTCTTTTTAAAACTCTATTCTTCTCTTTGACGAATCCAGGGGGTCCCTTTTGCACCCCAGACTGTCTTAGCCTCCATTCGTTCTAATTTGACCAACGAAACACTTTTTTATCCGAGTGTGTTTTCCAGAGATTCATAGGAAAATACTTGCTGCTTATGCGAATTACTCAGGCGTCTACAATAAAAAGAAAAAAGACGTATCTTCTGAGACTGTTTTATAAGCAAATAGCGTGCATGGGTTTAATGTTATATGTTATAGTTACATTACAATGTAGATATCTGTTTGCTGCTTGTAACCTCTGAACTGTCTGTCCTCAAGGATGCAGCATCTGATACAGTTATTCATTAGTTTTGGTTATTGGGGTTAAAGAGAAACCTGGAGCTCTTGATACTAAAGTGTTCTTTTATTCTTTGGATGTCCCGAGGGTCTGGTGCTTTTATGTGTCTACCAGACCAGATAGTATGGCAGTTACATAGTGCGGTTGAAAAAGACATATGCCCATCAAGTTCAACCAAGGGATGGGAGAAAGGGAAGGGATGAAACCAAAATTCTACACATTCATATAGGAGCTGATATTTTTTCGTTCTAGGAAACTATCTAAACCTTTTTTAAAGCAATCTACTGTTCCTGCTGTGACCAGCTCCTGCGGTAGGCTATTCCATAGATTCACAGTTCTAACAGTAAAGAAGGCTTGTCGCCTTCTCAAGATGGAGGGAGTGCCCCTTGTCTTTTGAGGGGGTTTTATATGGAACAGGTTTTCACAATATTTCTTGTATGCGCCATTCATATACTGTAATGTCCGTGGTCGCTGACCACAAACTCCTTCCATTCAGTCGACGCCCTTCTCTCCAGAGATGTCTGCACATACGGCCGTCCTGTTCCACAGTGACCACCAGGGTGCGCTCGCGAGCTCAGTCCAGACTTAACAAAGCCAAAGCGCACGCATGTGGGAGATTGAGCTGATTGCTCCCAGAGTACCCTGGGCTATAAGAAGGTCCCAGCCCCTTCCTCCCATGCCTGAGCGTTGTTTGTCGTATCCTAGTTTGTCTATGCAAATGATCTCCTAGTGTCTTCCAGTTCCCAGTGTTTCCCGAAACCTGTATACTGTATCCCGTGCTATCCTGGTCAAGTGCCGTGCTGAGCTGTAGTCGTGCTGCTCTGAGTACCACGCCTGTCCTGCTGCACCACACCTGACGTCTGCCTGTTGCCTAGTCCCAGCCGAGCCTGCCTTGCTACTGTCCAAGCTGCCACAGGTACCCTATACGAACTATAGACTGTTTCCTGCGCCCTGTTGGCCAGCTGCCATACCGCCAAGGCGGTACAGTCCAGTGGGTCCATGAACCCAACATGTCCCCCCTTAGTCGTCTCTTTTCAAGGCTAAATAGGTTTAATTCTTTTAATCTTTCCACATAACTTAGATTCTCCATGCCCCTTATTAGCTTCGTTGCTCTTCTTTGCATTTTTTCCAACTCCAGTGCATCCTTTCTATGAACTGGAGCCCAGAACTGAACTGCATATTCTAGATGAGGCCTCACTAATGCTTTGTAAAGTGGTAATATTACATTCCTGTCCCGCGAGTCCATGCCTCTTGTAATACACGACAATATCTTGCTGGCCTTAGAAGCAGCTGATTGACATTGCATGCTGCAATTTAGTCTTTGTTCTACAAGTTCACCCAGATCTTTCTCAACAATTGACTCTCCCAGTATAGCTCCCCCTAGGACATATGATGCATGCAGATTGTTGGTACCCATATGCATAATTTTACATTTATCCACATTAAAACTCATTTGCCAAGTGGATGCCCAAAACACTTAGTGTGTTCAAATCAGCTTGCAATTTACGAATATCTTCCATAGACTGAACAATACTACATAGCTTGGTGTCATCTGCAAAAATAGAAACAGTGCTATTAATCCTATCCTCTATATCATTAATAAATAAGTTGAATAATAGTGGTCCCAGCACTGAACCCTGGAGTGGACCACTTATAACCAGTTCAGAGTAGGAATCATTAACCACAACTCTCTGGATACGGTCCTTGAGCCAATTTTCAATCCACTTACAAACTATACCTTCTAAACATACAGACCTTAATTTACCCTTTAGGTATCTATGAGGGACAGTGCAAATGCCATTGAAAAGTCTAAAAACACTATATCCACAGTGGCTTCTACTCGCCTCTTCATAAAATCAAATCAGGTTGGTTTGACAACTTCTGCCCTTAGCAAATCCATGCTGGCTGTCCTTTGTAATACTATTTTTTGTCACATACTCCTGTATATAGTCCCTCAATAACCCCTCAAAATTTTTTCCCACGATGAATGTTAAGCTAAGAGGTGTCACGTTGGGTACGTGGACCCACTGGGCCGTACCGCCTTAACGGTATGGCAGCTACAACAGGACACAGGTCACAGGCTATAGTTCGTATAGGTGTACCTGTGGTAGCTCAGACAGTAGAAAGACAGGTTTGGCTGACACTAGGCAGGCACCAGGTGGGGTATAGCAGGACAGGCGTGGTACTCAGTGCAGCACGACTCCAACTCAATACCGCACTTGGCCAAGGATAGCACGGGATACAGATTACAGGTAGCAGGAATGGGAAACACTGGGAACTGGAAAACACTTAGGATACCATTTGCAAAGACAGACTAGGGTAACGACAACAAAGCTCAGGCAATGCAGCGAGGGGCAGAGCCCTTCTTATAGTCCAGGGTGATCTGGGAGCAATCAGCTCAATCTCACAAATGTGTGCGCTCTGGCTCCTTAAGGCTGGACTGAGCTCGCGAGTGAACCCTATTGGTGGCTGCAGAATAGGACTGCCACATGTGCAGACATCTCTGGGGAGAAGGGCGTTAACAGGATGGGAGGGGTTCGTGGTCAGCGACCACGGACGTAACAACAGGATTATAATTACCCAGGGAAGACTGTTGACGCAATCATGGACAAAATATATTAGACTAATGTTTTAGACGGGTGTGTCAACCGATACCCTCCCAGGAAACGTATCCAGATCCAAATCATAGGTTATATCGGTATATCGGAGAAAAGTAAGAGACACAGACGCTGCTTGTATGCTCAAATATTCTTCTCTGTTTTTTTGCCAAAATCTCATCACAATAAAAAAAATTCAAAAGGGGAATAGGCTTGAGGTTATCCAATCACAGACAAGAAAGACTTCTTAAATGTAAAACTATAATTCCCATGAAACTCTACATCATCCCAACTGAAAATCAATACCTGCCATTGTTCTCAGGCCAGAAAAAATTCTTATCTTACTTTGTTTCACTTGCAATGCAAGACCTCTCTCATAGAATTGCAATCCCCAAGGTCAATACATATTTCTTGTAACAGACTCCGATAACAAAACAGAGAGACACATAGCTGAGAAACAGATGAGGTCAGAATTAATATACTGTCTTAAAGGGGTTTTCCCACGAGGGACATTTATGACATATCCACAGGATATGTCATAAATGTAAGATAGATGCGGGTCCCACATCTGGGACCCGCGCCTATCTCTAGAATGGGGCCCCCTAAACCCCATTCTAGCTTTTTGTGCCCACGCTGACTAACGGCCACTTCCTGATTACATGGTCAGGAGTTATGGAAACAGCGTAACTTGCTGAGCTACGCTGTTTTCGTAACTCCCATAGTACTGAACGTCAGTTACGGAAGCAGCGTAGCAAGCAAGCTACGCTGTTTCCGTAACTATCATTCAGTTCTATGGGGCTTACTGAAACAGTGTAGCTCAGCAAGCTACGCTGCTTTCTCCTTCATGGTCGGAAATCAGAATTAACACAAAGAGGTGGAACAGGGTTTAGGGGCCCCGTTCTAGAGATAGGTGCAGGTCCCATAGGTGGGACCTGCATCTATCTGACATTTATGACATATTCTGTGGATATCCAAAGAAGTAGTAGGACAACAGCACACGTCTTCAAATCATCAAAGTGGTTTTATTGTCAAGACATCCACAAACGACAAGCTTGTCAAGCTTGACAAAGACCCTTCACTCACTATGGGTTGAAACGTTGCTTGTCGTTTGTGGATGTCTTGACAATAAAACCACTTTGATGATTTGAAGACGTGTGCTGTTGTCCTACTACTTCTTTGGATATACATCGTGCTGGAGTTGGTTTGCCTGGCTTGACAGCGTGCACCGCACCATACTCGGGACTAGTGCTGCTTCAAAAATCTCCTTTTTTCTGATATTCTGTGGATATGTCATAAATGTGCCTCATGGGAAAACCACTTTAAAGCAACAGATGACTTCTTAATCACAAAATGGATTCTTTAGAATACAAAATGGATGCAAGATATACAAGATGGAGTTTACACAAAAGGGAATCACTTAAACACATTTTAATCACTTTCACATTTCCCACCCTTTGTTTATTTGAGGACATTTTGTATGCTAGCCAGGCACTTAAAGGAGGGCTTATCCCCCGTTGAGGACTTACCTAACCTCATCACCTCATCCTCTGGGCATGTCAACAAAATTCCTTCCCATACTTGTTTCACTCATAGGGTACGCCCATTGAAACGATCTAGGATGGAGGGTAATTATTTTAGCCTTTGCTGCGAAGCATTGCAAAAATTTTGTCAGGCCCCAGAATATAGGGCGCAAAAGCAAATATAATGCAACCTGCAGGACACTCTGGAGCAACCCCATTATCCATCCCCCAATACCCTCAAACCAGTTAGAGGGGTTGAGCCATGACAACAAATCTGGCCACTCCAGGTTCCAATCATCTTTGGAATTAACTTTCCTGAACTCTTCCTTTGCTTTCTTAGCTTGTTCTATATCATGCTTGACCTGCATAATGCCAGAAGAGTCTATATAATGGCAACATGCTGGCCCAACTACTTCGCACATAGTTACATAGTTAGTACGGTTGAAAAAAGACACATGTCCCTTTGGGCAGCTGTCAAATAATCAAGTAGTATGTATATTAGTTAGCTACTAATATTAATTATATAGCAAATGCAGAAGTTACATTCAAAGCATCAAACACATAATCTGTAACATTGTCAAATATTTCAGCTAATTTCACTATATTATGCGCATTATTTACTGCTAAGCCTACTCATTTTAGCCATAATCCAAACTTCTCCTGCCACGGCACATGTATTGGTCATAATAATTGTATTGCACTATCACTTACTGTCCTAATGGGACTTTTACCACTGAAGATATAACAGGTTGTGGGCAGCATCTTTCTCAAACCTAAAGATACCCAGGTAACATAAACTAAGGGCTCTCATTGCTGCCATGTACTTCTTACTTATGAGTCACAAAAACCAGTGACATTCACCTCATAACTCCACATAATAAAACACCTCAGATTGTAATTGGCAGTACTGTGGCATATTTACATACATTATAATTATAAACCTTAAACAATATAAACAATAGGGCCGCAACTAATAAAATAATGCTATCACCAATCTCATGCTATCACCAATCTCAGTATTTCCCCCCAGGTTTGGGTCCCATCAGTTCATTGAGCCCTTTTTTAAAATAGGCACCACATTTTCCGTGCACCAGTCCCTTGGTGCTATACCAGTCCATAAAGAATCTCTGAATATTATGAATAGGGGGACAGAAATAACTGAATTAAGTTCTTTAAGAACTCTTGGGTGTAGCCCATCTGGTCCCGGAGACTTGTGCGCATTTGTTTTAATTTAGCTTGGACCATATCTACATTCATCCAATTCAGTATATTAATTGATGAATTAACAGCACTGGCATTGGCTACATCAGCTGCTCTTTCTTCTGTTGTATATACAGAACTAAAGAACCCATTTAGTAACTCTGCCTTCTCTTAATCCCCTGTGACCAACTCCCCATTACCACTATTTAGGGGTCATACATATTTAGACATTTTTCTTCTTTGCATTTATATACTTAAATAATTTTTGGGGATTTGTTTTACTGCCTTTCAACATGTATTTTTGCTGATTTTATTACTTTTGTAATGGCGGGGTAAGGAGACATACAGGTGAGCCCTAATCTACCCGCCACTGAGTCCCTGCCTTCTTGCAACGGCCCGTCCTAAGCGACGGCGTACAACTGGGCGACGGTCCCTACACTCACTAAGTGCACGACAGGCAAACAGACAAGGGTACACAGAAGCTAAGGGAAATGGGGCTGTTGCCCACGGCAACCCCGTGAGCAACAAGAATAGTGAACGAGCCGAGTCAAACCAGGAGTGGACGAGGTACAAAACGCAGAGCAGGAGAATAGTGAACGAGCCGAGTCAAACCAGGAGAGGATGAGGTACAAAACGCAGAGAAGGAGAATAGTCAGTCAAGCCAGGGTCAATATGAAGAAGAAGACAAGTAGTAAGGAGCAGCAGCAAGGCCAGGAAACAGACTGAAAAGAATCACAGGCAAAGGAGGAGCAGGAAGTGAGGGTATAAATAGACAGAGGGCGGGAGCTAGCTCCGTCTGGCCAGGCTGTGATAGGCTCTCCCACTCCTCAGCCTCCCAGGCTGATTGGTGGAAGAAGGGGTCACTCGACCAGGCTTAGGAGCAGGTGCAGAGTGAGTAACCAAGGGCGTCGACACAGAAGCTGTGTCTGGCCGATCCTTTACAGTACCCCCCTTTTATGAGGGGCCACTGGACCCTTTCTAGGTGGACCTGGCTTATAGGGGAACCGAAGATGGAACCTCCTGAGCAATACTGCAGCGTGAACATCCCGGGCGGGTACCCAAGTCCTCTCCTCAGGCTCGTATCCTCTCCAATGGACCAGATACTGGAGAGAGCCTTGGACCATCCTGCTGTCCACAATCTTGGCCACCTCGAATTCTACCCCTTCAGGGGTGAGAACAGGGACCGGAGGTTTCCTCTCGGGAGCCAAGGATGGGGAGCAGCGTTTCAGGAGGGAGGCATGAAAGACGTTGTGTATTCGAAAAGATGGGGGTAACTCCAGTCGGAAGGAGACAGGGTTAAGGACTTCAATGACCTTGTACGGCCCTATATACCTGGGAGGGAGCAAATTTTTTGGACGGGACTTTAAGGCGCAAATTTCTTGAAGACAGCCACACCAGATCCTCGACCGCAAACAAGGGGTTAGCAGAACGTCTTCTATCTGCCTGGGTCTTTTGTATGCTCTGGGACACCTCTAGGTTCTTCTGAACCTGGGCCCAGACTGTGCACAGTTCCCGATGAACGACATCTACCTCAGGATTGTTGGAACCACCAGGTGAAACGGAGGAGAAACGTGGATTGAACCCAAAATTACAGAAAAAGGGGGAGATCCCTGACGAGTTACTGACCCTGTTATTAAGGGAAAATTCAGAGAGGGAAATGAAGGAGACCCAATCATATTGACAGTCAGAGATAAAACACCTTAAATATTGTTCTAGACACTGATTAGTCCTCTCAGTTTGGCCATTAGTTTCAGGATGGAAGGCCGAGGAGAAGGACAGATCAATCTCCAACTTTTTACAGAAGGCTCTCCAAAACAATGAAACAAATTGTACCCCTCTGTCAGAAACAATATTGACAGGAACCCCATGGAGACGCAGGATGTGTTTGATAAACAAGGTAGCTAACGTCTTAGCATTGGGTAGTTTCTTGAGCATGCTTCCGTGGAGTACAGCAGAATACCTGCTGCTGAACTAAATATCGCTGGCATCCCGGCCAGAGTGACCAAGCTACAGACCCCTGATGATGAGTATTGAAACGCGTAGGGTCGGTTGTGAACAGGAATTTTTTAGCATTGGGAACACTAGCATTGTTTGTATACCTTAACACTAGGAGCTTCCGGTGCGGTTATCACGGACTCTAGTGTGAATTATGGTCAAGACTATTGTTATGCCCATTTTTCAAATGCTGATTCCATATTGATATTCTTGTTGAACACTGAGCTATAGGAGGTTCACAATTGAATTAGAACTCAGTGTTTATTATTTATTTAATACTTTTTTATACACACGGTGGGGCTTTTTCACAGTGGTGATTGTACCCCTGTTTTTAGAGAGTTATAAATAAATGTTATATTTTACTCATATATCACACCAGTGAATCCTTTAAAATTGTTATGTTGTGGGAGCACAATTGAATATATCTTTGAAATACAGTGAATTATATAAATTATACAGTTCTTTATATAGCACATTTCATCTGGGTATGGCAGCCTTTGCACTCTCTGATTTGAGTACAGAGGGATGGATGAGTGAAGCAAAAAGTGTCTTCTCTGAGTGTGAACTGGTGTATACAACGCAGGGTGTGTCCCTGAAATCCTCCTTTAAAAACCTGACTAGACTACACAAGGATTATACAAGGAGTTGGTGGGAGATCCAGAGTCTGGAGAACTATCTCAAGAATAAAATAGTACCTAGAGGCCTAAGAATACCTATTGCCCCTGCTTCCAGATTAAAAACATCTAATATAAAAGAGAGGTGGGAACAGGAGATCACAGGGAGTTCACTGAGACTAATGCAAATTTTGGTTGAGGAAGAGAAAATCCAGTTTGATCACATTAGTGCTGACCTTAAAAAAGAAATTGAGACGGCTAAGACTCTGGTCGATACCCCTGGTTTTGAGAAAAAAGATAAAATCCTACAACAAACTCTAGAGAGGTTCACTAATCATTTAAAAGAGCGTAAGCACTTCCAGTTCCAGAGAGATTTGCAGGAATTTAGGGAGAAAAAAGCTTACGATTTTGTCAACGAACAGCAACAACACCAACAACCCAATAGGGGACCAAGAGACTCTGACCCATCTACATCTGAGAGTGAGACAACAGACACTGAAAGAGTGGGTTCTTTCTTTGGGACGGGTGGTGGTAGACAGAGATTCAGGGGTGGTGCTAGAGGCAGGAGTAGAGGTAGGGCCAGAGCCTCTTCCAATAGTGGCAATAATTTTTTAGCCAACAATCCCCCCATTTCCCGCTACATGCTGAGGGGACAAAAGGATTAGTGAAGGGAATAGATACAGGTACAGATAAGTTACAAATCATCAATTTATCTGAGTATAATCTTAGTGCATCCGAGACTATGTTATTAGAGAAGGGGCTTTCATTCGTCCCCACAGTGAGGTTTGATTCATTGACCTGGATAAAGGACTTAAATTTGTTTGCTCGTAAACTCAAATGGATTAAATTTTTTAAACATCATAATAGAAAAAAATGTATGGAGATGGGTCTAGAAATATCCGACCTGGAAGGTCTTGAGGCCTCGGAGGGGCTATTGGAGGAGTCAAGTAGAGCCCCAGGACAAGGCCCGTTTACTAATTTAAAGACTAAGAGTAGGAAGTTGCCACCAATAGGAGATTTCACTAATGTAGACTTATTTGTTGACATGGTGGGAGAGGAGATTAAACTATTGAGTCAGGATATGAGGGGTATTGACAACAATTTGTCTAGGTCTGAACGGCTAGCCCTAACCACATTGGAGAAAAAACAAAATATTGTTCTGAAAGCATCCGATAAGGGTGGGAACATCGTGGTTATGAGCAGGGAAGACTATAAAAAAATGTGTGAGGACATTTTGCTCAATCCTGACTGTTATACCATCTTAAAGGATAATCCCACAGCACTGTTCAAAAAGGAGCTTTTGGGCATTTTGGGTGATGCAAAAAGCAGGTCTTTGATCAGTGCTAGTGAATTTAATTTCCTATTTCCACAATTTCCCATCATGGCATGTTTTTATAGCCTGCCCAAAATCCACAAAGGGTACCCCCCCTTACGTGGTAGACCCATTGTTTCAGGCATAAACAATCTAACTCAAAATGTAAGCACTTATATTGATCAGGTGCTGCGTCCGTTTGTACTGGGTTTAACATCATATGTACGTGATACCATGGATGTGTTGAAACAAATTGAAGGTATCACTTTGGAACGCAGTACCTTCCTGGCTAGTCTGGATGTAGAGGCATTGTATTCCTCCATTCCACACAAACTTGGCTGTGAAGCGGTAGAGTACTTCTTGAGATCTAGAGGTACTCAATTTGTGGCTCATAACCAGCTAGTTCTGCAGTTATTACATTTTGTGCTGGAGAAAAATGTATTTATCTTTGAAGACAGGATTTTTCACCAGCAATGTGGTACTGCAATGGGGAGTCCAACTGCTCCCACCTATGCAAATTTATTTCTTGGCTGGTGGGAGGAGACAATTGTTTTTGGGGAGAGTTTCTCCAAGTGGACTTCGTCAATAGGGATCTGGATCAGATATATTGATGACGTGCTGCTGTTCTGGAATTCAACAGTGGAAGAATTCAATAGTTTTGTGGCTGCCCTTAACCAGAACGATCTAGGGCTAAGGTTCACATGTGAAATCAGCAATCAGGAACTGTCTTTCTTAGACCTTAAAATTATAAAAACATCAGAGGGTACAATCCGTACTCAAGTACATCGCAAAGAAACAGCAACCAACAGTTTCCTGCAATGGAACAGTTGTCATCCTTATCCCCTTAAACGCGGTATTCCAAAGGGTCAGTTCATGAGAGTATGCCGGAATTGCAGCTCCATGGACGACTTCGAGAGACAGGCACAGGAACTAACAACCAGATTGAAGGATAGAGGTTTCCCTAAGGGAGTAATCAGAAAGGCCTATGTGGGAGCGAGAGACACGGACAGGCAGAGTCTTCTTGTTCCTAGACAACGAAGGGAAGTGAGAGTTACGAGACTTATAGGCACCTATGATTCTAAACAATGCAAAATTATGCAGATCCTGAAGAGGTATTGGCGTATTCTTAGTACTGATGCAGATTTGATAGATCAGATTACGCAATGGCCTTCAGTCACATTCCGGAGAGGGAAAAACATTAGGGACAGAGTTATGCATAGTTGTTTTGATCCTATTGCACCTAAAGGAACATGGCTGGACAGACAAATACCAGGCACACATAGATGTGGTAGGTGCAAGGCTTGTGATTTTATTCAAAAAGGTGACAAGTTCAGGAGTGTCGTTACGCAATTGGAATATGGCATTCGTGATTTTGTCAATTGTAAAACAGCAGGGGTGGTATATCTGATAACATGTCCATGTCCACTGAATTATGTGGGAAAAACGGTGCGGCAGTTTCGGCGCCGGATCAGAGAACATGTTGGCGACATTGCGAATTCTAGAGACACTCCTATATCCAAACATGTACACGCTACACATCAGGGTCGTGCTGAATGTCTTAAATTTCAAGCAATTTAACTCATTAGGCCTCCCAAACGGGGAGGTGACTGGGATAACCTCATACTACGTAAGGAAGCCCATTGGATTTATAGATTGGCGTGCACACAACCAGGGGGTTTAAATGAGCAGACAAACTATGCATGTTTTATTTAAACATTCATTCAAACATGCATTTCCATAGCCAGTTATCCCTTCAGGAGAGCAAGAGACCCACATGGTCGTCATGACAGGTGGTCTCTTAACTATCAATGATCATCATGTGGGCAGTCTGGCTTTGGTTCCTTTTTCAGTAGGTGTTCAAATGACACTTTATAGTGGGGTAGACATTCATTTATCTACACAATATGTATTATCAGTGTAGTTGTTTTATCAATGGCAGTCCAGCTGCGGGTTTTGAGCTGATCCGCAACACTTACCCTAACTTTAAATATCGATATACTCCTTCCTTACAGTGGTGAGTTCCTGGCAGCATGGGCGACTCGATTGTGGCCTCTACTGCGCCTGCGCATTCGGCATTTGATGCGGTCGATGTTGGTTCCTGGCTGTCAGCTGATGGCCGGGAGTCACATGGACAGGTGTCACGAATTCGACTGGTGAGTGTGATTGGCTGTTTTGATTGGCGGTGCCGAGGACGGGGGGAGGAGTCAGATGCTTTAAATAACTCAGAGTCCCAGAATGAAGCATGCTTCCGTGGAGTACAGCAGAATACCTGCTGCTGAACTAAATATCGCTGGCATCCCGGCCAGAGTGACCAAGCTACAGACCCCTGATGATGAGTATTGAAACGCGTAGGGTCGGTTGTGAACAGGAATTTTTTAGCATTGGGAACACTAGCATTGTTTGTATACCTTAACACTAGGAGCTTCCGGTGCGGTTATCACGGACTCTAGTGTGAATTAGGGTCAAGACTATTGTTATGCCCATTTTTCAAATGCTGATTCCATATTGTTATTCTTGTTGAACACTGAGCTATAGGAGGTTCACAATTGAATTAGAACTCAGTGTTTATTATTTAATACTTTTTTATACACACGGTGGGGCTTTTTCACAGTGGTGATTGTACCCCTGTTTTTAGAGAGTTATAAATAAATGTTATATTTTACTCATATATCACACCAGTAAATAGTTTCTTGAGGGGCACAAAGTGGCACATCTTACTGAAGCGGTCCACTACCACCCATACCACCGACTTGCCTTGAGATGGAGGCAGATCGGTGATAAAATCCATGGAGATATGGGTCCAAGGTCTCTGGGGAATGGGCAAAGAACATAGTAAGCCCACTGGTCGGGACCTGGGAGTCTTGGACCTAGCACAAATTTCACAAGCGGCGACATAGGCCTTAACCTCTTTAAGCAACCCAGGCCACCAATAGTCTCTGGCAATGAGGTGCTTGGTGCCCAGGATGCCTGGATGGCCAGATAGTGCAGTCATTATTTTCCCTGAGTACCCTTAGCCGGAATTGCAGGGGAACAAACAGCTTGTTCTCAGGAAGGTTCCCGGGAGCTGAACCTTGATCAGCCGCAATTTCGGAGACTAAGTCAGAATCAACAGAGGAAATTATTATACCTGGGGACAAAACACAAGCAGGATCTTCCTCCGAAGGAGGGCTGGCCATGAAGTTACGCGACAGTGCATCAGCCTTAATATTTTTAGACCCAGCCCTATAGGTGACCAAAAAGTTGAATCTAGTAAAAAATAACGCCCATCGAGCTTGTCTTTGGGTTTAGCCTCTGGGCAGATTCTAGGAAAACCAGATTCTTGTGGTCGGTAAGGACCGTAACCTGGTGCCTAGCCCCCTCCAGGAAGTGGCGCCACTCTTCAAATGCCCATTTAATGGCTAAGAGTTCGCGGTTGCCAATGTCGTAGTTACTCTCAGTGGGTGAGAACCTCCTGGAGAAGTAGGCACAGGGACGGAGATGGGTGAAGGACCTGGTACCCTGGGACAAGACAGCACCCACTCCCACCTCGGACGCGTCAATCTCCACGATATATGGCTCCATTTGGTTTGGCTGAATCAGCACTGGGGCTGAGATAAAGCACTTCTTTTTTTTTTTAAAACATCATTTTTTATTAACATTTTTCAAATTTTGTACAAACATTTCACAAAAAATTTGCGACATCAATGAACAGCTCGCAACTGCGAGTATAACAGAAACAGAATAAATACATACATGTATGGCATATCGACTTGCATTTGTTAAGTAATTAACATGACTTCCCCTATTCCCGATCAAGACTTAGGTCACTAAAGAGTAGCTCCTCCCCCTTTATCCTCTATCTACTACTAGACTGAAGTTTGTAGTTGTAAGCCTCCTAAAGTGCCAGCCAGAAGCTGCGTATGATACCACGCTGTGTGTCTAAACGGCGCAACAATTTCCACCACCTCAGTCGCTGTGCATTGCGTTTCTATAAATAGCTGCCATTTAGCAAACAACTTTTTGGCTCCCGTTTCTTTCCTTCTTTCTACCTCCACTCGTTCAAGGGCTAACAATTGTTTCAAGCGAGACACGATCATATCGATGTCCGGTGTATCAGCTTCCAGCCATTTACATAGAAGGCATCTCAAAGCCACCAACAAAATTGTGTGCACCAGGGGGGGAGGAGATCCCGTTCCTCCAGCAACCTCTACCTCTGGCGGTCGCGCCTGATGGAACAGCAGCGCTTGGGGCGTCATTGGAAGGTTTGCTTTCCAATGATCTGAAATATAGTTACGTATCATTACCCAGTACCGATTAGTATGAGCACAACCCCATACTCCGTGCCACAAATTAGTCAGGGGGGTATTGCATTTGGTACAGCTCGTGATGCGATCGGGGAAGGACTGTGAAGGCAGAATATTGAAGCCATATATAGCCGCATGCATTAATTTGAAATAGGTTTCCCTCCAGCTCTCGTTAATGACCACCTTCCGTACCGTCTCCCAACCCCCCAATATGGTCTCTCCTATTGCCGGATCATGCGTCCACCGCTCCCAGACTTTGAACATTACCCGTTGTTGCGGGCGGACAAAATACTCCCCGAGTGCTCTATACAACCTCGCGATAGTCGCCCGAAGAGCCACTGGGCCAATGACCTCATCTAACATATGAGTGGTGGCCTCCTTATTTAAATCTCTGAGCCCAGAGGTACAGAATAACCGCACCTGGAGAACTTGTAAGAAATCAGCGCTATCCTCTAAGGGATTGAGTTTAGCCCTGATTTCCGATCCGGTTAACCATCTCCTTTCCTCTGTATGCATAAGGTCCCCTGCATTACTAATACCTGCATTCCCCCAAGAGGCAAATCTGTCTCTACTGTCTACTCCCGGTAAGAATTCCGGGTGTCCACACAACGGCATGTGCTTGGATAGTAGATAAGGCAAGTCAAACATGTTACGAACCACTTTCCAGGCTAGGACTGTATCTCTCAGAACAATGGAGGTTTTGAGACGGCACAGAAGAGAGGCCACCTGACAATGCAACAAGGCCTTTAAGTTCCAGGGTGAGGCATAATCCCCCTCTAGATCTAAGTTGGAATAATGGTTCGTTTCATGAAGCCAGTCCACTACATGTCGAAAGAGGCACACCACATTGTATCCCCTAATATTAGGAAATTTCAGCCCCCCCTCATGCTTGTCCCTCATGAGCTTAGTGAGTGCAATGCGAGGCCTCTTTCCCGCCCATATGAATTTTGTAAATGCCGAATTCAGCTTGGAGACATCCCCATGTTTCAGTAAGAGCGGGAGTGTTTGAAAGGGATATAGCAATCTGGGGAAACTGACCATCTTAATTAGGTGGCACATCCCCAGAAGGGATATCGGTAACCGACTCCATCTGGTGAGTTCCGCCTGCATTTTTTTAAACAGTGGTGGATAATTCAAGCCATACAAGGTTTCAGGTGCCTTCCCTATCTTAATTCCCAGATAAGTGATGCATTGTTTCACCGGGGATATCCCACTTCCCAAGGATTGCCAAAAGGTCCCAGGTAATGGTTTGCCCAACTCCAGCAGTTCACTTTTAGCTACATTGACTTTGTATCCCGAGCATTGCCCAAAGTCCTGCAAAAAGCGAAAGACTGGCAATAAGTGTTCTTGAGGATTCGACAGAAACAGAATAACATCATTAGCGAACAAGGCTAGCTTGACTGCCAAAGACCCCACCTGGATACCTCTGAACACTGCCGACTCTTACAGAAATCTAGCCATTGGTTCAAGTGCTAGATTGAATAAAAGTGGCGACAAGGGACATCCCTGCCGGGTCCCTTTATACAATTGGAAGGGAGCCGACAGAAATCCTGAAGAGTAGACACGCGCTTGGGGATTAGTATAGACCCCCTTCAGAAAGATCCGAAAGGCTCCCTGGACATTCATCTTGTCTAACACCATCCCCAGCCATTCCCACTGCATGTTATCAAATGCTTTCTCTGCGTCTAACGCTAAGAATGCCGGCCGGGTACCTGGCCGGGGATCGTGTCGGACTGTTTCTAGTACTGTTAACACCTTACACAGGTTAGTCACTGCTGCCCTGCCCTTTACAAAGCCCACTTGGGATTTTCCCACCAATGTCGGTAGATACACGGCCAAACGATTGGCTAAGATTTTTTAAGTAGTTTCTGGTCTTGATCTATCAATGATATTGGTCGGTAGGACCCCGGGTCCAGAGGGTTCTTCCCCTTTTTGGGCAGCACCTTTATATGTGCAATTTTGGCCTCCATTGGTAGCGTACCGGTCTGTAATAAAATGTTATAATATTCCACCAAGATGGGGCTAATGTCTTCTCTGAGGGACTTAAAAAACTCACCCGTGAACCCATCAGGCCCAGGGGCCTTCCCGTTAGATAAGGTCCTAATGGTACCCGCTATCTCTTCCACCGTGATTTCTGCGCTCAGCAGCTCGTTCTGCTCCTGCGTGAGGCCAGGCAGCTTTACCTTCTCCAAAAATTCCTTTCCTTTTTGGGTGTCGACAGGCGTGTTTGAGTACAGGGCCTGATAATATGTACTCAGTATAGTGTTTATGATTTTTGGATCCACTGTGGGAAGTCCGTTGGCGTCTTTAAGGGTTAAAATGTGTGACGGTGTATACCTCCCCTTCGCCAATCGTGCTAGTAATTTGCCCGATTTATTACCGAAACGCATAAGGTCAGCATCAAATTGAGACCGATAAATGCTTTCTCTTTTGTCTAGCCATTGATCATACTGTCGCTTGGCTTCCCTCCAAGCCTCCCCCAGAGACGCTGATGGAGATTGTAAAAACGCCGTGTATGCACACCTTAATCGGTCGCTCGCCGTCTTATACCCTTCGGCGGTTTTACGTTTAAGATTGGTCATAAATTGTATGATTTTCCTGCGAATTACCGCTTTAGCTGTACGTCAGTATAACGACGGGTCCGTACGGTGTGGTGGATTATCCCAGTCAAATTCCGTCCACCAGCCCTTTAGCTTCTGTACAAAGCCCTCATCCGCCACCAGAAAGGAGGGGAACCGCCAAATAAAATCCAGTCCCTTAGCTACCGCGTCTGCCAAAGTAATTGTGATTGGGGAGTGGTCAGAGATGACCATATCTTCTATCGCCGCGTCACGTAGCCGGCGGGAGAAAGCGTTGTTCACCAGTAAGTAATCAATGCGTGACCATGACTGATGTACATGAGAAAAGTGTGTGTACTCCCTCGCATCGGGGTGCAAACTCCTCCAAGCATCTGTGAGGGCCGTGTGTCTCAAAAAATCTGGCAGGATCCTATCCCTCTGTCTCTGCAAAATGGGCCCTACACTTCTATCCTCCCTAGCGGACCTTGCGGTATTAAGGTCTCCCCCTAGCACCAGCAGCTTAGTGCGATCCTGCTGGAGTTGGGTTTCCAATTTACCAAAGAATTCTGCGTTGGCCGCATTAGGCCCATAAACATTATGGATGCTAATAGTTTCCCCTGCATGCTCCATCACTAGATGTATCCAACGACCCTCATCATCACATTATAAAGCACTTCTTAAGGTTCTCAAAAGCCTGGACCGCCTCTGGAGGCCAATGGATGAGATCAGCACCTTTGCGAGTGAGATCCGTAAGAGGCTTAGCGATGACCGAGAAGTTAGCAATAAATCTCCTGTAATAATTAGCAAACCCCAGGAAGCGTTGTAACGCCTTCAGGGAGGCAGGTTGGACCCATTCCGCCACAGCCTGAACCTTGGCAGGGTCCATGCGGAATTCATGAGGAGTGAGGATTTGACTCAAAAATGGTATCTCCTGCACCCCAAACACACATTTTTCGGTTTTAGCAAACAGTTTGTTTTCCCGAAGGGCCTGGAGCACCTTCCTGACATGCTCAATGTGGGAGGACCAGTCCTTGGAAAACACTAGGATGTCATCAAGGTACACTACAAGAAATACCCCCAGGTAGTCTCTTAAAATCTCATTTATGAAATTCTGGAAGACCGCGGGAGCATTACACAACCCAATGGGCATGACGAGGTATTCGAAATTACCTTCGGGCGTGTTAAACGCAGTCTTCCACTCATCCCCCTCTTTGATGCGGATAAGGTTATAAGCCCCCCCCGTAGATCAAACTTAGAGAACCATTGGGCCCCCTGAACCTGATTGAAGAGATCAGGAATCAAAGGAAGGGGATACTGGTTCCTTACAGTGACCTTATTCAAGTTACGGTAATCAATGCACGGCCTAAGACCACCATCCTTCTTCCCTACGAAGAAGAAGCCAGCACCTACCGGCGAAGTAGCTTGGCCAGGCATTCCTGGATATACTCTCTCATGGCTTCACGTTCGGGACAAGAGAGATTAAATATCCTACCCTTAGGGAGCTTAGCTCCTGGCACCAAATCGATTGCGCAATCGTATTCTCTATGAGGAGGTAACGCTTCAGAGGCCTTTTTAAAAAAAACATCAGCGAAGTCCTGAATAAACTCAGGTAGAGTGTTCACCTCCTCAGGGAGAGAAATAAAATTAACAGAAAAACATGACGTCATGCATTCATTACCCCATTTGGTAAGATCCCCAGTATTCCAGTTAAACGTGGGATTATGCAACTGCAACCAGGGAAGGCCTAAAACCAAATCGGACGATAAACCCTGCATAACCAGTACAGAGCACTGCTCCAAATGCATGGAGCCAACAAGGAGTTCAAAAGCAGGGGTATGCTGTGTAAAATAACCATTAGCAAGAGGAGTGGAGTCGATACCCACTACCGGGACAGGTTTAGGCAAATCAATCAATGGCATAGCTAGAGACATAGCAAATTCCACAGACATAATATTAGCAGAAGACCCTGAATCCACGAAGGCACCGCCGGTAGCAGACCTACCACCAAAAGAGACCTGAAAGGGTAGTAAGATCTTATTACGTTTCATATTTACGGGAAATACCTGTGCGCCCAAGTGACCTCCCCGATGATCACTTAGGCGCGGAAGTTCTTCTGGCTGCTTATTCTTACGCCTAGGACAGTTGTTCACTTGATGCTTGTCCTCCCCACAGTAGAAGCAGAGACCATTCTTCCTGCGGAGCTCTCTACGTTGTTGGGGAGACACGGAGGCCCCGAGTTGCATTGGTTCATCCGAGTTTTCCGTGGAAGAACGAAGCAACGGAACTTCGGGAGCCATCATGGGGGAGCCAGAGGAGAAGGCACAAAAACTTTCAAGTCGTCGTTCCCTGAGCTGTCAGTCAAGTCGTACCGCTAAAGCCATAACCTGATCTAGAGAGTCAGAAGAGGGGTAGCTAACTAACAGGTCCTTCAGGGCGTTCGACAGACCCAATCTAAACTGGCACCTCAAGGCAGGATCATTCCACCGAGAAGCTACACACCACTTCCTAAAGTCCGAACAGTACTCCTCAACGGGTCTCTTACCCTGACGTAAGGTCACCAGCTGACTCTCGGCAAAGGCAGTCTTGTCAGTCTCGTCATATATGAGCCCGAGAGCAGAAAAAAAAAGGTCAACAGAGGAAAGTTCAGGGGCGTCGGGAGCCAAGGAGAAGGCCCATTCTTGGGGCCCATCCTGGAGCCGGGACATAATTATACCCACTTGCTGGCTCTCGGAACCTGAGGATTGGGGCTTTAGATGGAAATAGAGCCTACAACTCTCCCGAAAGGAGAAAAAACCCTGTGAGCAACAAGAATAGTGAACGAGCCGAGTCAAACCAGGAGTGGACGAGGTACAAAACGCAGAGCAGGAGAATAGTGAACGAGCCGAGTCAAACCAGGAGAGGACGAGGTACAAAACGCAGAGCAGGAGAATTGTCAGTCAAGCCATGGTCAATATGAAGCAGAAGACAAGTAGTAAGCAGCAGCAGCAGCAAGGCCAGGAAACAGACTGAAAAGAATCACAGGCAAAGGAGGAGCAGGAAGTGAGGGTATAAATAGACAGAGGGCGGGAGCTAGCTCCGTCTGGCCAGGCTGTGATAGGCTCTCCCACTCCTCAGCCTCCCAGGCTGATTGGTGGAAGAAGGGGTCACTCGACCAGACTTAGGAGCAGGTGCAGAGTGAGTAACCACGGACGTCGACACAGAAGCTGTGTCTGGCCGATCCTTTACAACTTTTTTACAGATTTTATTAAGCTGTTTGTAATTTACAAAGGCTACAGCTGTACCCTCAGATTTGTATTTTTCAAATGCACTTTTTTTGTCATATATTGCCATTTTCACAGAAAGTGTAAGCCATGTGGAATTTAATTTTAGTCTGATAGAAACAGGAAAAAAATATTGGTCCGCTCACCACAGATGAAAAGTGAAACACCATGTCATCTGTTTTTGATCGGTGCATTGGACAGGAGATCTACGTCGGAGAAATTCTAGAGATAGGTCTGGCACACAATATGTTTAAAATTAAATTCTGCTTTATTGGTATAAAATGTTAAAACAAATAAATGAAATCCCGGGCAAAGAACGCCTACACGTTTTGAACCTCTTGGTTCTTAGTCATAGCTGCTCTGCTAATGTGAACGGTCTGATTTATACATCAGGTGTTGGAAAGGCATGTGACCACGAGAGGAGGATTAACCCCTTCATGATCATCGATCTGGTAGTGCACATATATTGTCATTAGTCATATGTAACCTACGTTGAATGTTAGTATAGTGGTTGCTGGCATAAATGGAAATTGTTATATGCAGGCAATCAGGCACAGATCGAGAGAAGACTACATACTTGTTACATGAGTAATACATAGGATAACAGTGTATATGTCTGTAAGTACAGATTAGTATATAGATGCAAATTTTGCAGATTTTGTTAGGAAGTACTACGTCTGACATTCCCCCTGATAGTATATTACACAAGAGGGATAGTGAAATGACTAATTAATAGATATACATCAAATCCGTCCTATAATTTAAACCCTTAGGGAATCTTGTGTCCATTTTGAGGATCAACATTGCTTCCCTATTCAACAAAACTTTTCTCCAATTCCCTCCTCTCCTAGGTTTAAGTACCTTCTCTATGGGAATAAAGGCCCTTTTACACCTGCCGATAAGCGGCCGATGCAGCGAGCCCTGAGACATCGATGATCGGCACTCGTTTGCTTCTGTCACGCGGAGCAATGGATGGGAACGAGTGGTCGTTACACCGATCGCTCGTCTCCATCCATTATTATCATGTTGGCAGTGCGTCTCCCTGTTAACACAGGGAGATGTGCTGCCGACAACGATAATATTTTACTTTTTTTAAACGATACGACCAGCAGATGATCGAGCGTTTGCTCGGTCATCTGCTGATCTTTCCCCTGTTTACACAGGGCAATTATCGGGAACGAGCAGTATATGAACGCTCGTCTGCCTGATAATCGCCCAGTGTAAAAGCCCCTTAACTCTCAAAGACATTATATTCCCATTGTGTGCTTCCAGGAAATGTTTAGAAGCTCCAGAAACATTCTTTTTGGATTATATATATCCGTCAAGTGTTCTCCAATGCGTCTTTTTAAGGGTCTCGTTGTACAACCTATGTATTGAAATCCACATATATCGCATTGTATAACATAGACAACATATATCGTGTTACAATTAATGAACGTTTTTATGGTATATTGTTGATTATTTGCATTAGACTGAAAAGAGTTAGTATTAGGGTATGTTCACACGGCTTATTTTCGGCCGTTTTTCTGGCCGAAAAATAGGAAGCTGAACGCCTTCAAACATCTGCCTATTGATTGCAATGGGAAAAACGGTGTTCTGTTCTGACTGGCAGTTTTTTTGCGTGGCTGTTTTGTAAAACGGCTGCGTAAAAAAAACGGCTGCGAAAAAGAAGTGCAGGTCACTTCTTGGGACGTTTTTGGAGCCGTTTTGATTGACAATGGGAATGGTAACACGCATTTGTCTATTAGGACTGGGTACACAAAGACTTTTTATAGAATACAAGGATTTCTTATAACAGACATGTCAGGAGAGGGGACAGCTCTATAAATCCAATGACTCACGAGTGATTTCTTCTCTGATGGGAGTCGTTCTCTTTTCTTCTCTTCTCCATCTGACACATGGCGACTTCTCCTGAAGAGAAATCTTTGCCCCTCGATTCTACAGCCATTTTCTACGTCTATAGCAACACAAAAATTCAGAAACAAAACACCCTAAATTGTTTTATACCCCAGACTAAACCCCTAAGCAAATTAAGACCCCAGGCCCGTACATTAACTCAGACCAATAAATTCAGTCCCCAAGGGGTAACTAAACTTTTAAAAAACGTTTAGTTACCCTTTAAGCAGTCAGACACCCCTCCCCTTGCAGTAAAATAACTCCTGAGGGCTATATGGGGGGATTACACTGCAAGAGGGGTCTGAGCATCTTACTGACTGCTGAGTGCTCTATGTGAGGGTTTGAGCGTCTGACACTTATGGCTCTGGGGGGGAAGGAGTTATCCCCCCACCCCCGTTTAGACCTCAGCAGTCATTCAGAAGCTCTGACCACACACCCTTGCAGTATAATAACTACTGAGGGCTCTATGGTAGGGATTATACTGAAAGGGGGGTTCTGAGCATCTGACTGACAGCAGAGGGCTGTATGGGTGGGAAACCATTTCACATGCAAAAATTTAGAAACTAAATACCCTAATTACAAATCACACTAACACCACACACTATATATTCAAACCACACACACTACATACACACACTACACCCACACACTTACAGTACATAGACTTACATTATACACACTATAAACTCTATACACACACACAACACACGATATAAACTTACATTATATACACCATACATATACACACTATATAGACTTACACTATATACACTATACACACACTATATAGACTTACACTATATACACTATACAGACACACACTATATAGACTTACATTATACACACTATAAACTCTATACACACAGCACACACTATATAGACTTACACTATATACACACACTATATAGACTTACATTATACACACAGTATTTACACACTATACAATATATACACTATACACACATATATGCAATATACATACACTTACATTTAATACACTATAAACCCTATACACACAGCACACACTATATAGACTTGCATTATACACACAGCACACACTATATAGACTTATACTATGTTCACTATACACACACATACACACATACACACACACACACACACACACACACACACACTATAAAGACTTACATTTAACACACACAACACTTACCAGAGCCTCTTCCTCTGCGGTGCTTGTGCTCTGGTACAGCCTCCAGGAACTTGATCATGTGTTGTCACCACAGGTCCTTCATCTCCTACTTGCAGTCTTGCCGTTATCAAGCAGCTGCTGGAGGTTTAGACAGACGGGACAGTGCACAGCAGCACAGAGGAGCAGACTGTCAGGGAGAGAGACTCCAGCACCTGCCCATCACTATCTCTGACAGTCTGCTCTCTACAGCTGATGTGCTGTGCCGCCCACCCCCCTGTTCCCTGGCCGCAATTGACTCCCTCTGAACATGCCCCACCCCCCCTTCAGCAGGTGGGACCGAAGACCGCGAGAATGTGGCAGACAGCAGCCCTGGATAGATTTTTTTTAACTTATGTGCGGTTTGGGCGGCCATGGGCCCCCTGGGAGCCTTGGGCCCCGGGCGGCCGCCCAAACCGCCCATATGAGGATCCGCCACTTTTGGTGGAGGTAAAAATTAGATAATCATATTGTTATTGATATGTCTGACAAACTGTGGTATGAGCGCTACAGGACCTTGCCAGATGACGATGATATTGTCAATGTAGCACCCCATAATAGAGGATGGAAACAAATGCAGGTAAAAAAATTGGATCTTTTTTGATGGCGCTGCTGTGTGGTGAGAATGATGTGGAACGGAGTCCCGAGATATTAATAAGTTCAGTTTATTGAAAGTGGCTACGCGTTTCGACGATGAACAATCGTCTTCATCAGGCCATGTACATATCAGAAAGGACACAACTTATATAACCTGTAGGTACAAATTAACATAATTGAAAAAAACCGCCAAATCTGACGGGGTCAAGGTGCGATCTTGACGTCACTCCCGGTTTTTTTTAAAAGTTCCACAATGTTCACATCGCCGGGCTATAATTGCATAATGTGTTTCAACATACAAGTTAGATGTTTATTCATAAAATAGGATACAGTTAAAAGAATGAAAGAAATAAGTGAAGAATTAATAAAAACAAAGGTGAAAAATATAGCTGAGTTTGGAGTGAACGAAGCCGGGACGCGGCCTCGTTGCCAGGACAACCAAGCAGAAATCACAGCAAATGAGCGAATTGATAGAACACTGCTTGCCGTGTGTAAGGCATTGAACTCATTGAAAGCTGCCTAGAGGTATGTATTAATTAGATGAAAGAATGCACTTGGATGCCGTATCAGGCATAAGCATTATTAAATAGCTGCGCTGATAAAAAAATTAGATAACTCAATTTAGCGTGGTTAGCAACCTGGTTGCGTCCTGATTATAATTGGAGTATACAGCATATATTTAGTTAGAGAATGTGGCATCTTTTTTAGAATATATTTTTATAAAAAACTGGAATGTAAATTAATACGAGTGAGTCCGTAGTGGACGGAGCCGGGACGCGGCCTCGTTACCAGGACAACCAAACGGAGAAAATAGACAAGGAACGAATGGTAGAACTATGTTTGCCGTGGGTAAGATATTAAAATTATTAAAAGGCATATATTGTTTAGATAAGAGAATGCCGTATCAGGCATAGGCATTCATCTATGGTTGCGCTGATAAAACAATTAAGTAACTGAGCTTAACGTGGTTAGCAACTTTGTTCGGTCCAGATTATAATTAGAGTATGCAACTTATTTGAAACTGGAATGTAAATTAGTATGAGAATCACATACTTTACACTACTGTACATGGAAAGAATATAATTGTAGTTATATAAATCAGTCAAAAGTGCAGAACCAAAAAAACAGTGGGATCCGAAGGCAGGATAGGCAACATAAACTGCAGGTAAAAAAAATTATATATATAATAAAAAAGGACTCGAGTGAGGTTAGAAATATGCAGGAATTTCGCTACTTTGAGAAGGAAAAATATTTAAGGGCGATATATAAGGAAAGGTAAATTCAGAAGACAAATTAAAAATGATATGGGCTAATTTGGAGATCATTTGGCCTTAAATATTTTCTTAATCGTTTGGGGTGTAGGTTAGTCCAATGATGATTCGGAGATGTCATTCAAGCCTCTTGGATGTAAAGTCTGTAATTTAAAAATCCAAAAATTTTCCCTCTGTTTGAGTTTATTAAATCTGTTGGGAACGTCGTGATGTATCTCTTCAATGGGTGTAACTGTAATTTGGTTGAATTGGCATTTATGTATGTGAGTGAAATGACGAGACACACTATGTTTCAAAAAACCTGTGTTCACATTAGATCTATGTTTATTTATTCTGGATCTGAGTTGTTGTGTCGTTCTCCCTACATATTGGAGTGGGCATGTACATTCCAATAGATAAATCACATATGTACTACTACAGCTTAGGGATGATTTGATTGGAAAGGACTCTTTAGTCACTATTGATGTGTATGAGTATTTTTTGTTATTGATACTATTACAGCATAGGCATCGTGGATGACCACATTTGTAGGAGCCATTGGGTCTGGAAAGAAATGTTGCTGCTGTTGTTTTGGGTTTGCGAATTCTGCTGGGTGCCAGAATGTTTTTAAGAGTTAGTGATCGTCGAAAGGTGATGCTTGGATGGACTGGTATCGCATCTTTGAGGTAAGGGTCACTTTTTATGATGTGCCAATGCTTGTGCAGTATTGACCTGATTGTTTTGTTCCCTTGGTTAAACGTTGTGATGAAATTGGTGTTATATTTATTTGCTACTGGTTTTCTCTGTACAGGGATTAGGCAGGAATCCTGGGATAGTAGTGAAGCTTTTTTTCTTGCATCTTTAATAAGTTGTGGAGGGAAATGCTTCTCTCTAAATCTCCCCTCTAAAATATTGCACTCTGTTCTAAAATTTTTGTTGGTACTACAATTTTTTCGTACTCTTCTAAATTGACCGAAGGGTACATTGGTTAACCACGGGCGATAGTGGGCACTTTTGAAGTCGATATAGCTGTTTACATCGACGGATTTAAAATGGGTTTTTGTGATAAAATGTTTGGTCAAGGTGTCATAGCTGATGGTTAGGTCCAAGAAATCGATTGAGATGTCAGAAAAAGTGTGCGTAAAAGAAATATCATAACTGTTAGTGTTTAAAAGTTTTATAAAACTTGAAGCTTCGTTTTCTGATCCTGTCCACACGAAGAACAAGTCGTCGATATAACGCCTATATAAAAGAATGTTTTTTTAAAAAAAAATGTTCCCCTAAGATGTATTCCTCTTCGAAGGCCCCCATGTACAGATTTGCGTAGGCTGGTGCGAATCTGGTACCCATCGCACAACCTCTAATTTGATTATAAAAACTGTTATTAAAAGTGAATGTGTTATGATGAAGAATAAAATCAATGCAATTGGTTAGAAAGGAAACTTGATTATCAGGGATTAGGACATTAGATGATAGGAATGATTTGGTTACCTGCATGCCTTTATTATGTGGGATATTGCTGTACAAGGAGGTTACATCTGCTGCTAAAAAGTGTATACTGGATGTGGATACGTCAGTTTTGAGATTAAAAAGATCACTGATTAGTTGGGTAGAGTCTTTGAGATAAGATGGTAACGTGAGTACAAATGGTTGAAGGTGTAAGTCTACAAAGTGAGAGAGGTTGCTGGTTAATGAGCCGATTCCTGAAATGATAGGACGTCCGGGGGGGTCTGTGAGTGTTTTGTGGATTTTGGGGAGATGATAAATAAAAGGTATGTTGGGGAAGGGTACATGTAAAAAACTTTTTTCTTTTTTCGTGAGTAGGCCCTCCTGGAATGCTTTCTCAATCATAGACGTATATTTATATATATAGGCGGGAAGGGGATTGGACACTAGTTTGCAATAAAAAGTGTTGTCATTTAAAATCCTACTCGTTTCCTCGAGATAGTTGACTCTGTTCTGGATCACTATTCCTCCTCCTTTATCGGCAGGACGAATGACTAAGTCTTCATTATTTTGCAGGGATTTAATGGCCCTTCTTTCATGTGAGGTTAAATTATCTTGGTAGAGATGGGGAGTCTCTAACGTCCTGAAATCATTACTCACTAGTGTTGAAAAAGTTTCGATGAGGGGACCCTGGTGATAGATAGGGTAAAATTCGGATTTGGGGTAGACTTCCACTGGAATGGCTTTTACATTTTGGGGAGGTATCTGTGGATCCTCTAATGTAATGGATGATAAACTAGGTTTCTGTAAAGCAAAGTGTCTGATGAGAGTGAGCTTTCTAATAAAACGGTTGAGGTCCATAAATAAATCAAAATCATTGGATGAGGATGTCGGGCAAAAGGACAGTCCTTTGTTAAGCAGATTTGTCTCATGGGTGTTTAGTGTATAAGATGATAAATTAAATATTTTTACTGTTTTATTCGGTTTTTCTTTGGATTCAATCTCGGACAATCTGATCCAGAACAGAGTCAACTATCTCGAGGAAACGAGTAGGATTTTAAATGACAACACTTTTTATTGCAAACTAGTGTCCAATCCCCTTCCCGCCTATATATATAAATATACGTCTATGATTGAGAAAGCATTCCAGGAGGGCCTACTCACGAAAAAAGAAAAACGTTTTTTACATGTACCCTTCCCCAACATACCTTTTATTTATCATCTCCCCAAAATCCACAAAACACTCACAGACCCCCCCGGACGTCCTATCATTTCAGGAATCGGCTCATTAACCAGCAACCTCTCTCACTTTGTAGACTTACACCTTCAACCATTTGTACTCACTTTACCATCTTATCTCAAAGACTCTACCCAACTAATCAGTGATCTTTTTAATCTCAAAACTGACGTATCCACATCCAGTATACACTTTTTAACAGCAGATGTAACCTCCTTGTACAGCAATATCCCACATAATAAAGGCATGCAGGTAACCAAATCATTCCTATCATCTAATGTCCTAATCCCTGATAATCAAGTTTCCTTTCTAACCAATTGCATTGATTTTATTCTTCATCATAACACATTCACTTTTAATAACAGTTTTTATAATCAAATTAGAGGTTGTGCGATGGGTACCAGATTCGCACCAGCCTACGCAAATCTGTACATGGGGGCCTTCGAAGAGGAATACATCTTAGGGGAACATTTTTTTTAAAAAAAACATTCTTTTATATAGGCGTTATATCGACGACTTGTTCTTCGTGTGGACAGGATCAGAAAACGAAGCTTCAAGTTTTATAAAACTTTTAAACACTAACAGTTATGATATTTCTTTTACGCACACTTTTTCTGACATCTCAATCGATTTCTTGGACCTAACCATCAGCTATGACACCTTGACCAAACATTTTATCACAAAAACCCATTTTAAATCCGTCGATGTAAACAGCTATATCGACTTCAAAAGTGCCCACTATCGCCCGTGGTTAACCAATGTACCCTTCGGTCAATTTAGAAGAGTACGAAAAAATTGTAGTACCAACAAAAATTTTAGAACAGAGTGCAATATTTTAGAGGGGAGATTTAGAGAGAAGCATTTCCCTCCACAACTTATTAAAGATGCAAGAAAAAAAGCTTCACTACTATCCCAGGATTCCTGCCTAATCCCTGTACAGAGAAAACCAGTAGCAAATAAATATAACACCAATTTCATCACAACGTTTAACCAAGGGAACAAAACAATCAGGTCAATACTGCACAAGCATTGGCACATCATAAAAAGTGACCCTTACCTCAAAGATGCGATACCAGTCCATCCAAGCATCACCTTTCGACGATCACTAACTCTTAAAAACATTCTGGCACCCAGCAGAATTCGCAAACCCAAAACAACAGCAGCAACATTTCTTTCCAGACCCAATGGCTCCTACAAATGTGGTCATCCACGATGCCTATGCTGTAATAGTATCAATAACAAAAAATACTCATACACATCAATAGTGACTAAAGAGTCCTTTCCAATCAAATCATCCCTAAGCTGTAGTAGTACATATGTGATTTATCTATTGGAATGTACATGCCCACTCCAATATGTAGGGAGAACGACACAACAACTCAGATCCAGAATAAATAAACATAGATCTAATGTGAACACAGGTTTTTTGAAACATAGTGTGTCTCGTCATTTCACTCACATACATAAATGCCAATTCAACCAAATTACAGTTACACCCATTGAAGAGATACATCACGACGTTCCCAACAGATTTAATAAACTCAAACAGAGGGAAAATTTTTGGATTTTTAAATTACAGACTTTACATCCAAGAGGCTTGAATGACATCTCCGAATCATCATTGGACTAACCTACACCCCAAACGATTAAGAAAATATTTAAGGCCAAATGATCTCCAAATTAGCCCATATTATTTTTAATTTGTCTTCTGAATTTACCTTTCCTTATATATCGCCCTTAAATATTTTTCCTTCTCAAAGTAGCAAAATTCCTGCATATTTCTAACCTCACTCGAGTCCTTTTTTATTATATATATAATTTTTTTTACCTGCAGTTTATGTTGCCTATCCTGCCTTCGGATCCCACTGTTTTTTTGGTTCTGCACTTTTGACTGATTTATATAACTACAATTATATTCTTTCCATGTACAGTAGTGTAAAGTATGTGATTCTCATACTAATTTACATTCCAGTTTCAAATAAGTTGCATACTCTAATTATAATCTGGACCGAACAAAGTTGCTAACCACGTTAAGCTCAGTTACTTAATTGTTTTATCAGCGCAACCATAGATGAATGCCTATGCCTGATACGGCATTCTCTTATCTAAACAATATATGCCTTTTAATAATTTTAATATCTTACCCACGGCAAACATAGTTCTACCATTCGTTCCTTGTCTATTTTCTCCGTTTGGTTGTCCTGGTAACGAGGCCGCGTCCCGGCTCCGTCCACTACGGACTCACTCGTATTAATTTACATTCCAGTTTTTTATAAAAATATATTCTAAAAAAGATGCCACATTCTCTAACTAAATATATGCTGTATACTCCAATTATAATCAGGACGCAACCAGGTTGCTAACCACGCTAAATTGAGTTATCTAATTTTTTTATCAGCGCAGCTATTTAATAATGCTTATGCCTGATACGGCATCCAAGTGCATTCTTTCATCTAATTAATACATACCTCTAGGCAGCTCTCAATGAGTTCAATGCCTTACACACGGCAAGCAGTGTTCTATCAATTCGCTCATTTGCTGTGATTTCTGCTTGGTTGTCCTGGCAACGAGGCCGCGTCCCGGCTTCGTTCACTCCAAACTCAGCTATATTTTTCAGCTTTGTTTTTATTCATTCTTCACTTATTTCTTTCATTCTTTTAACTGTATCCTATTTTATGAATAAACATCTAACTTGTATGTTGAAACACATTATGCAATTATAGCCCGGCGATGTGAACATTGTGGAACTTTTAAAAAAAACCGGGAGTGACGTCAAGATCGCACCTTGACCCCGTCAGATTTGGCGGTTTTTTTCAATTATGTTAATTTGTACCTACAGGTTATATAAGTTGTGTCCTTTCTGATATGTACATGGCCTGATGAAGACGATTGTTCATCGTCGAAACGCGTAGCCACTTTCAATAAACTGAACTTATTAATATCTCGGGACTCCGTTCCACATCATTCTCACCACACAGCAGCGCCATCAAAAAAGATCCAATTTTTTTACCTGCATTTGTTTCTACCTAAGCGGTCCCATCTTGGACACCGACCCGGATCTGGCAGCAGCACTGTGGATATTATACGCTTTGAAACCTCCGTTTTCTGGTGAGCACATTTCTTGTTACTGTTTCCTCACCTCGACCTACTGATCTACACAAGGTGGCGCCGTCTTTTTGTTCTTATTTCATAATAGAGGATGTCAGACATAAAGGGTTTGGAAACAGTGTATATGTATTTCTCCTCCCACCATGCCACGTAGATGTTCGCTAGTGATGGGTAAAATTTGGCTCCCATAGAACAACCCACACACTGTAAAAAAAATGGGAATTAGATGAAAAGTAATTGTGTTTAAGTAGGAAGTCCGTTGTCATAAGAATGTACTGCTTCATTTGATCCTCATAGGCGGTGTAGTTATACAGATGATATTCTAAAGCTGTCAGGGCTCTCTCGTGTGGTAGTGAGGTATATAGTGCCGTGATGTCACATGTCAGCTATGTATAGTTTTCCTGCCACGAGATTTGGTCCATCATCTTTAGAACAGCTGTACTGTCCTTGATACAGCTAGGCGTCCTTTTTTGCAAGTGGCTGTAATTTCCTTTCAAGCCAGGCTCCCAAACGTTCCATAAGAGATCCAATGCCGGATACTATGGGCCTCAATGGCAGGAGAAATCGATCCCTTATGTGTTTTAGGTAGAGCATGGAAAATCGGTAAGATTGGAAAATCCTTATTCATATATTCAACTTCTTTTTGACTCAAAATGCCCATAGATTGCCTTCAAGGAGTTTAGTGAGTTTGCTTTTGAAAACATTGGTAGGATCACAGGTTAATTTACGATACATAGACTGTCGCCCAACATAGTCAAAATTTCTTGTTCATATAGTGTGGCATCCATAATTACCACTGATCCTCCCTTGTCTGAGTCCCGGACCATGATACTGTCATTATTTTGTAGCTATTTCAAAGCCTTTTCTTTCCTTTTTGTTAAGTTGCATGCAATTATGATGGGGCTTTTTCCACTAAATGTGGAAAGTCATCCATAGCTGTGGATCTGGAATTCACTGGGTAGGAGGGATTAGGGATTCTGGTTGGTCTGTGATCTCCGTGTATATATGCATTGTTTGTAGTATCGTCTTGACAACGTCATCGTCGTTAGTTGTTCCATAAAATTAAAGTTGGTAAATTCATTTTGTGGGCTATTGGATAGATATTCATTTGGGATGGTTTCATTCATGATTGTATCTGAATCCTCCAAATTCATGGAATGCTTCTTCACTGTCAGCAATCTGACAAATCTGTTTGCATGCAATAGTGTGTGGTAAAGGTTGAAGCATCTAGTAGGGACAAATTTCAGACCATTTTTCAGGACTTTGATCTGGTCAAGTGAGAGGATCTTGGCGGATAAATTAAGAACTGTAAATTCATTAATTTGTTGTGTTTGGAGACTGGATATCTCCTGTTTCCTCAATCTGTGCCTGACACCTGCTCGTCTGATGTGTTTTTATTTTTGCACCGGACCCTAAAAAATACCTTCCTGAATTTGAATACGTGTCAGGGTGAGTGGGAGCTTGACTATGGTTGGGTCTAGTGGTCTCATACTGCTCCGAAAAACTGTCAGAGCCAGATAACTCAGTAGTAGCATTCGTGGAGTCATACTCCGATGATGTAAAATTTACTCTATGATGGTTCCTTCTTTGATTCCTCCTAGAATTCTTCACCAGATTAGTTATGGATCAATTCAAGCAACTGTCCATTACAAGAGGAGCAGACAACTTAACTGGCTCCCAGAGGAAAGCTCTGGGGGAACTGCGACGTCTGGATGATGTAGTGATTAAACCTGCAGACAAGGGGGGGAACATCGTGGTCTGGCCAATGGCTAAATACGAAAGGGAAGCCCTGAGACAATTACGAGATAAACATACTTATGCCAAATTGACTCACAGTCCGTTGCTTTCTTTTTCTGTAGAATTAACCAATATTCTCAGCAAGGCCCTAGATAAGGGACTTATTCCAAAGAAAATCTATGAGGGACTCTTGATCAATGAGCCTAAGAGCCCAACGCTTTACTTTCTGCCTAAGGTTCACAAGAGTCTTGTGGACCCCCCAGGACGTCCGATCGTGTCAGGTGTGGGTGGTCTCTGCGACCCAATATGTAAATTTATAGATTACTATCTCAAACCTTTGGTCGCCGATTTGCCCTCATACATCAAAGACACGACGGAAGTCCTGGGTAGGTTAGATGGTATTCAAATCGAGTCTGACATGCTTCTCGTTACGGCAGACGTCGAGTCTCTGTACACATGTATACGACATAGTGACGGTTTGGAGGCGGTCCGCTTCTACCTGGGGACCAGCAACCGGGATGGCGAAATGTGTGACCTTATACTGGAATTGCTTCAGTATATTCTGACTCACAACTTCTTTGTGTTTAAAGATCACTTTTACTTACAGACCAGGGGCACTGCCATGGGCGCGGCCTGCGCGCCATCCTATGCAAACCTGTTTCTCGGCCTTTGGGAGAGGCAGGTTTTTCTTGGGGATGGCGCCCGGGCCGCTGAACATGTGCAGTGCTGGCTTCGGTACATTGATGACATCCTTTTTATATGGCAGGGTTCCGAGTATGAACTGGTGGAATTCATGCGGCAATTGAATTTGAACTCAGTCAATATTAAGTTGACCTATAAATCACACAAACAACAAATAGAATTTTTGGACATACAGATTTTTACTGATTGTGATGGATTCCTTCAGACTGATGTCTTTCGGAAGTCCACATCAGTAAATTCTTTGCTGCATGCCACCTCCTTTCATACTCGGTCCACTGTCAGAGCCATCCCGGTTGGGCAGTTCCTCAGGATGAAGCGGATCTGCTCCACCGATGGACTCTTTGAGCGACAGTCAGATGACCTGAAATCCAGATTTACAGATAGAGGATACAGTACACGCCTCATTAAATCTGGCTATAATAGGGCTAGAAGAACTCCGCGCCTCGAGCTCTTACAAAACAAAAGTCATCCCACTGTCGATAACCAAACTCGTTTCATCACGACATATAACAATCAATGGGATAAGATGAGGTCCATTTTAGCACAATATTGGCCCATTCTAAGGTCAGAACCAGCCCTAGCAAAGAGTCTATCGCTAAAACCCATGATGACAGCTAGGAGGAGCAAAAATCTTAAGGACCTCCTGACAAAAAGTCATTATGTACCCAAAACTGTCAATCCCTTTGGCGCAAGGGAACCCATAACTGGATGTTACCCGTGTGGTGACTGCGTCGCATGCCCAAATATTAGCAGAGCTAATGACTTTAAGACAACAGATGGCAGTAAAACATTTACAATCAGAGATTATATCTCTTGTAGTACTACATACGTTGTATACTATGCCCTATGCGGTTGCCCAAAAATTTATGTGGGCCTAACATCTCGACAGTTGAGGATACGTACTAGGGAGCATGTCAGGGATATTATTGGAGCTAAGAAAATTAGTGATCTAAGACAACTAAAAACGTTACCCAGACATTTTAAAGAATGTCATGATTGCAGCCCAAGATCCCTTATGATTCGTGGTATTGATCGTATACACTGTGGCATCAGAGGGGGCGACCTGAAGAAGGTTCTGGCCCAAAGAGAATGTATGTGGATTGTGAAGCTGGGTTCTATGGTGCCAAATGGCCTCAATGAACAACTGAATTTTGCATCCTTTCTATAAATTTCCTGTAACTATCCTACCACCTTCTGTTCTTGCTTTTAATATATTTTTAACATGTGTCTTTCACTGTGTCACTTAGGTACTTATTCCATCTGACAGCCTTTATTAGATGCGAATTCCTAACCAAGAACCGGATCCTGGTCGAAGTATTGATGGAGAGGAAATATCTGTTGTGTATAGTGTCATCAACCCCTTTTTACGCTCGATGATGTACTGACAATAGTTCCCTTCTCTTAGGGCATGTTTCTATTTGTGATGATAGCGTATTTTTTACTATTCTATGTAATGAGATAATGTATTTCCCACTTTCTCTTTTTATCTATTTCTTTAGTTGGCCCCATGTGTACAATTTATTATTGGAAACACTCGGCCTCACCCACTCATTATAAAGGCTTGTCGTTCACTTATCCTGTATAATTATGGGGTACTAATATGATGTAGTTTTATCTGTATGTTATTCTGTCACATTGTGCATAAAATTTGTGCTCACTTGTTTGTAACTAAGTTAGTGGTAATCACTATATACCCACATATTTAAGACACTCTATCTCTTCTATGAAGGGAGTATAATGTGTCTCTTTTCTTTGTTCACCTTTACTTATGCATTCACTCTTATTCGTGTATGCATACACTCCCTGTTTCTCATAGAACTGTAAACTGACACAACACATATGATATCCACTCAGAACGTAAAACTGACCTATGGGATTCCCTTACCTCTCCGCCGTGTTCCTCGTCCAATGAGAAGCGCGTCTCTCCCGTTCGTCACCGCTGTGTTGACGCCCCGTTCCCGCCCCTTTAGCGCACTGCGCATGTCCGGGGTCCCTGTACGCGTCGGGGACCCTTGATATGCGCTACGGCGTTGGGGCTTGGAAGTGGGGCATGCCTCACATCCGGTTGTCGGCGGAAGATATGCGCTGCACTCTCCTTGGATCAGGTGATATCGCACACACCTGTTTTCTATAGTATTTAAGGCTGTTCTGAACTAAACACTGCATACCCCTTGAGGAAGCACACCGCGAAACGCGCGTTGGGGTTTTCCATACGTCCGTCAGGCTCCGAATACACTTCAGTATGGGTAAGATACACTTTTTCATTTGGGTCATACGTGCAAACCTTAACAATCATGTGATTGAGCGTTGACTGTCTTACTCTGCTTACTATAGGATGCGACTCAGAAACCTGCACATGCATTTATTGTGTTTCTAATTTGTATTCTTTTACATCATGTCATGCTCTTTAGTATCCATGTTTGCTCTTGTTCACACATGACAATGGTAATCTTCCTGTATGTTTACACCTGACTTACTGAGCCTGCCCGTCTGCATTGGAAATTTCAGAGTCACTCTTTCCAACTGTACCTTTTTAAAATTCTTTTGTGTTATGTGTATAATTTATGTAATAAAGGTTTATTTTTATCCTATGGCTTCTATACTCCCTGTTCTTCCCTGTGTATAAAAAAACAGATAACTCAGTAGTAGCATTCGTGGAGTCATACTCCGATGATGTAAAATTTACTCTATGATGGTTCCTTCTTTGATTCCTCCTAGAATTAGACTGTCTCTTCAAGGTCCCGCCATGTGTAAACCATATCATCATTATAGTCTCCCTGGTCCCGTTCAATTCTGGAACGTTTGGTATTAGTAATACTTGGCAGCAGCAGAGAAAAGCTGATCAAGCGCAGTGGCTGGGCATACTATTTTAGCTGCATTATTGTGGTCTGTGTAGAAAGACCTTTAAAGGTAAGAACAATAAAGATAATGGCAATACATAAGATTAGAAACAAGGCAGTAACTAAGAGCAAAAGTGCCAAGACAAACAGAGCTATCAACAACTATGAAACCTTGCCACAAATAACCAACTACAAAATGCCTGGGACTATGTTCTATGAATCCTAGAAACTTTTTCTAGCAAGTGTGGAGAGACTAAAGTCTTAAAGGCCCCTTTACAAGGGCAGATTTTCTACCCCAGTAAACTAGTGCAGACTGACAATACAGCATGTTAATATGATTGTTTGTCCCCATACATTTGCATCTTGTCGGCAGCACATCCCATTTACACAGGAGATGTGACAAGCGACCATTTTTCCTGCCGCATAAAAGCTCTAATCAGCTGACAAACAAGCGTTTGCTCATTTGATAACTAATCGCTGCCCTGTTTACACAGGGCAATGATCAGGAACACTTGTTCGCCCGATTATTGGCCCGTGTAAAAGGGCCTTTAGAACAACAGGGCCTCATGCATAAAAACTGTTCTAAGAAAAAGTGTCAGTGTCTCTCAAAGCAACCAGATTTTAGAATTTAAAGGGGTTTTTCCAGGATTCCAACATTGATAGCCTATCAATAGCTTATAATGGGCCAAATGTGTCCTTTTGGCATACGTCTGGCTGGTATGCATTGGCATTCTTTTTTTTTAAACTGTATTGGAAACCGTAGTCAACTACAATTTCCAATACTAAATGCATCCTGTAAAAAAAATAATGTATACAGCGTAATATACAATTTTTTTTCACAATGGTAGTCAATGGCAGTTGTATGCAAGAATATGGCATACACAACCACATTTATAGAGATTTTCCTGGCAAACACACTGAATGCGTTGTGAACAGAGCCTCAGGCCACTTTTTATTTTATTAAAGAACTTATTTTCCTTTTAACTTCCTGGCTGGAGGTAGGAGCAGCATAAAACTGTGGAACAGGTAAGTAAGTGTGGGCAGTGCCATGCCGACTGAAATTATTTTTATTAGCAATCATAGAACTGCAACTATATTATTGGTACTACTACTGTCCATGGCTGGCACAATGTTATAATCTATATTATGTGACATCTTACTGCGCTACTGGCAAATGTTTGCAATGCTATTGGTCAAAAAATACAGACGCTTTACCTGTAGGGTATGTTCACACGCTTAGCAAAAACCGTCTGAAAATACAGAGCTGTTTTTCAAGGGAAAATAGCTCCTGATTTTCAGCCATTTTTTAAGCAAGCTCGCTGTGTTTTTTACGGCCTTTTTTTGGAGGTGTTTTCTATAGACACCATGAAAAAAGTCTCCAAAAAAGGCTGCATAAAAAAACGCCCCATTGGAACAGAACGCCGTATTTCCCATTGAAATCAATGGGCAGATGTTTGAAGGCGTTCTGCTTCCGATCTTTTGGCTGTTTACGGCACGAAAACAGCCGAAAATAAGCCGTGTGAACATACCCTAAGAAGTGGCCTATTAAGTTCATCTTTATCCAAAGTATTTTCCATCATCTCCCTAACCCAAATCCTAGAGCTTGTTCAGCCGTCAATCATCTCATCTGTATTTCCAGCTTAACTCAACGGACTTTGCAGAACACCCAATTTGATACTAGAAAGATGGATAGGATGGAGATAACTGGAAACCGCTAGTAAAGATTTAAGCAGTGTTAAAGAGGCTCTGTCACCACATTATAAGTGCCCTATCTCCTACATAAGGAGATCGGCGCTATAATGTAGGTGACAGTAATGCTTTTTTTTTTTTTTTTTTAAACTATCTATTTTAACCACTTTATTAGTGTTTTTAGAGTTATGCTAATGAGTTGCTTAATGCCCAAGTGGGCGTATTTTCACTTTAGTTGCTTAATGCCCAAGTGGGCGTTGTACAGGGGAGTGTATGACGCTGACCAATCAGCATCATGCACTCCTCTCCATTCATTTACACAGCGCATAGGGATCCTGTTAGACCCTTATGTGCTGTCTTATACTTACACATTAAGGCTGGATTCACACGACCATGTTACGTCCGTAATCATGTTTAGTACGGGACAGTTGCCCTGCAGCGAGGCAGGGACTCCTAGCATCGTACATAACTATGATGCTAGGAGCCCGGCTCCCTGCAGTGTGTTCGGTCCGGGACTTCCGGCCGAAATACGTTCCGTCCATTACGGATGTAACATGGTCGTGTGAATCCAGCCTTACAATACTGAAGTGTTTAGACAATGAATAGACATTCCACGGAATGTCTATTCACAATCCCTGCACTTCGTTACTGTTTCTGTGGTAGTTACAGCAGAGGACGCGTAATCTTGTTGTAACCTGTCATCTACCGTGTAATCTCGCGAGATTACGCGTCCTCTGCTGTAACTACCACAGACAGAGTAACGAAGTGCAGAGATTGTGAATAGACATCCCGTGGAATGTTTATTCACTGACTAAACACTTCAGTATTGTTAATGTGTAAGTATAAGACAGCACATAAGGGTCTAACAGGATCCCTATGCGCTGTGTAAATGAATGGAGAGGAGTGCATGATGCTGATTGGTTAGCGTCATACACTCCCCTGTACAACGCCCACTTGGTCGAAAGTGAAAGTACACCCACTTGGGCATTAAGCAACTCATTAGCATAAATCTAAAAATGCTAATAAAGTGGTAAAAATAGATAGTTTTTTAAAAATAAAAAGCACTGCTGTCACCTAAATTATAGCGCCGATCTCCTTATCTAGGAGATAGGGCACTTATAATGGGATGACAGAGCCTCTTTAAGCCATTTCTGAAGGAACATAATTACAAATAAAAATTATATTGCTCCAGCAATGCAGAGGCATAGCTAGGTTCTCCAGCACCTGGGACAAAGATTCAGTTTGGTGCCGCCCCCCCCACCCCCTGAACCTCTTTCCCAACATCTCCTTCCCCCTCGCCATATTTGTTTTCTCTACCAATTAATGAGGTGTCATTTTTTTCCACTTTTTTTTTAATGTTACTCGAGCATAAAACCATTTGTACATTTTACAAGCAATATAGTTCTATTTACAACACCAGAACCAAGCTCCTTACATATATACAGCACCAGAACCAAGCTCATTACATATATGCAACACCAGAAAAAAGCTCATTACATATATGCAGCACCTGAACTAAGCTCAGTACATACATACAGCACCAGAACAAAGCTCAGTACATATATACAGCACCAAAACCAAGCACAGTGCATATATACAGCATCAGGACCAAGATCAGTGCATATATACAGCATCAGAACCAAGCTCATTACATATATACAGCACGAGAACAAACCTCGGTACATATATACAGCACCAGAAAAAAAAACTCATTACATATATGCAGCACCAGAACAAAGCTCAGTACATACATACAGCACCAGAACAGAGCTCAGTAGATATATACAGCACCAGAACAAAGCTCAGTGCATATATACAGCACCAGCATCAAGCTCATTACATATATGCAACACCAGAACAAAGCTCATTACATATATACAGCACCAGAAAAAAAGCTCATTACATATATGCAGCACTAGAACAAAGCTCAGTACATATATACAGCACCAGAACGAAGCTCAGTACATATATACAGCACCAGAACAAAGCTCAGTACAAATATATAGCACCAGAACCAAGCTCAGTGTATATATACAGCACCAGAATCAAGTTCATTACATATATGCAACACCAGAACAAAGCTCATTACATATATACAGCACCAGAAAAAAAGCTAATTACATACATGCAGCACTAGAACAAAGCTCAGTACATATATACAGCATCAGAACAAAGCTCAGTACATATATACAGCACCAGAACAAAGCTCAGTACATATATATAGCACCAGAACCAAGCTCAGTGCATATATACAGCACCAGAATCAAGCTCATTACATATATGCAACACCAGAACAAAGCTCATTACATATATACAGCACCAGAAAAAAAGCTCATTACATATATGCAGCACTAGAACAAAGCTCAGTACATATATACAGCACCAGAACAAAGCTCAGTACATATATACAGTGCCAGAAGAAAGATCAATACATATATACAGTGCCAGAATCACGCTCAGTACATATATATAGCACCAGAACCAAGCTCAGTGCATATATACAGCATCAGAACTAAGCTCATTACATATATACAGCACGAGAACAAAGCTTGGTACATATATACAGCATCATAACCCAGATCAGTACATAAATACAACTCCAGCACAAATACAGCTCAATTTAGTGCAACCCCTGCCGTATAGGTTTGCACTAAATTGTATACAGCTCCCACGGATCAAACAATGGTAAGAATATGCTTGGAGATGCTGTTACACAAAAAAAATCATACCACCCATCATCTCGCTGCTGATCATACAGTGACTACACTGCTGATTAGAGGCAGAATAAAAATTTCCATTACGTTACTCACAAGTGACGTCAGATTCTAGTTGTTCTTTTACTCTGTTCTTCTCCACCCGGTCCAGACTTCGGATGACAGCCCATTTCTGTAGTTTGCAACTCAGATGTCTTCAGCTTCTCTCACTTTTCAAACATTTCTGCACCTATAAACAAAGATAAAATTCTCATGGTGCCAGACACTGTGCCCCTAAATATAATAGCGCCATACACTGCACCTCTAATTATAATACAGACACTGTGTCTCACACACACACACACACACACACACACACACACCATGCCCCTTGTAGATAGTTCCCCCCCATAAAGCCCCCTGTAGTGCCCTACATAGATCCATCTATAGATAGTGACCCCCAGGGAGCCCCTGTAGATAGTGCCCCACATACAGCACCCTGTAGATAGTGTCCCACATATAGCCACCATTGTAGATAGTGCCCACATATAGCCACACCTGTAGATAGTTCCCTACATATAGCCCCCCTGTATATACTGCCCCACATATAGCCCCCTCTGAAAATAGTGCCCCACATGTATCCCCCCTGTAGATAGTGCCCCACATATAGCCCCCCTGTAGATAGTGCTCCACATATAGCCCACCCCTGTATATTTTGTCCAACATATAGCCCAGCCCTGTAGATAGTATCCTACATATATCTCCCCTATAAATAGCCCTCCACATATAACCCATCCCTGTATATAGTGCCCCACATATAGCTCCCCCTATAGTGCACCATATATAGCCCACCCATTTATAGCTCCCCCTGTATATATAGCCCACACCTGTATATAGTGTCCAACATATAGCCCTTCCCTGTAGATAGTGCCCTGCATACATCTCCCCATATAAATAGTGTATCACATATAGCCCACCCCTGTATATAGCCCCCTGTATATAGTTCCTCACATATAGCTCCCATTTAGTGCTCCACATATAGCTCACCCCTGTATATAGCCCCCCTGTAGATAGAGCCAACCCTGTATATAGAGTAACCCCTGTAAATAATGTGTCACTCACATTTTTATTAGGATAAAAAAATATTTTACATACTCACACTAATTCCGTTCCCATGCTGTCCGGTTGCAATGTAGACCTGTTCTATTCTGAGCAGGTGTGCTGGACTTGAACGACGCAAGCAGCGCGATTACGTCATCATGCCGCATGCGTCATTGAAAGGCGCTGATTAACAGGGCAAGTCATTCTGCCCTGCCAATCAGCGCCTTTCATGGACGCAAGCGGCACAAAGAAGTAATCGCGCCGCTTGAGTCGTTGAATGGCCGGGCGCGAAATCTACCTGGCCATTCATCACTTATAGTGTAGGAGGGGGCGCCGCCGCCCCCTCAGAGAGGCAAAAGGGCAGAAGGTCGCCGTCATGGACGGTGCGGCCCTGGCACCCCTCACCTTTCCTCTTAGTTGCGCCCCGTGCACATGGCCACGCCTACCCCCCCCCTATCTATGACCTTGAGCAATGTATTTGTTTTTTAGTAAAGTACAATAAAACACATTAACCCCTTCCTGACAGAGAGTTATTTTTCAAATCTGACATGTGTCACTTAAATGTGGTAATAACTTTTGAATGCTTTTGGAATGTGATTCTGAGACTGTTTTCTCATGAAACATTGGACTTTAAGTTAGTGGTAAAATTTGGTCAATACATTCAGTATGTAATTGTTAAAAACACCAAAATGTTGTGAAAAATTGCAAAAATTAAAATTTTTCTAAATTTAAATGCATCTGCTTGTAAGACAGATAGTAATACCACACAAAATAGTTGGTGATTGACATATCCTATATGTCTACTTTAGATTTGCATCGTTTTTTGAACATCCTTTTAATTTTCTAGGACGTTACAAGGCTTAGAACTTCAGCAGAAATTTCTCACATTTCCAAGAAAGTTTCGAAAGGCTATTTTTACAGGGACCAGTTCAGTTGTGAAGTGGCTTTGAGGGGCCTATACAATACAAACCCCCATAAGTGACCCCATTTTAAAAACTGCACCCTCAAAGTATTCAAAACTGCATTTAGAAAGTTTCTTAACCCTTTAGGCGTTTCACAAGAATTAAAGCAATGTAGAGGTAAAATGTACAAATGTAATTTTTTTTGCCGAAATTCATATTTAATAAAAAAAAAATTCTGTAACACATAAGGTTTTACCAGAGAAACACAACTCAATATTTATTGCCCAGAGTCTTCAGTATTCAGAAATATCCCACATGTGGCCCTAGTATGCTAATGTACTGAAACACAGGCCTCAGACGCAAAGAAGCACCTAGAGGATTTTGGGGCCTTCTTTTTATTAGAATATATTTTAGGCACCATGTCAGGTTTGTGGGGCCAAGAAAGTGGAAACCCCAAAATAAGACCCCATTTTAGAAACTACACCCTCAAGGAATTCATCTAGGTGTGTAGTGAGCATTTTGGCCCCACAGATGTTTCATAAATTTTATTAGAATTTGGATGTGAAAATGAAAAGTGTAAATTTTTTACAATGTAGTTTTAGCTAAAAAAAACAACAACAATGTGGGCATAAACTGCTGTTTTGGAATACGGCAGGGCTCAGAAGAGAAGGAGCACCATTTGACTTTTGGAGTACAGATTTTGCTGGATTGGTTTCTTGGCACCATGTCGTGTTTGCAAAGCCCCTAAGGTACCAGTAGAGTGGAAACTACCCAAAAGTGATTCCATTTACGAAATGACACCCCTTAAGGAATTCATCTAGGGGTCATTTTTGACCCCACAGGTATTTCATACATTTTATTAGCATTGGGCAGTGAAAATAAAAAAAAATCCTTTTTCTTCAATAAGACGTAGCTTTAGGTAAAAAAATTTCATTTTCTCAACAAATAAAGGAATAAAAGAACCCAAACAGTTGTAAAGCAATTTCTACCAAGTACGGCAATACCCGATATGTGGTCATAAACTGCTGTTTGGGCACACGGCAGGGCTCAGAATGGAAGGAGCGCCATTTGGCTTTTGCAGTGCAGATTTTGCTGGATTGGTGTCTGGGCGATATGTCGCATTTGCAAAGCCCCTGTGGAACCGAAACAGGGGAAATCCCCCAGAAGTGACCCCATTTTGGAAACTACACCCTTCAAAGTATTGACCTAGGGGTGTAGTGAGCATGTTAACACCACAGCTGTTTTGCAGAAATTAGTGTGCACTCGAGGTTGAAGAGTGAAAATGGGATTTTTTTCATAGCCAATATGTGTTGTGCCACCAAAACAAGACAGCTCTCTAATTATTATGCTGTGTTTCCAGGCTTTAGAAACACCCTACATGTGGCCCTAATCTTTTGCCTGGACATTTGACAAGGCTCAGGAGTGAAAGCGTACCATGCAAAATTGAGGCCTAATTTGACGATTTACAAAATATTGGTTCACAATTGCAGGGCTCGGATGTGAAAAGCGATTTATTAAGGGGTGTAGTGAGCATTTTCACCCAATGGGTCTTTTCGATAAATAAATGCACTGCGGATGGTGCAAGGTAAAAATTTAAATTTTTCCCTAGATATGCCATTTCAGTGGCAAATATGTCGTACCCAGCTTGTGCCACTGGAGACACACACCCCAAAATTTTTTAAAAGGGTTCTCCCGGGTATGGCGATGCCATATATGTGGAAGTAAACAGCTGTTTAGGTACACTGTAGGGCTCAGAAGGGAGGGAGCGCCATTTGGAGCGTAGATATTGCTTGGTAGTAGTTTTTCTTGGAGTTTTACTGGTATTTCAGTTTATAATGTGGTGATACATGTAAGCTGGGCAGAGTACATTCAGGGCATAGTCAGGTGGTAAAATAATGGGGTAAAAAAAACCAATAAAATAATCCATAGATATGTGTTACGCTGTGAAGCAATCCTTTATGAACAGGCCAGTCTCGCACTGATAAACGGTCTCCTTTCTTATTCCTTTTTGTTCCACATTCTGTACCTTTGCAGTTTGGGGAATTTTGCTGGGAAAGTGTTGTCCTGGTATAATATGGGCACCCTCGTTTCCAGCAGATATGTTTGGGCCCTACCTTTCCTGGTTCCCTAATTTTAGGGCCTTGATAAATCGCCTCTTGGAACAGAAGAAATGTTCCCCTCGGGCCTGCATAACTGCATATTCTTTCTTTCCTGACTTTTTGGAGCCTTAACTAATTTTATTTTATCATAGACGTAGTGGTAGGGCTGTTATTTTGCGGGACGAGCAGTAGTTATTATTGGTACCATTTTGGGGTACATGCGACTTTTTTATCACTTTTTATGCTATTTTTTGGGAGGCAAGGTGACCAAAAATCAGCAATTCTGGCATAATTTTTTAGGTTTTTTTTATGCAACGTTAACCATTATAAATGACATGTTAACTTCATTCTGCGGGTCAGTACGATTCCGGCGATACCAAATTTATAGCACTTTTTTATGTTTTACAACTTTTTGCACAATATAATTACGTTTGTAAAAAGAATGTATTGTCGCCATGTTGTAGGAACCATAACTTTTTAATTTTTTTCGTCAACGGAGCTGTATGAGGGCTTGTTTTTTGCAAGACAAACTATAGTTTTTATAGGTACAATTTTTGGACACATGCAACTTTTTAATCACTTTTTATTCCAATTTTTGTAGGGCAAAGTGACCAAAAACAGAAATTCTGTATTTGTTTTTTTGTTTTGTTTTTTTTTAAATAATTTTACTGAAAACATAACAACAGGGTCCAATATACAAATACATCAGAAGATTATTCAGAAAAATAAAACATTCAGAAGCAAAATTCAGATCATATGCCACAAAATGCTTTGGATATTCAAAAAGAAAACAGAATAATTACAGACGAGTTTAAGGTCTCAGGAGTATCACAGAACATTGGCTATATATATTTAATCCTCCCTGCACACAGGCAGAGAACATGGTATATACACAGAGGTCTCATACGTTAACCACATGTTAATGTTTTTTATTTTAAACCTGTTTTTATTAAATTTCAACTTTTTCTGGAAGGGATACGGAAGGAAAAAAGGGGAAGGGGGGGGGGGAGACAAATATATTTAAAAATGTCCATTTCCATAATAACATGTTCAGAATTATTATGTGGTACATTCGGCTAATAACAGTCAATCAAAAATCTAGTCTGGTAAAACACAACTTGCCATGGACAATATAGATCGGCATATTATCAAAACAAGGGGGAGGGGGGGGCAGTGACGGGGCATACGGGCCCGTTCCTGGTCCAAAAACGTTGGGTCAGCACCCCAAGTATATTGATTCCATCATATCCTAATCGGTGGGGAACCCAAGAGAGTCTGCTTTAAATACCAAGTAGTAGGGCCAAAGCAAGATTGTACTTTAAGCTTGATCCTATCAGGAAGAAGGGTTATAAATTTGTTCCAGACTTTGAAGAAGTGTTTTACTTTCTGTTCTTTAGACAAGGAGGCTTCTATCCAGTCCATACGAAAGAGGTATGATAACTTCTCAAGAAAGAGTCTAATAGTGGGCGGGGAGCGTGAGATCCAGCAGTGAAGTATAGTTTTACGTGCTGCTGCTGAAATAAATAGTAAGAGCTTTTTCTCATGTTGCAGGATTATATTATGTTCAGGTGGGACAATACCAAATAAGGTCCACACATCTGCATTTGGACAAGAGTGTAGCAGGTTATTGGTGACAAAAGAATGAATTTGTGTCCAGAATATTCTTATTTGGGGGGACAACCAAAGACAGTGGAGTTAGGCCCCATGCACACGACAGCAAAAAACCTGTTTTTGCGGACCGCAACTGCGGTCCGCAAAAACGGAGCCATTCACTTTAATTGAACACTGACACCTTTCCGTAGCACTACGGAAGGGTGTCAGTGCCGTGGAAATGTTCCGGGAATTCTGGAACATGTCCGTTCTTTCGCATTTTGCGGGCCGTGCTCCCATACTTTGTATGGGAGCACGGCCCGAAAATGCGGCTGTCAGTCAGCGGCCGGCCGTGCCCGCAATCGCAGGCCGTGATTGCGGGTACGGTCGTGTGCATGGGGCCTAAATCTGCATTGGGCGAGGAGCATTTGGGACAAGAGTGATCCGTGGTGTTGCCTATCGTAAAGCCTCTATGTGGGGAGATGTAAGCTCGGTGAGTTATTTTATATGCCATTTCCCAATACATTGCTGATGGTAGGTATTTATTTGCTGTTTGTAATGCAACCAAAATATCGTCAACCGCAATGTCAGATATTAGAGTGGTCCAACGGATCATTCCCGCTTTGGATTTAGAGTAATCCCATTTATGGGAAAGTAGTTGGTAATAAGTCGTTATTAGTTTAGGGGAGTGTTGTCTGGCTGGTGTCAGTGCCAGAAAGGGATCATCCCAATCGCTATCCGTCATGTGATGTAGTATCTTAGTGATGTAGCTGTGAGCTTGTAGATAGTAAAACGGGTGCGGACCGACTACATCATGTTGCAATCTTAGTTCGTTGACCATGTTGAAAAGTAGGATTTTTCAGGAATTGCAGGGATAGGGAGTATCTCGGATTAAGTGACAGTAACTGTCTACTCTTGGTCCAAGATTTCCATGTTGTGAACAATAAAGGGTTTTCAATAATGCCCTCAGGAAGTTCTGAGTATGGGGTATGTAGGAGGTTAGTCAACGATATATGAGGAAAAAATTTACCCTCTAATATGGTGTCTGTATATACCGAGGTTTGCTGTAACCAGTCTCCCACAATGCGCAGCTGGGCGGCTATGTTATAACGTTGTATGTCCGGGAAGTTTATACCCCCATTTGTTTTGTGTTGTTGCAGAATATGTAGTCCAATTCGTGGTCATTTGTTGTTCCAAATAAAACTGCGAAATAACCCATTAATGACCCCAATGTCCCGTGGTTTTAGAAAAACTGGGAGAGATTGGAAAATGTATAATAGCTTGGGAAATATTACCATTTTTAGGAGGTTAGCCCTTCCTAGAAAGGAGAGTGTGAAGCCTCGCCATGTGGTACGTTGGGACCCCAGATATGAGATGAAGGCTCCTATATTCTGCTTGTATATGAGACTAGGGGGATCTAGTAATTTGGATACCTAAGTAGGTAAGAGAAGTGGTGTTCCAATGGAAGTCATATCTAGGGGCCTAAGATGGATTTGCAGGGTCTTTTAGAAGTAGTGCTTCGGACTTAGTTGTATTAATTTTAAAACCCGATATTGAGCCAAATTTGATAACATCAGACAGTAATGTATCAAGAGAGGTTCGTGGATTGGTGATATATAACAATATATCATCTGCAAAAGCTGAGAGCTTCAATTCCGTGGCGCCAACATGTATCCCCTCAAATGGTGTCAGCGAGAGTAAGTGTCTAAGAAAGGGGTCTATGGAGAGGCTGAATAAAAGGGGTGATAATGGGCAACCCTGTCGTGTGCCTCTGTGAATCTCAATGGGTAGTGTGTTACTTCCATTTATAGTAAAGGTAGTATGGGCCTGGTCTTGTGATCCCGTGAGAAAGTTTAGGAAAACATTTCCAAACCCTCTGTATTGAAGATTGGCGTGTAAGAAAGGCCATGAAACAGAATCAAAGGCCTTCTCCGCGTCCAATCCCAGAAGCATTGTGGGTGCAGGGCCTGTATCGTGACCGCCACTGCCTGTCTAATCCCTTTGGTTGAGTGTCTATTTCTAAGAAAACCTAATTGATGCTGTGTAATTATCTTTCCCAGGATCAATTGCATACGATCTGACAAAATCTTCATTAGCAATTTGCAGTCCTGGTTTAACAGGGATATAGGTCTGTAAGAGCCTATGTCTGTCGGGTTTTTATGTGGTTTCTGAATTAAAATAGTACGTGAGCTGAAAAATTCACGTGGCCCAGATCCCTTGGTATAGATGTCATTCAGAAATCTAGTTAAGGGCGGTATTAAGTGGGGTGAAAGAATTTTGTAATATTCTAAGGATATGCCATCTGGGCCTGGTGTTTTATTATTTGGCAAGGCAGTATTGGCTCTTTGTACCTCCTCTTCTGTGAGTGCCTGGTCTAGGAGTTGCTGGTCTGGTAGTGAGAGTTTAGGCAATGTAAGAGAGGACAGGAAAGACCCTGTCGTCTCCGAATCAAATTGTCCGGGTTTGTAAAAGTCCAAGAAAAACTCTCTAATAGCTTGTTGGATTTGGTCTGGGATCAACATGGTTTCTCCCGTGGTGGGATGAGTTAGTTTCGGTATATCATATGAACATCTACGAGGCTTTGTGTCTAGAAGAGATTTAGCTTTTATGAAAAGGGATTTATTCTCCGCTGATCTGTCTGATAAATAGGATTTATGTGACTCCATCACCCCAAGATTTAATTTATCAAATTGTTTCTGTAGGTTGCTACGTCTATGTTTCAGATCACATGACCTCTCATAACTGCTTTTGATGTCATCCAAAATAGGCTGGAATTATCTACATGTTCCCTATTGTCTGAGGCATAGTGTGACCAGTGCGTATTTAGATATTGTTTAAAATCCTCTGAGGTAAATAGATAAGAAGGAAATTTCCAATTACGGCTTTTACGTTTTGGTGGTCCTGCATCTATTGTGAGAGTTATGGGAGCGTGGTCAGATATGGCCATTGTTAATATTTCCGCCGAGACAATCGCAGGGAAGGCCTGTAATGACATTATGAAGATATCAATTCTGGAGTGTGAGTGGTGAGCGTGTGAATAGTGGGTATAGTCTCGTTCCATCGTATGTAGTAAGCGCCAGGGGTCACACAGAGATAGTTGAGTCATTAGGTCAAGAATAACCGAGGCTGCCATGTCATCCTGCGTAGACGAGCTAGTACGGTCTATGTCATTATGTAGGGTGGTGTTAAAGTCTCCCCCTATTATCAGGGAATGAAGTGATTGTTGTAGTAGAAAGTTTAGCAAGTGAGAGAAAAAATGTGCATTAGGGTAATTAGGAGCGTATACATTGAGAAGGCTATATCTAATGTCCTGGATTGTTACATCCACATATAGAAATCTCTCTTCTGGGTCTGCATAAGATTCATGAATGGAGTATGATAATGATTTATGTATGATGATCGCTACTCCTCTAGTCTTAGACGTGTGAAACGCCGTCAGGCAATCACCTATCCAGTTAGCTTTTAGTGTCCCTAATGCCTATTTGTTCCAGTGTGATTCTTGCAGGAAGACTATGTCTGGCTTTAATATTTTTCGGTGAGTTACGATTTTTTTCCGTTTAACAACTGTGTTCAGTCTTGCTACATTCCAGGATACAAAATTTAGTGTTTGGGGTTGTGGATACGTGTGTGTCCACGTGTCTGTGTCAAGAGTACTCATCCTATTCCTGTGCATGGATGATAGTGTACGTTGGATCTGTCATTTCGGGAAGACTCCTTGTCCCAGCTAGCGAAGAGCCTCCTCAGTTCCCAAAGCCCGGATGTCCAGAAAGGGGGGGGGGGGGGTAGGGAAACTATGGGTCAGAGGAATGAAAAAACAAAGGGTAACATGTAAACCCAAAACTTTTGACATTATGCAAAGGTAAAAGGGAAAGAAAAGCATAACATTGAAATTATTAAACATTTATGAATGAAGAGAAGATGGAAAGTCTCCTCCCTGGGATTATATTAATTTAAATCAGTCCGGTGCCTCTCTAATCAGGCGTCGTCTAGTTTCGGCTGGATCATCATAGAACGTTGGTCTGCCATCCTCCAGAACCTTCAGGCGGGCAGGAAACAGCAGTTGAAATCGAATCTTCTGTTCGAAGAGATATTTGCAGATCGGAGTAAAGGCCTTTCGCTTCAATGCCACTGCAGCCGAAAAGTCCTGGAATATCAGGATGTTATGACCTTGTATTTGAAGGGGAGATTGCTTCCGATATGCTCGGAGAATCGTTTCTTTGACAGTCCAGTTTAAATATTTAGCGATAACCGGTCTTGGTCTGTTGTCTCTCTGTCCCCTCGGTGGCCCGATTCGGTGAGCCCTTTCGATGGTCAAGGGATCAAATGGTGGGTTATGGTTGAGCGCCAGCGGAACTTCTTTAGTGAGATAGGGAATAATGTTCTCAGCCCAGATTTTTTCCGGGATTCCTATGAATCGTAAATTATTTCTCCTATCCCTATTCTCCAAGTCCTCTATTTTGTCATGGGTATAATTTCAGCATTTTGTCGTTGCGACATAGCTTGGTCCAAATTTGAGATGGTGTCCTCGTGCGACAATAATTTTGTTTCGAGATCAATTATCTTTTGAGAGTTGGTTGTTATTTGAGTCAAGGTTGAGTTTATAGAGGCGTGCAAAATGTCAAAGCGTTTATCCGGTATTGGGAGGAGCTGTCGTGTGACTTCTTGCGCCATATCAAAGGCTGGCCCCTGCATAGAAACTGGGGAAAATTCAGGAGAGGGTGCTGGAGAAAGATTGGGAGGAGTAATATCCCCATCTGAGAGTAGGTCCTGTGATGGCGAGGGTGTCTCTTCCACCGGTGAAGCACAAGATTTTGGTTGTGCTTTTGTATTGTCTTTTAGGTTGTTTCCCTTTAGACATCGTCAGTGTAGGTGGTCGTGACGATTGAGATTGTCTAGTCTGTCGTAGGTTCGTGGCCGAGGAGGACTTGTTAAGGTATTTGTCCATCTCTATATGGGTAGAGAGGGAGAGAGAGATCAGTTTCCCCAGGAAAGGTATCCAATTAATCTAGTTCATGTGGAGGCCCGGTGGACCCAGATAGGTCATCAGTGCGAAAAAAAAAAAAGTCAGGGCCAAGCGTTCGGGGGAAATATGGACCCGTAGCTTAGGGCGTCCCTAGGTATTATTCGTGCCGGCAGTGTTCCCCTGCTAAGCAAATATTAACTTTCAAAGCAACGTCTCTAAAATATCCGTAGAGAGGTTAAAACCTCAGGGCCAAATAGGTCATATTGTCAGAGAATAAACAGTTTGTGAACCAGATGGATTGCCACACGGGGTCCTATTACGTATTAGAAGAGCACTTTCAAAATGCCAGGCCAGTAGACAAGTTCAGGACCAAACACCCCCTCTCAGGAACTCCAGGGAGCGTGGGGTAGGGATTGTACACCTGCAGCAGTGTGTATGTATCTGTGCAGCCTGGGATAACAGTCGAGAAGTCAGGCAGGCAGGGGGGCTCAGGCCTAAATTCTGCGCCACACACCAGGGTCTCAAGGGAGCAAAGATCACTTCCCTGTGGCAGTTTGTATCTATGCTGTCCAGGGTGGCAATTCAGAAGCTCACAGAATCCCCTCCTATGGGAGCCCTCTGTCGTCTGTATTTATTCAGGCAAGTAGGGAGGGAGGTGCAGGCCTAGACCCAGTGCCAGGCACCCCTTCCCAGGGACACCAGGGAGCGTGGGGCCAAGATTTTCGGGCAGGTTCCGGCAGAACTTTTTGGGCTCCGAGATCCGCGCCCCCTGCAGGGTGCTACCAAACACCCGCCAGTGCCAGATGAGGTGCGGATGGTGCCGATATCCCCCAGCTAGCACCCGGTCCCCCGGAGCCTCTGTAAAACGCGGCCACTCGCAATGCCCCGCCCACCGGAACTTACCACATGTTAATGTAATACAGCAATAGCATTATTTAAAGAATGCCGAAGTCCTAGAACTGTACAATGAGTGAGACTAGAGGAGGGAGGTGCAGGCCTAGACCCAGGGCCAGGCACCCCTTCCCAGGTACACCAGGGAGCGTGGGGCCAAGATTGCTCACCTGTGGCAGCTGGAGTTTGTGCTGTCCGGGAAGGCAGGTCCGTGATAGCGCTGGATCCCCTCTCTGCAAACCGGCGCTCCCAGGGCAAAGTCCGTGATGGCGGTCGGACGAGATCCAAGATGGCGGACCGTGTAATGCGGTGCCGTGCAGTATTGCCCGACTTTTGGGGCTCCGAGATCCGCGCCCCCTGCAGGGTGCTACCAAACACCCGCCAGTGCCAGATGAGGTGTGGATGGTGCCGATATCCCCCAGCTAGCACCCGGTCCCCCGGAGCCTCTGTAAAACGCGGCCACTCGCGATGCCCCGCCCACCGGAACTCACCACATGTTAATGTAATACAGCAATAGCATTATTTAAAGAATGCCGGAGTCCTAGAACTGTACAATGAGTGAGACTTGAGGAGCACCATCCTCCCCATATGGCGACAAATTTATCAGATCCTCCCCAGTTCTTATATACTATATATTCAAATGGGAGGATATCATTTAGTAATTTACACCATTGGGCTATTGTCGGCGTCCTGTCCGCAATCCATCGTATGGCCACAGCTTTCCTTGCCATGAACAAGGTCTCCCTCAGGAAGATGCGTTCATGTGATGACCAGATTCCCTCAGAAGTCAATCCCAGAAGACACAGTTCGGGAACGAGTGGTACCTCCTTCTCCAATACCTTCTTTAATAAAGTAACAACTTCACTCCAAAAGGCAAAAATAGAAGGGAAGGGACAATAAGCCATTCACTAACACCTGTGCCCTAGGGGACTGACAACAATGGCACACAGTTAATGAATCGGTCTCCAAATCCAAACTTCTTCAGGACTACTAGCAGATAAGGCCATTCCACGGACTCGAAGGCCTTGGCAGCATCAAGAGATGCCAATTCCCAATCCTGTTGCGCCCCCTCACCAATCTGCTATGCAACCTGGACTCTCCTTATATTCGCAGAGGTGGACTTACCAGGCATAAACCCACTCTAATCCTGGTGTATTATATCATTTATTGCGCTACAAAGGCGGTTGGCCAACAGTTTGGTTAATATTTTATAATCCACTGTAAGAAGTGATATAGGTCAATAGGGCCCACAGTCCTCTGGGCTTTTCAAGAAAACCACTACGGTTGCATCACACATCGACCCAGGGAGAGCATTTTTATTAAATACATATTCAAAGAGGGTCAATAACTAAGGAGTTAACAGTTCTCTGTACTGTAAGTAAACCTCTAGGGGGATCCCATCAGGACCAGACGCCTTATACTTACCATAGATCCCATTCCCTCCGATATCTCCTCTAGAGTGAAAGGGGCGTCCAACATCTGTACATGCTCTGGTGACAGAACAGGGAAGGATATTTCCCCTAGTTAGGACCCCAGCTCATATCTAACCCGAGTAGTGTACAATTGGGAGTAGAACATACCAAACTGTTGTAAAATAGCTTCAGGGGATGTGATCACAATGTTATCTTGATCTCTTATACGGAGTACAGGAGGAGAAGTAGTATTGTGTCTGACTACACGAGCAAGCAATTTGCCAGACTGGTTCCCCAGTTCAAACTGGAATTGCTTGGTAATGAATAATTTTCTAGAGGCTTTCTCCTTTAAAATCTGTAGATATTGTTTGCCCAGATCCAACCACTCCTGTCTATGCTCTAGGGATGAATGTTGCACAAACCGCCCCTCAGCGTGACGCAGCGCTGTGCCAAGTCCTCCTCCTGAAGGGCCGAGGAATGTTTTATGGACGACTTAAGACAATCTCTAAGGTAAGCCTTTAGAGTATCCCATACAAGGATACGGTCCTCCATCTGAGCATGTACCTCAAGAAATACAGATAATTGATCAGGTATTAGTTCATTTTACCGCATGAGCCGGAGCCAGAAAGGATGTATCTTGCCCATGCCCCTCTGTCCAACATGTGGTTGTTTCAACGTTAGCAATAATGGACTATGATCAGAGATACCTCTTGGTAAATTAAGTAAAGTGATAATATCACCTACAATAGCAGGGGTTCCAAATATGTAATAAATCCTCGAAAGAGCATTATGCTGTGGAGTGTGGCATGTGAATTTCCTAACTCCAGGGTGTGTAACTCTCCACAAATCTATCCATCCCATTTCTTGAATAAGCAGTTGTCATGGTGAGGATCCTACCGAACCCCTACCCCCAGAGTGCTGCAAACGGTCTAAAAAAGTGTCCATTAGAGATTGAAATCACCCATCAATATAATATACGCTTCAGGGTGAGAGGAGGCAAAACCTACGGCAGCCTGAATAATTTCCAAGGCGGCTGGAGTGGGGTTATATAGCCCCATAATTACATGTGGGCGTTCATCAATGAGTACATGTACAAATAAGTATCTACCATTAGGTTCCCATCGCAGCCTGGAGCGCACCATCAGAGCCACCCCTCTAGAATTTGTGGTATGTGAAGCGTGTCTGACCCACTGCAGCCAAGGTTTCTGCAAGGCCTGAGAGGTGTCAGAAACCATATGTGTTTCTTGCAAGCATATCAGATGGGACTGGTGGTGTCTAAGGACAGAGAATACCATACTATGTTTTTCAGGGGAACCCAAACCCCGTACATTCCAAGACATTAGTTGCATGCCCGACATAATTCTGTCCCGCGATCAATTCGGCAAACATTTCTCCCACACCCAATGAGCACAAATACATCAATAGAACACCTAAACCATCTTTTCCTTGGGAAAATCCACAATTTAGCATAAGGAATCTCACAAATGTCTTCATTAAACAAGTAGGACCCATAAACTTGTTTAAAATAATTAATAATAAACATTGCTTAACCAGAGATAACTTTTTCCATGGCCTAAGCAGCAGGCCCACATCGACTCGGACCTCATCTATTTGTGTCTCTCATATAAGTGTCTCTGAGTCTTCCTTCAATGTCAAGTCCTTCTCAGATACAGTAGGATCAGGACCGCTATCCTCAGCCGCAGCAGCAGCCGGAGGCTTCAAGGAGGAACTCCCGCCAGCACCAGCTTGGGTCACCACGGGGGCATAGGATTTAAGTATTTCCGTTGCCTCTGCAGCTCTACTCGATCCCATTTGTCTCTTGGGGGGGGGGGGGGGGTTTCTTCCCTTCCTACGTAGGTGGTTTGGAATTTTGGCAGGATGTACAGTGAAGAAAATAAGTATTTGATCCCTTGCTGATTTTGTAAGTTTGCCCACTGTCAAAGACATGAACAGTCTAGAATTTTTAGGCTAGGTTAATTTTACCAGTGAGAGATAGATAATATATAAAAAAAAAAAAGAAAATCACATAGTCAAAATTATATATATTTATTTGCATTGTGCACAGAGAAATAAGTATTTGATCCCCTACCAACTATTAAGAGTTCAGCCTCCTCCAGACCAGTTACATGCTCCAAATCAACTTGGTGCCTGCATTAAAGACAGCTGTCTTAAAGAGGCTCTGTCACCAGATTTTGCAACCCCTATCTCCTATTGCAGCAGATCGGCGCTGCAATGGAGATAAGAGTAAAGTTTTTTGTTTTTTTTAAAACGAGCATTTTTGGCCAAGTTATGGCCATTTTTATATTTATGTAAATGAGGCTTTCTAAAGTACAACTGGGCGTGTTTACAGTTAAAGTACAACTGGGCGTGTATTATGTGTGTTACATCTGGGTGTGTTTACTACTTTTACTAGCTGGGCGTTGTGACGAGAAGTATCATCCACTTGTCTTCGCAACGCCCAGCTTCTGGCAGTGCAGACACACAGCGTGTTCTCGAGAGATCACGCTGTGACGTCACTCACTTCCTGCCCCAGGTCCTGCATCGTGTCGGACGAGCGAGGACACATCGGCACCAGAGGCTACAGTTGATTCTGCAGCAGCATCGGCGTTTGCAGGTAAGTCGATGTAGCTACTTACCTGCAAACGCTGATGCTGCTGCAGAATCAACTGTAGCCTCTGGTGCCGATGTGGCCGACATCGATCTGGGGCTCCATGCAAAATCTCACCTCGTGGGGTATCCTTGATCCTGAGGAAGGTGAGAGCTCAGCCGCAAACTACACAGGGGGAACTTGTTAATGATCTCAAGGCAGCTGGGACCACAGTCACCAAGAAAACCATTGGTAACACATTACGCCGTAATGGATTAAAATCCTGCAGTGCCCGCAAGGTCCCCCTGCTCAAGAAGGTACATGTACAGGCCCGTCTGAAGTTTGCAAATGAACATCTGGATGATTCTGAGAGTGATTGGGAGAAGGTGCTGTGGTCAGATGAGACTAAAATTGAGCTCTTTGGCATTAACTCTACTCGCCGTGTTTGGAGGAAGAGAAATGCTGCCTATGACCCAAAGAACACCGTCCCCACTGTCAAGCATGGAGGTGGAAACATGTTTTGGGGGTGTTTCCCTGCTAAGGGCACAGGACTACTTCACCGCATCAATGGTAGAATGGATGGAGCCAGGTACCGTCAAATCCTGAGTGAAAACCTCCTTCCCTCCACCAGGACATTAAAAATGGCTCGTGGCTGGGTCTTCCAGCACGACAATGACCCGAAACATACAGCCAAGGCAGCAAAGGAGTGGCTCAAAAAGAAGCACATTAAGGTCATGGAGTGGCCTAGCCAGTCTCCAGACCTTAATCCCATCGAAAACGTATGGAGGGAGCTGAAGATCCGAGTTGCCAAGCTACAACCTCGAAATCTTAATGATTTACAGATGATCTGCAAAGAGGAGTGGGCCAAAATTCCATCTAACATGTGTGCAATCCTCATCATCAACTACAAAAAAACGTCTGACTACTGAGCTTGCCAACAAGGGTTTTGCCACCAAGTATTAAGTCGTGTTTGCCAAAGGGATCAAATACTTATTTCTCTGTCCACAATGCAAATAAATATATATAATTTTGACTATGTGATTTTCTGTTTTTTTTTTAAATATAATCTATCTCTCACTGGTAAAATTAACCTAGCCTAAAAATTCTAGACTGTTCATGTCTTTGACAGTGGGCAAACTTACAAAATCAGCAAGGGATCAAATACTTATTTCCTTCACTGTATATCCTTAGGATGAAGTGAAATAGGATGCCGGCACGGAGCTACAGCTTCACACGTCCTCTCACATAAGTAGCTAGCCATGCCCCCCTCCTGGGCATTGTTTCTTAAGGGGTTTTTTACGCCGTTCACCGCGTGGGATAAATAACATAATATTTATTTAGTTCAGGCCGTTACGTCGCAACGATACCAAATATGTATGGTTTATTTATTTTTTTCAATAATAGGACTTGATAAGGGAAAAAGGGCGATTGTGTTTAATTTTCTTACTTGAAAATGTTATATGTTTTGCAACTTTTTTTTTCACTTTTTTTAGTCCCACTAGGGTACTTGAAGGTCCAACTGTCAGATTTTTTTTCTAACACACTGCACTACCTATGTAGTGCAATGTATTAGAACAGTCAGTCGTTCACTGACAGCAAGTCGATTAGGCTTCGCCTCCGGGCGGAGCCTAATCGGCTTCCGTAATGGCAGAGCAGGAGGTCATTGTTAGGCCTCCTTTTGCCATAGCAGCAGTCGGCAGCCCTGCGATCGCGTGCAGGGCTGCCAATCTGCTGCCAACCTCTAAGATGCGTTTGCTTTCGATCGCTGCATTTAAGGGGTTAATGGCAGGGATTGGAGCTATCTCCTGTACCTGCCATTACAGGTGGATGTCAGCTGTAACATACAGCTGATAGCCACCACTGATGACACTAGCTCAGCTCCTGAGTCAACGCCATCTTGCCGGCGGCTACGGTGGGCTCCTGTACTAGGCAGACCGGGGGGGCCAGTATTAGGCCTCCGGTTGCCATTGCAGCCATCGGCACCCCGGCAATTTTATTGCTGGGCTGCCGATGAGCTGCAAACCCCTTAAATGCAAAGCAATTGCTTTTGACCGCTGCATTTAAGGGGTTAATGGTGGGGATCGGAACTAAATCTGCTCCCCGCCATTACAGCAGGGTGTCAGCTGTAGGATACAGCTGACACCGAGGGATGGTGGCACCGACTCAGCTTCTGAGCCGGTGCCCGCCATTTGTCGTATGGAGACGGCAAAATGCAGGAAGCATTAGCTTTCCATGACGTATCTTTACGACAAATGTCAGGAAGGGGTTAAAACCACTGACAGGTGAGGGGAATAACATTGGTTATCTGGTTACAATGGCGCCTGCCAAGGGATGGAATATATTTGGCGCATGTGATCAGTTAGTTCTTGGAAGCATGTTAGTGTTGGAAGCAAGAAAAATGGGCATATGTAAGGATCTGAGTGATTTTGACAAGGGCCAAAATGTAATGTCTAGATGACTGGGTCAGAGAATCTCCATATTTCGAGGTTGGGCCTCCATGGATTGTAGTCATTTTTCTAGCACATCCCACAGATGCTGAATTGGATTGACATATGGGGAATTTGGAGGCCAAGTCAACACCTTGAACTGGTCATGTTCTTAAAATCATTCCTGGATAATATTTTCAGTGTGTCGTGGCGCATTATACTGCTGAAAGACGTCGCTGCCATTAGGGAATACCGTTGCCATAAAGAGGTGCACCAATGTTTATTCCAGCAGAACATTATCCAGAGCATCATACTCCTTCCGCAGGCTGTCCTTCTTCCCATAGTACACCTAGCCATGTACATAAAGTAAAAGAAACTACAATTTATCAGACCAGGCCACCTTCTTCCATTGCTCCATGGTACAGTTCTGAAGCTCATTGTAGGCACGTTCGGCTATGGACAGGTCAGCATGGGCACTCTGACAGGCCTGTAGCTACGCAGCTTCAAATGCAGAAGGCACTGATGCACTGTGTGTTCTGACACCTTTCTATCATAGCATTAACTTTTTCAGCAACTTGTCCTACAGTAGCTCTTCCGTGCAATTAGACCAGACGAGATAGGGTATGTGCACACGATAACTGCCTTTACGTCTGAAATTACGGAGCTGTTTTCAGGAGAAAATTTCAGACGGAATTGCTCGTACTCGCGTTTTGCGGGGCGTCCATTATGGACGTAATTTGGAGCTGTTCTTCATTGGATTCAATGAACAACGGCTCCAATTACGTCCCAAGAAGTGTCCTGCATTTCTTTAACGAGGCTGTTATTTTACACGCCGTCTTTTGACAGCGACACGTAAAATGACAGGTCGTCGGCACAGTACATCGGCAAACCCATTGAAATGAATGGGCAGATGTTTGCCGACGTATTGGAGCCGTGTTTTCAGGCGTAATTCGAGGCATAAAACGCCTCCATTACGCCTGAAAATAGGTCAAGTGAACCTTCCTAAGGCTGGGTTCACACGAGCACATTAACGTCCGTAATGGACGGACGTATTTCGGCCGGAAGTCCCGGACCGAACTCAGTGCAGGGAGCCGGGCTCCTAGCATCATAGTTATGTACGATGCTAGGAGTCCCTGCCTCTCTGCAGGACAACTGTCCCGTACTGTAATCATGTTTTCAGTACGGGACAGTAGTTCCACGGAGAGGCATGGACTCCTAGCATCGTACATAACTATGATGCTAGGAGCCCGGCTCCCTGCACTGAGTTCGGTCCGGGACTTCCGGCCGAAATACGTCCGTCCATTACGGACGTTAATGTGCTCGTGTGAACCCAGCCTAAGCCTTCACTCCCCATGTGCATCAATATAGTTTTGAATCTGTTCAATGAGCCCAAAATAGAGAAGAAACTTACGAAAGGATATGTACTAAGTTTATACACCTTTAAGCACCTTGTGACATATCAGATGTGATTGGTAGGAGTCATATAAGACCTCTACCATTTAGCGAGCCCCTGCCGCATTGGTTATTTTTGGGCCAGAGTTCCACATCTCCTTCTTCAGGTAAGGTGTATGGTTGGGTTTTCAGCCAGTGAAGATTTGCTGCAGATTTTGCCTGTATTTTGTAAACCAAAACCAGAAGTGGCACCAGAAAAGCAGACCTATAAGGCATTTCTATATAATTCTTCTATTTTGGCTCCGTTCCTGGTTTTAGCTAAAAAAAAAAATAAGTGCAAAATCTGCAGCAAATATGTACTGTGGGAACCCAGCCTAAGGGTTTGGCGAATTGACCCCCTCACTCATTAACATCTTCTGACTTGCCTGAATGACATCAAAGCTGTTTAAAAAAAACGTACATACCCTTTAAAAGGCTTACGCTCCTAAGGGGAAGCTTTCATCGCAGACATGGGATCGGTCTTTTTACTCCCTTAAAGGGGTTTTCCCATTAGGGACAATCTAGAGGTAGAATAGGGTTTAGGGCTCCCCGTTCTAAAGATAGATGCGGCTCCCAGAGGTGGGACCCACCCTCTATCTGACATATATGGCATATCCTGTGGATATGCCATAAATGTCCCTAATGGGAAAACCCCTTTAAGCCGCATTCAGGTGGCTTAATTTTGGGAGCTGCATCTTTTGTGCCCATTGTCAAACAAAACCTTTGGGAAAGGTTTTTCTGTTTTGTGTTCTGACGTTCTAATCCTGATCTGAGCAAACAATCGTAGTTCTAATATGTATTGAGGGGTGGCTTCACATGCAGCGGTTTTTTTTTTGTGGCGGTTTTCTGCAGCCAGATGTTAGCTGGAAGTCAATGCTGAAATATAGAACACACTACAATCATGAACTTTTTTTTTTTGTCTGTTTTTTGGCTCGGCTGTGTTTTTTCAAAAGCAAGAGTTGACTTTGCTTTTTCTATAAGGGTATGTTCACACGGCAACGCCAATTCCGTCTGAAATTACAGAGCTGTTTTCAGGCGAAAACAGCTCCTGAATTTCAGACGTTTTGACAAGTGCACGCGTTTTTCGCGGTGTCTTTTACGGACGTAATTGAAGCTGGTTTTCATTAGAGTCAATGAAAAACGACTCCAATTACGTCCCAAGAAGTGACATGCACTTCTTTGAGGCGGGCATCTTTTTACTCGCCGTCTTTTGACAGCGGCGCGTAAAAAAAAAGCCCGCTGCACAGAACACCGTAAGACTCATTGAATTCAATGGGCAGATGTTTGCAGACTGTTTGGAGCCGTTTTTTTCGGGCGTAATTCGAGGCGTAAAATGCCTGAATTACGTCCGTAAATAGGGCGTGTGAACATACCCTAACAGTTAGGCTGGATTCACAAGTCCCGGCCAAACACACTGCAGGGAGCCTGGCTCCTAGCATCATAGTTATGTACGACGCTAGGAGTCCCTGCCTCGCTGTGGGACAACTGACCCGTACTGAAAACATGATTACAGTATGGGACAGTTGTCCCGCAGTGAGGCAGGGACTCCTAGCGTCGTACATAACTATGATGCTAGGAGCCCGGCTCCCTGCCGTGTGTTCGGTCCGGGACTTGCGGCCGAAATACGTTACGTCCTTTACGGACCGAACATGCTCGTGTGAATCCAGCCTGTGTTTGTTCACATGACCTATTTTCAGACGTTTTTTGGGCTGCAAGCGCCCCAAAAAATGGCTAAAAATGTGGGGGCTGAACGCCTCCAAACATCTGGCCATTGATTTCAATGGGAAAAAGGGCATTCCGTTCCCACGTGGTATTTTTTTACGCGACCGTTTTTAAAAACAGCCGTATAAAAAAACGCCTTGTAAAAAGAAGTGCATGTCACTTCTCAAGACGTTTTTCATTGGGTCAATAGAAAAACCGCTCCTTGCTTAAAAAACGGCTGAAAATCAGGGGCGGTTTTCCCTTGACAATAGCTCCGTATTTACAGCTGTTTTTTGTTAAGCGTGTGAACATAGCCTTAGGCCTTATTCACACGTACATGTCCGTTTTGCGCACGCAAAAAATGCTGCATTGTGCGCACGCAGTTCAGTGTGACATGTGTATATGGTGCGTGGCTGCGTGATTTTCATGCAGCCGGCATCATTATGACACTCCCTTTTTATGTGACGACACAGTAAAGGAGGGGATTTTATGTTTCCCTTCTGTTCTTTACCAGCTGTAGCACGAATAACGCGCATCACCCTTAAGTGGTTCCGTGTGCCGTGCGCGATTTGCACCCACCCAATGACTTCAATGGGTGCGTGCTACGCGAAACACGGGCAATTATAGGACATGTCGTGAGTTTTACGCAGCGCACATACGCTGCGTGAAAATCACTGACAGTCTGAAAGGCCCCATTCACTAACGACGTATAACACATTCGTGTGAATAAGGCCTTTGTGTCATTTTTCTTCCATAGACATCCACAAATTTTTTTCAGTCCCCAAAAGGCTGCCTGTTTCAAAGGGTGTTGCGTTTTTTTTCAAATCGTGTTACAAGGAGGATTCTTTGCATCACATGCTTTGAAATGTAGCAAAACACACAAAAAGTGTGTCTGAAAAAAGCCTAAGGCTAAGACACAACAGTGGGAAAAAATGGCCATTAAGAAACTGATCGCGTCAGTTTTTCATGGCCGTTTTGCATCGGTGTCTTCAAATTTTCATCTATTTCAAGTCCGTCTGACCCTCTTTAATGGCAGTTTGAGATCCGTTTTTATGGCTGTTAAAAAAAATTGATTTAATTTTTCAGGTTTTTTGTTGTCCCAACCCCCTGAAAATACCAGTGCCGATGTAGATAGCACCAGTGTCCACTCTAGATCGTGCCACCCCCTGCAGCAGATAGCGCCATTGGGGAACCCTCTAACATCACTGTACATATATAGACCGTAAAGCCAGGGGCTCCTCCAGGAGCAGGATCCCCAGCCAGAGCATCGCAACGCTCTGGCCAGGGATACTGCTCCAGACGGAGCCCATGACATCACTGCCCATATAGGGACAGTGATATTAGGGGTTTTGAGATGACAGATTCCCCGTTAACACTTTGGCTGGGGATTTCCGCATCTCAAAGCTCCTGACGTCACTGTCCATATATGGACAGTGACATCAAGAGCTATCCCAAGACAGGTGTCCCCGGCCAGGGACTCCATAGTTGAAAGCCCTAACATCACTGTCCATATATAGACGCTTGACAAAGGCTGCATTGAGCAGCTGAAACGTTGCACTGTTTACTACACTGATGGGAGAATAAATCCACTTTTCGGACGACATCTGTTTGGAGTGCTGCCTCTCTTTTCTACTTCTTGTTTGGACATTGTGGGATTTAAAAGTCAGATCCCTGGAGGTCAGCACCCATCTGGGCCCTGAAGGCTTCTTTTGTTCTGCTGTACTGCTCACACTCTCTTTCCATATATAGACAGTGATGTCAAGGGCTTCCCCAGCGCTCACAACTTAAAGTAGCCCGGGGAGTCCTCTTGTGAGGGCCAGGATTAGTTTGTAATGACTGTCACAAGGATTGATTCCTGAAAAACATCAGTTAAAAATTGATCCATTGTTTTCTACGACAGCTGTTGGGCAGTGAAAACTGGCAGAAATAGGACACGTCCTATTTTTTTGACGCCCAGTATTCAAGAGCCGTTAAATAAAAATGGCCACGTGTGATGCCATAGAACTTCATTGTTCAGGAAACGGCCATCTCTGGGCCATTTTTCCGTCGTGTGAATGTAGCCTAAAGCTATATTCACGACAGTGAAAAAAGTCTGATAAAAAAGGATTAACGGTTTTACTTACGTAAGACTTTTACATGAAACTTTTAGTTTCCCAGCCGTTAACAAAACAGATAAATTTCATTTGTCAGGGTTTTTTGTCCCATCTTCCTGAAAACACCAGTGTCCAAGTAGATAGTTCTACACTGCCCCTGTAGATAGCTTAATAGGGATAAAACAAGGTTCAACCATCCCTTGTTTGAACTCGAGGGCCATATGTATTTTTTTCAACCATACTGTAACTATGAATAGTGCCAGTGCCCACTGTAGATAGTCCTTACATAGTTAGTGCTAGTGCTCACATAGATAGTGCCACAGTCCCCAGGTAGAGTGCACCCCCTGTAGATAGCTACACTCACCTGTCTGTTTCGGCGCCGTCCTCTTCTCTAGCGATGAATGCCTAGTCTCTTCCGACCATGCCTGCTCCAGCGAACGTCGCCGCACTACGAAAAAGCACCGAATGTGGAGGAAGGCCGTGCCTCCCAGCGCTGTCAATTGATTTTGTGTCCTAAGGACGCGAATGCAATTGAAATTCCAATGTAACCACCAATCAGTTTTCAACGACCGTCACATGGATAGAGTTATCAAAAACTGCCATTAAAAACGGATCCATTGATTTCTATGGGGACTGTTGGGTTGCTAAAACGGCTAAAAACAGAACATGTTCTATTTTTTGACAGCCAGTGTTCACGGCCGTTAAAAAGAACGTCCGTGTGAATACACCCATTATACTTCACCTATGGGTGGTTTCACACATCGTGTTTTTGGGAAAACCTTTGAACCAAAAACGCTGCAGTAAAAGGTTAGCTGAAAGTCTATAGTGGAATATAAAACGCACTACAAATAATGTATTTTTTTGTTCTATTCCATGGTCTTTTGGTGTGTTTCTGGAGGTCTGTGGTGTTTTTTTTCAAAATGCAGCATTCTCCAGGGTGTGGCGTTTTTTCTGGCTCTTTTCTCCATAGGCTTCTCTATAGAACTAGAAAAATGCCAGAACAAAAGGAATGTTGCATATGTAACGAATAGGAAAAACACCAAGAATGCTTAAAAAAAAAAGTGTGAAGAGGCCTACATTTTTCCAGTTTAAATGAATTATGAAACTTTTTTTATACAGTTTCTTTTCACCGAGTGCAAGCAGGATATAAGAGGTTGCGTAATTTTTCATTATATAATACAACATTGTTATTTACATAAAGTGGAAAACATATGGCAAAAATGTGTGTAAAGTAAGTTGTGTAATGGAGAGAGCTACTAAGTCCACTCCTATATGTGGCCTCCTTGGTGAATGGGGGTCTGGGAACCCCTGTTCTCCCAATATCTTGTAGCTATACAACACATGTTTTTAGTGGGAATTCCCCTTTTAGACCATCGGTGGAGATGCCAGCACTGAAGGCTCAATGCAGGACATGGTTTGAGAAATAAGAAACGTGTGACAATACAAAAATGGGGAAAACAAACAAAAAACTTCTAAAATCTACAGACAGTATCCAAAGTACCATTTATTATGAGTCCTTTAAATAAATAGAAATGTTAATTGAATTTAACTAAAAGATATGCATTGAATTAGAAATTTAGTTCTTAGCACAAAAATATACATTCCTGATAGTTTGCCAGGCGTAAATAAGCAAAGAAAAACACTGAATGGATCTTTCCACGACCATTGAATGGCCTTCGAATGATCAGAATTCCATTTATTGGAACCATTTCTCAGTGACACTTTTCATTTTATCCAGAACATACATAAGAAAGGCAGCCCACCAGCTCTATTGGTCACCAATGTCAGTGGTGGCACTGCCCACCATTACATTAGTGACAGCCATCAGGTAGTCCTGCATTTCTGGTGTAAGATATGATCCAAAAAACATGTAAAAACACTCCGACTGTAAAACTGAGTCCAAACCAAAACCTGACAGGGCATTCTGGGACTTGCAGTTTTATAATATACAGCGTGCTACACTTTCCTGGTTTATAAAATCCCATGCCTTCAGCGCATGTTGAACAACATCTGCACGAGCAGACTGGCGTTTGCAGTCCAGCAGCAGCTGAGCCATAGTTTCCATTAGGTATAAGATACAGATTGCTCTTTGGTAATGAAGACAGATGACATTAGCAAGTACCATTATTACACAGTATAAATGAACTTACAGGATACATAATCTTTGTAAAATATATAAAAAATAATGTCACAGCTGCATTTATTCAGTTATAAAAGGTAACTCACTTATACAAAGTTCTCCTAACCACAATGAGAGGCACTTTAACTGGCGTGACGGGGAAGAGTACAGCTCATACCTAGAGAATGCCGTTCTCTTACATTGTATAAATGGCTTTACAATTACAGGTGGCCTCACCCGTTATTGTAATCCTATGCAGCCTGAGCGCAACGTAAAGGAAATCTATCTGCAAGGAAGAAAAGCGTTGTGCATCAATGTAACAATATCTCTTCTACTACAAGGAAACTCCATTTAAAGTTATGGTTTGAGATGTCATAAGGAGATCAAAAGATAACAGAAGAGGCCCATGAGATAGGACGCTCAGCTGGTGCACTAGTGATAGCTGGAGATGTGCCTAACTCAATGAGAACTAAAAAGGTGGAATTCCCCTTTAACAGCCTTCGTTGCCTTTAACCATTTGGGGTACAGAACCAATGTAATTGAGAAAGCAGCTTGATCACTAATACTTCAAAGGCTGAGACTGCTAAGATATTATTGATAGAATAGGGACTGAGTTCCAAGTAATTTTTCTGCGTGCAGTCAATATGCAACGATGACGGATTAATGTCATATCTTAAGGTGTATCTTCAAGGTTGAATCTGTCCTGGAAATGCAGATATCATAAGTAAAGCTTTGTCCAAAAGCCGGGAGGTACAATTAAAAAAAAAAGTGACGGGAAGAATATGGGTTACAATGGCCGCAAGTCAGCAGGTACATTGCCACATCACATGCAGCACAATTAATTGAATCTGGCCATTATTAAAGAGAACTATCTGATTTATCATCCACAAGAGAGTGGACACATTACACTATAGTAAAAGCCTTGCTGGTGCCTTCAAGGGGACTCCTGGAAGAGTTCCCAATACGTCTGGGGAAACTACACGGAGAAGAGGTACAGTGGGGCTCAAATGTACAGATAACTTGCCTAGAAGTGACTCAGGTTTTACAAGATTAGGCTTTGGGGGTACTTAAAGGGGAAATATAAGTAGAGCTGTTCGAACTGAGAACCCTAATATAATATACATGTATTACAATTTAGTCCCAAGAGCAGATCTCATGAAGCATGGTAGAGGGTGCCGCATGGTTTCTTGTTTTCTCGCTGCTGTAAGGACAGGCTGAATATATAGACAACAGTTATATGTAATAGTGTCATGATTAAGGAGAAGGAATGCTACTGGCTTAAGGCTCTGTTCACATCTCGTTGTGTTATTGGCATGTGTGCTGGGAAAGCTCCCAAATGTAGCCATTGTCGCCCCCCCCTCCCCCCATTCACCCATTGGAGCCTAAAAGAATGTACTTTTAGCCTCTGTCAGGGTGGCATGCACCAGCATACTTTTCTTTACTGTATAGGAAAGTGCAGTACACTGTTTTTTTTTTTTAATTCAGTGGGCCTCAGCAAAAAAAAACAAAAAAGACATACACCATGCAGTATGTTTTTTTTTTTCCCCGTACATTGGCCGACGTATGCATCAATAAATACCCCCGACATATCCAAAAATGAAATGTAAATAGAGCCTAAGCTGATATGACTGGGAAATGTAGACTAAAGGCCTTTTTACAAGGGTCAATGTTGAGACGAACAAGCGGTCATACAAACACTTGTTCCCGATCATTGCCCTGTGTAAACAGGACAGCGATCAGTCGACAACATCAGTTGATCATAACTTTTTGTATAAACAGGGGATGTACTGCCAACAAGATGAAAGAGTATGGGGGCAAACCATCATATTAACAATAGTTCGTCCCATTACATTGCGATCATTGCTTCATGTAAATAGCGCTAACGAGTGCCGATCAATGTGCTGCATTGCCAATCGGCGCTCATTTACCAGCCAGTAAATCTGCTCCTGTCAAAGCACCCCGAGCAATCATGAGAAACTCAACACCACCAGTATTAACCCAGCAGAGAGAAGTGCACAGAAGATATTGTCTGATGTCTTTTCTCAAGATCACAATTACAGCAGCTGAAGTACACCGTAATCTATCCCCTGGTTAACCGAACTCTATGACTCCCCCAGTATACAGGGACTGTATGACTTGTCACCTGTATTGTATACATGATCTGCTTTTCTTTTTGATGATAGATTCCCTTTAAACTATTTCCATAGGGAGATCTGTTTCTTAGCAATTATGAAGCCCTGAGTTGTATGGTAAGGAAGAGGGTGTCTGGTGCTACAGAAAGATTTGGATCTCATATTAAAAAGCCTTCCTTCTGGTAAAGGACGGTTACAGTGTCTAGCAGAATCCAGTGGGATGTAAAGTATTGATCCAGCACATAGTAAAAAAGAACTTTTGGAAGTCCAAATCCCTTTAAGTCACTCAGATCAAAGCAAAAAGGCCTAAGTACATGTCCATAAGCATAGCATTTCTTCAGAATAATTGCACAGTGAAGCTTAAGTAGTGGCGAAGTAAGAAGGAGTATAAAATAGGTTTCTTGTCAAAAAAAAAAAAGCTCAATTTTAATCTGTGTTGGCAATATAACGTGTAAGAAAAAAACCCAACAAGATTCCCCCATGATAGTCCAAAGTGCAATGCTGGCATGCGTAAGCGCTCAGAGAGATTTCTTGTTCCAAGTACATCATGACATATTGCGTTGCTCTGCACAAACCGCTGCCTCATCTGTGGTATATTCATTCATTCTTGGGAAAGCAATAAAGCGCGATCAATCTACTCCACACAACCCACATGATGAGCTGTTAGTGCAAGCTGAGGATAAAAGGAAAATCGCCCAAGTTACTGTGCTAAAAACCCAGATTTAACATTGAAACAGCATCTATATGGTCAGCATCCACCCCTATAGTAGGACACACTTCTTGGGATTCTTCTTTACCACAGGATTTAAAAAAGAACGAACAGCTTCTGCAAACACCTCTCGGACCCCCTCCTGGTGCAGGGCAGAGCATTCCAGATACTTCACAGCACCGATCTGTCTAGCAAGCGACGAGCCCTGCTGGGTTGTGGTGGGTGCAAGACTCTGCTCCTTTAATTTTTTAATAGTCTCTGCATCATTTCGAAGATCTCTTTTCGTACCCACGAGTAAAATTGGCACACTAGGACAGTGATGGGAAACCTCCGGGTGCCACTTGTGCCTTACGTTGGCATAAGAAGACGGACTGCCAATAGAGAAGCATATAATGAACACATTGGTCTGAGGATAAGACAGGGTGCGCAGGCGGTCATATTCTTCTTGACCAGCAGTGTCCCACAGGTTAAGGCTAACCGTTCTGCCATCCACCGTCATCTGGGCACTGTAATTGTCAAATACTGTGGGGATATACTCTTCTGGAAAGGCATTGGTGGTGTAACTGATAAGAAGGCATGTTTTTCCAACTGCTCCATCACCAACGACTACACACTTTATTGTCTGCATTCTTCATGAAGTCACACTACCTAATGAAAGAACAAAAAAAAAAAAAAGTATAGTCACATAACATGTACAGAACTAGACCACATGCAAATATGAACATTGGCTATAAGAGAAACAAATAAACATATGAGAGGAAATACCCCCGAACTAGTGATCAGTGGGGCCCCCCAGCGATCAAACACTTATCACCTGTCCTGTGGATAGCTGAGAAATAGTGATTGTGAGGGAAAAAAAACCCTTCAAAGCAAGCTATGTGTCAGCTGTTTCTGCCATAATCCGTTCCCGACTATTTCTACACGCTCTTAGGCCTAGTGCCCACTTCAGTCTTTTTCTTCAGGGTGCTAGCCGTTTTTCTGACAGCTAGCACACTTACCCATTCATTTCAATGGGACCATGCACACTTCAGTTTTTTTGACGGTCCGTTGCTCCGTTCCGACAAAAGTAGAGTATGTCCTACTTTGGTCCGAGATTCTGTGACCGTGAGGCCCATGCAAGTCAATGGGGCCGTCAAAACTGAAGGCATACGGAAGGCATCCGTGTGCGATGGAGCCGTTGCCTAGCAACAGCCGAGGCAGGCAGAAGTACATTACAGATATATTACACTAATCGGCAGCCACTTGTCTCTATCAATCACTGATAGAGAGAAGAGGCTGCTGATTAAAAATAAAATAAAAAGCAGTTCATACGTACCCGGTCGTTGTCTTGGTGACGAGTCCCTCTTCTTCCTCCAGTCCGACCTTCCTGTATGACGCGGCAGCCTGTGATTGGCTGCAGAGGCGGTCACGTGGGATGAAGCGTCATCCCTGGAGGCCGGCCTTCTGATGTCATCCATAATTGCGTGACCGCCACTGCAGCCTATGATTGGCCGCAGCGGTGACATGGGATAAAACGTCATCGCAGGAGGCCGGACAGGAGGACAATGCAGGGAGTTCTGGGTAAGTATGAACTGATTTTTTTATTTCATAAGTTGTATTTTGCGAGCGCCGAGCATTGTCATTCTTCAGCGCTAGTCACTGTCCAGGGTGCTGAAAGTTACCGCCGATCAGTGTAGCCCATTAACTCTTTCAGCACCCTGTACAGTGACTAGCGCTGAACAACCCTGCTCTTTCAGCACCCTGGACAGTACCATGCTCGGTGCTCGGAAACACGGAGTGCACACGGAAATCACATGGCCGCTAAAACGGGCTCACGGACCCGTCAAAAACGGCTGTGATAGAAGTGTGCACGAGGCCTTAACGGGGTTGTCTAGGCAGGAGGCGTTTTTTCATACATGCCAATCATACCTGCCCCCTTAGAAATCTTTATAATGCAGGTTATCAATATATTGCGTTTGCACTTTTCTTACGCGCAACCTTTTTGTGAACTGAACAGCACGTACTAGATGAGGCCGCACTAATACTTTATCTAAGTGAGACTAGGCGCTTCTTTACAGGTAGGACAGATTGGCTGGTACTAGGTTACAGAATGTAAACAACACATCCTCCTTTAGATTCCAGCAGACAGCAATGTTTGTTCCTGCTCACGGAATATAGAAATATCAACAAGGCCCCTGACAACCGTAGCCGATTTGTTGCAGATTTTCAGGCAGAAAATCCTCAGCGGAAGACTTTTGCTCATCCACGTGCTGCTGAACATTTTCCGCAATAAAATCAAATCGCAGAATGCTCGTTCTCTGCTGGATAAATAGGGGGGGGGGGGGGATCCGCACGTAACAAAAGTGGATTTTGGTGCGGAAACTCTGCTACATGTGTGGGTCCCCTTGTTCTAACGTCTGTACAATACTACCAGGTGTAGCTTCACTCATAGTCACATTCGTTAATTTACGCTACTATCCCACCACATTTCCGGTAAGAAGATTGGTGGTAAACAACGCCAGGTCAGACCATTCACCATGTTGAGTAATATAGGACACACTACACTAGTGTACTGGATGGGACCACTGCTAGGACAGACCGCCAGTATTAGAAAATCTTCTCCATTGATTTAGATTTATTAGTTACGAAAAAAAAAAAAAATTTTCTTCAAGGACCCATGGACTTTAATGGGCTTGTCTAGCACGATATTAAAATCAAACCAAACTAGTGCATGCTGCGATTTTCTCTGCACAGACCAAATTATGTAAATTGGTCCATTGACTTTAATGGGTCAGTGTTCAGTCCACGTGCTGTTCGTTCTATACTCGGGGATGTGACCAATGCCGGTCTGAATAGGGCCTTAGGAGAAGCAATTTAAATCTTGTGTGTAAACCATTGGACTGGGTTTTTTTGCGTTTTTGTATGTGCTTCTAAATTGCTTTGAAGAACACATTTTCATAAACGCATGCGTTTTACCACTATTTTGCGATAGTCAATAGTGTATGAAGAGAACCTGCGCCCTCCGAGAACACGTGGAACTATAACCCCCAGACTGTTCACAACTTTATAGTAATATCATATTCGTATATGTTAGTATAGGTGTACATATGGGCAATGTATAGGATTATGTATGTTAGTATAGGTGTAAATATAGTTAGGATTGTGTGTATGTATATATATATACACACATACATACACACACACACACACATGTACGTATAGAATATAAATAGGATTGTGAATATATGTGTGTCAGTATAGGTGTATATAGATACATATAGGTAATGTATAGGATTGCGTGTGTATGTTAGTATAAGTGTGTATATATACACAAATAGGTAATGTATAGGATTGTGTATGTATATGTATGTTAGTATAGGTGTTTATAGATACATATAGGTAACGTACAGGATTGTGTATGTTAGTATAAGTGTGTATACATATAGGTAATGTAAAGGATCGTGTAGTTTAGTATAGGTTATTTATACATACAGGTAATGTACAGGATTGTGTGTATATGTGTAAGTTAGCATAGGTGTATATATACATATAGGTAATGTTAGGATTGTGTTTATATGTGTATGTTAGTATAAGTGTGTGTATATACATATAGGTAATGTATAGGATCGTGTATGTTAGTATAGGTGTTTATATACAAATAGGTAATGTATAGGATTGTATAGATACATATAGGTAATGTATAGGATTGTGAATATACGTGTATGTTAGTATAGGTAATGTACAGGATTGTGTATATACGTGTATGTTAGTATATGTTTGTGTATACACATAGGTAATGTATAGGATTGTGTGTATGTTAGTATAAGTGTGTGTATATACAAATAGATAATGTATAGGATTATGTATGTTAGTATAGGTGTGTATACATACAGAATTGTATAATATATATGTGTGCGTGTTAGTATAGGTGTATATAGGTAATGTATAGGATTGTGTATATAGGTAATGTATAGGATTGTGTATATGTGTATGTTAGTATAGGTGTATATAGGTAATGTATATGTGTGCGTTAGTATAGGTGTATATAGGTAATGTATATGTGTGCGCTAGTATAGGCGTATATAGGTAATGTATATGTGTGCGCTAGTATAGGTGTATATAGGTAATGTATATGTGTGCGTTAGTATTGGTGTATATAGGTAATGTATATGTGTGCGCTAGTATAGGTGTATATAGGTAATGTATATGTGTTAGTATAGGTGTATATAGGTAATGTATATATGTATGTGTTAGTATAGGTGTATATAGGTAATGTATATGTGTTAGTATAGGTGTATATAGGTAATGTATATGTGTGTGTGTGTTAGTATAGGTGTATATAGGTAATGTATATGTGTGTGTGTTAGTATAGGTGTATATAGGTAATGTATGTGTGTGTGTTAGTATAGGTGTATATAGGTAATGTATGTGTGTGTGTGTTAGTATAGGTGTATATAGGTAATGTATGTGTGTGTGTTAGTATAGGTGTATATAGGTAATGTATGTGTTAGTATAGGTGTATATAGGTAATGTGTGTGTGCACGTGTGTTAGTATAGGTGTATATAGGCAATGTGTGTGTGTTAGTATAGGTGTATATAGGTAATGTGTGTGTGTGTGTGTGTGTGTGTGTGTGTGTGTGTGTGTGTGTGTGTGTGTGTGTTAGTATAGGTGTATATAGGTAATGTATGTGTGTGTTAGTATAGGTGTATATAGGTAATGTGTGTGTGTGTTAGTATAGGAGTATATAGGTAATGTGTGTGTGTGTGTGTTAGTATAGGTGTATATAGGTAATGTATGAGTGTGTGTGTGTGTGTGTGTGTGTGTGTGTGTGTATAGGTGTATATAGGTAATGTATGTGTGTGTGTGCGCGTCTTAGTATAGGTGTATATAGGTAATGTATGTGTGGGTGTGTGTGTGTGTGCGTGCGTGTTAGTATAGGTGTATATAGGTAATGTATGTGTGTTAGTATAGGTGTATATAGGTAATGTATGTGTGTTAGTATAGGTGTATATAGGTAATGTATGTGTGTGTGTGTGTTAGTATAGGTGTATATAGGTAATGTATATGTGTTAGTATAGGTAATGTATGTGTTAGTGTAGGTGTATATAGGTAATGTATGTGTTAGTGTAGGTGTATATAGGTAATGTATATGTGTGTTAGTATAGGTGTATATAGGTAATGTGTATGTTAGTATAGGTGTATATAGGTAATGTATGTGTATGTTAGTATAGATGTATATAGGTAATGTATATGTGTAAGTTAGTATAGGTGTATATATACATGGGAGTGTATATGGATCAGTCTTGTAGCTCCGCACATCAGGAAGTTTCCAGCTTTTCCTCCCTTGCTCCCCTCTATGGTTAGGACGATGGGGGCTGGGACTGGCAGGTCACCCCGGGAAAGTACCTGACACTCATCCCCTCTCAGCAGAGCCAGCACCTATCCACAGCTGATCCGCCCATTAGACACTCCCACCCTGGCACTAGGTGCCCCCAATACAACCAAGCTAGACACAGAAGCCACCGACTCACCCTAGAGACTTCCCTCAACACGCACCTCTTCTCCGAACAGTGTCTGATCGTAAGGGAACCGCACCTACCCCGGGGCCTCTCACCGTCTCCCGGGTACTTCCTGGTCTCACTCGCACCACTCCACTTCCTGTACCGGCCCTAGGCGGGTTCTAGAATCTTACATCCGGGGCCTTACACCGCGACACACCCGCCGCAGTGTAACCAGGGTAATGTAGTTCTATGAGCCCGCTGCATTCTGGGAGTAGCTTCATGATAGGATACAATACCCGAGGCGACCACTAATCGGCGCTGTGCGCCCAGAAATGTCAGCCTGTTCATACAGTCAGTATTTGATGAGAAGTATAGACCCAGATTCCGTTTCTAAATCCTTATCAAATCTGCTCACATCCGGCATTTAATGCAAATAAATGGGGTTCTTTATACCCCATTCACATACAGCTGAAAAATTTGCACGGAAAACCAACGTAGTAGCCTCATTGTCATTGAATCCACTTGTACATCCACGGCAGAAATCCTAGTATCAGCTTCTTATTTCTGCCACTGATTCTTTGTAAAATATACGTCAGGATTTGCCATGCAAATCCTGACTATGGCAAATCTTGACTTTGTGATCATAGCCGTTCATTTACATGAGTCGATTCTTTTTTCCCACAGTGATTCCAAAAATGACAAAGTGATTATAAGAATCACGAAAACAAAGACGACACATAAACACAGTCCCTTAGGCCTCATGCACACGACCGTAAGGGATTTTAATTTCCGCAAATACGGATCCGACGGCTACGAATACACATCCGTAGCCGTCAGCAATTGCGGAAGCGCCCATAGACTTCTATGGGTGAGTCTGTGCCGCAATTACGGACAAGAAAATAACGTTCTATATTTTGCGGATCATTTCTATGGCCCGGACACACATCCGTAAATATACGGAAAGGTGTCCGTGGCCAATAGAAATGGATAGATCCATAATGACGGATTCCCTAATTACGGATGAAAATTAAGGTCGTGAAAGGTTCTGTGAGTCTGATGTACGGGGCGCATTATTTCCCCAGACATATCCTGCTAAATGCAGGGTCAGACGTGATGTGAATACTGCCTTAGGCTCTGTTTGCATCTCGTTTTTTCATTATGTTCAGTGCATACTCCAGGAAAATCTCCTGACATATACATCAAATATATAGCCTAGATGTATGCTGCTGTATGCTATACAATTGCATACGTCACTCATAGACTCCCATTGTAAAAAAATAAATAAATACATACACCGCGATTTGTATTGAATAGCGTAGTTGTCCACAATTCTGTGAAAAAAATGTGAGCCTATGCACATACATCAAAAGGTAAATGTTAAGTCAATTGAAGCTCATGGATATGTTTGGTGTATGGCGCATACCCTACCAAAGAGAATAAGTCAACATACTCTTATATGGAACTTCCAACTATGGAGGTTGCTGAGGTAAAAATTACAACATCGTCCATGTGTTCTATTTCTTTCATTTTGTCATGGAAATCCAGTGACATGCAGTAATACATAGTCATATTACAGCCGGATGAGAACAGCCCTATTCTAGAAAATGTTTTACAATGGCTTTAGTTGATGTAATAAGTCAAGAGTGTAATGACACGTCAATCATGTATGTCTGGTTGCTGCTACCCTAGTCAATATGAAGTGGAATCGGGTTACAGCGCAGAGCAAGAACCACACGTACATTGCCACTTCGACCTTGAAGCCATTCGGAGTTCTCAATAAACCTATGAGCAAGGTCTTCCCTTAGGCCTGACTCACACGAGCGCTGCGCATCTCGGACATAAAAAACTACAGTTTTTCACATCCGAGGTGCCTCCGTGCTCAGCACTGCGGGACGTGATGTCACGCATCCCCCATAGTTGAGAGTCTATGGAGGGATGCGTAATGCGTGAAAAGATAGGACATCTATTTTCCCACGGACCCTTCACACGGTCCGTTGAAACAACAGCTGTGGGAACGGCCACATTCAATTACATAGGTCTTTCATAGCTGTTTCAACGGCTGTCCCATGGACGTTTAACACGTTCGTGTAAATAAGGCCTTACACTGAGTAAATGTCAATGCACATTTATCCTGCAAATTTAAAGTGGACCTCGTATCATCAAGTCGTTTGTAGGTCCAATATATCATTATAACAGTCATAGCTGTTTTTCTGATACAGAGCTCAAAATTCTCTGCATAGACATAGGTTTAAAAGATGACATGCTCCTTAACTACCTCTAGTGGCCTCTGCACTCTTAGGCCTCATGCACACGGCCGTGCCCGTAATCACTGCCCGTGATTGCGGGTCTGGCCAGCCGCCGATAGCCACCTGCATTATCGGCCTGTACTCCCATACAAAGTCCGTAAAAAGCAAAAGATAGGCTATGTCCTATCTTTTGCGGAGGCTTTCTATGGCCCAGACACCTTCCTGCAAATACACGTGAAGGTGTCCGTGGTCAATAGAAGTGAATTGGTCCATAATTGCGGCCTTAAGGTCCTTTTACACAGACCAATTTGGGCTATAAAAACGAGTGCCAATAAACGAGACAGCCGCAGAAGACAGAGAGTGCCGAGGGAGGTACGAGACCCGGCGGCGGGGACCGCTGGCAGATGCGGTGCCTGTCGGCTGCGTTACAATAGCAAACTGGATGAAATTGAACAAATCTCATCAACGTGCTGTGGAAAATTTCCGTGCAGGAATTGACCAGCGGTGTGGATTTTTTTTTGTTTTTAAACATCATTTTTATTCATTTTCACATTTTGTTTTAAACAGACAAAAAGATCACATAGAATATGCTCCATAGTTGAACAACACGCAAATTACAAAACAAAATAAAATAAAATCATGGCATATAACCAGGTTTGCATAGTATATGAAAAACAGTACTTCCCCCTACCCATGAGCACGACTTTGGCCAACAAAAGTAAACAGCGCATAGAATTAACCAGAGCTAATGAGAGCTAAAGATCTCCCTCCTGCAATCTCCTATCAAGACCGGAGTTGTAACCCCCCAGAGTGCCTGTCAGACGTTCCTTATGATAGCAGGCGGTATGCCTAAAAGGCGTAACAATCTCCGTCGCCTTGGCAGCTATGCATTGCGATTCAATAAAGATTCGCCACTTAGCAAACAGTTTCTCAGCTCCCACTTCTTTCCGTCTTTCCACCTCTACTCGTTCAAGACCTAATAACCGTTTCAATTGTAACACGATCATGTCAAGACCCGGGGTGTCAGTGTCCAGCCATCTACAGAGAAGACACATAAAAGGGAATGTGACGCTAGAAAAAAATGTATTTTTTTTTTAGTTAAACAATTAGTGTATAGGTGATTAAACATAGATTCTAATTTATAATATTTCCCAGTGCTGGTCACTAGATGGAGCAATTCCCAAAATTGCAGCATTGCATGTGGTAAAGCAACCACATTGCTTTATGCTGCAAAATTTGAGAAAAATCACTCGCTCTAGTAAGCTCTCAGAGTCCCACCCTCCTTTATCCTGGCTAGTGCCGGGAGAAACGAGGGGATTGAACGGTCAAACCTCCTACACTGTGTGTCGCCATTTTTTGAGCTAACACACAGTGTAGTAGGTTTACATACACTAGTAAACACACAGTAAAACACTTACATACACAGAAATAACTTACCTCCTCCAGCCGCCGCCGGTCCGTCCGCTCCGTCTGCTACCTCCCGCTCCAAGTGCACAAGTCCGGAAGCCGCGACCGGAAGTAGTAATCTTACTGTCCGGCCACGTCTTCCGGTCCACAGGAAAATGGCGCCGGACGTCGCACAGTTCAACTTGGACTGTGTGGGAGCGGCGCATGCGCCGTTCCCACACAGACGGCGTACAGCATAGTGGATGGAACGGGCCCCGTTCGCATTCACTATGGGACTGTATGTGCCGTATTCCATGTCTGTATGTGTCGTTAATCGACACATACAGAAATGGAAAAAAAAATGGCAGCCCCCATAGGGAAGAAAAAGTTCAGAAATAAAAAAAAGTAAAACACAAACACACAAATAAATATAAAAGCTTTTAATAAAACACTAAAATCAAACTGATGTAAAAATTTTTTTTTTCGTGACACTGTTCCTTTAATGCCACCAGTAAAGTTGTGTGTATCAAGGAGGGAGGAGATCTCGTCTCCCTACTGCCTTCCTCTTCTGGTGGTCGCGGCTGGTGGAGCAACAGTGAATGGGGCATCATAGGAAGTTTCGCCTTCCAATGATCAAAGATTTATTTGTGCACCATCAGCCAGTATCGTTTAGTATGAGCACAACTCCATACTCCATGCCAAAGATACGTCAATGGAGTGTTACACTTGGGGCAGGCAGTGATGCGATCGGGGAATGACGGAGAAGGTAAGATATCTTTGCCATATATTGCTGAATGCATTAACTTAAAGTAGGTTTCCCTCCAGCTCTCATTCAAGATGACCTTCCGTACCGTCTCCCAAACTTCCAATATGGTCTCCCCTATATCCGGATCCTGAGTCCACCTTCCCCAAGCTTTAAACATAGATCTGGGACATGGTCGGATAAAACAGTCCCCAAGTGCTCTATACAGCATCTAAATAGTCACCCTATGAGATGTTGGACGATGACCTCGTCCAGAGTATGTGTGGTGGCTTCTTTAGACAAATCCCTTAACCTAGATTTACAAAATGATTGCATTTGGAGAACTTGGAGAAAATTACCTTCTGAGGACCTTAGTTTGGCCATGATTTCAGATGCAGTAAGCCATCTCTTGTCTTCTACTTGTATAAGGTCACCTGCGCATTTAATCCCTGCTGCCTCCCAAGAGGTAAAAATACCACCTCTTTCTACTCCTGGCAAAAATTCCGGATGTCCCCATAAAGGCATATGTTTAGAAAGTAAGTGAGGCAGGCCAAAGAGTTTACGAACCGCTTTCCAAGCTAGGACTGTATCCCTCAAGATAATGGAGTTTTTCAGACGGTACGGAAGTGAAGCAACTTTACAATGCAATAAGGCTTTCAAATTCCAGGGTGAGTTATACGCCCCTTCCAGGTATAAGGACTAGATTCATGGAGCCACTCTACTACATGGCGAAAGAGACATATCACATTATAACCTACCTAGAATAAGCTTAGTGAGTGCAATGCGAGGACTCTTGCCTACCCATATGAATTTTGTAAATGCGGAATTCAATTTGGACACATCAACATGTTTAAGCAAAAGCGGGAGCGTTTGGAAGGAGTATAGATGTCTAGGAAAACTGATCATCTTGATCAGAGGGCATCTCCCCAACAGGGACAACGTTAGCTGTCGCCATCTCGTGAGTTCCGCCTGTATTTTTTGAAGGAAGGGTGGATAGTTAAGGCCGTACAGGGTTTCAGGTACCTTCCCTATCTTAATGACCAAATATGTAATACACTGCCTAGCCGGGTATATCCCACACCCCAAGGATTGCCAGAAGGTTCTAGGTAATGGTTGTCCTAATTCCAAAAGTTCACTTTCAGTGACATTGACTCTGTACCCCGAGCATTGCCCAAATTCATGTAAAAAACAAAAAACACTTAGTAAATGATCCTGAGGATTTGACAGAAAAAGTATGACATCATCAGCAAACAGGGCTATCTTAACTGCCGAAGACCCCACCTGAATACCTTTAAACAATGTGGACTCCTCTAAAAGCCTAGCCATAGGTTCCAATGCTAAATTAAATAATAGTTGCGACAAGGGGCAGCCCTGACGGGTCCCTTTATATAGTTGAAAGGGGGCTGAAAGAAACCCTGGGGTATGGATTCGAGCTTGGGGATTAGCATAGACACCCTTCAAAAAGATCCTAAAGGCTCCCTGGATATGCATCCTGTCAAGCACCATCCCCAGCCATTCCCACTGTATGTTATCGAAAGCCTTCTCTGCGTCCAACGCCAAGAGCGCCGGTCGGGCCCCTGGCTGGGGATCATGCCTAACCGCCTCTAACACCGTCAACACCTTTCGCAGATTTGCCACTGCTGCTCTACCCCTAACAAAGCCCACTTGGGATCTTCCCACCAGTGCAGGCAACTATAAAGCCAAGCGATTTGCTAAAATTTTGGAGAGTCATTTCTGGTCTTGGTCTATCAATGATATAGGGCGGTAGGACCCCGGGTCAAAAGGATCCTTCCCTTTTTTGGGCAACACCTTTATATGCGCTATTTTGGCCTCAGCGGGGAATAGGCCGGATCTAATTAAAGCGTTATAATTAGCCACCAAGATGGGGCTAACTTAATCTCTTAAGGACTTAAAAAATTCTCCCGTAACCCATCCGGTCCCGGGGCTTTCCCATTAGATAGGGTCCGTATGGTACCCGTAATTTCCTCCAATGTGACATCTGCGTTCAATACATCACACTGCTCCTGAGTGAGTCCAGGCAGGTTCACCTTCTCTAGGAATTCCTTACCTTTCTGTAAGTCAATTGGTGTGTCCGCATAAAGAGCTTGGTAATATGTGCGTAAAATGTTATTAATTGTTTTGGGATCCGAAGTACAACCTCCATTCTTATCATTAAGGGTTAATATGTGTAACAGTGTGTATCTACCCCGTGCCAGGCGCGCCAGCAATTTGCCCGCTTTATTGCCGAACCGAAAAAGATCAGCGTCAAATTGGGACCGGTACATATTTTCTCTTTTATCAAGCCACTGATCATATTGCAGCTTGGCTTCCCTCCACTTATCCCCCAGAGTCGTGGTCGCGGATTATAAAAATTCAGTATATGCACACCTCAATCCCTCGCTCGCCTTCTTATACACTTCAGTAGTCTTACATTTAAAGAGGCTCTGTCACCAGATTTTGCAACCCCTATCTCCTATTGCAGCAGATCGGCGCTGCAATGTAGATAAGAGTAACGTTTTGTTTTTTTTAAAAACGAGCATTTTTGGCCAAGTTATGACCATTTTTATTTTTATGCAAATGAGGCTTTCTTAAGTACAACTGGGCGTGTTTAACGTTATGTCCAAGTGGGCGTGTATTGTGTGTGTGTGTACATCTGGGCGTTTTTACTTCTTTTACTAGCTGGGCGTTGTGAATAGAAGTGGATGATGCTGACGAATCAGCATCATCCACTTCTCTTCGTTAACACCCAGCTTCTGGCAGTGCACAGGCACACAGCGTGTTCTCGAGAGATCACGCTGTGACGTCACTTCCTGCCCCAGGTCCTGCATCGTGTCGGACGAGCGAGGACACATCGGCACCAGGCGACAGAGGCTACAGTTGATTCTGCAGCAGCATGGGCGTTTGCAGGTAAGTCGATGTAGCCTCTGTTGCCTGGTGCCGATGTGTCCTCGCTCGTCCGACACGATGCAGGACCTGGGGCAGGAAGTGACGTCACAGCGTGATCTCTCGAGAACACGCTGTGTGTCTGTGCACTGCCAGAAGCTGGGTGTTAACGAAGAGAAGTGGATGATGCTGATTCGTCAGCATCATCCACTTCTATTCACAACGCCCAGCTAGTAAAAGAAGTAAAAACGCCCAGATGTACATACACAATACACGCCCACTTGGACTTAACTTTAAACACGCCCAGTTGTACTTAAGAAAGCCTCATTTGCATAAATATAAAAATGGTCATAACTTGGCCAAAAATGCTCGTTTTTAAAAAAAAAAAAACTTTACTCTTATCTACATTGCAGCGCCGATCTGCTGCAATAGGAGATAGGGGTTGCAAAATCTGGTGACAGAGCCTCTTTAAGGATAGACGTAAATTGCATAATCTTCCCTCGAATCACTGCTTTTGCGGTATTCCAATATAACGATGGGTCCGAACGATGCGCTTCATTATCCCCAACAAATTCTATCCACCAACCCCTTAGCTTCTGTAAGAAACCCTCATCCTTCGCCAGAAAGGAGGGGAATCTCCATATGAAGTCCGTCCCCTTAGCAACAGTATCGGCCAGTGTAATTGTAATCAGGCAGTTATCAGAGATAACTAGGTCCTCAATTGTCGTGTCTTGTAACCGACGGGATAATGTATCGCTCACCAGTAGGTAATCAATACGGGACCATGATTGATGGGTGTGCGAGTAATGTGTGAATTCCCTAGCATCAGGATGTAGACATCTCCAGGCGTCTGTGAGGGCAGTGTGTCCCAAAAGTTCTGGCAGGATCAAATCCCTATGCTGATGTGAAACGGATATTGAGCTCCTATCCTCACTAGGCAACATTACAGTATTGAGGTCTTATCCTAGCACTAACAACCTGTTAGTGTTATGACAGGAAGGAGGTGAAGGGAACAAGTGAGCCCTAATCTACCCACCGCCCTGTCCCTGCCTACTTGCAACGACCCACCCTAGGCGACGGGGTACAACTTGGTGGCGGTCCCTACGCTGACTAAGTGCAAGGGAATACAAACAGGGAACAAGCAAGGGAAGGGGCAGTAGCCCACGTAACACAGTGAGGAAACGGAGTGGTGAACGGGCCAGTCAGGATCAGGATGTAATGAAGTATACAAACGCAGAGCACGGAGCAGGAAGCAAGCCGGGGGCAGAGCGAAGCAGGATAAGCGGGAACTGAAGCAAGGCTGAAGCACGGCAGAAGCAGGCTGGAGCAAGGCAGCAGTGGGGCCAGGAAACCAAGAAGAATCACAAGCAATGAGGAAGAGAAAACGGCAGGTATAAATGGACAAGGGGCGGAGCTAACTCCGACTGACCAGGCCGCGATAGGCTCTCCCACTCCTGAGCCTGCCACCCTGATTGGTGGGAGCCGGTGTCAGTCTAAGAGGTCTGGCCTCAGGTGTGGACTGATTAATCCTGGGAGTATCCACAGACGTAGTGCCTGGCAGATCCTTTACAGTTACGTTCCTGTTGGAGTTGAGTTTCCAACTGACGGAAAAAACGGGCATTGGCAGCATTAGGACCATAAACATTGTAGATACTGAGAGTTTCCCCTGCATGTTCCACCACTAGAAGGATCCAACGGCCCTCATCGTCACACTCCTGGGCCACTACCGTAAAACAACATTTTTGTATATCAGTATCATGACTCCCGCCTTTCCGTCTCTAGCAGCCGAGCCAAAAATCGGACCCACCCATAATTTTTGCAAATATTTAAATTCTAGTTCAGCAAGGTGAGTCTCCTGTAAAAGGACTACATCCGGGTGTAGTCTTTTCAAGCGTCTCAAGTCTTTGGTCATTTTATGTGGGGATCTAAGCCCTTTGACGTTCCATGAAACTATTTTCATGTAATTGGACTATGCATATAGTGATCTAAGGTGCAAGAAAGCCGTGAGTGGTTCGGGAAGTTGGATCCATCTTTACAGAAAAGACATGCTTGAACATTAAATACATAACCAAAACCAGGCATAAAAAACAAAAACAGGCTCAAAATCAACAGACTTTGACAAAAAGAAAAAGAAAGAACGCCCTTGCTAAGGGTATACATAACCCTAGTACCCACTGGTGTAATGGACTTCACTCTTTTCTGGCGTGCAGAACATATCTCTCCCTCCCCCTCCTTCCCTGACCTGTAGAACAACATATATGTATATATATATATATATATATATATATATATATATATATAGCAGACCATTGGCCCCTTACAGTTGATATAAGACATTGTATCGTAAAGCAGACAATATAGAAGTAGATTATTTGAAAATATAAAAAGTGCATCTCTACAAGGTAATCCTGTAAAAGAAAAAGTCGACCCAGTGATAACCTGTAAAAGAGCTACCGGTTAACTGGCTTACGGCGTCTGCAGAAACTATCCCGTAGGATAAAATGGCCCTGTAGATCTTTCCATCTGGAGACGGAGACCGGATTCGATCTCTCGGCCGTCTCTGCGGTTTAGCAGAGTCCACTCTTTTCCTTGACCCTTCTCTACGGGCTCTTCCAGGTGTGGAAAGGAGAGCCTCCGACCAGGTCCGATCCAAGTCCGACAGACTCCGTCTGGTATCTCTTGACTTGCGACGTGGACTGTGTTCCGGACTGCGTTGCACGTCCTGTGGAGGGCGCCCCCTACATAAATCCGCGAGTGCTTCCTTGGCTTCACTCGCTGAGATAAACGCCTTGGTTTGTCCGTTCGCTTGAAACACCCGTAGATGGAGGGATATTGTAGATTAAAGCGTTGTTTAGCCTGGAATAAGGCAGTGCAGATCTTGCTAAAAGAGCGACGACGTTTCGCGAGCTCCATGGAATAGTCCTCGAAAAGCAGAACCCTCATTCCCGTAATCTCCAAGGGTCAAGATCTACGGCGGTATGCCTTCATGAGTGCTACCTTATCATTATAATCAAGCAACTTCAGTATGACTTATCTGGGACGTGGTGGTCTATTGGTATCAGATGACGGAAGATTTCTCGTGTCTGGCCCCACTCTGTGTGCCCTTTCCACCCGGCACGGGCGTTGTAAACCTAGGGCTGCTGGTAATGCCCTCTCACATAGGTGTTGTAAATCAGAAGGAACCATCGTCTCTTTCAGCCCCACAATTCTCAAATTACTCCTCCTGGATCGGTTTTCTAGATCCTCCACCTTCTCCCCCAACTGAGTAGTAGTAGACAACACCGCTTTAAGCGTAGTTTGCAAGCGCTCATTTTCATCCTCTAACAACGTTATACGCTGTTCTAATTCTCCTGTCCTGGAGGTGATTTGTGCCAGGTCCGCATGCATGCGGTTAAGGCTGGGTTCACACGAGCACATTACCGTCCGTAATGGACGGACGTATTTCGGCCGGAAGTCCCGGACCGAACTCAGTGCAGGGAGCCGGGCTCCTAGCATCATAGTTATGTACGATGCTAGGAGTCCCTGCCTCTCTGCAGGACAACTGTCCCATACTGTAATCATGTTATCTCCTTATTATAATATCCAGGAGAGCACTTATGGCATCACTTGATTGCTTATAGTCCTTCATAACCTATCCAGACTCAATTATAGCATAAATGTAGTGAACTACATTCATGACTATGTTAGATGCCTTCACATAAGGGTTGAAGGTCTGAAAGAAAGCTTGTGAAATCTTGTAAAAGTTCTCCCCCCAAATTAGGAAGTCCTTCATATGTTACTTTCTTGTTTACGTCTGGCTCAGAATATATATTCATATGAAAGTATCTGCTGATATAAAGTGCCTGGAGGAAGCCCTCACTAGATGTTCAATTTATTAGTGACATTAAAAGGGAGCTCATAATGAGCGCTCCAGTAATGGGCCTTTAATGGGTAGGCCATGTAAAAAGTGACTCTTTTGTTATCAGAGTCATGTCACAAACCATAGCTATTGGCTACTAATGAGTCTATATTATGGTTGAGTAATAAGTAATTAATGGCTGCAAGTTGGCCCCCATAAAAAGGGCCCTCTTTGACTTTAGGAAACGGCTCTGTCAGCACCCATGAGAAAGGCATCCTTCATAGCATTAGAGCGAAAGGCGCTGGAAGTCCCTTGCCAACATAGAATAGGATTCTGTATTTTTTACAAAAAAATATTTTGATGCAGGCAAACTGCCTGGTGCTAGCGAACAATCCTGTATCGTCATGCGTACAACATGGAAGAGGCATCTCCAATGCAGGCGCAATCAGAACCGAACCCCAGCATACCAATAAATATTAAATGATGTAACAAACATTACTAATTAAATGCGTTTTATCACCATATTAAATTAATGCAGATCTCTAGGATATGCCGTATCTTACTTATTGGTGGTGACTTCTAACTCATAAATAATAAACCTGGGGCCACAATTATGTAAAGCACCAACGCTCTTTTAGATTTTTCCTCTGCACAGCACCACTTTCCCCGACCCAGAGCTCAGACGTGCATTGATCTGTAAGTTATGGCATATGCTCGCTATATTCCATTACTTATATAGCACCGAATAGACATTGTAACACTGGTCCTCTTACTGCAGATGTATTATCTGGTTATTTCTATTATGAGTGCACTTTTTATAACTAGATATTAATAAAGAGAAATGCTGTTAAATCTCATTTGGCTGACATCTATCACATGACTGCTCCATAAATATGCGCACTCAATAGGGAGAGGGCAATAAGCCTAATATTATCAGAGAACTAAGGAAATAAAATCCAACCAGCCAAATCCTTCTTTTCTCCAACAGCAGGCGACAGGGGACTGTTGGGCTGACCCCCAAATACATTATATCATTGGCCAATCCCACTGAAATCAACAGACTTTAACCCCTTTAGGACACAGCCTGTTTTGGCCTTGTGGACACGGATGATTTTTTCAAATCTGACGTGTCACTTTATGTCGTAATAACTCCGGAACGCTTTTACCTATCCAAGCGATTCTGAGATTGTTTTCTCGTGACATATTGTACTTTATGTTAGTGAAAAAATTTGGTCGATAAATTCTATATTTATTTGTGAAGAACGTAAAATTTTAGCAAAAATTTGCAAAAATTAGCATTTTTCTAAATTTCAATGTATTTGCTTGTGAAACAGATGGTAATACCACACAAAATAGTTACTAGTTAACATCCCCCATATGTCTACTTTATGTTTGCATCATTTTTATTCACGTACTTTTATTTTTCTAGGACGTTACGAGGCTTAGAACTTTAGCAGCAATTTCTCATATTTTCAATAAAATTTCAAAAGGCTATTTTTTCAGGGACCAGTTCAGTTCTGAAGTGGCTTTGAGGGCCTTATATATTAGAAAGTCCCCATAAATCATCCCATTTTGAAAACTGCACCCCTCAAGGTATTCAAAACCACATTCAGAAAGTATTTTAACCCTTTAGGCGTTTCACAGGAATTAAGGCAAAGTAGAGGTGAAATTTACAAATTTCATTTTTTTTGCCGAAATTCATTTGTAATAAAAAAAAATCTGTAACACAGAAGGTTTTACCAGAGAAACGCAACTCAATATTTATTGCCCAGATTCTGCAGATTTTAGAAATATCCAACATGTGGCCCTAATGGACTGAAACACAGGCCTCAGAAGCAAAGGAGCACCTAGTGGATTTTGGGGCCTCCTTTTTTTAGGAATATATTTTAGGCACCATGTCAGGTTTGAGGAGGTCTTGTGGTACCTAAACAGTCGAAACCCCCCCAAAGTGACCCCATTTTGGAAACTACACCCCTCAAGGCATTTTTCTAGGGGTATAGTTAGCAAATTGACCCCACAGTTTTTTTGCAGAATTTAGTGGAATTAGTCTGTGAAGATGAAAATCACCTATTTTTCTGTGGAAACATAGAATTTTTTCATTTTTACAAGGAATAAAGGAGAAAAAGCCGCCCAACATTTGTAAAGCAATTTCTCCCGATTACGGCAATACCCCATATGTGGTCTTAAACTGATGTTTGGACCCACAGCAAGGCTCAGGAGGGAGGGAGCGCCTTTTGGATTTTGGAGCGCAGATTTTGCTGGATTGGTTTTCAGTGCCATGTCGGGTTTGCAACGCCCCGGAGGGACCAAAACAGTGGAAACCCCCCAAAAGTGACCCCATTTTGGAATCTACACCCCTCAAGGAATTTTTCTAGGGGTATAGTGAGCATTTTGGCCCCTCAGGATCTTTTTTAGAGCTAAGGTGACCAAAAAACAGCGATTTTGGCGCTTAAAATTCTTTATTTATTACAGTGTTCACCGTGCGCAATAAATTACGTTTTCATTTATTCTGCCGGTCGGTACGATTACGCCGATACCATATGTGTATAGTTTTTTTTAAGTTTTGCAGCGTTTGCACAATAAAATTAAGTTTCTATAAAATTATTTATTTTCTGAGACACCATATTCTGAGCCGTAACTTTTTTATTTTTTCGTCAAAAAAGCTGTGGGAGGTCTATTTTTTTGCGGGACAGGTTGTAGTTTTTATTGGTACCATTTTGGGGTAAATGCGACTTTTTGATCACTTTTTATTCTATATCTTGGGAGGGGTGGTGACCAAAAAATAGCGATGCTGACAGTTTTCCGTTTATTTTGTTTGCGGCGTTCACCGTGCGGAAAAATTAACATTATGGTTTCATAGTTTGGGTCGTTACGAACGCGGCGATACCAAATATGTGTACTTTTTTTTAACGTTTTCATTTTTTCCCTATAATAAATGACTTATTATAGGAAAACAAAACCTTTTATTTTTACACTTCTATAAAACATTTTTATGAACTTTTTTTACTTTTTACACTTTATATTTTTGTTTATTAACTTTTTTTTCACTTTTTACACTTTCATTTTTGACCTGCAGCTCTGATCGCTGCTAGAATACATTACACTACCTAGGTAGTGTAATGTATTCCAACTGTCAGTGTGACGTCACAGTCACTCTGACAGTTGGTCTACGAGGATCAGCAGAGGCTGATCCTCATAGGCTGACATACATGGCAGACTTGGGGGCCGTTGTCTGGCCCCCGGGTGCCATCACAAGCATCAGAAGCCCCCACGATTGCATGGGGGCTGCTGATGCGCTACAAACCCGCTACATGCGGAGATCGCAATCGAGCCCCGCATGTAACGGGTTAATTGCCGAAATCAGCGGCGATGAGCCGCTGATCGGCAACACTGGAGAGTGTCAGCTGTCGGGGACAGCTGATCTCCAAGTTCCCGATGCACACTGTCGCCGACGGTGTGCATCGGGAACGACACAGTGACTTCCTGTCACTCTGACAGGAAGCCTATCAGGACCAGCCGAAGGTTGGTCCTGATGGGCTTCCGTCCATGGCAGACCCGGAAGCCATTGTTTGGCTTCCGTTTGCCATATTAACTATCGGCAGACCCCGCGATTTCGGACGGGGGTCTGCCGATATGCTAGAAACCCCTAAAATTCGGCGATTGCACCCGATCGCCGAATTTAAGGGGTTAATTCGCCTAAATCAGCGGCAAAGGACCGCTGGCCGGCAAGAGGGGAGTGTCAGCTGTCGGCGACAGCTGACCTCCCGGTTCCCGGTGCACACTGTCGCCGACAGTGTGCACCGGGAAAAACTCAGTAACTGTACGTCCTCGTGCGGGAAGTAACCTCCCGCGAGGACGGACAGTTACGTCCTGGTGCGGATAGGGGTTAATCCCATTTGTATGGCCATCTATAGGAGCTGAAACATTGCTATGGCTTGTGTTCTATACATGATCTACAATTTACTCCATAGGATGCTACGCCATAAATCCACGTTTTAAAAAAAAATATATATATATATTTGATTTTTGAGGCCAGTCATGCTCATGCCTATGTCTCCACTACAGAGAATCGGTCCTAGAATAATTCTCAACTCCTGTTCCTATTTTCTATATTGACACATCGAAAAACTCAATAAAAATGTCTACAACATTCACGTTTGTGCTAGTTAAAGGGGTTTTCCCATGAGGAACATCCACAGGATATGTCATAAATGTCTTTGATGGGAAAACCCCTTTAAGAACTGTGAGAATTTAATCATACAGGAAGACAGTAGACCGTGGTCCCATTTACAGAAACACATAGCTCCATTCAACTCCATGTAAATTAGTGCATGATTATAGGTCCACCTAATAGCAAGACGGAGTTAGTCGTTAGATCACGCTAAAGAAACTTTAGTGAGACAGCTCGTTTTTCTCCTTTCCCAAGGAGCTAGTATGGGGATGAGTGCTCATTACTACAATCACTCGTCCCCATACATTTCTATCATGTCGGCAGCACGTCTCCCGTTAACACAGGGAGATGTGCTGCCAACAATGATAATATTTAAAGAGGACCTGTCAGTAGGTCCTACAAAGGCAGTCTCACCTAATAGCCGTTGTGTCTCTGAGTCCAGCGGTGTTGGTCTTGTACTTGTGTGTCCCCCCCCCCCCTTCGCTGAGCTATGGACCCCTCTATATTTAGCAATAAATATGGAAATGACTCGCTGGCTAGCCAGGTGGGCATGGCCGCCAGCGTTTCTCAGTGGGCGGAGCTACCACTGAACCTCTGATGCTGGTTAACGCAATATGGCATGACATATCAGTTTATATTGAATTTAGTAATAACAAAGTCAGTTATGGTATAAATGTCACAGTAAATTTGAGCATTATATAAGGAAGGGATTTTACTATATTTTGTAATATTATATTGTAATTATTAATAAAGGTGTATTCCAGCAGTTCATTCATTTATATTCTTATACCAAACTGGCCCGACATAATGTACTGCAACTGCTTGCAATACATATACATTGAAAAAAATAAAACAACCTCTTTTGATATTCAGAGCCTATGTGACTGGCAGTCCTGAGACAACTACCCTTACTCCTCATGCACACGACCGTGTGTGCCATCCGAGTCCCGTCAGTAATCCGAGGAAAGTTAGGTCATGTTCTATCTATCCTCGGATCGGAGACTTTGACCATTTTTCACGGACCCGATTCACCCGCTAAAGTGAATGGGTCCGTGAAGACTATAGGGTGCAACTCGGATGTCGTCAAAAATGGCCAGAGTGGCACAACGGTCATGTGCATGAGGCATAAGTCGTGCATGATCAGCTTACAGCATCTTAAGGACTGTTTATAGAAAATGGCAATATTTAGTCTGAAAGATCTGTCCGCTATAATACATTCTTATTGCTGCAGACAAAGAGGTTCCTGGAGAAATATGAAATATTCATGGACATAGGTCAGTTTAAGGTTGACAGACAATAACCATGCCGCCGCCTCCTAAAAAAGCAGGAGCCTTGTTATAGTGATTGATCGGGGTTAGATCCCCACTGATTGAACATTGATGGTATAAACTAGAGATATGCCATCAATGTTCTAAGTAGGAAAACTCCTTTAAATTCCCATAGAAGTATCCTCTAAGCATATATTACACCTATGAATGCAGCCCAAACAACAAGTACTTTTCATTAAGTGACTGCAGTTTTTCCATAGTGTTCTACTAACCAGAGCGAAAGGAATCTCCATCAATATAACATTTTCTTGTCAGAAATGTTGTACTTTTTTTTGGCAAAAACACTTTGACAAGAATACGAATTAATTTCTTTTACTGCAGGAGAAAAGGGGCTTTAAAAACCAAATATTGGACATAACATAAGGACACTTATTCATTAGACAATCAGACACATTTCATCCTGATGGAATTCTGAAGGTTCAGGTTGACATTGCAAACCTCTCAGCCTCAGAGGGAATTCTGTTTGTGATCATATTAAGTATTAAGCTCTTAGTATTGGAACAGGTTAGGATGTATTATATACCTTGGATGGTAAAGAGGGAGATAAGGGAGTCATTGAGCAAGTAATGGAGGAAGTGTATGCATGAAGGTTTTAAGATTATCCTGTAGTCTCTTGTGTGCACCTGGGCTATTTCATTTGTTTATTTCCAGACAAGTATGTGCCGCACTGCAAAAGGAAACAATCGACCCTGGAATTCTGTTTATATGGACAGGAAGATTTAACAGATAGCATAGAGGTGGATCTGTAATTTCCCACAAAAGTCCCTTAACCAAAGTCAACAGATAGGAAGGGGCTGCGTCGCTTCATACACAAGAAGTAGTAGAATAGAAAGCTATAAACTATACAGGCAGGTAACAATCAATAGCTGTTTACATAAAAAGAAGAAGTTACTGCAATTTGTAGAGAAATCTTCTCATATAAAGAATTTTTCTCAATATGTCTTTTTTGTCTCTAGGATGTCTTTCTGTTAAAAAGACAGACGCAACCACACTTGGTTGCTTTCACACAATATCAGCTATCACACCTTGGTTTACAAATTCACCGGCATAAAGAAACACATTTGTCAGCACTCAAGTCTGTCTCCCATAATAGAAAATCTCATTACCTGACCGTATGAACAGACCTTCATAGCAGGTTATAGGAAAAACTGAGCAAAGAGCATTGTACAAAATGAACACTACAACTGCAGGTTAGATCTGTGTACATCAAGACCAGGACAAAGGGTAGAAAGAAAGTGATAACATTTCCATCCCTAAAATTGTGAAAAAAAAACCAGATCAATCATCAATCCAAAAGCCTAGTCCATTACTGTCACACGGAATTGTAGAGATCCCATTCTTATGTTTTCAGACATGGCCCTAGCTTTCTACATGGCATTAAGTTGCAATATTTTGTTGGCTGATTTCTGTATTGCTTCTTTCATTTTCAAGACCTGCTTTATCTTACATGCCTGCATATAACGCTGCAAGCTCTGAGCTCAGTGGGCATTCACCGTGAAGTATGTGCTATCTTTCCCTTCCCTCTCAATGTTCTAGCCTGCATATTTACCGCTTTCCTCTCTTATATCAGCATGGCTATGCAAACTATGATTTTTGCGGGGAATTGCCACTCAGAAGTAATCTCGGGTAATATATCATGCTGTGTGTAAATAAAGGTGCCTTTATTTTAAAATATCACTGGTCGGAACCTAATGGCATTTCTATCAGGAAGATCCTCGCTGCTGGCACGTAGGCGTTTCCTCCCAGGCGGGCTAGGAGCTTCATCGCTGCCTAGCAATGGCTCTCTCTGCATCAACCTGGTGCTCATAGTACATGTCTACACAGGAGCTGTATACAGAAAACAGTAGGATACCTATAGTCAAGACTATTTCCTGTTGCTTACATAGGACCAACATATTCAGGAGTGCTGTACAAAATGTGGCACCATTCACATCAGTTTCTGACCCAATGGGGCTCACAATATAATTTTCCGATTTCAGACACATATCAGGGACAATTTAATATCAAGCCAATTAACCTATGAGTATGTTTTTTGCAATGTAGGAGAATGGTTAGAAGCACTGTGGTCTTTTAAGTACAAACAGATCACATTTAACATTGGTATTCAGCAAATTACTTAAGGTGACTACAAGACTAAATATTGCATCCTGTCATTAAAAAAATAAATAGATTACAATGCCCAAAAATAATACTATTCAAATTAGTAGGAATATTATTTGGCTTAGTGAAAAGTTACATCTCCTGGTATATGTATAAGTATATCAGGGGTGCACAAATTACTGTACCGGAGCTGATCAGTACATTCCAACATTCCAGAAGCTAGTTTGATTTTCTTCGTCAATAAAAACTTTAATAGAGCTCAATAAAAACAACACAAAAAGTTAGGTACAAAAGCTCTTCTCACTAAAATCCTTCAAACTCTGAAAAATCAGTTTAGAAATATGTTGCTTTTTAAATGACATTTTTAAAACACTCTAAAAGGAGTCTTAAAAAATCTTCAGATCTCCAACTAATGGTTAATGCACACAGCCGTATTACAGATCCTTAAAGGGGTTATCCGGGGACCAAAAATTGCATTGCAATAATATATTTATGTGAAACTAAGTAACTTACTAATATACTTTAATTAAAAATTCTGTGCTAAATGGTGCAGTTCAAACCTCATGAATTATTCAGGGAGTGCTGGAGCTTTTCTAATAGTGATGACGCTCCGACATGGCCCCACGTGACTGAGCTCTTGCTTCAGCTGATGCTCTGCCTGGCGACTCCACAACTTTTGCCCACGTCATTGGCACTGTCCATATATGGACAATGACGTCGGCAGCAGTACTAGAGTACCCGAGCAGAGAATCAGCTGCTGCTGTGCTCCGGGACTCCAGTACTGTTGCCGACGTCACTGTCCATATATGGACAGTGACGTGGGCAGAAGTCCTGGAGTCCCAGAGCAAAGCATCAGCTGAGGCGCGGCTCCAGGAGTCCAGCAGTGTTGCCGACGTCATTGTCCATATATGGACAGTGACGTGGGCAGAAGTTGTGGAATCCCCAGGCAGAGCATCAGCTGATGCTCTGCTCGGGGACCAGCGATAGGAAACCCCTGAACTGTCCAAATATGGATGTCGGGAGCAGTGCAGGAGTCCCGAGCAAAGCCCTAGCTGATGCTTGGCTCGGGACTCAAGCAATAGCCTTGCGGTCATGTTCACGAACAGCACATGAAGCTAGAGCTCAGTCAAGTGGGGCCGTGTCGGAGTGTCATTGTTATTAGAAAGCTCCAGCACTTCCTGAACAATTCATGAGGTTTGAACTGCACCATTTTGGCACAGAATTTTTAATTAAAGTATATTAGTAAGTTACTTAGTTTCACATATATATATTATTGCAATGCAGTTTTTGGTCCCCGGACAACCCCTTTTTATTTTTACTGCAGCTATAATACTTTGGTATACTTAGCATATCAAAGCATTACTGCCTGTCAGTGTAAAACTGGGGGCCTTTGTTAGGCCCCTGGCTGCCATGGGAACCCAACTGCTCCCCGCGATTTCTTTGCGGGGATGCAGATGGAGTGACAGAGGGTGCTCCCTCCCTCTGTCAAAGACATTAGATGCCGCTGTCGCTATCTTCGATTCCGGCAGTTGGGGCAGTAGCCTGGCTGTGTATAACAGCCGTGCTCCTGCCGCTGATCGCGTGGGTACAGTGGCAGTACCCATGCGATCAGAGGATGAATATATCCGTCCTTATGCAGGAACTAGCTCCTGCATAGGACGGATATATCCGTCCGTCATCGTAAAGAACTTAAATAATTTTACATTATCTCAAATTAATTTCAAGTTTTTCTTCTACTTTTATGGTCTGCGTCATCTTGAACTAGTAAGGCTCTGTTCACACTTGCATTGGGGCTTTACGTCTGTTTTTTTTTCCACATTTGCCGGTAAGAATAGCTCAGAATGTGTTGCTATTCTTCCTGGTAAAACAACGGAATCCTAGGCGGACCCCATTATAATTCAATGAAGTCTGCTGGGCACCATTTGCATTTAACTTATGACAGATTTGGCACAGTGTCATGGCTTTTATTATAAAGGGAAGCCATGACGCGAGTGCAAACATAGCCTAAAGTATTTTAATTTGGTTACTTTTACACAACTTATATTATATAACTTATTTTTTAAGCATTTAAAAGTAACAACATATGATGGACATGTAAAATGGACAGGGTCATCACAACTAGAATGGAAAAAAGACCAATACCCGTAAGACAGGGGATATTGTGAACATAATTTCTTGTGAGACTATATATAGAGCAGTTTTTTGATGAATATGTATGTTCTGTAAAGAGCAGAAGCAAAAACAACAGCGTATACATTTGTAAAACATTCTTATGGGAAGAGGCTTATTGTGTTATAGCTATACTATAAATAATAACCAGGAATACAAAATACAGTTTTTACATTTTGGGCTGATACAAGTCAGCACTAAATGTGCTCCATGTGTCGAAGTTCGATCCCCTAACCTGAATCTCAAGGACAATGGCTACAGAAAATGTGATTATTTACACACTTAGATCCAGAAAGATCTGTATGTGGATATGATGAATTCAGACAGATCAGTACTACACAGTGTGTCCATGTACACTTCTATGTGGATACACCTAAGTAAGCAAACATCTCCCTTCCGTGCACACACTGACGGATATAAATGCTCCTTTATATCGGGAATCATTGCCCTTTCAAAGTTAAGCACTATGCACGCACGCCATGCCATATGTGGAGTATGACCACCGCTGCTGAGAACTCCTGCCTTTCACACAACCTCCTGCTTGCCTCATATCCTTACAGCCCCCCACTTGCCCAACACTTTACTCCGCTGTATCACCCGCTTGTTTGCGGCCTGCCTGCCTGCGCCCGCCCACCTGCAGGTTAGAGCCTGTCTGCTGCCCTGCTTATTAGACTGGCTACAGTTTGTGTATCCCCTGCCAGGATCGCTGGTTTTGCTCGTTGAGGTCCGCAGAAAGGAGGGAGGGGGCCCTGCTGTTTCCTGATGCTCATACTGGTACCTGCATGCCAGTCTATTATCCATTGCTTTCAGCTGCCTGGAGGAAAGTGAGCAGCTTCATATGGGTGAGATCTTTCCACATTATATTTATGGTATTTAACCCTTGCCGTGATATAAATGCTATGGGTACTATTGACTCAGACCATGATCTGGATCTATACTGAGTGAAGTTTTTGATAGTATCCCTGGACTAGCTCCTGGTGTGGGATACATCGGTTTTTCTGTGTAAAGTACAACTGAATAGTTGGTGGGGATAGAAGTCGGTCTGGTGGTGAGGATGGTGAGAAAGAGGGAAGAGCCCGGGGCAGCGAAAGGAGATAAAACCGATACATTTCTGATTCCCTCTATTCAGTATTAATTAGGGACTTCAAGATTGAGTGGAGCAGGAAAGGTTAACCCTACTCACCAGGAGGGGCAAGAGGGCGCCTGTCGCGGCACTAAGACGAGTGACCCAATGTTAGTGGAAATAATCTCTGCGGTGAATAAAAGTAATAAGGCATGGCTAATAATATACCCCAGATTGGGGAAATTAAAAGCGATATCTCAATAATTCGAGACAAAATGAATAAAATGAGAGAACGTATCAAAGAGGCTGAGCATAGAATAATCGATGTGGAAGATAACTTGAATAAAGTAATGAGGGATTTGGAAGACACCAAAAAGGATAATTCTAAACTACAACAGAAAATGGTGGATATGGAAGATAGGAGCAGGGACGCAAATTGAGAATTAAGGGAGTCCCAGAGGAGATGGAAGATAAGGACTGCACGGCCTACATCCAAAAATGGGTAGTGGAGAAAGTGGGCAAAGAGGCGCTCATAGAGTGCCAGGCAAACGCAAGACCCCTGGGGAACATCCTCGGGCCATAATCTCCAAAATACATTGCTATAAAGATAAGGAAGTAATATTGAGAAAATTCAGAGAGATGCCTCTTCAGGAAATTAATGGATCTAAGGTAATGGTTTATTTTGACTACTCAGTGGCTACGCAGAAGCAACAAGAAACATTTTTTTAAGTGAAAAGGAGATTAAAAATGAAGAACATTGAATACTCAATGTTATATCCAGCTAAATTGCGGGTTGATTGTATATTTTTTTGAAATGACTTAAGGTCATCGGAAAGTTTAAAATGGTGAAAATCTAAAGGGACAGCATAAGGCAGGTTGTAGGACAGAAGTAGATTTGGGTGAGAGGAGGGGGGATGGAGATATATTATATAATACGGTATATTACATAACATAAAAGATATGATAAGGCTATCAGGGCTGAAAGAATAATATTAAGGAGTGGGTGTGGATGATGTACACCGTGCTATAAGGAGTTATATAAAAAAAAATCTAAGGGTATATGGAGTTAGGCTAGAGATTAGATTTGGAATTCATACGTTGAAGAGTTGGAGTGGAGGGCAACAAGAAAATGTTTTTTAGGCGTGCTTTGTGACATGATAGGTATAGTGACATATGACCTCTAGCTCAGGGGTTCATGTGTCAGTGTGTGGGGATTGGGGGACGGGTGGGTTATTTGGGTTGTGGGGTTAAGGTTTTTTTTTTTTCTCCAGTTACCTCCTTGCTTGGTCTTCCATTTTGGAAGATGTGGGGCCGTTATATAAGATATGAAAATTAGATGTTGAAAATCGTGGTATAGAATGTCAGGGGACTGAGTGATAGACTAAAAAGATATGCTGTCATGCGGGTGATGGGAGGATATTTGCCGGCAACCGTATGCCTGGTAGAGACACATTTAATAACATAAAAGGTTATGTTTTAGCCCGAGGGGGCGACATTTCAGTTCCACACTACTTACTCAGTGTATGCTAGAGGGGTTAGCGTGTTGGTAAACCAAAATTTCAGAGAATTGAGGTATGTATTGATCCATTGGGAAGATATATTTTCTTGTTATGTGTGCTAGAAGGTCAGTGTAGTCTCCTGGCATTCCTGTATATTCCACCTCCTTTCAATCCTGAAGAGCTGATACATTTGCATAAATTTTCTTTGGCTCATAAAGGCATTCCTATTTATGTATTTTGAGGAAAGGGATAGGTGGAGAATGGTGGAGCAGTCCCAAGGGAAACAATGTACTCCATTATTTAGATTAATGCAGGAGTTTGGATGGGAGGATGAGTGGCGTCATTTTCATCCAGAGAAACGAGAATATACTTTTCAGCTTGACCCATAATGTTTTTTCTAGAATTGGCATGTTGGTAGTAAATGAGGTCAGTATTTCAAGGGTACGTGGGGTCACTAGTACGTGTGGTCACTAGTGTTTTTGATCATGTACCGTTGGGGGTAGATTTGGAGTTTGGAGGAGGCATGAGAAAGCCAGAATTCAAATGTAATCCCTATTGATTGAAGCTGCTGGAAACTCATGATAAGATCAGGGAGGAGGTGGTGTTCTTTTTCGTGTGCAACTTTGGGTCAGCGGAAGTTTTGATAGTTTGGGATACAGCTAAAGTCTATATTTGTGGAATATTATTCAGAGAAATTTGTAGGCTTAAGAAGAAGTTTAGAGCAATAGAGGAAAGGTTGTAGAAGGAAAATAATTAGGCTGGAAGAGATTTTCTTCAAAATAAATCAGAAGAATATAAAGCTGTGTGGGTTAAATGAGTGGAAAGCCTGAAGCCTTATTTGTATGAGAAAGTACAAAATCAACATTTTTGGGGGGGGGGGGGGGGGTTAAACAGATATGACCAAGGGGGCAGACCAGGAAAGTTTCTAGCAAATGTTGTCAGTAATAATAAAGGGCATAAGCCAATTATGAGGATTAGGAATAGTAATGGAGAATATGTGAATGAGAGTGAGGAGATACTTGCAGTGTTCAAGATCTTATATGAACAATTGTATAGCTCGAGGGCAGAATATTCTGACCAGTTATTGGACGGGTATCTAGGTAAGGTGGGTACTCCAAAACTGTTGCCTATTCAGCAGCAAGGGTTGGATCGCCCAATTGAACTGGAAGAGGTAAGAAAGTTGATAAGAGATATGGCAAGTGATAAGGCTCCCGGGCCTGATGGGTTGACAATAGAGGTGTATGGGGAATATGAGGACGCTTTGGTGGAACAACTACATGGGATATTGATTCAGTTCTTAGCTAATGGTCAACTAACTGACTCTATGTACGAAGCTAGTATTGTGTTAATTTCAAAAGGGGATAGAGATCTACTGGATCCTGCATCGTATAGGTCTATTTCACTGATTAACTATGATGTTATGGTTCAGTCAAAAATACTGGCTAACAGACTTTCAAGGTTAATTGGAAAGCTGGTAGGGGAAGATCAATGTGGATTTATGCCTCAAGTCAACACAAGACAATATTGCAAGAGTCCATGCCAATATTCAGGTGGGTCAATTGAGCAGTCGTCACTCCATACTGTTTTTGGACCCTGTTTAAAGGAACAGTGTCATCACAAATTATTTTTTAATATGTTAAAGATGTTAGTGCTTTATTAAAAACGTTTATATTTATTTGTGTGTTTGTGTTTTACTTTTTCTTATTTTTACACTTTTTCTTCCTTATGGGGGCTGCCATTTTTTGTTCCATTTCTGTATGTGTCGATTAACGACACATACAGACATGGAATACGGCAGCCACAGTCCCATAGGGACTGCGAACGGCTCCCGTCCCATCCACTTCTGTGTACGGCGTCTGTGTGGGAACTGCGCATGCGCCGCTCCCACACATGCCAATTTGAAATTGGCGCCGTCCGGCGCCATTTTCCTGTGGACCGGAAGTCGCGGCCGGACAGTAATATTACTACTTCCGGTCGCGGCTTCCGGACTTGTGCACTTGGACCAGCGGCAGCAGACGGAGCGGACGGGCCGGAGGGAGCCGCGGCGGCAGGAGCAGGTAAGAGATTTCAATGTATGTTCGTGTTTGTGTGTGTTTACTACTGTATGTAAACCTACTACACTGTGTGTTAGCTCAAAAAATGGCGACACACAGTGTAGGAGGTTACACCGTTCAAACCCCTCGTTTATCCCGGCACTAGCCAGGATAAAGGAGGGGGGGATGCTGAGAGCTCACTAGAGCGAGGGCTTTTTACCCAATTTTGCAATGCTGCAATTTTGGGAATAGCTCCATCTAGTGACCAGCAATGGGAAATATTATAAATTAGAATTAATTTATAATATTTCCTGACTCGTGAAAAAAATAAAAAAAATTTGAACAATGTTTAATCACCTACACACTAAATGTTTAATTAAAAAAACAAAAACATGTTTTTCTGGCAACACATTCCCTTTAAGCGTTTGACAATGTCGAGTGGCGATACTTATGGGGAATGTTAAAGAAGTATGGTTTGGGGAAAAACTTTCTAAAGTGGGTGAAAGTGCTATATCTGGAACCCTGTGCCTGGGTATGCATAAATGGGAAATCGTCAGAATTTTTCAAATTGGGAAAGGGTACTAGACAGGGTTGTCCTCTTCCCCCCCCCCTACTCTTTGCTTTGGCTATTGACCTAATAGCAATTAAGATTAGGAAACTTAAGGGATTTCAAGTGAGGGGGAGAGAGGACAAAATAGCATTGTATGCTGACAACCTTCTCCTGTTTTTGGGGGACACGGAGGAGAGTTTAGGGACAGTGATAGAAGAAGTTAAAGAATTTGGGAGATTCTTGGGTTTGGAGATAAACTGGGGAAAATCGGTTTTACTTCCTCTTGATCGGAGTTTAAGTTTGGATACAGAAGAGCAAAAGGTAACACCAGGAGGTTCTTATAGATATTTGGGGGTGAATCTTTCAGCTGACCCCGGGTTGTATACGAATTTGAACGTCACCCCTCTGTTAGAAAAGATCAGAAGCAAAATTGGTATATGGAATAGACTTCCACTTTCAAAGGTAGACATAATTGGACTAATAAAGATGATATTGTTCCCTCAAATTATGTATGTTCTCAGCAACTCCCCAGTGTGGATGGGGTATAAAATATTAAAAAAAATAGATACTCAATGAGTTGATATGGAACAGGAAGAGGGTTCGTATCACGTTGAAAATCATGTCACTCCCAGAAGAGAAGGGGGGATTAGATACGGCATATTTGTTTCATTATTTTCTGGCTGCACATTTGTCTTTCCTAATTAAATGGAAAAATATAGATTTTCTGAATGCACAAGTTAAAGCACAGGATGGAGAGGCACAAAGTATTTTTGATGTTTTAGAAAGGAAGTCAAGTAAAATGGCTCCTAAAAATTCACTAATGGGATTATTGAGGAGGGTTTGGAATCATACCAAAAAGTTAGTTGGAGCGGAAGGACCCTTGGATACTACACAGATGTTTTTTAATGATTCTCTTCCAGAGGTGGTAAAAGTGCTGGATCCCCCGTATAGATAGTGTAGGGGTTAACAAAAATAGCACAATTTTGTGAGGAATGTGTATTTAAAAGGTAGGAGGTTTTAAAAAAATGAAAATAATACACATATTTGTATTTTGAGGTATTTACAGATGAAAAGTGCAGTGGTAGCCACAAAAAAGAAAGATAAATTAAAGATAATAGTTTCAAATACCATTTCACAAATAGTTGGTAGGCAAGGAAATATAAAGGGTCAAATTTCAAGAATTTATAAGATATTAAGTGGGGAGATGGCCAAAAAAAATGGTCATTTATACAAAAAAGAAGTGGGAAGAAATTATTGGATATAAAGAGGAGGGATATTGGGATAAAATATTTCAGCCGAGCAATAATTTTCTCAGAGCTGATGGACACAAGGTGACATAATGTTGATAAATCATCGTTTATATTATTCAGCACAGCTGTTATATAGGAATGGCTGTAGGGACCTGTAGTAGATGTTTAAGGGATGAGGGTGAATTGGAACAAGAATGGTGGGAATGTGACTCAGTCAGAAGATATTGGGATCAGGTTTTGGAGATAATACAAAAAGTCTATGATGTAGAGATAGTAGACAAAAATGAATTCGCCGTTTTCGGAGATATGATAAATACAACAATGAGTAATACGAAAAAAGGAGTTGTATATAAATTGGTATTTGCTGCCCTGATCATAGCAAGGGCTTGGTTATAAAAAAAAACAAACCTCAGATAAAGGAATGGTGTGAAGTGGGCAGTAATTTCTCAAGATATGAGAAATGTATAAATGAGTATAGGAAACAACATATAAGATTGGGTGAATACATTGAGGAATGGTTTTGGGGTACTATCTGATCCATACATTAGGCGGATCAGACTTTTACTATTAGAAGAAAAAAGTGGAATGGGGAGGATCATTTGTATCTTTTTTTTTTATGGGCTGGAAAATTTATGAAAGGGTGGGTTGGGGGGGGGGGGGGGGGTAAAAATGTGTCTTTGTTTGGTATTTTGTATAATGAAATGTGATATTTTTCAAATAAAAAAAAAAATATAGAGAATGTATGGACAAAACCGCCCCGGGTCTGTCCCATGCAAAAAGTTTCAATGGACATTATGATCTCATCATTTCTTAATAAAAAAACAATATATACTATTCTAATATAGCAAAGCTCAGTCCAAGCACTTCAGAAGAAGCACAAAGAATCGCAACTCAATAATGACCCCAGACACATGATTATAAAGAAGTTCCTTCAACTAAAAAAAGACCAAGGAGTTCTGCAACAGATGGTACGGACTTCACGTCATCAAGAATGTCTGGGGTTATCAGGAGAGACAGAAACAAGCAAAACAGCTGAAGTCTGCAGAACCGTTACTCATTTTTTAAGATGCTATTAAAAATCTGACTTCCTTGGAAAATTCCTCTAGAATAAACCTAAGAGAACTGGTGCAGTATTAAACATAAATGGTGGTCACATCACATATTGACTAAATGTATATGTTCAATGCTCCTTACCGTATTTTTAGGTTGCAAATGTAATGTTATTCGTATTCAATGGCTGTTAGAATAAATAGTTACTCAAGAAGATATATGGACTTCCTCAGTGCTCTCTGGTTTCCGTCCATAATTTTAGGTAGTTGACTGGATTCCAATGGTCATAGATAGATAATCATTATTGTTAGGTCTATGACACTACAATGAGATCTGATTGCTGGATTCTGATCAATTCAGATTTTTCTATTGATTAGAACAAGTATAAAACTTGTCCTGAAATCACTAATAAATCTTTTGATTGTTTAATTTAAAAGGGTTTTACAGCTTAAAAAATAAATAAAAATCTTGCCGCTGCTTATGGAATCTAACAATAAATATGCATGTACTCACCTTTTAAATCCCCTGATGTTCCAGCGCCAACAGTTCCGCGGTCTCCTGCCATTCTTAGTTTACACGTGTTGTGCCATAATGAATGCTGATCACTGCCACAGTGGTGGTGTTAGTATGTATGTTTTTTTTAAAGCTGGACAACCCCTTTATTCAGCTGATAGCCAAGATAAAAGACAAGCTGCAATTCACGTAAATTTTATTTTAACAGTGGGATCGATTTTATTCATGGAAGATCATTCCCAATTTTGCTAGATATGGGGAATTCACCACTTACTGACAGTAATTTTAGAAACACACAATTTTTGGGTTTTGAGCTTAGTGAGCAATGTAATGTCAGTATACAGGAAAATCAGATCATTATAATGAATTTTTTCTGTATCCTTCAACATCTATTTCTTATTAAAAGGTGAAACTTTATTAAAGAAAATTTGACAAACCTCATTAAGTGTAAAACATAGACTAAAACAATGCATTCCCCTCATAAATAAATTCTCAAGAAAGCCGCACGATACAGGAAAGTAAGTATTTCATTATTCTATATACAACAAATCAATCCTTTGTGTCATTATCCATACGCACACAATTCTAAAATCTAAATTCTCCTAAAACTTCAGCAAACCTTGGAATGTCTATTGCTATGCAAAAAGATTGTAGACAAAGGAGTGCTTAGTAAACATAGGCAAATACATTGGTGAAAGGTAAACATTGGTGCCACACAATAGCAATTTAGGTCTTGTTAGAAATAGTATATAAATATTGTACTACTCCTCACCCCGGCATGTAGGAGAAAATATACTCCCCTATTCAGAGATGGAAGAAATTGCCATTTCTATAATCCACAAAGTTCAAAAAAAAAATATCTTTCATGTGGAAACATCATTGTGAATAAATAATATTCCAAGGCCACATTGTAATTTGTCATATATTAAATAATTACACATTCAATGACATTGAATCATTTTAGAGAGTACCTTCTAGCACGGTCTTCGTACATGACCTGGTGTTGTGTTGCAGTGTTAGGTTGCTAAAGAGCAATGTAAAATCAGTATCTCTTCCTCTTAGTTAGTTCCTCATAATGGTGCTGTAGTATAAAGCGCGCTGGCAGTGTGAAGATGTCACAATTACTAAATGTACAGTAAATGTAGTCATGTACTGTATCGCTGCACCACTATATATAAGACAGTACTTCCCTAAAGTGTAACATTTCCCTTTCTATAGATTTATGCACATAATACGTCCTGCACCTATCTGTCCGTTGAACCTGGTGCGCTCACACCTGTTACTAATCTGTCACAATACTTCAGTACCCCATTATTGATATTTCATCATATTGGTCAGTCTGTTTTTACCTCCAGATTGGGTGGGTATCCATGTATGTATTTTTTGTACTCCGTGTAAGGGTTGTGTTCACCTCATAGTGTTTAATAACATGAATAGCTACTTTAGCCACCGAACTTGATTTCCTAGGTGACATTTGTGATGTCCAGGCCTCACCCTTGGGTGAAGAGGGTACGCAATGTTTAGAAGTTATAGAGGGGCTTTCAATGCTCTCAGATTTACCACAGTCATTATTATTTGCATGTGGAACCTTCTTCTCCTTGAAGGTGTCCATATTTTTGCTTGGGGTTGGTTTACTTGCTCCACCAGTAGATAGACTGAGTTTTTGTGGTATCTTGCTATCTTTTTGCACATGTCTAGCAGTGACAACAGGTTGTTTCATGGCACATGGAGTCCCTGATCCTGTGGCTAGATCTTTGGTTAAAAGAACTTTTCTGATCCCGAAGTCATTAGTTTTTGATTTCTTTGGGATGTTTTTTCCATTTCTCCCTAATAAAGAATTTCTGGTGGTATCTCCACTCTTGTGCTCCAAATTATTCCTGTTACTTCCTAAACTGTTTTCTGACATTAGTTCTGGTCTAACACTGTTTGCCTTTTCTGAGGTATTTTTTAATTCCCTTTTCCATTTAGAACAAGGGTTATGAGTTTCTTTCTGTATCAAAGTATGAATATTTTTAGTACCCTTTGAAAATGAATGATATTCTATATGCTGAAGACCTTTTGGGGTTTCATTTGGTGGGTCCACATTCTTCTCTTTTGGCAGTGGAATGTAATCATTTGTTTCTTTAGTTGTAATAGTTTGTTTAACTGACAATGGCTCCACAAGTTTTATCTTGGATATAAAGCATCCAGGCTGGGATCTCCGAAGTTTGGGAGCCTCAGACTTATTAACTGTTTGATTTTGATGGGCTGCATCAGATCTTGGAATTATTGATGGACTGGATAACTGGGAATTAGGCAGAGCTACTGAGTGTCTAGTACTCCGTACTGCAGATTTAGCTAATGTTTGTTTTACCGTTTTAGAAGTAACTTGGGTTAATGGTTTGGACGTCTTAGGTGCACTTGTAGAGTCGGACACAATGTCAAGTTCATTTGTTTGTTTGGAAGATGTAAGTCCGTGAAGGTCAGATGACTGCTCAGGGTTCTCTGGTTCATTATTTTTTAATATCTGTAAGCAATTATAATTTCTGAGTTTGTGTCCAGAAGTCTCTTCAAGCTCACCTACTCTCTGTGATTCACCTTGAGCTACTGTCCGCATGGAAGATTCAGAAGTACACTGCATAACTGATCTTGTATTGATTTCATGAACATGCGTGTCAAGTCCGACAAGACTTTTTAAACATGTAAAATTCTTAGGTGCAGAAAGGCAGAGCATCTGTCTGGGTAGATATGATTGACCTTGTGTTTGGGCGTCATGGTCATGTTTGTCCTTTTCTATTGATTGTATGGGGACTTCAGCTGTAAAACTGTCAGGTAGAGTTTTTGTTGCAGATTTTAATTGCGTAAGACAGTCATTATTAAACTGAGTTTGTGCCTGGCTGATATGGTCCAAACCAGAATGCACAGGTATTGGCTTTAGTATTACTTGGCTGGTGTATTTGGGTTCCAAATGGGATGATGATTCTTGGGGAGATGCGCTTGTACAAAGATGTGATGGGTTTATTTGGATTTCTTGTCCATCTAATGATTTGGATTGTTTTGATGGCTCAAGTATTAAATGGTCTACTAAATGATTGCCATGTAATTGCACTGAACTTTTTCCTAGGGAGTCCAATGATTTACTCAACACGTGAGACTCTTCAGCTGGTGGACATAATCTATCTTCATAACCTTTTATATCAAATTGCTGTAATGAATTATCAAGTGACTCTGATATATCTTGTAGTTGGTTCCTATGATGCAGTTTGTGCTGCTGGGCTTCTGAATATCTAGACCTATGGGGACTTAGTGGTTGATCAGAAGTGTGAAACCCATATGTCTCAGGAGACACCTGGAAAATCTCAGTTCTCTCCTTCGATAATAACAAACTGACTTTCTGAAAGTCAACTTTGGCTGCTGATTGGCAAGAAGTAATATTTTTTTCTTCAGGTAATTGATAAAATCTATTGTTGTTATCATTCTTTTGACTTTTATACTCCATTTGTTGCTTTAGAACACGCTCAGATACTTTCCTCATTTGGTCAGCACTCTCCTGGTCACAGTGTTCCTGGAAGTCCTCACTCTGGTCATTACAAGATCTGAAGGGCTTTCCATTGTTCCATCCTAAAGAACGCATTCTACACAGGCGTCTACCCAAAGGCCTACATGTGTTACGTAGATTCCGCTCTAATGTAAGTTCAAGTTCATCCTTTGACTGACTAGCTTCTAATGCACCACAAGTAGCCATTGAATGTCTTTTCTGTAAATGTTTTCTCTCCTGTTCTTTTAGTCTTTGATCTTCTTGTTCACGGTGTTTATTTTCCTAGATAAAAAGCATTTCAATCGTGAGTGATTACTATTATGAATGTATGATTTTACTAAATGAAAACGTACAGTCATTCACATACTAAGCTAAACTACAAATTGTGCTGTTACAATACTTCACAGGTGGTAAAGCTGGCCATACACTTGTCCATTGGCCCCCTATATGACCAGTGTTCAAACATTTTACACTATGGGGATGCTGGCTGTTAAAAGGGCATACACTTGCAGATTCTCACATACACAAGCGTACAGTATATCAAAAGGACGTAGAATTTAACACTTAATACTGTGTGCAGGCAATTCCTGCAGGGGCATAACTATAGAGAGTATATAGTAGTGGATGTTGGGTGAATAAAACCAAGTTTTTTTTTAGTGTTGCTTCGCTTCTTCTCATTATTGATGTACTATAGAGAGTGCAGATGCTGCAGTTTCACACAAGTGCTGGAGCCTGAGGGGGTCCAAAAGGACCATCTGCGCTGTAAAAGAGGAGACCTGTACTATAAATGATATGTGATAGTTGGTGGCTGTTATAGCGTTAGCATTAGGGCCCAGATGCTTCAAGCTATGCCTCCGAATAAATGCATGCTATTAATACAAACCATGAACATGGCTACTAAACATTCATCCATGAGCCCTGTTTATAAACTTCCCAGATTATATGCTACCATTGCATGTTTAAAAAAATCTCATGCTTCCTGTAACTATGAGAATGATATAATCTTTTTCACATGCGTGTTAAATGAGAGTAGTAGTATTACTGAACATATTATGATGAAGCAATCCCCAATGTCTACTGTGCTCATTTCTTTGAAGTGAGGGGAAGTGGTAGCCCAGTAGTTAGGCCTAATTCATTGAACGTGTTATATGTCCGTGTGACGGCCGTTAAAACAACGGCCGTCGCACGGACCTATGTAATTCAACGGGGCCGTTCACATGGCCGCTGTTTCAACGAACCATGTGAAGCGTCAGTGAGAAAATAGGACATGTCCGATTTTTTCACGCTTCACGCCTCCCTCTATAGACTCTAATCTATGGGGGATGCATGATAATGCGTAGAGCTCGGATGCACCTCGGACGTGAAAAACAGCGCAACGCTCGTGTGAATCCGGCCTTACTCTGCAGTTAACTCTTGCACCTATCCTGAATTTACTAATTTGCTTCCATAACATTTAAGATCTGATGTGCCTTCTATATTTAGTTGCACTGTGTATTTTACTATAAAGTCATCATGCCCCCATCTTCTGTTGGGGTACCCCTGTGATGATCTACCTTCAGCAACAAGTGTGGTTAAAGGGGTTTTTCTTCAAATATTTACCTTTGCATGAAAACCAATTGTGAATAATGAGTCTCTTTCCCAGCAAAAAAACTGATGCAGCAGCAAAGAGGTTGTGGCGCTTGACAGTGTTCCAGGATTCACTTTAATAACACTTTAATAACAATTAATTGGAAACATTACTTGCTATTAAGAGGCTTAAAACCATCCCAATATAGTACTTTTCTATATGTATTAGGCCTGATTTACACGAGCGTGTGCGTTTTGCGCGCGCAAAAAACGCTGCGTTTTGCGAGCGCAAAAGGCATTTGACAGCTCCGTGTGTCATACGTGTATGATGCGCGGCTGCGTGATTTTCGCGCAGCCGCCATCATAGAGATGAGGCTAGTCGACGCCCGTCACTGTCCAAGGTGCTGAAAGAGCTAACTGATCGGCAGTAACTCTTTCAGCACCCTCGACAGTGAGTTCCGATCACAATATACACCAACCTGTGAATCAAAAAAAGACGTTCATACTTACCATGAACTTCCTGCTTCCTCCAGTCCGGTCTCCCGGCCGTTGCCTTGGTGACGCGTCCCTCTCTTGTCATCCGGCCCCACCTCCCAGGATGACGCGGCAGTCCATGAGACCGCTGCAGCCTGTGATTGGCTGCAGGCTGTGCTTGGCCTGTGATTGGCTGCAGCTGTCACTTGGACTGAATTGTCATCCCGGGAGGTCGGACTGGAGGAAGAAGCCGGGAGTTTTATCGGTAAGTCAGAACTTCTTTTTTTTTTTACACGTTCATGTATATTGTGATCGGAAGTCACTGTCCATGGTGCTGAACCAGTTTAACTCTTTCAGCACCGTGGACAGTGACTGTCTCCTGCCGTCGCGTACCCGAACATTTTTTGCCGGGTTCGGTCAAAACTAGTTCGGCCGAACCCGGTGAAGTTCGGTGCGCTCATCTCTAATTTGACACTCCGTTTGGATGTTTGTAAACAGAAAAGCACGTGGTGCTTTTCTGTTTACATTCATCCTTTTGACAGCTCTTGCGCGAATCACGCAGTTCGCACGGAAGTGCTTCCGTGCGGCATGCGTGATTTTCACGCACCCATTGACTTCAATGGGTGCGTGATGCGCGAAAAACGCACGATTATAGAACATGTCATGAATTTTACGCAACGCACTCGCGCTGCGCAAAATTCACGCATCGTCTACACTGCCCCATAGACTAATATAGGTGCGTACGACACGCGTGAAAAGCACGCGCGTCGCACGCGCGTATATTACGCTCAAGTAAATGAGGCCTTAGTGTAGGGTTCCCAACAATTGTCAGTGTAAATAAGAGATAGCCACCTAGTTCAGGACAGGAGAGAGATATGTTCTGCTGCTGTGTTTAGCTCACAGAGATATATAAATACACTGCTCAGAGCACAGCTGTGTGAGCAGGACTAGGTCAGGTCATATTATCAGGCTGTAAATGTCTTGTCAAACTAATCTGATTAGCTTCTATGAAAAATTCTGGACTGGACCTGGTTAAGGTCTTATTCACATGAATACATCCTTGTGACAGCCGTTAAAACAACAGCTATCACACGGACCTATGCAATTCGTTTTTCCGTTGCGTGAAACTCATTGCAGGTCCTATTCTTGTGCGTTTTTTGCGGATCACACACCCATTGAAGTCAATGAGTGCGTGAAAACCACGGACAGCACACGGACGCATATCCGTGTGCTGTCCGTGATTCACGCAACAGTTTCTTGAAATGCAGAGAAAAAAAATAAAGAAAGAAATTAAAGAAATGTGCACCAACACTGACATCAACAACTGATGCCACACGGAACAAACACTGATGGCACATGGAATTGCAATGAATGAAAAACGTGTACTTTTTTTGCGGACGCAAAACGGAAACGCTCGTGTGAATCTAGCCTAAGGCTGTGGATGTGGTGTATCTCAAAAGAATTTGACACTGCCTCATAAAAGGTTGGTATATAAAATGAAAATGTTGGGACTGGGGGGAAATATGTGTAATTGGTTTAACAACTGGCTCAGTGATAGAAAGCAGATGGTAAAGTTTGTGTGGGACTTAATCGCTGCACAGCGTGATCTCGCGGGATCACGCTACTGCTGTCATTCATAGCGTGATCTCGCGAGATCAGGCTGTGCAGCGATTAAGTCCCACACAAACTTTACAGAAGTGTCGGGATTGTGAATAGACATCGCGTCCTGTCTGGAGGTGATGTCTATTCACTGTCAAGACACTTCAGTAAAGTTAATGTGGGTGTATGTGACGCTGTGCTGAGTACAAATGGACATGAATGGAGAGAAGTGTATGACGCTGATTGGTCACTGATTGGTCAGTGTCATACACTTCTCTTCACAACGCCCACTTGGTCAAAAGTTAAAAAACGCCCAGTTAGACATTAAGAAAGTAATTAGCATAAATCTAAAATTGTTCATAACTTGCTCAAAAATTATCGTTTTTCAAAATAAAAAACAGTGTTGTTATCTACATTACAGCACCAATCACATCATCTAGGAGATAAAGCACTTCAAATGAGGTGACAAAGCCTCTTTAACATTGGTTACGGAACGGCAGGGCGGCGGTGGAGAAGGTGGGCCCAAGTTTGGGTAACAGCCAAGGGCCTATGGTCGCAGTTACCAGTGGGGTTCCACAGGGGTCAGTATTGGGCCCTCTTCTCTTTAATATGTTTATTAACGACCTTGTAGAGGGTTTACAGAGCATAATTTCAGTGTTTGCAGATGATTCTAAACTCTGTAAAGTAATCAACACAGAGGAAGATAATGTAATACTACAGAGGGATTTGGGGAAGCTGGAGGTTTGGGCAAAGAAATCACAAATTAAATTTCATGTAGATAAATTAAGGTTATGCAATTCTGCAGAGGAAACATTTCTAAAATTTAGCATTAAATGGTAAAACGCTGGGTAAAACTGCTACTGAAAAAGATGCTCATGACAAAAACGTTGTTTGGCCTCTATACAAATCACTAGTCAGACCACATTTGGGATATTGTGTACAATTTTGGGCACCTGTATATAAGAAGGACATGGCTGAACTAGAACGGGTGCAAAGAAGGGCGACCACGGTAATTAAGGGAATGGGCGGATTTGCAGTACCAAGAAAGGTTACCAAACTTGGGGCTATACAATTTAGAAAAAAGACGGCTTAGGCGCGATCTAGTTACAATGTACAAATATAAATGGACAGTACAGAGATCTTTCTAATGATCTTTTTACACCTCGGCCTGTAACAAGGACAAGGGGGCATCCTCTACGTCTAGAGGAAAAAAGGTTTCACAATCATCACAGATGGGGATTCTTTACTGTGAAAGCAGTGAGACTATGGAACTCTCTGCCACAGGATGTTGTGGTGATTGACTCTGAACAAGTTCAAGAAGGGCCTTGATTTCTTTCTTAAAAAATATAATATTACAGGTTATGAGTACTAGATTCTGGAGATGGGACATTGATCCAGAGATTTATTCTAATTGCCATTTTTGGATTCGGGGAAGAATTTTTCCCCTAATAAGGAAATTGGCATCGTCCTGTACTCATGTTTTTTTTTTTGCCTTCCTCTGGATCAACATGGTAGGATTATAGGTTGGACCGGTGTCTTTTTTCAACCATATCAACTATGTCATTATGTAAACAATAACGTTTTGATTCACTGATGGCAACTGAAGGTGACATTTTACGTTAACACACCTGAATCCCATAGAAACTGGATGTATTTGTCATATATACGTACTTTATAGGGTAGTCTGCCTGTATTATATATATGGTTACCTAAGCACTAAACAGATAATTTCTATTGTTCAGAGATATTTGCTGTAATATCTTACTGCTGCTTATGTTTTTTTCCCTCCCTACCCCACCCCTTTTTTTCTGTACATCCGTTCCCACCTTTCTTCACAAAAACCTTAAAGTGTAGCTAAATGTTTGACAAACTTCTGACATGTCATAGTGACATGTCAGAAGTATGGATTGGCGGGGTCCGAGCACTGAGACCCCCACCAATCAATAGAACGAAGCAGCTGAAGTGCTCGTGTGAGCGCTTAGCCGCTTCGTGTCTGTTCGGCTTTTTCCAGAAAGCCGATGTATCGGAGTACGGGCTCATAGACTTTCTATTGAGTCCGTACACCGATACATTTATTTCCGGAAAAAGCCGAACAGACACGAAGCAGCTGAGCGCTCACACGGGCGCTTCAGCTGCTTCGTTCTAGAGATTTGGTGAGGTCTCAGTGCTCGGACCCCCACCAATCCAAACTTCTGACATGTCACTGTGATATTTGAGTCCACTCGATACACTGTGTTTTACAGCTGACACGCTGCTCTAATGGTAGGGAACAGCGATTGCAGGATATGTCATAATTGTCAGATAGCTGCAGGTCCCACCTCTGGAACCCGCACCTATCTCTAGAACGAGGCCCCTAAACCCCGTTCTAGCTTTTTGTGCTCACGCTGCCTCCCGGCCACTTACTGATTACATGGTCAGGAGTTATGGAAACATCGTAACTCGCTGAGATACGCTGTTTCTGTAACTAAATAAAAAAATATTAAAATATATATTAAAAAAAAAACCTTTTACCATTGTCCCCCAAGCACAATGTAAAAAATAATTTCAAAAAACTAAATTGGTATCACTGCATCCGTAAAAGTCTGAACTATTACAATATACCATTATTTAACTCGCACGATGAACGACGTAAAAAAGATATACTTAAAACACCAGAATCCTTGTTTTTTGGTCACATAAGCGCTAAAAAAAAAAAGAAATAAAAAGTGATCAAAAAATCGTATGTACCAAAAATGGTGCCAATAAAAACTACAGCTCGTCACGCAAAAAATAAGCCCTCACACCGCTCAAAGGATGAAAAAAATATAAAAAAGTTATGGCTCTTTGAATGTGGTGAAACAAAACAATTTTTTTTTTCTTTCTAAAAGTAGTAAAATATGAAGATTTTTTTCCTATTTTCAGTTATCTAAAACCTGGGTGTGTCTTATAGTCTGAAAAATACAGTATATTAGAATATTACATAGATTTACTTAATAAAATTATTCTGTATAAATTACAAAAAAGTGGACAACCCCTTTAATATATGAATAATACTAGTGCTTTAATGGTTTTAGGAATAAGTGTGTACAAGAAAAAAAAGATGGTCAGAATTAGTATTGACGGAATAAAAATAGATCGGTGGTGTATTAATAGAGTGCTATTTAGAACTTGATATAAAACCGGCCTGGCTCCCCTTCAGTAGTCATTTTACTGTCATCCATGATATTCACCATCCCTATCCGTGACATATTCGGAGTATATGCAGCTGTTGTTTTCCATTAACTCACCTTGATGGCAAGCTGAAATCTTTGACAAAAGCAGCTGAATACTTTGCAGCATTCCTCCAAGCGGAAAGTGTCTTCATCCTCACATAGAAATTCACGTAGACTCTGTCTGGAGACTTGCAAAGCATCAATTTCGTTCTGAACCTCTTGTAACTGATGATTAGCATACTAGGGAGCGAAACATTATTGTCAATTTCTATACTATCATAACCTTTATTTATACAGTCCCAACGTATTTCCCTGCACTTTACAATTATGGGAAGCAGGAAACGTACAAAAAGACTGATAATGAAAAGAAATGAACAAACAACGAGATTTATTTTTTTACACTGGCAAATATTTGTCTGTGTTCCAGCACCTTTAACTAGCGCCATTCGTCAGTACAGCTTGTTGATCGTCACACATTTGCTCCATTCAAACGGAACAATGACTGGGAGTATGGGGACAAACGATTGTTACTACGATCGTTCGTCCCCATACATTCGCACAGGGAGATGTGCTGTCGACAAGTGACTATTTTTATGGTTGAATAAAAAATCAGATCAGCCAACGAACTAGTATTTGCTTATTCATCGGCTGATCGCTGCCCTGGTACATAGGTCAATGACCGGGAACGAGCGTTCGTACGAATGTGCGCTCACCCTATCAATGGCCCATGTAAAAGGGCCTTTAGGCTTCATGCAAACTATTGTAATGTGGCTCTTTATAACCCACAAAATACGGCAACCAAAAAAGTCTATGGGGCCCTACTGTATCGTATCAGGCAGATGCACCATTTCGCAGCATAAGAACCCTATCTGTAAGAGCTCACATACGCTGTTAACATTTACTCTTGTACTTTTTTATATATATGGCTATATTTGTTTGCATCGTGTCAAACATCATGGACATGTGTAAATAGCTATTCATTTTTATCAACCCAAGTTTTATCAGTTTCACTAAAAGCCTAATATCCTGCAGCAATTGTCACTCCATATAGGCCTGCAATATGTTTTCTGAAGCTGCAGTGCTGTTTTTTCAATATGGAGCAGTGATCCTCTGGTCTTATCTGCTGTAAAAGTTAAAATGCTCAACACTGCCACCTTAAGGCACATTAACAAGAATCACAACATGATTAATGAGAAAACTTATGGCCTTGTCGCACACATTAGTCTAAAAAAAACTTGCGAACCTTGGAGGGCCTATGCCTTCCGAACTGCTTAAGCATCTTTTTGACAGTGCTATTGGCTGATCTACAGACACGGCCCCGGAGCGCCATCCCTTCCCTTTCCTGTTCATGTCTTCCTTATTTTCCTTTGTTAGTCCAAGCCTAACATCATTTGTTATTAATGTTGATCCTCCATCTATGGACCCTCCACCGACATCTTAGTCCCTGGACCCTGATTGCCCAACCAGGCTTAGTTTTATAGATATCACAAACTTTGATTTATTGTACTTCTTTTACTTGAAAAGTGACAATGTTAAACTTCTTTTACTGGAAATTCAATGAAAAATATTGTTTTAAAAAAAAATTTGCACTTTTACAAGTAACAATATTTTAATAAAACAATAAACAGTCATTACCCTGTGTTACTATTGTCTTTAAAGGAATTGTCCATGATTAGATAAACATGGCTGTTTTCCTCCAAAAACCGCACCACACCTCTCCCTGGGTTGTGTCTGGTACAGTAACTCAGCCCCATTGAAGTGAATAGAGCTGAGCTGCAATACGACACACAACCTATGGACAAATTTACAAAAAACATTTCTAATCTTGTTTATGCCCTTTCATGGTAAATATGATGTCCAGTTTCCATTTGTTACCTGGTAGAATAATGTAGCATTTTATGCTATGCTGCCTGGCAAAGAAAAATCTTTCCTGATGGAACAGAGGATAACTCAAACAAACGATGCCATTTGCCATCATAAAAATCCCATTTAAGTCAATGAGGCTATGAGTGCAGTGAACATAGTCGTACATGAAACCTCATATGAACCATTAGTTTCCCATATAAATCTTCTTGTCATAAGGATCATTATTAGTTTACCTCTAGAAACTCCTTCATCTGTTGTCTAAGCTCTTGTTGCTCTGGCACAACCAATGTCTGGTGAATTGAAGTTATTCGAGACTGTAGCCTGTAGAACTCCTCCAGCAAGCCATCTTCAGACAACCTAGGAGCAAAAACCAGACACATAAATATGCCAATGTGTCTGCATAATTACAGCTCAAAAATAACTTTAAAGCTCTTTCAACCTCTAAAAAAACACGAAGGCATCTGAGAATCAGAATCATAAAGAATGCTACTGCTCTGTTTAAAGAAATATTTTTATTGCATCTCACCAAGGATGAAAGACATATAAAGGATACAGACATTGATCATAGATTGCGATGAGGATGTCTAGGTAATGTCTGCTGCACTCAGATATTTTATTAGTTATAGAACCTGTTAGCAAGTCCACAGAAAATGTAGAATACATGAAATCTATAGGTAGCGCAGAGCATATTGTCTAAAGTTAGCCATACATTAGTTATCTTAGAGGGCTGTTCATGGTTGATCTGTGGAGGTTGTCTTCTTGGATGATAACGCCATAAATTAAAAACGACAACTCAACGATCGTCCTCTGCCCCGATCAATGGCCTGATCTGGGTTTCTATTGATGGGATGCACATCTGTCATTTAGCACTGCACCCCCCCAACAACCCAAAAAATGCAACATGGGAGAAAATGATCTAAATCAGCCTTTCAGCAGTTCAATATCCCTAGTGCAAGACCAGATTAAGAGAGTCTTGGAGACACTGCCCACCCTCTGACTCCTGATTCAGAATGGAAACTGGTCGTTACCTTACGAAGGAGACAAAACAGAGCACTAAAGTATAGTACAAAACTTGTAGGAACACTTTAAATGTCATGTGCTGGCTTTAAAGAGGCTCTGTCACCAGATTTTGCAACCCCTATCTGCTATTGCAGCAGATAGGCGCTGCAATGTAGATTACAGTAACGTTTTTATTTTTTAAAAACGAGCATTTTTGGCCAAGTTATGACCATTTTCGTATTTATGCAAATGAGGCTTGCAAAAGTACAACTGGGCGTGTTGAAAAGTAAAAGTACAACTGGGCGTGTATTATGTGCGTACATCGGGGCGTGTTTACTACTTTTACTAGCTGGGCTTTCTGACGAGAAGTATCATCCACTTCTCTTCAGAACGTCCAGCTTCTGGCAGTGCAGATCTGTGACGTCACTCACAGGTCCTGCATCGTGTCGGCACCAGAGGCTACAGTTGATTCTGCAGCAGCATCAGCGTTTGCAGGTAAGTAGCTACATCGACTTACCTCCAAACGCCGATGCTGCTGCAGAATCATCTGTAGCCTCTGGTGTCGATGTGTCCGACACGATGCAGGACCTGTGAGTGACGTCACAGATCTGCACTGCCAGAAGCTGGGCGTTGTGAAGAGAAGTGGATGATACTTCTATACATAACGCCCAGCTAGTAAAAGTAGTAAACACGCCCGATGTACGCACATAATACACGCCCAGTTGTACTTTTACTTTTCAACACGCCCAGTTGTACTTTTGCAAGCCTCATTTGCATAAATACGAAAATGGTCATAACTTGGCCAAAAATGCTCGTTTTTTTAAAATAAAAACGTTACTGTAATCTACATTGCAGCGCCGATCTGCTGCAATAGCAGATAGGGGCTGCAAAATCTGGTGACAGAGCCTCTTTAAGTGGTCAATTTTACTACTTAATTTAGGTTTATTCTGAGCTTCCAGACTAGGTGACACTACAGTGGCGTATAAGATGACATTACACGACAAAGCATAATATTCGCTCTATATCTAAAACATTCAGATCTTAGTTTAGTTAAACCTAATCCCCCAATATTATATTGAAGGGGTCCAGGAAGCTGCGATATATGGAGTTGTTTGGGGAGGTCCTCAAACTGTAAAGCTGATTCATAAGACCTGGTGCTTGCCTGTGGCAAAATACTGCCTCTGCTTGGTTAACAATTGACGGGGACCATCAGGTTTCTCCATCTTATAGGCAAGTACAAGCACAGCAAAGAGAGAAGACTCTACAATAGAGCTGCCTATATCTCAGCTGTCTGGATCCCCTTGAGTATGACATTGAGAAAATGGCACATTGGGTCTAACTGAAACCGGAATTTTCAATCAAACGTCATTGTTCGAAACTCTACCCAAGTTGCAATGAATCCAAGACTCCATTCAGCAAATACTATCAGGTACCAAAGCTTTATTGAATGCAAACTGTGGTGGTTCTTTTCATTCTTACTTTTTACTTTTACAATGTAGACACAAAGTTTAAGCAAGTTTGGCCTCTAAAAAAAATTGTTATACCTATTTCTGGAAAAGCTGGGTGGCAATAAATAATATGGCTGTCATTATGTCTCACACAGAAATTGTCTCCCAGCTTTCTCAGACTTATGAGAAGTAAATCTACCTAAGCAGCGATACTTTACACACCTAAAAGTAAGGAAAATCTGAATAGCAACCACTGTTAGAGTTGTAATGGCGCCGATATTGGTCAAGACCCAGATTTCCCAAAAGGAGATATAAAAGCTGAATAGAATTTTGAACAATTTGACATTAATAAAGACTGAAAGTCTTATATTTCTAGGTGATTTTCTCATCTTGTCTGCACATGTGTATTGCTCCATGTTTAGTATGAATTACAATTTAGAGCCATATGGTTTGAGCTGATGTGGGGAGGGGAGTGTAAGTTAAAAACGAAAACCATTCACTTAAGCTCCATACATATATATATATATGTATTTATTTTGGGTGACTTCAAACAGCATAAATAATAGCTTCCTATACATAACAAGAAAGCCCTTTACAGATAAATTATTCCATGATTTTTTAAACCTTGTAGACACATCTGTTATATGTGAAATAGAGACCGAGAAAGTGAACCGTGGAAACATAGCAACATATGTGGAAAGAAGTATGGGTAAAATCAGTCCTGATATTAGATTAGAAGGATGCAGGTTGGCTCATCTGAAACAGATCATGTGAATACAAGCGGGAGTTATGTCAATGTACGAGAGTTTCCTTAAAGGGTTTTTCCAAGCATATGAAAAACAACGAAAAGTACCTATATGTGTCTGAATAGTCACCAGATGATGCCACTGTGGCTCAGAAGTAGTATTTTGTATTTTCATTCCTTTGCCCGTATCTGTGCAGCACTATTGTTTTAATTTTGTTACGGCTAGTTGTAGACGGGATTACCATGTAAAGAATTACTGTTCCCATTAATTGTCTCCCATCTCACAGACATTGCCTATATTTACAGCTGTCTGTATGCCCCTCTACTAGAAGGTGTAAGGTAGTGCTGTAATTACTCATTGTCTGCTACTGAGAAACAGCTCTGCAAGATCTGCTTCCCAGCGTGTGAAACACGATTCCTCCAGATACAGAGAGAAAGGGGGAGAGCAGGGAGCAGTGGGAATAAGAGGCATGTTAAAGAGGCTCTGTCACCAGATTTTGCAACCCCTATCTGCTATTGCAGCAGATCGGAGCTGCAATGTAGATAAGAGTAACGTTTTTTTTTTTTTTTAAACGAGCATTTTTGGCCAAGTTATGAGCATTTTTATATTTATGTAAATGAGGCTTTCTAAAGTACAACTGGGCGTGTTTAAAGTAAAAGTACAACTGGGCGTGTATTGTGTTCGTTACATCGGGGCGTTTTTACTTCTTTTACTAGCTGGGCGTTGTGTATAGAAGTATCATCCACTTCTCTACACAACGCCCAGCTTCTGGCAGTGCAGACACACAGCGTGTTCTCGAGAGATCACGCTGTGACGTCACTTCCTGCCCCAAGTCCTGCATCGTGACGGACGAGCGAGGACACATCGGCACCAGAGGCTACAGTTGATTCTGCAGCAGCATCGGCGTTTGCAGGTAAGTAGCTACATCGACTTACCTGCAAACGCCGATGCTGCTGCAGAATCAAATGTAGCCTCTGGTGCCGATGTGTCCGACACGATGCAGGACCTGGGGCAGGAAGTGAGTGACGTCACAGCGTGATCTCTCGAGAACACGCTGTGTGTCTGCACTGCCAGAAGCTGGGCGTTCTGAAGAGAAGTGGATGATACTTCTATACACAACGCCCAGCTAGTAAAAGAAGTAAAAACGCCCCGATGTAACGAACACAATACACGCCCAGTTGTACTTTTACTTTAAACACGCCCAGTTGTACTTTAGAAAGCCTCATTTACATAAATATAAAAATGGTCATAACTTGGCCAAAAATGCTAGTTTAAAAAAAAAAAAAAAGTTACTCTTATCTCCATTGCAGCGCCGATCTGCTGCAATAGGAGATAGGGGTTGCAAAATCTGGTGACAGAGCCTCTTTAAGTATGATGTTCTGTACTATAATGAGGGGAGAGAGTGGAGATAACCACGTGTTCAGAGTAAGGAACTTTACACAAGCAGGTGATAAACACGCGGAGCATGGTCATGTGACTGCATGTAAGACTGGCTTATAGAGGCTTTTCAGCTACAGATATTACATTAGTAAGTGATAAATCGTGCTGCAGTTAAACCATCTGCATGCAATTTTTAAACACAGGAAACCCCATTTAAAGTGAATCTCCAGGCAAATTAAGAAAATCCAGTTTTTATGTAGAAGTAGAACAATATTCCATCCCTTATTTACCTGAGATCTGGTTGGGTGAATCTTCCCTTGTATATTATGGAAGTGTATTATTAGCTATACACTAAGGGTATGTGCACACACACTAATTACGTCCGTAAATGACGGACGTATTTCGGCCGCAAGTCCCGGACCGAACACAGTGCAGGGAGCCGGGCTCCTAGCATCATACTTATGTACGATGCTAGGAGTCCCTGCCTTGCTGCAGGACAACTGTCTCGTACTGTAATCATGTTTTCAGTACGAGACAGTTGTCTTGCAGCGAGGCAGGGACTCCTAGCATCGTACATAACTATGATGCTAGGAGCCCGGCTCCCTGCACTGTGTTCGGTCCGGGACTTGCGGCCGAAATATGTCCGTCAATTACGGACGTAATTAGTGTGTGTGCACATACCCTTAATATGCATCTATTACCTGATTTTCTTCCTTTACAAGTTGAAGCAGGCGCAGGAAATTTAGATTCCCAGTGGTAGTGATCTGCACATTACTGTCAGCAGAATATCACAACAGTGCCTCTGCTCTATACATTGACAAAACACAGGCTCTGTTAACAGTGGCTGTAATCTACTTATGGCACCAGGAGAAGTAGCCTCTGGGAATTTGCAGTCACTACACCTACTCTCCCCTATTACCTAAATCACTTGCTCGTAAAAGAAGCAATTTAGGTAAAACATATTGGAGTGTCAGACTGTACAGGGAAATGCCCCTTTGGGAAAGAAAATGTTAACACCCAGTTATCAGTTTATTCATACATTTCCTGGAGGAACGGTACCATGCAGAGTTCTAAGAAGAGGTGCTCCAGAATTTTTATTTTATGGGGATTGTAAATTTTGACTAAAACAGAAATGTCAGGAGAGCAGACAGGTCCTCTTAAAGAAAATGTGCCAAAAACGGCAACTCAGCTTACGCAGGCAGTTGCACTTTTTGCTGCAGTGTTTGTTTCTTCACGCTGCGGCCAGTTTTGACCTTCCTGATAGAGCCTAATTTTTCAAATCTGACGTGTCACTTTATGTGGTAATAACTTTGGAATGCTTTTACCTATCCAAGCGATTCTGAGATGGTATTCTTGTGACACATTGGACTTTATGTTAGTAGTAAAATTTGGTCATTCAGTATTTAATTGTGGAAAAACACCAAAATGTAGCAAAAAATTGCAAAATTAGCATTTTTAGAAATTTAAATGCATCTGCTTGTAAAAACAGATAGTAATACCACACAAAATAGTTACTGGTTAACATTTCCCATATGTTTACTGTAGATTGGAATAATTTTTTGAACATCCTTTTATTTTTCTAGGACGTTACAAGGCTTATAATTTTAGCAGCAATTTCTCACATTTTCAAGAAAATTTCAAAAGGCTATTTTTTCAGGGACCAGTTCAGTTCTGAAGTGGGTTTGAGGGGCGCATACTTTACAAACCCCCATAAATCACCCCATTTTAAAAACTGCAACCCTCAAAGTGTTTAAATCAGCATTTAGAAAGTTTCTTAACCCTTTAGGCGTTTCATAGGAATTGATGCACGGTGGAGGTGAAATTTACAAATTTCATTTTTTTTTTCAAGAAATTCATTGTTTTTTTGTAATTTTTTTATTTTGAATCAGAAATTCATTTTTAATAAAAAAAAATCTGTAATACAGATGGTTTTATGAGAGAAATACAACTAAAAATGTATTACCCAGATTCTGCCGTTTTTATAAATATCCCACATGCGGCCCTAGTGTGGTAATGGACTGAAGCACAGGCCTCAGAAGCACCTAATGGATTTTAGGGCCTTCTTTTTATTGGATTATATTTTAGGAACCATGTGAGGTTTGAAGAGGTCTTGTGGTACCAAAACAAAGGAAACACCCCCAAAAATACCCCATTTTGGAAACACACCACAAGGAATTTATCTAGCTGTGTTTCATAGATTTTATTAGAATTGGGCTGTGAAAATGAAAAATTACATTTTTCCAAATAAAACGTTGAATTTTTTAATTTCCTAAAGGAGAAAAAGCACCCCAACGTTTGTAAAACAATTTCTCCCAAGTACAGCATATGTAGTCATAAACGGCTGTTTGGACATATGGCGGGGCTCAGAAGGGAAGGAGTGCGATTTGACTTTTGGAGTACAACTTTAGCTGGAATGGTTTGCGGAGGCCATGTCGCATTTGCAAAGCCCCTAAAGGGCCAAAGCAATGGAAACCCCCCACAAGTGATCCCAGAAATGACTGGAAGTAGGCCGTGAAAATGAAAATCTATTTTTTCCCCTATAAAATGTAGGTTTAACAAATTTTATTATCAGTATCTATTTATTTTGAATTGTATTTCTGAACATAAGAGAACGAAGCGGACTGAAGGTTCTACTGTTTTTATAAAAATATTTTTTTTTTCTCTGATTCATACCTCTCTTTTCTTTATATATAATGTGATCATGTGTGGATTTTTACGATAATATAATGCTCGTATTTCTATATCAGAGATACTTTATGCTACGGTAGTGTAATGTCGGGGTAGGGAGACAGACAGGTGAGCCCTAATCTACCCACCACTCAGTCCCTGCCTACTTGCACGGCCCGTCCTAGGCGACGGCGTACAACTGGGCGACGGTCCCTACACTCAATAAGTGCACGACAGACAAACAGACAAGGGTACACAGAATCTAAGGGAAATGGGACAGTTGCCCACGGCAACACCGTGAGCAGCAAGAGTAGTGAACGAGCCAAGTCAAACCAGGAGTGTACGAGGTACCAAACGCAGAGCAGGAGAGTAGTCAGTAAAGCCAGGGTCAATTTGAAGCAGAGGTCAATAGTACTAGCAGGAACAGCAGAGCCAGGAAACCAGACAGAGTCACAGGCAAAAGGAAGAGCAGGAAATGAAGATATAAATAGACCGAGGGCGGGAGCTAGCTCCGTCTGGCCAGGCTGTGATAGGTTCTCCCACTCCTCAGCCTACCAGCCTGAGTGGTAGCAGATCGAGTCACTCTATGAGACCTATGAGCAGATGCAGACTGATTAACCACGGGCGTCGACACAGAAGCTGTGTCTGGCAGATCCTTTACAGGTAGATTGTCTATGTAAAGGATTTGCCAGACACAGCTTCTGTGTCGACGCCCGTGGGCAATCAGTCTGCACCTGCTCCTATGTCTGTGAGACTGACTCCATCTTCCACCACTCAGGATGGCAGGCTTAGGAGTGGGAGAGCCTATCACAGCCTGGCCAGATGGAGCTAGCTCCCGCCCACTGTCTATTTATACCTGCCTTTCCTGTTCCTCCTTTGCCTGTGATTCTATGCTTGTTTCCTGGCTTGCTGCTGCTTGTACTACTCACCCCCTGCTTGTTATTGACCTTGGCTTTCTGACCACTCTCCTGCTGAGCGTTTTGTACTTCGTTCTCAAATGGTTTGACTCGGCTCGTTCACTACTCTTGTTGCTCACGGTGTCTCCGTGGGCAGCTGCCCCGTTTCCCTAGCTTCTGTGTACCCTTGTCTGTTTGTCTGTCTTGCACTTACTGAGCGTAGGGACCGTCGCCCAGTTGTACCCCGTCGCTTAGGACCGGTCGTTGCAAGTAGGCAGGGACTGAGTGGCGGGTAGATTAGGGCTCACCTGTCTGTCTCCCTACCCTGTCATTACAGTCTAATTGTGTTCTATCTATATCACTGTTGGAATGGATCTGTCACCCATCCCGCCGACCCAACCTCAAACAAACCCCGGATCGCCGAAAACCAGACAGCATGCTGATTTTGATTTCTATTTTTAGTTTCTCAATTTATCTTTGCAAATGAGCTTTAGTAAATGTACCCTCCTTTGAAGATTTGCTCAATAAACAATGCTGTATTGCTTTCTTTGGGAACGGAATCTATATATCTAGTAGTTTTTTAATCCATAGTTTGTTTTCCTTCTAAGCATTCATAGATTTCTTATTTTCTCCATGAATGCTCCTATTTTTATATTCCATTATTTGAAGAGCTTATTATTGATTTCTTTATTAGTTTAAACGGAGTCCATTTTCTCGTTGAGTCCATTTGGGCTCAGAGATTCAAATTTAAAAATCCAAAAGGATTCACGCTTATTCAGGGTTGATATTCTATTATGTATTTTTGAATCTATCTGTTCGACTGGAGAAATGTTTATATTTTTAAAATTGGATTGGTGATTTTGTAGCAGATGCCTTGATAAGCTGTGTTTTAAAAATCCTTTTTTGGTGTTGAAATGATGACCATTGAGCCTACTTTGTGGCTTCTGTGTAGTTCTCCCTATGTACTGTAATCCACATTCACATTCGATCATGTATATTACCTTCCTGCATTTATGCTTTGACAGCATAAGCAGTTTTTTTTGTCACATCTGAAAATGCCTATAGGCTTCGGGAAAAGGGTAGAGGTGGGAATAGAAGTTCTAGCCCTTAAGTCTACTGGGTGCCAGTATGTTTTTAATCGTTCTCCCCCGGCGGAATGTAATACCCGGTTTAAGTGGAATAATCTTTTTCAGAATTGGGTCGCTCTGAAGGATACCCCAATGTTTGTTTAGAGAGCCTCGGATGGTGTTATGATCACGGTTATAAGTTGTTGAAAAATTGCTGGCGTAATCTTTAAGCGGGGCTTCTTTAATATGTTTTGACTGATCTTTTTCTATGAGACATATTTCTTGCGGAGTGGCTGCGTTTTTTTGATATGCATGTTTGATGAGGTTTAATGGGTAGCCTTTTTCTTTAAATCTTTCTTTAAGAATTGTTGATTGATCTCTGTAGATTTCTGTTGACAAACAATTTTTTCTGATTCTTCTGTATTGGCTGTGTGGGATATTTGTGGTCCATCTTTTATAGTGGGCACTATTAAAATTCAAGAAGCTATTTTTGTCCACATCTTTAAAATGAGTTTTTGTGGTGAATTTGTTATGTAAATGACTGATTTCCCAATCTAAAAATATAATGTTTTCTTTGGATATGTTCGGGGTGAATTGTATTCCCCATGTGTTATTATTTAAAATGTTTACAAAGCAATTACCTTCCTCACAGGTACCAGACGATATGAAGAGATCATCAATGTATCTACGGTAGTAAACTATGTTGTTTCCATACAAGTGATTGTTCTCTATATTTTGGGATTCAAGATGCCCCATAAGCAAATTTGAGTAGCTGGGGGCTACTCGTGTCCCCATTGCCGTACTTGTTTTTTGTTTGTATAGTTTGGAATTATATTTGAAAATGTTATGAGTAAGAATGAAATTTAAACCTTCCAGTAAAAATGCATTTTGCCTCTTTAATAGCGTGTCATTGTTTTCTAGAAAAAATTGGGTCATCAGGGTATAATTTACCTTCCAAATATAGAAGACTGTAGGCCTCTGATTAGACTTGTGGAGTCTTTGAGATAGCTAGCGATGTTACTTCCAGGTGCAGTTTGAAACTCTGTAGCGAGTGATGCAACAGAGGATAGACGATTCTTACGTGCCACATGCTTTAGCACTTGCCAGCTCCGCTATGTGAGTTTCCATGGTCTAGTGCTTTGTGTCCGAGCATTTGTTACTCCTAGACACTTCCATTTCACAATAGTAGCACTTACAGTTGACGGGGTAGATCTAGCAGATCAGAAATGTCACAAACAGCCTTATGACGATGGTGGCATCCTATGACGGTACCATGTTTAAAGTCACTGAGCTCTTCCGTATGACCCACACTACTACCAATGTTTGTCTATGAGGTTGCATTGCATGGCTGTGTGCTTGATTTTATGCACCTGTTTGCAATGGGTGTGGCTGAAACACATTGAACTCAATAATTAGAATGGGTGTCCTCATACTTTTAACAAAATAGTGTATATAGATTGAGTTCACTTACAGAATATTTGTTGCATATTTTCTGACATGGAATCTTATTTTTAAAATTCACCCCTACCAGAAGAATTTTACAGTGAATTGAATCTATTGAAATGCAAAGGGTGAATTCTAAGGTCAAATCCTTGGCAAATTTCACCATCTGGATTTTCAGGATAGTTTACTATCAGATTTTTTTAGGCTGTGTGTGCAATTAATGGAGCAGATTTTTGTAATCTGAGCTAGAATATCAATAAATGTAAAAAAAAGTAACAGATCGCTGCTTCCCCCTGGGGATAAAAAAAACATTAAAGGGATTATCTCATGTGAGAAGTATAATTTCAGATTGAAGGTCCCTATAAAACAAGATGACTATGGGTGAAGTATCAGTCTCACGGCAAAAAAACATAACAATAGAAGAGGACAAATGAAGTCAATGGGCATGGCTCTCATGTTTAGCTAATGCAATACAGCGATCTGCTTTAATTCGCAGAAAGGGATTCCCCTCTTTTAAATCAAAGGGGCAGATTTACTAACACTCTTAAATTTAGACAGTTTAGAATTAGACTAGATGCACCAAATTTATCACAGTGGCTCATGCTCATGCACTTCTTTCTAGCTTAGTACTCCCTCTTGGTGTTCTTACTTTAAACCACTTTTTTGCGCCAAAATGTTGGCACATATTAAGCCACGCCTCCTTTTCCTTTTCGGACGAGATGTAAAAAGTGTCTAAAACACCTTATAAATGTGACACACGACATGTGCACCAAAATTCTGTCTCAATTGATTCATAAATCTGACCCAATATGTACAACTGTGGCATAAAACAAGATGGCAAAAGATGGCATTAAAAACAGCAGGTGTGAATTCCGCCTAAAACAGATATCCAATTTACAATCCAACATAGAACTTCAAAAATATGTGACTAGATATACACATGGGTAGACGTTAGAGCAAACACATTAAATTTTCAAGAACATTTCTAAGAACAAATAAAATAAAATGTACGAGACTCTTTATAGACTCCGCATTGTACGGATTTTGACTTACTTGCTGGCCCTGTGAACATGCTGTAGTTTGTCTGCAAATGAAAGAAATCTTGGATCCTTTTTTTGGACTTCCTTTAAAAACAAAGAGAAAATTAGAAAGAAAATATTATCTGAAGCTAAAACCACAGCACAAACAATGCAAGAGGCCTGTAATGTAATATTATTCGTTTATGACGTACAGACTAATTCCTGTTTCTTACTAAGTTTCTCAGAAGAATATTTTCCCTCTAAAATAAAATACTATTACACTACATGGCCAAAAGTAAGTGGATACCTATTTTAATTAGTAGGTTTGGCTATTTCATCTCTACTTTTTGCGAACAGGTGTATAAATGCATATAGTCATGTAAGTGTAATAAACAAATATCAGCTTTATGCTTAATGCACATGGCCATATTACAGCTCTGTTTTGTACGGAGTCGTAATAGGGCACCCATGGAAGTGCAAGAGGCCTCTACTCTATGCCTCTGTATGTCTTCAATTTCATACTGAGTCTTAGGCCTTATTCACACGAACGTGTTCGCGTCGCACAGACCTATGTTAATGAATGGGGCCGTTCAGACTGTCAGTGAATTTCACGCAGCGAAAGGTGCGCTGCGTAAAACTCACGACATGTCCTATATTTGGCCGTGTTTCGCACAGCACACACCCATTGAAGTCAATGGGTGCTGCAGTAGGAAAATAAATGAATGAAAATAAATGAATGAAAAACATAAAACCAGAGTGTCATCATGATGCTGGCTGCGTGAAAATCACGCAGCCGTGCACCATATGCTGATGGCACACGGACCTTTTGCGCGCGCACAACGCAGCATTTTTTGCGTGCGCAAAACGGACATGTCCGTGTGAATAAGGCCTTACAGAGGGTTTTCTATGGGAATGTCCTATGTACGGAGCTTTTCAGCAATACTTCTAGTGGAGAATAGCTCCGCACATATTCCACCTGATAGAGCATTACATGTCAGCACACGTAGTATGGGGCTGCACAGGACTGTGAGCCGATCTACAGCCTCTATGCTGCGTTTATGAGGCCTTAGAATGGGTTAAACTGAAGACTTGAATTTGCCTGATAAAATGTGTTAGGGTATGTTCACACGATTAACAAAATGCGTCTGAAAATACGGAGCTGTTTTTTGAGCAACTCGCGTTTTTCGCTGCGGTTTTTTACAGCCATTTTTGGAGCTGTTTTTATTGGAGTCTATTAGAAAACGGCTCCAAAATGTCCCAAGAAGTGTCCTGCGCTTCTTTTGACGAGCTGTATTTTGACAGCGATGCGTAAAATGACAGCTTGTCTGCACAGAACATCGTAAGACCCATTGCAAGCAATGGGCAGATGTTGGAAGACGTATTGGAGCCGTCTTTTCAGGCGTAATTCGAGGCGTAAAACGCCTCCATTACGTCTGAAAAGAGGTCGTGTGCACATACCCTTATGGTAGCGCAGTCGCGCACAAGCCTCAGCTAACCATGTGCAATACCAAGATTTTCCTGCAGCACCCCGCCACTAGACTCTTTAGCCGTGGAAACATATTCTCTGTCATGTTTCACCACACGGCAATCTGGGTTTGGAGGGTGAACGTTTCCTGCCCAACTGTAAAGTTTGGTGGAGTAATAATAGTCTAGGACTGCTCTCTTTCTTTTGGGCTGGGTCTTGTACTTCCAATGGGGTGCACCTTAGTTACATTAAAAACAATTCTATGTAGCAGGGCTCACCAAGCGGGATAATTTCATTATATGACTCTTTATCTGAATGTCCTCCTAAAAACACAGCATGAACTGCCCAATGGCCATTTTGCATACAATGAAGAAGAGCAGACAGAGTGTGGGCTCTGTCTCATAGACTCCAATATACAGTATAGGACCTCACTCTTTCTCATTGCAGTATTGTAATGCTCACATGCACAAAGTTAAGACTCCTAAAATTAGTTTGGCGGGTTTGGTGTAGTAATAATGTGCCTGTGATGTACCTCACTCACCTCAAACCCATCAAACACTTTTGGGATGATTTAGAAATCTAGGCAGGACTTATTGCCCAGCATTGTGCTCACTCTTTCTAATGCTCTTGTGGCTGGATGGGTAAAGTCCTGCTGCCATTTTCCATTGTTTAGTAAAAATCCTACTCAAAAGAATGAAAGCTGTTACAGCAGAAAAGGTGAGATGAACCCAACACTAAATAGGTTTTCTCGCTTTTATAAAAATAAGGTAATTGCCGCAGACCCAGCTTCTATAACCACAGACCATCCGCTGTATTCGCCAGGGAAAGCCACGTCCGCCCATTCATGTAAATGTAACATTAAACAGCGTTTCTTCAAATGGATGGCTGTAGGCCAGGTCCACTCTTACAGAGCTGCTCTCCATTCTGGCTCATACGCACAAGGGTTGTCATTATGAGACAACCCCTTTAGGCCACGTTCACACGTGCCGGAATTGCTGCAGATTTTCTGTCTAGATTTTAGGTGAAACATCCACTGTGGAATACAGTGGCAGCAAGATGCATAAGATTTTAACAAATGTCATCCAAACCTGTGTAAAATTTCTGCGTAAAAATTGACCTGTGGTAATTGCATGTATTTTTCTTACAGTAGTACAAATCCGCAACAAATATAATTTGTTGCGGATTTTTTTGCGTATTACCCGTGGATCCGTAGCAAAATCCGCAGGTTTGACCAATTGGAAAATAAAAAATGTAAATAAAAAAAGACACTATACTCACCATCCCAATATTTTGACGGTCCCCTGGCAATGCTAGCTTGGAACCCTGCCAGTCTTTATTTCCTGCCCTCCAGTGATGACGTCATTGCTGGAGGCCAGGTACAGAGACTGGCGAGGGACCAGGCTATCGTTACCAAGAAAGCAGCAGAACATTTGAGCCTATCGACAGCGGCAAATCCGCAAGCAAATCTGCACAATTTGTTGCGCACATTTTCACAGCAAATCTGGTACGTGTGGACCTACCCTAAATGTTCATAGCTTTGGAATGAGATGTTCGACATCACATGTATGTGATGTTTGGGTGTTTACATACTATAGGTCAATATATGCACTTCAAAACGCATTAGTACTGCGGGCTAGGTCTAAATGGAAGACCGACCTCCCATATATGATCAAATAGGCAACTCCATTTAAGTATATCAAAACACAGAAAGAAGATAGCTTATAGCCAGGAATATATATCAACCGTACAAATTTTATTAACATATACAGACAGACATGCATATAAAAATATATGTATATAATACAATATAATGTAAGGACAAGACTCTAGTAAAAAGGTTCAAGGAGCAGATATCGGCATTATTGGTGTACAAGCTGGGTTGGCTGTATTGTCACAAAGACAAATCCTCTCAGGTATACTAAGGAAATCCCTCATATAGAAAGTAGTAGAGTTATATGAACTCAATAAAAAGTAACAGAGTTACATAGACTCCATTATTAGGTATAGCACACAAACAAGGGGATTCCAGTTATCTTAATCAGGTTATTTTCTTGAGAGGATACATTGGACAAAGGCTTACCCATAATTTGTTAGAGTTGCAGTCCGATAGGTGCTCCAGCACAAAAGCCCCAACGCGCGTTTCGCTATTATATTGCTTCCTCAGGGGGAAGCATCTTGTGTGCTATACCTAATAATGGAGTCTATGTAACTCTGTTACTTTTTATTGAGTTCATATAACTCTACTACTTTCTATGAGGGATTTCCTTAGTATACCTGAGAGGATTTGTCTTTGTGACAATACAGCCAACCCAGCTTGTACACCAATAATGCCGATATCTTCTCCTTGAACCTTTTTACTAGAGTCTTGTCCTTACATTATATTGTATTATATACATATATTTTTATATGCATGTCTGTCTGTATATGTTAATAAAATTTGTACGGTTGATATATATTCCTGGCTATAAGCTATCTTCTTTCTGTGTTTTGATATACTTAAATGGAGTTGCCTATTTGATCATATATGGGAGGTCGGTCTTCCATTTAGACCTAGCCCGCAGTACTAATGCGTTTTGAAGTGCATATATTGACCTATAGTATGTAAACACCCAAACATCACATACATGTGATGTCGAACATCTCATTCCAAAGCTATGAACATTTAGGGTAGGTCCACACGTACCAGATTTGCTGTGAAAATGTGCGCAACAAATTGTGCAGATTTGCTTGCGGATTTGCCGCTGTCGATAGGCATATGTATATATTGTATTATATACATATATTTTTATATGACTGTCTGTCTGTATATGTTAATAAAATTTGTATGTTTGATATATATTCCTGGCTATAAGCTCTCTTCTTTCTGTGTTTTGATATACTATAGGTCAAGTAGCAATGCTGAACACTTCTTAGTTTATATTGCCGTACAGGGTTCTACATAGAATGGCATCTTCGGTTACATAAAGGTCATTTTTGGGAATGTTATGTTCCAATGATTTGCTTATTTTGCTTGCTACAACGGCTAAATACTTGTATTGTATTCTAGTGAGACTGTTATCATCCTTTTTTATGTGTAATTAATGGTGTACTTAGATGTTTGCTACTGGGTTTGCTTCTATTTCTAGGTTTCCCCAGATTTTTGACCTCTATAGAAGATAACATTATTAAGATTCAATCAATGATATAATCATCTTACAAACCTCGGACACCTGAATCTCCATTCTCAGGGTATTTTTAGATGTTATGGTTCATACAATATCGACTTGGATATTGTATCATAGCAGGATGATTCTTGGCTAAAATACAAATAACTGGATCCTGCTTATAAATAGCTTCCCTTTGGAATCCCAAACCAATCCAAAAATAAAATTTTCCTTAGAATAAATGCTACCACTTTACGATAGTGCCCCCCATAGAATTGCATTTTACCACAATATTCAATACACTGCAACTGTCATGATGTATTTGACTTTAAGTTGATTTGATGCCATAGGTGGGACAACCTGAACCAGCAGGCAGGTCATCCCACCATGTGGCACGGTCATTTATTGTGGCAGGTCCCCTTTACAGGTAAGGGAAGTTGCTGTGTAACACAATAGCTCAGTTCAGACTGTTGTGTATAACTGCTGTAAATATTCATATATATAGCCAATTCAATCATTTATGATTTTTTAATGTTTTGTATGATATTTTTTTTTTGTATAAACTCTTTTTATTGAAAGTAGACATATATAACATTTTAATACATATTGTTTTACATGTTTTCTTGAGTTACATAGTACATTAACACTGTTTATCAGTGAGCCATCACATCTTATCATCTCATGCCAATTTACATACTATGTTCGCGTAAATAATGTGTTTCTTTTCATGACCAAGCTTGTGTCTACTAGTGTTCGGGACAAATAATGAACGGACATACATACATTAAAAGAAACAAAGAACATGTGAACCACTGTGATCATGTCTCAGATATAAACCGCAGATATCATTTGTTTATTTATTTACGGACCAGATTGCAATGTTAATAAGCAAATAAAGCTCTATTTCCTATCTTCTATCTATGTTTACTATTTGCCTCTTTGTGTCCTTTCATATTTCCAAACTTTATTTCTACAATTTGTCCCTATAATCTATCCAGGGCCGCCATATATTTAAGAAGGAACTTCTATTTTTGTTTTCCCACGCAGCTAATTCTTCCAACCTGCAGATCTGGTGTACTTTAATCAAAAGTTGCGCTCTAGTAGGAGGGAGTGTCTTTTTCCATTGAGCTGGGATCAGTAACTTTGCTGCAGATATTAAATAAGTGGGTAGATTTTTTGTTGAAGGCGAGAAATCTTTAATAGGTAACCAAAGCAACACTAATTCTTTCGTGAGGTTTATTGAGATCGAGCACACATCTCTGATTAAAGTTTCCACTTCTTTCCAAAAATCTTGAATTTTCGCACATAACCACCAAATATGTGACATATTACCTATTTCTTTATTACATCTCCAGCATGTGTTCACTGATAAGACTGATATACTGTGTAAGAATTCAGGTGTTCTGTACCACCGTGTGAGTATTTTATATGAATTTTCCTGTACTCTCATGCATCTCGAAAAACCGTGGGAGTGTCTCAGTATAATAGATCTCTCTTTTTCAGAGAATCTACAGTCAAATTCTTTCTCCCAAGCATACACAAAATTCGGAACATTATTTGTCATATTAGTTATTAGTTCTTTATATATTTTGGAAATAGATTTTTTGGGAGTTGTGGGGAACAGTATATAATTTTCTAACCAAGTCGGTTCTGATTTTCTCTCTTTTGCTAACGACTTCAACTTCTGACATGTGTGTGTAAAATCCAGTGTTTGTATATCATTGGGTTGCGGTATGTGTAATTCTCTGTGTAATTGCTTTAAAGATGGTAGCTCTGTTTGTTCGAAGAGCCTCGCTATTTTTATGGGGTGCAGCTGTGACCATGTCTCTGGAATCCGAGAGCAGTTTTTGTCGACTACACATGGTGCTATAGATAAAGGCATCAGAGTTGAGTACATATTCTCCTGTAGATGTAAGGCCGAGGAAGTTTGACATGTCTTAATTAGTCCCCTAGTCATGTCACTCTGAATCACTGTTCTGGGGGGTAATTGTGACTTTACCCACAAATAAGATACCATGTTATTACCTAAAGAATTTCTTTCTATATCAACATGTGGCAGAGATATATTTTTGTTTGTTAACTGTGTCCATCTCCCTAGTTGTATAGCTCTATAATAAGTATTTAGATCCGGGAATGACAACCCCCCTTCTCCTTTTTTCCTTATTAATTGTGCGTATGCAATTCTAGGGCGTTTTTTATTCCATAAGAACTCCATGAATAATCTTTTAAATCTAGAAAAGTAATACTTTGGTACATCAATGGGCAAGGATTGTAAAATGTAAAGAATTTGAGGTATGACAAAGGCTTTAATCAGGTTTTTCCTACCTAGCATTGTCATAAATGGTATTTTCAGTTTTGCCAAAAAATTTTTAATTTTGTAGTATATTGGATTATAATTTCTATCAAACAGCATGTTTGGGTTCGCTGTAATTTTTAAACCTAAATATTTTAGTTCAGACTTTGGCCATTTAAAGGGAGACTTTGTACTGACCGCTAGAAATAAATTATGTGGTAGTGATACATTAAGCGCTTCTGATTTGTCATAATTGATTTTAAAGTTAGATACTTGACCAAATTCTTCAAAGATCCGTAAAATGTTTGGAAGCGCTTCTAGGGGATTAGTTATATAAATTAGTAAATCGTCAGCAAAGGCAGCTGTTTTATGTTCAAAATTCCCTACTTGAAGTCCCTTAATTTTAGAAGTTTGTCTTATTTTTAATAATAAAGTTTCCATTACCAGTATGAACAAGGTAGGGGATAATGGACATCCTTGGCGTGTTCCATTTCCAATAGGGAAGGGGGCTGAAAAAACGCCATTCACTTGTATTCTTGCTGAGGGGTTCTTATATAAGGAGAAGATTGCATCAATAAATTGTTGCGGGAAGCCAAATTTGTGTAGAACCGCTTTTAAATAAGGCCAGTCGATCCGGTCAAATGCTTTTTCTGCATCCGTGCCGAGAAGCATTAGCGGAATTTTATGTTGTTTTGCATAGAACAAGGCTTGAATGGTTCTAGTAGTGTTGAACTTCCCTTCTCGTCCAGGCACAAATCCCACTTGTTCCACTCCTATCAGTTTGGCCAGAAAGAAACTTATTCTTGTCGCTAATATTTTTGCCCACCATTTTAAATCTGTATTTAACAGTGAGATGGGTCTATAATTACCGCATCTTTCCAGGTCCCTCCCCTCCTTAGGGATTATTGTGATATTTGCTGCTAATGTTTGCATTGGGAATTGCGTTCCTTTCAAAACATCATTACATACCGACATAAAATAAGGTAATAGGGTTTGTTTAAATTTTTTAAAGTAGATTATCGGGAGACCATCTGGTCCGGGACTTTTCCCATTTGGAATTGAGCTCAGGCATTTTTCTATTTCCTCTAAAGTGAATGGTGCAATTAACGAAGATTTTTCCTCTTCTGTTAAGGATGGGGTCTCAATTGATTTCAAAAAATTCCCTACCAAATTAGCCCTAGAATCTTCCTTATTTTGTTCACTTGTATCTAGGTTATATAGCCCTTCATAATATTTCCTGAATTCTTGAGCTATTTGGGCTGTCTTTGTGACTTTCTTATTTACGTTGTCTCGTATAGTTGATATAAATGTTTTCCTTCTCTGCTGTTTAATAAGATTTGACATCATTTTATTTCCCTTATCTCCGTGTGCATATGTTTTATATTTTAGTAGCTGCAGGGATTTCGCTGTTCTTACATTCAATATATTCTTCAATTTTTGTCTGAGGTTCTGTAGTTCTATCTGATTAGCTTTCAATTGCGATTTCTTATGTACTGCTTCTAAGTAGGAGATTTGGTTTAACACTTCGTTTATTAGTTGAGATCTCTGTTTCTTTACTCTCGAGCCCAAGGCTATTAATTCTCCTCTCACAAACGCCTTATGTGTCTCCCATAATACAGGTCTAGATATGAGAGGATCATCATTAAAAGCAAAGAATTCTTTCATTTTACTTTCAATTGAAGCTACATCTGTATTATTTTCTAATAGTGTGTCGTTTAATCTCCAATTCCACTCCCTGACAGGTAATTCTGTCAAAGTTATCTTAACAGAAATCGGGGCATGATCGGAGACCGTAATGTTCCCAATTGTGGAAGCACATATTTGGGGTAAATATTGTTTAGGTAGAAACAGATAATCTAAGCGATGGTACGAATCGTGTGGGTTAGAGTAGAAGGTGTAATCTCTCATAGATGGGTGTTGTAGTCTCCATACGTCTATTAATTGGAATTTGTTTAGCATGACTTTAAGACGTCTCAAGTTTCTATGGGCAACAGGTGAAACTTTGGAAGAGGAATCCATAAGCGGGTCTAAAGTCAGGTTAAAGTCTCCCCCTAATACTACTAGACCCTCGAAAAAGGGTTGCAATAAACGCATAATTTTCAGTAACCATTGCGCCTGTCTCACGTTCGGTGCATAGAGGTTTACTAACGTTACTTTCCTTCCGGAAATAGAACCTTTTATGAAGATATATCTACCTAATGGATCTACTTGTGAAGTTTCCAGGGTAAATGGTATAGTATTTCGTATTCCAATTGAAACGCCTCTAGAGGCCGCACTATGAGTGCAATGATACCATTTGTCATATGTTTTGGTATGGATTGCAGGGATCTTGTTTGTTTTAAAGTGTGTTTCCTGCAAGAAGACCAAATCGGCATCTTCCCGTCTCATTAAGTTGAATATTTGGCTTCTTTTTTGCGGGATATTCAATCCTTTAACATTAAAAGATACTATTTTGCACGAAGCCATCTATTTACCTCATTGCGAGACAGGCGCAGTATTATCCAAGCACGATCACAGTTCAAACTTAACAACTCATATACAAATACATTTTCAAACTCTTCTTCTATATCCTGCTCTCCTTGTCTAGTTGAGCTTAGTAATATGTCAAGATATAGAGTTAAACATATTTTAATGACCATATAGAGACAGAACTTCTCCCTGGTCACTGTTTGCCTCTCCTCACTAGAACAACAAGAAAGCAAGGAAAAACAGGAGGGGGGGGTAAGCATAGCGCCACCAGATATAAATTCCCCCTCCAGAATCTTTAGTAGCATATTAAACAATCTTTACGGTAAAGAACAGCTTCTCCTCTCTTTATGCTAAACTGAATGCAACATCTTTTTTCTACAGGGATATTTTAGTACAGCCATTTTACATTTTCTCATCCACTTATATTTATATAATGCCATGAAATAAAATGGCGTAATCTTGAAAAAGTATGGAAAGAGATAAAATGGGTGAGATATAGATAAAACATATTTTGACATCACTCACGCATCTTCTAATTTCACCGCTTCTGTAATAATGAGAAAATTATATTATCACAAAACGTCCTTCTGTCCAAGTCAAGTGTCTCGAGGTCTGAAATCGGACGTTTGTTGTTTCTTATTCCTTGGAGACTTCAATCTAGAGGCTCTCTGCCATTCCTCTTGTGTCGGTAGAACCGGAAAATTTGTATCCATCTGTGCCGGTAGCCAGGACGGGATGTCAATTGGTTGTATTTCCGTCTTCTCCCAGAATTTCGTCAAATCTTCTGGAGCTCGAATGGAGATTTGCCGTCCATCTTTTATGGTAGCTAACCCGAACGGATATAGCCATCTCACAGGTAATTTATTAGCTCTCAATTTATCCGTGACAGGTTTCAAAATTCTCCTCTTTGCAAGGGTACTAGGAGCAAGATCTTGAAAAAATAATAATTTGGATTCTTCGTACTGAAAGTCTCCTTTTTCTCTCGCTGCTTTCAACAAACATGCCGTATCCACAAAACTCAGCAGTCCACAAATTATATCTCTTGGAGGTTCATGCAGCGCAGGTTTTGGTCTCAGAGCTCTGTGTACACGCTCTATCACCATTGTAGCGGCTCTTTCTTGCCCCACTAGTTCCACAAAAATTTGATTCGTCACCTGTTGCAGCTCTTCTCCTGTTGTCAGTTCGGAAAGGCCTCTAATTCTTATATTCCGTCTTCTGCTACGATTTTCTTGATCCTCTATCATCAGGTGCGTATTATTAATGTGGAGTTGATGTGATGCAAGCGTCGTATTAATCGCAGCACTATGTTCCAAGATGGAGGACTGGGCCTCTTCCAACGCATCCACTCTGTGCCCAATTTGTCTGATGTCGTTTTTGATATCCGCTAATTCTTGCATTATCGGTGAGACCGCCTGTGTCAGGGCTTTCTTAAAATATGACCTCGACAAAGTATCTCTACTTCTTGCCGTATCCGAGTATGTTGTCGAGCTTTCTCCATCGGAGTCGTCATCTCCGGCTTCTTCTGCTTGGCACTCCAGCGCCATTTTTGCCGGGGCCGTGAGTTTTTTCCTCAGAAATTTATCCATTTCAGGTTGTTGTTTCCCCTGTTTTGCCAGACCAGGAGATTCTTTGTATTTATCTTTAGAGGTTCTCACCATTTTGTCGCTGTTTTATCGCTGTATACCGCTTAAAAGCTGTTGTTTCTGGAGGTGAAGTGAGGAGCCCTTAAGTTAAGCGTCCATCACAATGCGCGGTAACTCCGCCCCCTGTATGATATTTTTAAATTAAATTTACATTTTGGGGACTATGTTTCCTTACATCCATCCACAAAGCAGCCCAGGTGGACAGAGTATGTAGACAGAGATCAGTGTAAACAATGCATCTATATAGATTACTACCTGGACATGCAAAAACATAACAGTAAACAAACAAAATCCACCACCTGCAGCCATAGAACCTAGAGGTGGTCTTACACATAACTGTCAATGAACACTCGTTCAGCAACAGCTATTTCTCTCAACTCCACCATAAACATGCATGCTGGGAAGAGGGCGGAATAAGGCAATGCCAGACACCTCTAGCAGTGGCTTATCTCCTGCCTAAACTAAGGATTGGAGATGTTGAAATCCCAACATGCCAAATGCCTCTCCCCCCGACATCTCGGGAGGCAATCATACACATTAGATTGTGGGCCAATACCACCAAAAACGGTGGGTTCAGCTAAATTGTGTCTAATGTGTATGAGCACCTTAAGATCCACTTTCTAGAACTGCTTTAAGTCTGTAGAGAAAACTACAGCAATGTCCTCCAAGTGATTCCAGCTTTCTATGAAGTATTTCCAGAAATACTAAAATGCGTATCAATCAACGTAAGTATTCGTACTAGGTTAAGCCTAGCTTTCCTTTGTTCCGTTCACCACAATAATTCACATACCATCACTACGAAATGCAAGAGATTCATCCCAGGTTTGTTGGCTTTTGTGTCTGCAAGTTTGAGCAGAGATGACACACGAAAACCAGCTGCATTCCCAGCATAGCCACCCTGCAAAAACACAATGTGACACAATAAAGAAGAGCAACACAAGGTGCAATGGACTGTGAGAAAGACACCCCACAACTAACCATATCTAAATAAGAAAAGACAACATACTCAGTTAGCTCTGTTTAATAGCACAGGTTTATTCGAAGCTGTAAGGATTTCAGCATTTAGTCACATAGGTCACTATCCATGGGAGTTTACAATGTAATTGTCTCACGATAGGCCTAATGCCGTGTAGTAAAAGGGGCCGAGCTGTGGTACCAGACACAGCTCATGGACAAGAGTGGCGTTGTTTCTGTAAAAAAGACAGACCATTTTTTCTAATCTCATAGAACCTCTGTAATCTATTGATTTTCAGATATCTAGTCCATCTTGAGCATGAACTGGTCTAGTCTATGGGCAGTGTCTGGAATAAGTCTACAATAAGTGGTCAACGGGGTAATTTGTCAGACATCACAACACGTGTAGCTGTAAAACGAACCCTAAAAATAATAATCTAACATGCTGGAAAAAAGTGATGGGTGATGACTTCTGGCAGTAAGGCTGTGATCACACATTACAGTCAATATACAGCTTTTTGGTGCGAATTTGGCAAAAGAGATGATTTGGCTGTGACATGTAAACACAGTCTGAAGCCATGGGTGATCCTCACGTATGAAGGTTTACCCTGTGTATGGAGCGTGCAACTTACAGCGTTCATAAAGTTGCCAGCCTTCAGTACCAGCTTCAGGATAAAATGAAGTTCTGTACATTGCAGCAATTCTAGAAAAAATGCAAAAGTTAGAGATCATGTCATGATGTGATTTTTTTCTATGAATTCTAAACATTCTATATGTTTCAAGCGTGAAATCATAGAACCGCCTCAGAAATTCATATTTATTTCTACATCTCTAGAGGGGTCAGAAAATCGGATATTAGTTTGCATTGAGTTGGTAATCACATGGTATTTGTTTATCATAACCTGACAAACTTGAATTTGTGCCAAATATAAAAAGGTAATGGCAGATACAATGGAAATCTCAAAGAGGTTCTGCAGCAGCATATTATAAGCAATATTGTACCTCTTTGGAGGTCCATGACGTGTTCAAGGCCCCTGGTGATGGTGATGCACTGCATGTTAGTGTAGGAAGTTTCGCCAAGATCTTCTTTTAAAGATGCAAAGTCTGATGGGGAGTTTTTTCCGATCTGGGGGAGGCAAGGTACGGGGCTCGGCAAGGGAACCTACTTTGCTACACCCCACAGAGTGAAATCTAGCATAGATTTCCACTACAATTTAAGCCAGTTTTCTGGTGTAAATTATAATATGGTTGTTGGGCCACTGTGGCCACACCCCATTTGTGAGGCCATAGCCTTTTCATAAAAGTAGTGAGGGTGGCGCAAAAGAGCCCTTTTGCTAATTTTTTAAGCCAGAAGACTGGTGTAGAAAAGTTGATAAATTCCCCCAAAAGTCTGAAAGGTGCCTGAAAGTATTCAGTCACTGGTGGCATTCTGCTTTTACGCTCCTCAAAATTGAAATTGCAACACCAAGAATGGCAAGCCGTAAAGTTATGCAAATCGAGGAAGTAGTAGGTGTCACTAAAATCTGCAAATGATCACATTTTCAAGCACCTAGCTGCAACCTGTGGCATGTGAGAGGCTTATAAGACAGATTGATAGCAAAGTTTTTTAGCCACATGAAACCTCAAAAATCTGATCAAGTGGTGTGAGTTGATTATGCGATGCCTTCTGTTAGTCGACGTGCCAGTTATCGCCACTTGTCACAACCTGAGAGGGACAGAATACATGAACTGAGAGACCTTGTTTTATCACTCCAGCAGATTGCTACGCGCCTAGGCCGAGATGTCAGAACTGGTCCATGTTGCGTGTTCCGGAGGTTGGGAGAACAATAATGAATAGAAAGGACAGCAAGAGGTACACAGAGGCGAACCTCTGCACGGATGGATCATCTGATTAGAAGAATGGTGCGTAGTGATCCATTCTGCACTGCAAGTGAAATTGGACGTCACATCCCAAACGTAGGACGGTAACCAATGTGGACACAAACCATCAGAAGCCATTTGCACGATGTTGAGCTACGGGCCAGACGTACAGCTACAGGTGTTGCATTGACCACATGCTACCGTATGAAAAGGCTTTTATGGTCCACAGCAAGACGGCAATAGAGGCTGGAATGGAGGACTATCCTCTTTAGTGATGAGTCCCGATTTTGTCTCGGATGCAATAATAGCCTGATATTGGTCTGGAGACCACGTGGGCAACGCCATGAAGAGGCCTTCCCAGGGGAATGTCACACGTGTACTATTCCCTGGATTATGGTGTGGGGTGGCTTAATGTATTGTAGCGGGACAACTCTAATATTCATTTCAGCTACACTAACAGCTTGGCGTTACATTGATTTGGTCGTGGAACCAGTGGTACGGTCATTTCTCCAAAGTGTCCCAGAAGCCGTTCTTCAACAGGACAACACCAGGCCGCATGTTGCTCGTGTTACTGTGAGCAATCTGCATGGCCTAAACGTGCTACCATGGCCTGCAGCATCTCCGGACTTGTCTCCCCTTCGAGCACATCGGGGACTTCATTGGTCGGCTTTTGCAAAGGGAGCTGCCAGCAGCCAATCTTTTTGATTTGCGTGCCCAAGTGCAATCAGCGTGGCATAACATTCCTCAGAAAACCATTAATAACCTCATTGATAGCATGCCAAGGCGTGTAAGTGTGTGTATTTCTGCACGTAGCGCTCATACTCGATACTAAATAAATCAAGATGTTTGGAATATATTGTTTCCATTTTTTTTTATCATCTGCATATCATTAACATGTCTATCGATCCTGTGATTTCCACAATTCCAAAACTTTTCCTTCTTGGTGTTGCAATTTCAATGTTGAGGCGTGTATATGGCCAAAGAACTCTTAGTTTGAATTCACTTGTCGCGGATTTATTGCTAATTTTTTTGCAGATTTTGTAATGCAAAAGGTTGAGATCTGTGACAAATCCGCAACATGTAAACAAAGCCTTATACTGTTAGGACAGTTCCAGAAGCCTTCATGCGGCTGCAATAACCGGACTTCCCATGGTTCACCATGGAACCCTATTATAGAAATTGAAGTTCGGTACAGTAGATCCGTGGGAGGTCTGGCTTTTGCGGCCATGATACAGACACTTAAATGTGGCCACATTACAGCCACCTGAATCCAGCCTTGTAATGCAGTAGTAGACACCCATATACAATTCTCACTGTCTACACTCATATACATACTGTTTATTATGTTTGGAAAAAGATGGCAATTAGTTATCTAGCATCTATGTAAACTAAATTTAAAATGTAGCTAGAAAACCATATCCTCCCAGCTAAGCAGGTAAACAGCTAACTGACAGGATAATATGCCATATAAAATCGAATGCCAATGTTACAGGATAGCACAGGCAGGATATAAAAGAAAGGATTTTACCCGGGGGCATGTGGTATGAGTGGGATACTCCGTACTTGGTTGGTTGTGGCTGTGTAGGAGAATAGAGCCTCTTTGTAACTATGTAATTTCATTAAATAATCAAAGCAAAATATTCAAGAAGAAACTAACTCCCAAGGAATTCAATGGGCATGAAAAATGCTCTGAATGAAGTGAAAAGAGTAGGCAAAAAATGTGACTCGCAGTTTATTTATCAAAATGGTATTTTATGTTCTGACTCCAGAAGCACAAAGGCTTCGCTAAAGACCACTGTGTGGCAGACAATACACGGTGTAAAAACAATTGCTGGCAGGCTTTGCCTGTGTACCAGGGATGGGCAATCTCTGGCATCCTAGGTACCACAATGAAATGAAAATCTTTAGGGTATGTTCACACGTGTCGGATTATCTGCGGAAAACTCAGCAGTAAATCCAACCCAGATGCAGCAGGTAATTCCGGACAAAAATCTGCATTAAATCGTGTTTTATTTGGTGCAGGTTTTTGGCCAGATCTGCCGCTGTGAAGAAGAAAAGGTGAGAGTCAATTAAAACAAAAAAAAAGCCCACACTCACCTCTCCTGGCATTACCTTAGCGACACGTCACTGCTCTCTCGGATGGTCTGTGTTGAGTCGGCCTCCTGGGATTGTAATGTGTCTCATTTAACCGCTGCAGCAGTCACATGAAACGTCATCCCAGTAGGGAGGCAGCACTGAGACCAGACAGGGAGCAGTGAGGCATAGGTATAGAAACGCCAGGGGAGGTGGGTGTGGACTTTTTTTTATATTATACTGGATAGGTTTTTGGTTTTTTTTCTTTCCAACTTGCGATTTTTGCTGTTCAACAGTTGTTATTTGTTGCAGATTTTTACTTTCCCATTGAATGGGGAAAATTTGCAACAATCACACAGCCATTTGCAGCAAATCCATATGGAAAATCTGCAGCAAAATCGGCTGCTACGTGTGAACGTAGCCTTATAGTGTTAAATTATTTTATCTCTTTAGCACAAGTTTACATGACAGGTCCTCTTAAATTGGAATTAGTATGATAATCTAATAGAGCTATGCTATGGTCTATGCAATGACCCCTGGAGTGTCAAATGGGAGAAGTTAAAATGAAGCATAAGATATGAGAATATGTGGTGGCTTATATCCGTTCAGTGATCCCTTTTGACCAATCAGTTGTGTGGTGACAGATCACATGATAAACTTTGTGAACCTTCCTGCAGTATTAGAGCTTATTCACACGGCAGTCATAGAAGTTGTGGGGCCATACCGCACCTCTGTATGCCTCTTATTTCAATTTAAAGGCATTCTTACGTAGTACCATGGGTGCAGTGGCATAATTACCACTCTCACAACCATAGTGGATGCTACCGCACGTGCGGCATGAGGGGGCCTGTGCTGTCTACCGTCACGGCCCCCCCATGCCCGTTGGCGCCGCTAGCAGCAACCATGGCTGCTACAGCAGTAGCGATGCCACATTCAATAGTATCTGTGTCCTTAGGACGCAGATACTATTGAACGCTATGGCAGAGCAGGGAGGTATCTTCCTACTCTGCCATTTACTAGCCTACAGGCAGGGCCAGCATTAGGCGAGGGGACATACTGGGCAATTGCCCAGGGCCCCCTGCACGGGGCTGCTACGGGGTCCAAGGGGGCCCTCGCTGCCTGGCCCGTAACCCTCATGCCCGGTCGCATCGCTAGCACTGGAGGGGGCCGCTGTTCTAGCGACAGCCACATTCACTTGTATCCGTGTCCTCAGGACGCAGATACAAATGAATACTATAGGCTGCAGGCCACGTTAGGCCTGCAGCCTATAAGGCGCTTTGAAGACTCCCTACGCAGGCCGGCGTGATGATGTCACTGCATCACACTTTTTTTTGGGGTGGGGGCTATGTGGCAATATACACGGTGTGCATCACTATATACAAGGGGGGATTGCTGTGTAGCACTATATACAAGGAGGGATTGCTGTGAATCACTATACACAAGGGGGGCTGTGTGACACTATATACAAGGGAGGGGGTGCTGTGTGGCACTATATACAAGGTAGGGGCTGTGTGGCACTATAAACAACGGGGAGCTGTGTGGCACTATATACAGGGGGGGGGCTATGTGGCACTATACTAAGAGGGTCTGTGCGGCACTATATACAAGGGGCGGTGTAGCATTATGCTAAGGGAGGCTGTATATCACTTTAGAAGGGGAGGAGGGCTGGTGGCCCTATCTACAGGAGGCTGTGCACGGCGTTATCTACAGGGAGCTGTGTGTGGCGCTATCTACAGGGGGCTGTGTGTGCCGCAATCTACAGGGGTCTGTGTGTGGCGCTATCTACAGGGGGCTGTGGGGCACAATATACAAGGGAGGGGGTCCGTGTGGCACTATTTACAAGGGAGGGGGGGCTGTGTGGCACTATATACAAGGGGGTCTCTGTGACACTTTATACAAGAGGGGGGCTGTATGGCACTATCTACTAGGGCACTGTGTGGCACTATATATAAGGGGGGGCTGTGTGGCACTATATACAAGAGGGGGACTGTGTGGCACTATCTACTAAGGAGGGCTGTGTGGCACTATCTACTAGGGCGCTGTATGGCACTATATACAAGGGGGGAGGACTGTGGCTCTATCTACAGGGGGTTGTGTGTGGCGATACCTACAGGGGGACTGTGTGTGTCTCTAGAGGGGGGCTGTGTGTGTCTACAGGGGGGCTATGTGTGTCGCTATCTACAGGGGAGTTGTGTGTGACGCTATCTACAGCGGTATTATTACTGTGGTGGCACAAAGGGGGCACATCTATGGATGGGGCATTTTTATTGCGTTGAGCACTAAGGGATCATTATTATCATCTGGGGCACTGTGGATTACAAGTTTGTTTGGAGAATGGGGTATAGGTGGGGTGGGTGCTGGAAAAGCAAGAAACCAACAGGTCTGTGTGTCAAATTCTGCAGAGACTAGTCATGGCTGGAATAAGTCGTCACATTGGTCTGGGTCGGATCGAGAAAAAAAGGGAAAGTGAACGACTCTAATCAGAGAAAACATCACCTGTGAGTCACTAGATATAAATGTGGATAATATCGCCTGGACAAGAACGCTTACAAAATATTTTCATTTCATTACATCTTTAAAATGGGCTAATCAAGCCAATAATTCCTATATATACACCAGGCTAACCAGGTAGGTAGGACTAGATAAGGATGCCAATACACTTAGATTAAATTATTATGGAACTACTCCAAATATCTAGTTGAAACATATACATTTTGTCACTACCTGGACTAGATAGCAAAGTGTGCATTCACACTGAATAAAGATCTGATACCTAGCAGATTGTGCATGAACACTCAGTAGCGGAAATGCAACACCTATGACACAGTGTGCATTCACTGAAATGAGACACAGCACATACATTTCTTATGCATTAGCACCCATAAATAGCAGTGCAGCACCTAAAGCAGCAGTGTGCATTCACAATTACAAGGGACTGTACATTTAGACAAAAGTGTGCATTCACACTAGATACAGTGAAGGAAATAAGTATTTGATCCCTTGCTGATTTTGTAAGTTTGCCCACTGTCAAAGACATGAACAGTCTAGAATTTTTAGGCTAGGTTAATTTTACCAGTGAGAAATAGATTATATTTTAAAAAAAAAAGAAAATCACATAGTCAAAATTATATATATTTATTTGCATTGTGCACAGAGAAATAAGTATTTGATCCCCTACCAACCATTAAGAGTTCAGCCTCCTCCAGACCAGTTACACGCTCCAAATCAACTTGGTGCCTGCATTAAAGACAGCTGTCTTACATGGTCACCTGTATAAAAGACTCCTGTCCACAGACTCAATTAATCAGTCTGACTCTAACTTCTACAACATGGGCAAGACCAAAGAGCTTTCTAAGCATGTCAGGGACAAGATCATAGACCTGCACAAGGCTGGAATGGGCTACAAAACCATAAGTAAGACGCTGGGTGAGAAGGAGACAACTGTTGGTGCAATAGTAAGAAAATGGAAGACATACAAAATGACTGTCAATCGACATCGATCTGGGGCTCCATGCAAAATCTCACCTCGTGGGGTATCCTTGATCCTGAGGAAGGTGAGAGCTCAGCCGAAAACTACACGGGGGTAACTTGTTAATGATCTCAAGGGAGCTGGGACCACAGTCACCAAGAAAACCATTGGTAACACATTACGCCGTAATGGATTAAAATCCTGCAGTGCCCGCAAGGTCCCCCTGCTCAAGAAGGCACATGTACAGGCCCGTCTGAAGTTTGCAAATGAACATCTGGATGATTCTGAGAGTGATTGGGAGAAGGTGCTGTGGTCAGATGAGGCTAAAATTGAGCTCTTTGGCATTAACTCAACTCGCCATGTTTGGAGGAAGAGAAATGCTGCCTATGACCCAAAGAACACCGTCCCCACTGTCAAGCATGGAGGTGGAAACATTATGTTTTGGGGGTGTTTCTCTGCTAAGGGCACAGGACTACTTCACCGCATCAATGGAAGAATGGATGGAGCCATGTACCGTCAAATCCTGAGTGACAACCTCCTTCCCTCCACCAGGACATTAAAAACGACAATGACCCGAAACATACAGCCAAGGCAACAAAGGAGTGGCTCAAAAAGAAGCACATTAAGGTCATGGAGTGGCCTAGCCAGTCTCCAGACCTTAATCCCATCGAAAACTTATGAAGGGAGCTGAAGATCCGAGTTGCCAAGCGACAGCCTCGAAATCGTAATGATTTACAGATGATATGCAAAGAGAAGTGGGCCAAAATTCCATCTAACATGTGTGCAATCCTCATCATCAACTACAAAAAACGTCTGACTGCTGTGCTTGCAAACAAGGGTTTTGCCACCAAGTATTAAGTCTTGTTTGCCAAAGGGATCAAATACTTATTTCTCTGTGCACGATGCAAATAAATATATATATAATTTTGACTATGTCATTTTCTTTTTTTTTTTTTAAATATAATCTATCTCTCACTGGTAAAATTAACCTAGCCTAAAAATTCTAGACTGTTCATGTCTTTGACAGTGGGCAAACTTACAAAATCAGCACGGGATCAAATACTTATTTCCTTCACTGTAGATATGATATACTAAGTGTGCATTCACACTAATTAGCGAGACCTACGATACAGTGTGCATTATCGCTGAAATGAGCACCCGCACATACAGGTAGTGTGCATTCACACTCCTCGGTAGCAGCGTAACACCTATAGTAGTAGTGTGCATTCACAGCTGACGAATATTGTACACCCGATAACAAGTGTGCATTCACACTGAACAAAATTGAACGCCTAACGCGTTTCCACGTCCTTAGTTTACATAGAACGTTTCTTCAGAGCCATGTGTACTAAAACAGGGCAGATTAGCACATTAGTTTCTCGTGCAATATTGCCTGTCCGCCCTGTGTCTGCTAGAGCTTTTCTTCTAACAGCACGGTTCTGGTATCTTAGCGGTCAGATACTTTTGTATCACTTTTGTCTAAATGCACAGTCCCTTGTAATTGTGAATGCACACTACTGCTTTAGGTGCTGCACTGCTATTTATGGGTGCTAACGCATAAGAAATTTATGTGCTGTGTCTCATTTCAGTGTGAATGCACACTGTTTCGTAGGTGTTGCATTTCCGCTACTGAGTGTTCATGCACACTGCTAGGTATCAGATCTTTACTCGGTGTGAATGCACACTGTGCTATCTAGTCCACGTAGGGACAGAACTTATATGTTTCAACTAGATATTTGGAGTAGTTCCATAATAATTTAATCTAAGTGTATTGGCATCCTTATCTAGCCCTACCTACCAGGTTAGCCTGGTATCTATAGGAATTATTGGCTTGATTAGCCCATTTTAAAGATATAATAAAATTTAAATATTTTTTAAGCGTTCTTGTCCAGACGATATTATCTACTTTAAGTTGTGTGAACGCAAAAATTTAAACATTATACTTCTTTATCTACTTAGGTATAAATGTGCTGTAATCACTTGTATCATCTGCAGAGCTCCTGTGTATAACTGGCATCAACCACTACATGGTCACTATATTCTGGTAATATTGGTCTTTGTATATTGGTTTTTATTCAGTAACAGTATGGGGGTATTATTCAGTCACTATCTGGTTATGGTGTGGAGGTATTATTCAGTAACAGTATTCAGTCACTATGTGGTTATGGTGTGGCGGTATTATTCAGTAACAGTATTCAGTCAATATGTGGTTATGGTGTGGCAGTATTATTCAGTAAGAGTATGGAGGTATTATTCAGTCACTATGTGGTTATGGTGTGGCGGTATTATTCAGTAACAGTATTGGGGTATTATTCAGTAACAGTGTGGGGTTATGATTCAGTCACTATGTGGTTATGGTGTGGCAGTATTATTCAGTAACAGTATTGGGGTATTATTCAGTAACAGTGTGGGGGTATGATTCAGTCACTATGTGGTTATGGTGTGGCAGTATTATTCAGTAACAGTATTGGGGTATTATTCAGTAACAGTGTGGGGGTATGATTCAGTCACTATGTGGTTATGGTGTGGCAGTATTATTCAGTAACAGTATGGGGGTATTATTCAGTCACTACGTGGTTATGGTGTGGCGGTATTATTCAGTATCAGTATGGGGGTATTGTTCAGGCACTGTGGTTATGGTGTGGATGTTTTATTCAGTAACAGTATGGAGGTATTATTTAGTCACTATGTGGTTATGGTGTGGTGGTGTTATTCAGTAACAGCATGGGGGGTATTATTCAGTCACTATATAGTTATGGTGTGGCGGTATTATTTGGGGCTTATATTGTATGATTATTTGTAATATTGGTCTTATAATAATGAGTTGCGTTCAGTAACAGTATGCAGGTAATATTTCATCTGGTATGGTGGTATTATTTAATAACTGTATACAGATCTTTTTTTGTGTGAGAGTGGGGACGTATGCTTTGGGGCTTACAACACTTCTGAAGCAGATAAAGAAATGTAGTTTTTTAAATGTTTGCGTTCACATGACTCAAAGTAAAAGGTATCGCCTGGACAAGGGCCTTGTGCCACTGAAAGGGCGGCCTATTGTAGCAGGCATTGATAGTGTTACACAGAATGATAGCTTATATGTTGACCAGATTCTCCGTCCGTTTAGGTTGACCCTTCGGTCCTATGTCAAGAATACAATGGATGTTCTTAAACAATTAGAGGGTATACAGCTTGATGAGGATGTACTCTTGGGAAGTCTGGACGTGGAAGCCTTGTACAGTAGTATACCACATGACAAGGGATGTGACTCAGTGAGGTAATTCTTGAAAATGAGGGGTACTCAATTTACAAACCATAATGAGTTCGTCATGAGGTTGCTTCAATTTGTATTATGACGACATTTTTTCATGATCAATGGTACGTTTTTTCACCAGCTTAGAGGTGTGGCAATGGGAAGTCCCTGTGCCCCAACCTTTGCCAATCTCTATCTAGGCTGGTGGGAGAAAGAAATTGTCTTACAGGAAGCGATGGAAACTTGGACCTCAAGTGTGATCCTCTGGCTTAGATTCATTGACAATATTATCATATTATGGAATGGTTCACAAGCAAAGTTTAGAGAATTTATAGAGGTATTGAATGTCAATGACATTGGCCTCTTCTTCACCTCTGAAATACATTCGGATAAAATTGCATTTTTGGATTTGTCTATAAGCAAATCAGTGTCAGGAAGAGTTAAAACACATATCCATAGGAAACCAACAGTTACTAATACCTTACTAAGGTGGGATAGCTGCCACCCGAGACCACTCAAAAAGGGGATTCCGAAAGGGCAATATTTGCGAGCTCGCAGAAATTGCACCAATATGTCTGACTGTCAGAACGCAGCCTCCGATTTGAAAACGAGGTTTGGTCGAAGGGGATATCCAGATTGGGTTATTAAAAATGCATATCAACATGCCCTATCAGTGGATAGGGATGAGCTTCTCAATCCAAGGATGAGAGACTGGCGAGAACCGACCTTAGAATCATAGGCACCTATGATTCACAACATACACAAGTGAGAGAGGTCATTCAGACATTCTGGGGTATTTTTAAAGCTGACCCAGATATAGGGAGTCTTCTGAGTGATAGGCCAGCAATCACCTACCGTAAAGGATGTAATTTAAAAGATAAATTGGTTCAGAGTCATATGAAACCAGTCATTCGGTCAACCTGGATGCCTAATCCCCCCATTGGTACATATAGCTGTGGTACCTGTAAAGCATGTAGATCAATTCTAACAAGTAAATCTTATTGTAGTACCACATCAGGTCGTTCTTACAAGAATTATGATTTCATCAATTGTAAGACTCAAGGTGTCATATATTTGATGACATGCAGCTGCGGGATCCAATATGTGGGTAAAAACATTCATGAATTTCGCAGACGTATCAGAGATCACATCAATGACACGGCTGATACTCTGATCACACGCCATATTTGGGAATTTCATCAGGGTAACTCTGACCATTTAAAATTCCAGGGTATTGAATGGGTACGTCCTAATCCTAGAGGGGGTAACTGGGATAAACGTTTGCTTCAGCGAGAGGCAAGGCGGATATATCCGTTACAGACGGTTAAACCTGGAGGTATCAATGAAATGATCTCCTATACTTGTTTCTTATAAGGTGGAGCTGACAATTGGAGATGGTCCCATTGACTCATATATAGTTTTGTTTTCACTGTCAGGATTAACTGTCTTTTTATTACCTCTCATCGTTATCATTACAATTTGCTTCTCCTGTATATACGCCATTATTTGGAATTATAGCTGCTTGATGATTCCCATAGCTTTTTGACAGTAAGTGTCATTTAAAAATGCCCGGGGAGGAGTGATTTGGATAAGCTTGTGAATGGGCGGGGCATCTGATGACGTGGCGCGCTCTGATTGGGTGTTTTAGGTAATCGGCCAGCCTCCCAAAGGGCAGGGCTAAAAGCCTAAATAGTTGGCTTTCTGTTGCATCGCTGCGGTCAGATACCAGAACCGTGCTGTTAGGAGAAAAGCTCTAGCAGACACAGGGCGGAAAGACAATACTGCACAAAAAAAAACGCGTTAGTTCAGTGTGAATGCACACTCTTGTTATCAGGAGGACAATATTTATTTGGTGTGAATGCACACTATCAATATAGGTGTTACATTGAATTGAGGAGTGTGAATGCCACTACCTGCATGTGCTGATGCTCATCTCAGCGATAAAGTACTGTGTTGTAGATATTGCTGACTAGTGTGAATGCACACTTAATATACCCTATTTAGTTGGTGTGAATGCACACTTGGTATATTATATTCATCTAGTGTGAATGCACACGTTTGTTTAAATATACAGTCCCTTGCTAGTGTGAATGCATAATACTGCTTGAGGTGCTGCACTGTTTGTCATGGGTGTTTATGCACAAGGAATTTAGGTGCTGTGGCTCATTTCAGTGTGAATGCACACTGTGTGGCAGGTGCTGCGTTTTTATTCACACACACTTTGCTGCTAGGTATCAGATCTTTACTCGGTGTGAATTCACACTTTGCTATTTAGTCCAGGTAGGGACAGAATTTGGAGTAGATTCATTACAATTTAAACTAATATATTGGCACCCTTATCTAGTCTTACCTACCTGCTTAGCCTGGTATCTATAGAAATTATTGGTTTCAGTAGCCCAATTTAAAGAGTTAATAAAAATAAAAATATTTTTAAGCGTTACAACGCTTCTGGATGCGCTATAAATCAGCAATGCAGTTCTATGCACACCACCTTATGAATTGACTGCATTATAGATACAGTAAGAGTGTGTTCACATCAGCGTTTGGTTTCCGTCGACTGCGCTATTGTTGATTGTTCAGCTATGGTTTCCGTTTGGTTTCTGTTCATGGGTTCCCCTGATGGAAAGGTCTGACGGAAGCCATCAACGGTACCCTGACGCAGATGTGAACAGGCCCTAATTTAGCATTTGGGGCCCCACTTTTAACTTTGCCCAGGGCCACACTTTGTCTAAAACCGGCCCTGGCTACAGGCTATGTTCGGCCTGCAGCCTATCAGGAGAAGGGACGGGATCCCAGTGCAGGCTGGCGTGATGACATCACTGGATCACGCAGCCTACGAAAGGATCTCGTCGGCATTCATTCGCTCCGTTCATCGCAGGAACGGGGCCTAGGTGAGTATGACTTTTTTTGTTTTATTTGTTTGTTTGGGGGTCGCTATATGGCGCTATCTACAGGAGGGGGGTCACTGTATGGCGTTATCTACAGGAGGGGGGCTGTATGGCGCTATCTACAGGGGGATGTATGGCGTTATCTACAGGGGGGCTGTATGGCGCTATCCACGGGGGGATGTATGGCACCATCTAAAAGGGGGAGGAGGGGTCGCTATCTACAAGTGGGGTGTGACACTGTTTACAGGGGGGCTGTATAGCACTGTCTACAGGGGGGCTGTATGGCACAATCTACAGGGGGGCACTATCTACAGGGGACACTATCTACAAGGGGGGCTGTGTGTGGCATCGAGGGGAGGGGGCCCAGTCAAAAGTTTGCTATGGGGCCCAGTCTTTCCTAGTTCCTGAATGGGTGTAACTATAGTGGTAGCAGCCATGGCAGCTGCTATGGAGCCTATAGGTTGAGGGCGGCCACTCAAGTGAAAGAACGTTGTTCTCTTTTGTGGGGAACAACAAGTTGTTGGTCTTCTGCTATTTAGCACTATTACTGTATGTGGATTTTCTGATATGATATATATCCATACCTTTACATTTTGTTATTTATGCTGCTGTTACGGTTTCTTGTCACTAGGTGGTGGGGACCATCTCATTTTGTTATGGAGCCCTATGAATTCTAGTTAGGCCCCTGCGTAGTACAGAGTATTAGGGACAAACGCAGGGCTCTGCTGAAATAATATCCATTGTTTCAATAAACAACACTTATAGCCCATATTAATTTGCCATATTAGAGTAAAAAGAGAAAAAGATGGCGCTCCATAGCGTGGAACCTTAGTGGGTTTGAAGGAACATAAAATAAAGTTGAACTGCTCACCTGGTCAGGATGTGCTGTGCAGGCACAACTCTGTGAATAAGTGAATAGGCTGAAATGATGCACGCTCCTGGTTTCCCTGGTGCGGGATCCGTGAGTAACGGCCATAATTCAGATGCAAACAGTAGGAAGAAAAAACAGGGCGATTGTAGCGCTGCTTAACATCACAAACGGACTTCCAAGTAAAGATGGCGGTATTTATTGGGAAATAACGGACACGTTTCAGCTCCGAACCGGAGCCTTCATCAGGACCTGTTGAAGGCTCCGGTTCGGAGCTGAAACGCATCCGTTATTTCCCAATAAATACCGCCATCTTTACTTGGAAGCCTGAATGTGATGTTTAGCAGCGCTACAATCGCCCTGTTTTTTCTTCCTACTGTTTGTTTGCATATTAAAGAGGATCGTTGTTATGGCAGGAAGGAGGGGATAAGTGAGCCCTAATCTACCCACCGCCCTGTCCCTGCCTACTTGCAACGACCCGCCCTAGGAAAAGGGGTACAACTGGGCGGCGGTCCCTACGCTGACTAAGTGCAAGGGAATACAAACAGGGAACAAGCAAGGGAAGGGGCAGTAGCCCACGGAACACCTTGAGGGAACCAGAGTGGTCAACGAGCCAGTCAGAATCAGGATGTCACCAAGTATACGAACGCAGAGCAAGGAGCAGGAAGCAAGCCGGGGTCAGAGCGAAGCAGGATAAGCGGAAGCTGTAGCAAGGTTGAAGCAAGGCAGAAGCAGGCTGGAGCAAGGCTGTAGCAGGGCCAGGAAACCAGGAAGAATCACAAGCAATGAGGAAGAGAAAACGGCAGGTATAAATGGACAGGGGGCGGAGCTAACTCCGACTGACCAGGCCGCGATAGGCTCTCCCACTCCTGAGCCTGCCACCCTGATTGGTGGGAGCCGGAGTCAGTCTAAGAGGTCCGGCCTCAGGTGTCAATTGATTAATCCTGGGAGTATCCACAGACGTAGTGCCTGGCAGATCCTTTACAGTACCCCCCCTTTTATGAGGGGCCACCGGACCCTTACTAAGAGGACCTGGTTTAGTGGGGAAGAGAAGGTGGAACCTCCTGACCAATACCCCAGCGCGAACCTCTCGAGCAGGTACCCAAGTCCTCTCCTCCGGCCCGTATCCTCTCCAATGGACCAGGTACTGGAGGGAGCCCTGGATCATCCTACTGTCCACAATCTTGGCCACTTCGAATTCCACCCCCTCAGGGGTGAGAATGGGAACAGGGGTTTCCTCGAGGGGGACCAGGACGGGGAGCAGCGTTTAAGGAGGGAGGCATGAAAGACGTCGTGTATGCGAAAGGATGGGGGCAGCTCCAGATGGAAGGATACAGGGTTGAGGACTTCAATGACCTTATAAGGCCCAATAAATCGGGGAGCAAACTTCCTGGACGGGACCTTAAGGCGCAAGTTCCTAGACGACAACCACACCAGATCCCCGACGACAAACCGGGGGTTAGCAGAACGTCTTCTATCAGCCTGAATTTTTTGTACGCTCTGGGACGCTTCTAGGTTCTTCTGAACCTGGGCCCAGACTGTGCACAGTTCCCGATGAACGACCTCTACCTCGGGATTATTGGAACTACCAGGAGAAACGGAGGAGAACCGTGGATTAAACCCAAAATTACAGAAAAACGGGGAGACCCCTGACGAGTTACTGACCCGGTTATTCAGGGAAAATTCGGCGAGGGGAATGAATGAGACCCAATCAAATTGACAGTCAGAGATGAAACACCTTAAATATTGTTCCAGGGATTGATTAGTCCTCTCCGTTTGGCCATTAGTTTCGGGATGGAAGGCGGAGGAGAAGGACAGATCAATCTCCAGCTTTTTACAAAAGGCTCTCCAAAATAAAGAAACAAATTGTACCCCTCTGTCAGAAACGATATTGACTGGGACCCCATGGAGACGCAGAATGTGTTTAACAAACAAAGAAGCTAACGTCTTAGCGTTAGGTAGTTTCTTAAGGGGCACAAAGTGGCACTTCTTGCTGAAGCGGTCTACTACCACCCACACCACCGACTTGCCTTGAGATGGAGGCAAATCGGTGATAAAATCCATGGAGATATGGGTCCAAGGTCTCTGGGGAATGGGCAAAGAACGTAGTAAGCCCGCAGGTCGGGACCTAGGGGTCTTGGACCTAGCACAAACCTCACAAGCGGCGACGTAAGCCCTAACATCTTTAGGCAACCCAGGCCACCAATAGTTTCTGGTAATGAGGTGTTTGGTACCCAAGATGCCAGGATGACCAGATAGTGCGGAGTCATGGTTTTCCCTAAGTACCCTTAGCCGGTATTGCAGGGGGACAAACAGCTTGTCCACAGGGAGGTTCCCGGGAGCTGAACCTTGATCAGCCGCAATATCAGAGACTAAATCAGAATCAGTGGCAGAAACGATTATACCAGGGGGTAAAATACAAGCAGGATCCTTCTCAGAAGGAGGATTGGCCATGAAACTACGTGACAGTGCATCAGCCTTAATATTTTTGGACCCAGCCCTATAGGTAACCAAAAAGTTAAATCTGGTAAAAAATAGCGCCCATCGAGCTTGTCTCGGATTAAGCCTCCGGGCAGATTCTAGGAAAACCAGATTCTTGTGGTCAGTAAGGACCGTTACCTGGTGTCTGGCCCCCTCCAGGAAGTGACGCCACTCTTCAAAAGCCCATTTAATGGCTAAAAGTTCGCGGTTGCCAATATCATAGTTACTCTCCGTGGGCGAAAACTTCCTGGAGAAGTAGGCACAGGGGCGGAGATGGGTGAGGGACCTGGTACCCTGGGACAAGACAGCCCCCACTCCCACCTCGGACGCATCAACCTCCACGATAAATGGCTCCCTTTGGTTGGGCTGAACCAGCACAGGGGCCGAGATAAAGCACTTCTTGAGGGTCCCAAAAGCCTGGACGGCCTCAGGAGGCCAGTGGAGGACATCAGCACCCTTGCGAGTGAGGTCCGTAAGAGGCTTAGCGACGACAGAGAAGTTGGCAATAAATCTCGTGTAATAGTTAGCGAACCCCAAAAAACACTGTAGCGCCTTCAGGGAGGCAGGTTGGACCCATTCCGCCACAGCCTGAACCTTGGCAGGGTCCATGCGGAATTCATGAGGAGTGAGGATTTGACCCAAAAATAGTATCTCCTGTACCCCAAACACACATTTTTCGGTTTTCGCAAACAGATTATTTTCCCGGAGGACCTGGAGCACCTTCCTGACATGCTCCACGTGTGAGGACCAGTCCTTGGAAAACACCAGTATGTCATCAAGGTACACTACAAGAAAATTTCCCAGGTAATCTCTCAGAATTTCATTAATAAAATTCTGGAAGACAGCAGGGGCATTACACAACCCAAAGGGCATGACCAGGTATTCGAAATGACCTTCGGGCGTGTTGAATGCAGTCTTCCACTCATCCCCCTCTTTGATGCGGATAAGGTTATACGCCCCCCGTAGATCAAACTTAGAGAACCATTGGGCCCCCTGAACCTGATTAAAAATATCCGGAATCAAAGGAAGGGGATACTGGTTCCTTACAGTGACCTTATTCAAGTTACGATAGTCAATGCACGGCCTAAGACCACCATCCTTCTTCCCCACGAAGAAGAAGCCAGCACCTACAGGAGAAGTAGAGGGGCGAATGAAGCCCTTGGCCAGGCATTCTTGGATATATTCCCTCATGGCTTCACGTTCAGGACATGAAAGATTAAATATCCTACCCTTAGGAAGCTTAGCACCTGGTACCAAATCGATAGCGCAATCGTAATCTCTATGAGGGGGCAACACCTCGGAGGCCTCCTTAGAGAAAACATCAGCGAAGTCCTGAACAAACTCAGGTAGCGTGTTTACCTCCTCACGGGGAGAAATAGAGTTAACCGAAAGACATGACGTCAGGCATTCACTACCCCATTTGGTGAGATCCCCAGTATTCCAATCAAACGTGGGATTATGCAACTGCAACCAGGGAAGACCTAATACCAGATCGGACGATAATCCCTGCATCAACAGTACAGAGCACTGCTCCAAATGCATGGAGCCAACAAGGATTTAAAAAACAGGAGTATGCTGAGTAAAATAACCATTAGCAAGAGGAGTGGAGTCGATACCCACTACCGGGACAAGATTAGGCAAATCAATAAAAGGCATTTTTAGAGACATAGCAAATTCCACAGACATGATATTAGCAGATGAGCCTGAATCCATGAAGGCACTGCCGGTGGCAGACCGACCACCAAACGAGACCTGAAAGGGAAGCAAAATTTTATTGCGTTTCATATTAACGGGAAATACCTGTGCGCCCAAGTGACCTCCCCGATGATCACTTAGGCGCGGAAGTTTTCCGGCTGCTTATTCTTGCGCCTGGGACAGGTGTTCAGTTGATGCTTGTCATCCCCACAATAGAAGCAGAGACCATTCTTCCTGCGGAACTCTCTACGTTGTCGGGGGGACACGGAGGCCCCGAGTTGCATAGGTACCTCCGAGTCTTCCGTGGAAGAGCGAGGAGACGGGACCTCGGGGGGAATCGCAGGGAAGTCAGAGGGGAAAACACTGAAACGTTCAAGCTGTCGTTCCCTGAGACGTCGGTCAAGTCGTACTGCTAAGGCCATAACCTGGTCTAGGGAGTCAGAAGAGGGGTAGCTAACAAGCAGATCCTTCAGGGCGTTAGATAAGCCTAACCTAAACTGGCACCTTAGGGCAGGGTCATTCCACTGAGAAGATACGCACCACTTTCTAAAGTCAGAACAGTATTCCTCAACAGGTCTCCTACCCTGACGTAAGGTCACCAGCTGACTCTCGGCCAAGGCAGTCCTGTCAGTCTCGTCGTAAATGAGACCGAGGGCAGAGAAAAAACGATCAACGGAGGAAAGTTCAGGGGTGTCAGGAGCCAAGGAGAAGGCCCACTCTTGGGGCCCTTCCTGGAGTCGGGATATAATGATTCCCACCCGCTGGTTCTCGGAACCTGAGGAGTGAGGTTTTAGACGGAAGTAAAGTCTGCAACTCTCCCGAAAGGAGAGAAAAGTCTTACGGTCCCCTGAGAACCGGTCAGGTAACTTGAGGTCAGGTTCTAGAGGTGAGGCGAGGGGTACTACTATGGCAGCGTCAGGCTGGTTGACCCTCTGAGCCAGGGCCTGGACCTGTAGGGAGAGGCCCTGCATCTGCTGGGTCAGGGTCTCAAGGGGGTCCATGATAGAGTAGAAGAAAGGGTAGACTAGGTATGGGCTTGTGATTATGTTATGGCAGGAAGGAGGGGATAAGTGAGCCCTAATCTACCCACCGCCCTGTCCCTGCCTACTTGCAACGACCTGCCCTAGGCGACGGGGTACAACTGGGCGGCGATCCCTACGCTGACTAAGTGCAAGGGAATACAAACAGGGAACAAGCAAGGGAAGGGGCAGTAGCCCACGGAACACCGTGAGGGAACCAGAGTGGTCAACGAGCCAGTCAGAATCAGGATGTCACCAAGTATACGAACGCAGAGCAAGGAGCAGGAAGCAAGCCGGGGTCAGAGCGAAGCAGGATAAGCGGAAGCTGTAGCAAGGCTGAAGCAAGGCAGAAGCAGGCTGGAGCAAGGCTGTAGCAGGGCCAGGAAACCAGGAAGAATCACAAGCAATGAGGAAGAGAAAACGGCAGGTATAAATGGACAGGGGGCGGAGCTAACTCCGACTGACCAGGCCGCGATAGGCTCTCCCACTCCTGAGCCTGCCACCCTGATTGGTGGGAGCCCGAGTCAGTCTAAGAGGTCCGGCCTCAGGTGTCGATTGATTAATCCTGGGAGTATCCACAGACGTAGTGCCTGGCAGATCCTTTACAATCGTTATATCAATTTTGCTATTTTCAGTTAGTGTTTCACATTATAAATCTTTAGCAACTGCTAAACGCTGGGAAATACTACTTTAGTACTGATATTCTCCTCCCTGCTTTCACTTTTTAGAAAACGTCATAGAAATGGGATTTTATGACCATATTATACATCTGTGGAACTTCTAGCTGCACAGAGCTCTCATATAACATACCATGATAAACCGTACAATGACATAGAGATCACTAATCCTGATTCATTCTGCACTAATGTGTATGGCGATCAGGACCCTATTCTGTCTGAATCCTCTCCTGGCTGTTTACATCTGCGAAGTGACTACAAGGCAACCATGAAGCTGTGTTTGCCATATATGTCTTCTGATCGATGGCCAAGCACCTTCACTGCTTACTTTACTTGGTATTGTTTATCTTGTCAACAGCAAAGCTTTTTACTGGGCTCCATGTGGGAGATGTTTTCTGAACAAGAGAAACGTGCCAGTAAGGTTCTCCAACAGCACATTTATATGAGTTATGTCTCAGCAGACAACATGTTGTTTCAGGGGACACATAAAGGGGTTTCACACATTAAGAATGTCTTGGTAAAGCACAATGGACCCTGTGGTTTTTCTCTGAAACAGTACAGTGTTAGAATTGCAACACAACCACATTCACTTGAATTCTCTACACACTCCCTGGTTAGGAAAAAAAGCGGAAAGGGAAACAGTTGTACCAAACCCTGGAACGATCAGACACTGATCGCATATCTAATCAATCTGTTATTTATCCGGATCATGTGAAAACCTTTTTCATGCCGTTTTTTTTCATAAAAATTACAGGAACTATTCTACCGTCATTATGAAAAATGCCCCCCAAAAGCCGATTCAAAAACAGCAGCAACAATGCATCAAAAATACCCTGTGTGAACATACCCTTAAAGAAGGAGTAAGATATGGCATGTGGCTAGGAAATACCACAACCTACTGATTGATGGGAGGGGGGGGGTGGGTGGCAACACAGTCTCATTTAAGTAAATGTTGGGAGGTATAGGTTTCTTAAAACTCCTGAGTAATAAATCTGCTTAGTTATGCGGAGGAGACTGGCTGTTCATGAGTCTGGGTAAGGTAGGTCCCATGTGGAAACTTTAAAAATCACCGTTAACTGTTAGGGCATGACCACACGTGGCGGATTTCCTCCGCAACTGTCCGCATCAATGCCGCACAGAATCTGCGTTGCAGATTCTGCTGCGGATCTGCACAAAATGTGCAGAAAATTGATGCGGACTAGCTGCTGCGGACTGCGGGAAAAGTACTTCCCTTCTCCCTATCAGTGCAGGATAGAGAGAAGGGACAGCACTTTCCCTTGTGAAAGTAAACGATTTTCATACTTACCGGCCGTTGTCTTGGTGACGCGTCCCTCTTTCGGCATCCAGCCCGACCTCCCTGGATGACGCGCCAGTCCATGTGACCGCTGCAGCCTGTGCTTGGCCTGTGATTGGCTGCAGCCGTCACTTAGCCTGAAACGTCATCCTGGGAGGCCGGACTGGAGACAGAAGCAGGGAGTTCTCGGTAAGTATGAACTTCTATTTTTTTGACAGGTTGCTCTATATTGTGATCGGTAGTCACTGTCCCGGGTGCAGAAACAGTTACTGCCGTTCGCTTAACTCTTTCAGCACCCTGGACAGTGACTATTTACAGACGTCTCCTAGCAACGCTCCCGTCATTACGGGAGCCCCATTGACTTCCTCAGTCTGGCTGTAGACCTAGAAATACATAGGTCCAGCCAGAATGAAGAAATGTCAAGTTAAAAAAGCAAGACGCATCCGCAGCACACATAACATGTGCATGACAGCTGCGGACTTCATTGCGGAAATTAGAATCTCCATTGAAGTCAATGGAGAAATTCCGCCATGAGTCCGCCACTGCTCCGCAACAGACAGAGCATGCTGCGGACACCAAATTCCGCTCCGCAGCCTATGCTCCGCAGCGGAATTGTACGCATCGTCTAAACGAACACTGCTAAATTAAAGTGAAAGTCAATGGACAAACGGCTCCGCTGCGGATTAACGCTGCGGAGTGTCCGCAGCGGAATTTAAGTGAAATTCCGCCACGTGTGAACCCAGCCTTATCACCTTTCAAAAATAATGGACGGATAAAAGAGTTAGGGCATGCCCCCACGTGGCGGTTTTCCTCCGCAACTGTCCGCATCAATGCTGCACAGAATCTGCGTTGCAGATTCTGTGGCGGATCTGCCCAAAATGTGCAGTAAATTGATGCGGACTAGCTGCTGCGTATTGCGGTGAAAGTACTTCCCTTCTCTCTATCAGTGCAGGATAGAGAGAAGGGACAGCATTTTCCCTAGTGAAAGTAAAAGAATTTCATACTTACCGGCCATTGTCTTGGTGACTTGTCCCTCTTTCGGCATCCAGCCCGACCTCCCTGGATGACGCGGCAGTCCATGTGACCGTTGCAGCCTGTGATTGGCTGCAGCCGTCACTTAGACTGAAACGTCATCCTGGGAAGCCGGACTGGAGAAAGAAGCAGGGAGTTCTCGGTAAGTATGAACTTCTTTTTTTTTTACAGGTTGCTGTATATTGGGATCGGTAGTCACTGTCCAGGGTGCTGAAACAGTTACTGCCGATCGTTTAACTCTTTCAGCACCCTGGACGGTGACTATTTACTGACGTCGCCTAGAAACGCTCCCGTAATTACGGGTGCACACACATAGTCACCCGTAATTATGGGAGCCCCATTGACTTCCTCAGTCTGGCTGTAGACCTAGAAATACATAGGTCCAGCCAGAATGAAGAAATGTCATGTTAAAAAAGCAATGTGCATGACATCTGCGTACTTCATTGCGGAATTTAGAATCTCCATTGAAGTCAATGGAGAACTTCCGCAATGAGTCCGCAACCAGTCCGCCACTGGTCCGCAACATCCATTGTATGCTGCGGACACCAAATTCCGCACCGCAGCCTATGCTCCGCAGCGGAATTGTCTGCAACGTGCAAACGAACTCTACTAAAAAGAAGTGGAAGGCAATGGAGAAACGGGTCCGCTGCGGATTAACGCTGCGGAGTGTCCGCAGCGGAATTCCAGAGCAATTCCGCCACGTGGGGCTTTGCCCTTAGAACTAAAAAACACAGAAGAAGAGAGCATGTTTAATTTTTTATAATATTCATAAGTAGGACTCACCTTCTGCAGCTGTTGTCAGGTCTCTTGCTGCTGACAACTGAGATAGGACAGCCGGGTGGAAATCCTTCTTGAGTATAAGAGCTTCCAATCGCAAGCAGTAGCTAGAAGGGGTATGTATTAATAATATAGCAATTATTATTGTTGATGTAATAACATGGGGAATATATCATAAAATAGTAAGCGATGTAAACGGGGACATGTAACATCTGGCCACCATGTTATTTTATATGTACAATATTGCACTAGGAAGATATGTCCTGTGTGTACTCAGCTCAGGAAAAAAATTTAATTATGTTTTTGATGACAATTGAATGTTAGTGAAAAATAATAATAAACATGAATATATCACAAATAAATAAACTAAATAAAACTCATAAAATTCATATACAAAAGGGGTTGTTAGACAATATTATACTGGTACGGAGTTAACCCAATCAGGACCCCCACCTCCTTTATTCGCTAGTGCTGAGATTCACATCAAGCCCATTGCTTTGTACAGCCCCAATGTTTAAATGTTGGGGTCCCCTTCATGAAGTAAACATTTAGTGAAGATGAAGATTTGCTGGTGTCTCTGTTCACTCTTTTTGCCTTAATATCTGGACAGGAAGGGAGAGTGATATGTTGCTATGTGCATTTGCTGGAAGTGGAAGGAAAGGCCTTTCTAACTGGGCAGATACAAGTGAATATCAGCTAGAAATAATCTCTTGCAAGGAAAGTTATTCCAAAATATTCATCTATTGCTGTTAAATAAATTCAACAACTGCTAGTTTACAGTCCGTCTCACAACCCCCATGACCTTCCCCACCTATTCCCTTTCCTTCCTACAATTATTCTCAAGGGATTTTTAATAGCAGCTAAAAGGGAGAGTGGATTTTGATTGACAGTTTTTCCTCTATTAACGTTTGCTGCTTTTTTCAGTTTTATTAATGTTTAACATAAAGAAATAAATTCAGACAAATATCAGAATATAGAAACCTAAGACTCTGTGCAGTACACTCAGCACAGGACAAAGCTAGTTAATCCTATACAATAATGGTGAAGTGGAAGAAACTAAAAATAAGGGCTCATTCACATGGACTTATGGCTCTGTATAAGCTCCCAGTTGTAGATGATGCTAAATTCATAGAAATCTATGGGGCCATACGGTACCTCAATATGACTCTGATTTTATAGGGAAGCACATGGAGATTCATATGGAAAATTAAGGAATTCTCCATCAGATGCCTTGATATGATATATGTACCCCATGAAGAATAACTCCGTAATACAGTGCGGAATTGGGGGCACCTTTACAACGTATTGCCAGTGCCTCCATAGCAAGTATTTAAAGACATATTTTCTACATGTCTTTCGAAATTTAACACTAAAAAATATCTAAGGAATTGTCCTCACTTTTAATCTGAACCTCCCAATGTATTCAAGGATCAGTGCCAAGGTTGGGTCATTTCTGTCCATCAATCTGTATATCCCCAGCACATTGTCTCAGATGACGTCTCCTCCCTACATATCAACTTTAATTTCCCGTTTCTGCTCCTTTCCTGTGTTTCGTTCATGGATCATAGCTACACTTTTTAACTCTTGCTCAGCTTCACCTTACAGAACAATAGATCTTTAAGGACGTATCTTCAGTCCCTAGATTACTGTCTTTCTCTTAACCTTGGTCCTCACACATCCTGCCACTACATTTTTTACACATTTATACGTTTTGGAGACATAAAATGGAAATAAAGATGACTTGAAGGTAAAAATAGAAACATAAGCTTTATAGTATACAACCTATTAAACCCAATTTAATTATTGTCTCCATAAACATAAATATTTAATGCACTGATACATAGATAAGCTGATTTAAGAGGTGGAGTCAGAGTAAGGCACAGTAGGCAAGCGCCTATAGACGCCGCTGGAGGAAGGGAAATGTGATCCTAGCCTGCATGTTTATGGAATGATCTTATGGCCATTTGTACTTTCACCTCTGTCTCATGTCCAAGAGTACTTTAAAGGGTACCTACAATGATGATTGGACAAGACATGGAGAAACCTGAGTTCAAGGTAAGGGTATGTTCACACGCACTAATTACGGACGTAATTCGGGCGTTTTTGCCCCGAATTACGTCCGAAAATAGCGCCTCAATAGCGTTGACAAACATCTGCCCATTGAAAGCAATGGGCAGACGTTTGTCTGTTCACACGAGGCGTATATTTACGCGCCGCTGTCAAATGACGGCGCGTAAATAGACGCCCGCGTCAAAGAAGTGACCTGTCAATTCTTTGGCCGTAATTGGAGCCGTTATTCATTGACTCCAATGAATAGCAGCGCCAATTACGTCCGTAATGGATGCGGCGTTCAAGCGCCTGCACATGCCGTTACGGCTGAAATTATGGGGATGTTTTCAGGCAGAAACATCCCCGTAATTTCAGCGGTTACGGACGCTGTCGTGTGAACATACCCTAAGCTAGAACATTCTCTCTGTCCATCTCCAGTGCATGGCATTAAAGGACAATAATGTTTAGGGAATTTTGTTAAGAGGGCAGCATAACCTACCATGGAAGATCCAAGAGAAGTAACATGAACAGATCTGCTTCACTCAAACGCTGTCTGTCCCCCTGAAAAGATTTCAGACGTTGCACCTTGTGTGGAGAGAAGAGTTTAATAAGGGTTCACCATAAAACCAGAATCCCTCCTCACACTCCAGACTATACATGCAGAATGTTTCCTTACCTCTTCTGTGTCTGGCAGGTGCTTCAGAAGCTCATTTAATCTTTCTGACGTGTATATATCTCCTCTCCCCAGATTTATATCTTCAACTATCTCTGCCGCTGATCTACAAGGGAAGCTTATTGAGTTATTCATACATTGCCTGATTCCTCACTACTAATAATCTACTCCTTCTGAAACATATACAGATGCTGCTGTCAGTGTCTGACTATTACCTAGGCTGGATCAGGACATACAAAGTGAAATTATATCTTATTCTAATAGTGATAGTACTGCTGAAATTGGTGGCTACTTTACAGCAGCTGTAAATTGAGAAGCTCAGGCGAGTATCTCTAACATTCAGACACCTTGTGGCAAACATGAAAATTCAGTACGTCTTATTAGATTATGCATGCACAATTACAACTAAATGGAGAAAACCTTAAAAATATTCTGGTAAGAATATATTTACACCAAAAATTGTATAAAAATGTTGCAGATTCAAATTGTATTTTAACTTCAAGTAAACCCCAAATACAAAGCTTAAAGATATTTTCCAGTTTTAGCAAATAACACTTAATTATTGTATAATTGAAAGTTATGCAATTTTCGAATATACTATGTGTTATATTTTCCCACAATTTTCAAGATCTCTACTTGCAGCAATTCAACGGAAACCACAATTTCTTACTACCAGTGGGAGAATTTCTGTCCTTGTCAAGTGAAGATCACACAGATCATTGCAGTTACAGTACAATCATCAGAGCTGTGTCACCTATATGATTATCACATAACCAGGACAAGTTTTTTACCCTCTAGAAGAAAACAGTGAAGGTTACCAATACATGACATTGATACACAAAGTACCTTAGAAAATTGCATACATTTCATTGTAAAATTAATATGTTTTATTTTCTGATTATTTCAGAACTATAAATACTGTATATTATATATACATATATTTAAACACACACACACACACACACACACACACACACATATATATATATATACTGTATATTATATACACATATTTTATGAAAATTTCTATCAGTGTGTTTCAACTTTCAAATTAGTTTTTATTAAAAATTATTTTAACTTTTTGAGATACAGCTGCTTTGTATCCTGTATACAGAGCAGCTGTATCTAGGGCTGAAACCTGTATCTGTCAGGTCAGCGCCACTGACGGGTTCAGTATCAGCGGGTCCTGTGTAATCCACCTGTAATCGATCACATCTAAGTTATGAACTTAGATGTGATCAGTTACTGCTCGATCCAGCATGTCAGAGACGCACAGGACCCACTGACACTGAACCCGTCAGTCCCGCTGACCCGATGGGTACAGGATTCAGTGCTAGATACAGCTGGTCTGTATTCAGGATGCAAAGCAGCTGTATCTCAAAGAGTAGAAATAATTCTTAATAAAAAACAATAACAAAGTTGCACCAAACACACTGATACACATTTTTATATAAAAAAAAAATATGGCTTTCGAAGGTGTACATAACCTTTAAGTGAGAAACCACATTGAAGAACATTTCAGTGAGTATCCCCCATCCTGAAATGGATGGCAACAATGAACAGAAGATCACTTTAAACTGCACAGCAAATGTTAAGGTTAAGTGTCCCAAATATATAATTGGTATTTGCATTGCCTAAAATAACTATTAACAATTTTCCTAGGAATGTGGTAAAGCAGTATTACAGTGCCAACATTGCTGCTGGATGACATGACAGAGTAAAAGAATATCCAAGAAAAGAGATCAGCAGCACATCACAGTCCCGGAAAAACTCATGAGAGGCATTAAACAGGAGAAACTTTCAATCGGTACAGGCAGTGTCAAGTCGTAGCCAGTCCAACTCCAAATAGACACAAAGAAAATAGAGAGACCGCAGCACACACAGTTGTCAAGGTATCAAAAAAAGGTGTCTTTATTCCACCATAAATAGCGACGTTTCAACCCAAGTGAGGGTCTTTCTCAAGGGCTTGAGAAATACCCTCACTTGGGTCGAAACGTTGCTATTTATGGTTGAATAAAGACACCTTTTTTTGCTTGAGAAAGACCCTCACTTGGGTCGAAACGTCGCTATTTATGGTGGAATAAAGACACCTTTTTTTGATACCATGACAACTGTGTGTGCTGCGGTCTCTCTATTTTCTTTGAGAATAAAGGAATAGACAGCAGACCCTGTGTTACTGCTCATCCTTATACACGGTGCCAGAACTCCAAACGTTACTTGCTGATGATTTTCACATGTTTTTACATTTGACAGTGTGAAGTGTCAGCAAGATGCAGAAATTTGTGGTCTGACAGTGAACTGGATACATCTGAATCTGCACATTTTCTTTGCCCTCCTCATATGCCTGACATTGGTGTTTGGTGATGCCCAAAAGTAGCAATAAGTTTAAAGGGGTTTTCCAGTCTTAAAGGGGTACTCCAACTATCGAAAATTTCCACCTATTCACAGGACATTGAATGGAGGGGCGGGCCCAAGAATGTGCGCTGCTGCTCTATTCAAAGTCTATGGGGGTGATAGAAACAGTTGAGTACAGAACTCGGCTGTTTCCATCCGTCCCATAGACATTGAATCGAGCGACGGCGCTTCCTTGAATGCCGCTTCATTCAAGCTCCTCCTCGTTGCGGGGGTTGCAGTAAGTAGGAACGGGGGTTGGAACCTCTAGTCTCACGATTAGTGGGGTTCCCCCTAGGATGCCCTCACCGATCAGACAATTATCACCTATCCTATGGATAGGTGATATATGTTGATTCTGGGATTACCCCTTTAAGTAAATTAAGATTAATCACTGTATTATGAGCAGTTACGCAACTTTCTAATATACTTTATATTTAAATTATTCAACATTTTTAAGATCTCTACTTGTTTTCAATAATGAAAATATTGTTTTTTTTTACATTCAGAGGCTGAAAATTCATAATGATCATCTACTACTCATTGCTGATAGTTTGCTACAATGTATTAGTAAAGGCAATCCTGTGTGAGCTTAAAGGGGTATTCCCATCTTAGACATGTATGGCATAGCCACATTCAGCTGGCTACCGCTGTGCTACACTGTTTTCGTAACTCCCATATAAGTAAATGGGAGTTATAGAAACAGCGTATCACAGTGAGCTACACTGTTTCCGTGAGCCCGGGCACCTCTCCAACACAGTCTCTAACTGGATGTGGCGGCCAGCAGACTGCCAAACCAGGCGGGGGCGCCAGACCCACGTTCTCGAGATAGGTTATAAATATGGCATATGCCGTGGATAGGAATACCCCTTTAACACAACAACAGCCCAGATATTGGTCCTGCGCTGGATTCTAGGTTGATTGTTAACATCTACTAATATAGATAAGGGCTAACTCTTAGCAGGGAAAACAACTGGAGTTTTCAGTTTCTGTTCACTGTTTTGAAAATGGTCAGGAATTAAAACAAAGTAAACTAGAAAGATGCATAATATGCGCATTCACTTACAGATGGACAAACCCTTCATATAATAATAATATTTTTTTTTTTAAAAACCTGATGCTATTTATTGAAAAATCATCATGTTCGTTTGACCTAATGCTTGACCACATCCTAACTATTATTAGCCAAAATTTGGGTGCAGGTTTCAGACAACTGTTTCCTTCTATATACAATGGGAGAATATGATAATCTATCAGCAGGGCCAACATCTCTTATGTCAAAAGATGTAATCAAATAATTGGTGTCCGAATACAATGTCTGAACTGGACACGCACTATACAGCTGATCTATAGCCATGGTCAGTGTACAGCAGCAACACTTTATGTTAAGAACTGTGGATAAAAGACAGCTGAAGTACTGTGCTGCTATGTGAGACCAATTACCAAGGCTTATGTTAATACACTCATTGCCATTCACCAATACATACGATAGCCAGAAGAGAGGGTGCCCCACAGCAAGGATAAGATGGACCCCTCATTATGGTGTTGGGTTTTCCCACCCAGGACAGAAGGCCTGTTGTTTGTGTCTTCCTCTGCTCCCTTTCCTTGAGCCAATTCTCCACCCCAACTTTGCTAATAGGGCCAAGACCACACACAGTGTTTTGATGCAGTTTTTGGCTCCGTTTTTTTAAGCCAAACAAAGGAGTGGACACCAAAGAATAGTGATGCATCAGTCCTATCTATACACTTTTTCTTCCCTTTAGATCCACTTCTGGATTTGGTTCAAAAAACTGCATCAAAACTCTGTGTGTGATTTTTACCCTTATGCAGTTTCTTTGGAGAGGGGAGTCCTGCACAGGTTTTGGCCACCTAGTAGTAAAAGGGATGAGAGCAGTCAGGACTGGGCCCCATAGCTGCCCCAACATTTCATTGTATATTTGAATAATGGCTATTTTAGCTGCCTGTCATATTGCTCGGGGCTTCCTTATTCCTATTTTGATATATTGCGGTATGCTGTTATATTTTCTATTATACATATCTATAGTTTAAGCGACTATTTGCACATAGTTGCAAGCTCCATTATGTTTTTTCTAAGTTCTAGCACATGCACCTTGTATCGAGGGTCTAGTCTGCCAGAGGGTGCTCTCATTTTCCTAGATGACTCTCCCCCACTCAATATAGTGCGCCGGCCGGCTGTGATAAGCTGTTCTGCTCCGACACTTCAAATGATTGCTTATCTTTTTTAGACATGCGTGCCTTCGTATTTCCGGACTCTGCGTGCAACTGCCTCTCCAGCTTCTCATTCAACACATGAGGGTAAAATTTAACAAATTTCTATTATAATATACAATGCATTCAGAAAGTCTTCAGACGCTTTCAATTGTTTTACATTTTTTTGTGTTGAGGCCTTGTGCTAAAAAAAAACAAGCTTTCTCCATCATTCTGCACTCAATACCCCATAATGACAAAGTGAAAATAGAATGTTAGTAATCTTTGCTAATTTATTGAAAAGGAAAAACTAAAATCTTGGACTGACATAAGTATTCAGACCCTTTACTCAGTACTTAGTTGTAGCAACTTTGGCAGAGATAACAGCCTCCAGTCTTCTTTGGTATGATGCCACAAGGTTTGCACGCCTGGATTTGGGGATTTTCTGCCATTCTTCTCTGCAGATCCTCTCAAGCTCTGTCAGGTTGGATGGGGACAGTTGGTGGACAGCCATTTTCAAGTCTCTCTAGAGATGTTCGATTGGGTTCATCAAGTCAGGGCTCTGGCTGCGCCACTCGAGGACATTCACAGAGTTTTCCCTAAACCACTCCTGTGTTGTCCTGGCTGTGTGCTTAGTGTCATTGTCTTGTTGGAAGGTGAACCTTCGGCCCAGTCTGACGTCCAGAGCACTCTGGATCAGGTTTTCATTAAGAATATCTCTGTACTTTGCTCCATTCCTCTTTTCCCTCAACCCTGACCAGTTTCCCTGTTCCAGCAGCTGAAAGACACCCCTACAGCATGATCCTGCCACCACCATGCTTCACTGTAGGGATGGTATTGGGCAGGTGATGAGCAATACCGGGTTTCCTCCAGACATGATGCTTAGGGTATGTGCACACACAAAATCAAAAACGTCTGAAAATACGGAGCTATTTTCAAAGGAAAACAGCTCATGATTTTCATGCGTTTTTTTATTCAAAGTCGCGTTTTTTGCGGCCGTTACGGAGTCAATGAAAAACGGCTCTAAAAACGGCTCAAGAAGTGACATGCATTTCTTTTTCACGACCGTTTTCCAAAACGGCCACGTAAAAAAACGCCCCGTTGGAACAGAACGCTGTTTTTCCCATTGAAATCAATGGGCAAATGTTTGGAGGCATTCTACTTCCGATTTCTCGGGCGTTTTTTAGCCGTTTACGGCCTGAAAAACGGCCGAAAATAAGCCGTGTGAACATACTCTTGGAATTGTGGCAAAAAGTTAAATCCTAGGCCTTAGTAACACGAACATGTGCGTTTTGCGCGCGCAAAAAACGCTGCTGTTTTTGCGCGTTGCAGTTCCGTGTGTCATAAGTGTTTGCTGCGTGGCTGCGTGATTTTCACGCATATGCCATCCTTATGACAGGCGGTTTTGATGTTTAGAAAAAGAAATGAAGGAAGTGCTTTTATTTTTTCCTTCATTTCTTTATCTACTGTTGCGCAAACCACACGCGACACACGGAAGTGCTTCCATGTGCTGCGCGTGATTTTCACACACCCATTGACATCAATGGGTGCGTGATGCGTGAAAAACGCACAAGTATAGGATATGTCGTGAGTTTTACGCAGCGGACACACGCTGCGTGAAAATCACGGAATGTCTGAACGGCCCCATTGACTAACGTATCACGGACGTTAAACACGTTCGTGTGAATAAGGCCGTAGTTTCACCAGACCACAGATGTAAAGGATCTGCCAGGCACTTCTGTGTATACGCCCATGGGTAATCAGTCTGCACCTGGTTCTATGTCTCTGAGACTGACTCCATCTTCCACCACTCAGGATGGCAGGCTTAGGAGTGGGAGAGAATATCGCAGCCTGGCCAGACAGAGCTAGTTCCGCCCTCTGTCTATTTATACCTGCCTTTCCTGTTCCTCCTTTGCTTGTGATTCTTCTAGTGTGGTTTCCTGGCCTTGCTGCAGCTCCTAGCTATTTGACCTTGCTTCATACTGACCCCGGCTTTCTGACTACTCTCCTGCTCTGCGTTTGGTACCTCGTACATTCCTGGTTTGACTCGGCTCGTTCACCTCTCTTGTTGCTCACGGTGTTGCCGTGGGCAACTGCCCCATTTCCCTTTGCTTGTGTCCCCTTGTCCGTTTGTCTGTCGTGCACCTACTGAGCGTAGGGACCGTCACCCAGTTGTACCCCGTCGCCTAGGGCGGGTCGTTGCAAGTAGGCAGGGACTGAGTGGTGGGTAGATTAGGGCTCACTGTCTGTTTCCCTACCCCCCTGTCATTACATAATCACAAGCCCATATACCTAGGCTACCCTGGTCCCTCACTCTATTATGGACCCCCTTGAGACCCTGGCTCAGCAAATGCAGGGTCTCTCCCTACAGGTCCAGGCCCTGGCTCAGAGGGTCAACCAGCCTGACGCTGCCATGGTTGTACCTCTCACCTCACCTCTTGAACCCCACCTCAAGTTGCCTGACCGGTTTTCAGGGGACCGGAGGACTTTTCTCTCCTTTCGGGAGAGTTGTAAGCTCTACTTTCGCTTAAAGCCCCACTCCTCAGGTTCTGAGAGCCAGCGGGTGGGTTTAATTATGTCCCGGCTCCAGGAAGGGCCCCAAGAATGGGCCTTCTCCCTGGCCCCTGAACTTTCCTCCGTTGACCGTTTCTTTTCTGCTCTCGGACTCATTTATGACGAGACTGACAGGACTGCCTTTGCCGAGAGTCAGCTGGTGACCTTACGTCAGGGTAAGAGACCTGTGGAGGAGTATTGCTCTGACTTTAGGAAGTGGTGCGTAGCTTCTCGGTGGAATGACCCTGCCTTAAGGTGCCAGTTTAGGTTGGGTCTGTCGAACGCCCTGAAAGACCTGCTAGTTAGCTATCCCTGTTCTGACTCCTTAGACCAGATATATGGCTTTAGCGGTACGACTTGACCGACGTCTCAGGGAACTACAACTTGAACGGTTTTGTGTTTTCGCCTCTGACTCCCCCATGATGCCTCCCGAGGTCCCGTTGCCTCGCTCTTCCACGGAAGACTCGGAGATACCTATGCAACTCGGGGCCTCCGTGTCCCCCCGTCAACGTAGAGAGTTCCGCAGGAAGAATGGTCTCTGCTTCTATTGTGGGGATGACAAAAATTAAGTGAACACCTGTCCTAGGCGTAAGAATAAGCAGCCGGAAAACTTCCGCGCCTAAGTGATCATCGGGGAGGTCACTTGGGCGCACAGGTATTTCCCGTAAATATGAAACGTAATAAAATCTTGCTTCCTTTTCAGGTTTCTTTTGATGGTAGGTCTGCCACCGGAAGTGCCTTCGTAGATTCAGGGTCTTCTGCTAATATTATGTCTGTGGAATTTGCTATGTCTCTAGCTATGCCTTTGATTGATTTGCTTAAACCTGTCCCGGTAGTGGGTATCGACTCCACTCCCCTTGCTAATGGTTATTTTACTCAGCATACCCCTGATTTTGAACTCCTTGTTGGCTCCATGCATTTGGAGCAGTGCTCTGTACTGTTGATGCAGGGATTATCGTCCGATTTGGTTTTAGGCCTTCCCTGGTTGCAGTTGCATAATCTCACGTTTGACTGGAATACTGGGGAGCTTACCAAATGGGGTAATGAATGCTTGACGTCATGTTTTTCTGTTGATTCTATTTCTCCCCCTGAGGAGGTGAACACGCTACCTGAGTTTGTTCAGGACTTCGCCGATGTTTTCTCTAGGGAGGCCTCCGAAGTGTTTCCTCCTCATAGAGAATACGATTGCACTATCGATTTGGTACCAGGAGCTAAGCTCCCTAAGGGTAGGATATTTAACCTTTCTTGTCCCGAACGTGAAGCCATGAGAGAGTATATCCAGGAATGCCTGGCCAAGGGTTACATTCGCCCCTCTACTTCTCCGGTAGGTGCTGGCTTCTTCTTCGTAGGAAAGAAGGATGGTGGTCTTAGGCCATGCATTGACTAGCGTAACTTGAATAAGGATACTGTAAGGAACCAGTATCCCCTTCCTTTGATTCCTGATCTCTTTAATCAAGTCCAAGCGGCCCAATGGTTCTCTAAGTTTGATCTACGGGGGGCGTATAACCTTATCCGCATCAAAGAGGGGGATGAGTGGAAGACTGCGTTTAACACGCCCGAAGGTCATTTCGAATACCTCGTCATGCCCTTTGGGTTGTGTAATGCCCCCGCGGTCTTCCAGAATTTCATAAATGAGATTTTAAGAGATTACCTGGGGTTATTTCTTGTAGTGTACCTTGATGACATACTTTTGTTTTCCAAGGACCGGTCCTCCCACATTGAGCATGTCAGGAAGGTGCTCTAGGTCCTTCGGGAAAACAAACTGTTTGCTAAGACCGAAAAATGTGTGTTTGGGGTGCAAGATATACCATTTTTGGGTCAAATCCTCACTCCTCATGAATTCCGAAAGGACCCCGCCAAGGTCCAGGCTGTGGCGGAATGGGTCCAACCTGCCTCCCTGAAGGCGTTACAGTGTTTCTTGGGGTTCACTAATTATTACAGGAGATTTACTGCTAACTTCTCGGTCATCGCTAAGCCTCTTACGGACCTCACTCGCAAAGGTGCTGATCTCCTCCACTGGCCTCCTGAGGCTGTCCAGGCTTTTGAGGTCCTTAAGAAGTGCTTTATCTCGGCCCCGGTGCTGGTCCAGCCCAACCAAATGGAGCCATTTATCGTGGAGGTTGACGCATCCAAGGTGGGAGTGGGGGCTGTCTTGTCCCAGGCTACCAGGTCCCACACCCATCTCCGTCCCTGTGCCTACTTCTCCAGGAAGTTTTCGCCCACTGAGAGTAACTATGATATTGGCAACCGCGAACTCTTATAGGGCTGGGTCTAAAAATATTAAGGCCGATGCACCGTCGCGTAGCTTCATGGCCAGCCCTCCTTCGGAGGAAGATCCTGCTTGTATTTTGCCTCCTGGTATAGTCGTTTCTTCTGTTGATTCTGATTTAGTCTCTGAAATTGCGGCTGATCAAGGTTCAGCTCCCGGGAACCTTCCTGAGAACAAGCTGTTTGTTCCCCTGCAACTCCGGCTAAGGGTACTTAGGGAAAATCATGACTCCGCACTATCTGGTCATCCAGGCATCCTGGGTACCAAACACCTCATTGCCAGAAACTATTGGTGGCCTGGGTTGTCTAAAGACGTTAAGGCCTACGTCGCCGCTTGTGAGGTTTGTGCCAGGTCCAAGACTCCCAGGTCCCGACCAGCGGGCTTACTACGTTCTTTGCCCATTCCCCAGAGACCTTGGACCCATATCTCCATGGATTTTATCACCGATTTGCCTCCATCTCAAGGCAAGTCGGTGGTGTGGGTGGTAGTAGACCGCTTCAGTAAGATGTGCCACTTTGTGCCCCTCAAGAAACTACCCAATGCTAAGACGTTAGCTACCTTGTTTGTTAAACACATCCTGC